>NC_141687.1:1644040854-1644784049 GCF_964263255.1 Lissotriton vulgaris
ACCATACTAGCCTCCGAGGACTCCCACACCACGAACTGCGCTAATAAAATACCAACGTGCCCACACCCCACACACACTTGTCCCTGCATGACCTACACATGCAAGGGATACCCTTGCCACATAAATCAAAAACTACTCATACGTCCAAACGTAGCACACACATACGACTCATTGCCCAAAACTGTGGCATATCGTTCACCGAAGTGCCGCCGATCTGAGGAGTGCCGGTGCCACAAGCCCAACAAACGCAATGCAGGCATTCCCAGGCACATGCACAACGCCTGTCACGCGGAACTGTACCGTGCATGAATGCTGCATCTGTTGGGATCCCTGCCAATGACAATGTTGCGAATCAGTTACATCTGAGTTTCCGTCTTGCCTACGTCCACTGTCGAGCATGCACATTTGAGTGGCCCATGGAGGTCTGCCTCTTCAACGCAATGGTAGCTGAATTGGATTATGACCTGACAGTGCGCCCCATGTTGGCCCACGAACAGGAGTGTCACCAGCATAGCCGTGCATGGGATACTCTGATCTTTGCCGTATGTGCTGGCAGTTGCGCATTGGAGATTGCACAACTCCACGTGTGCAGTGACCACATCAAGGCACTCCCCTATTGGTCTGTGTTGCAGATTGGGGAAACGGCGTGGACTGAGCACATCTGCCCGGACTAGTCAATGGATTGGTTCACCCTGGTGTTCCTTGAACCCGACAACTACGTATTATTGGAACACATTGCACATGAGGCTGCAATGGCATTTATGGACAAGTAATTATGTTCCTGCAGGCACATCGGATTGTCACCCAGAGCACAGGTCCCAAAATCTTGTTGAATTGTGGGGAATGCTCACATATCCCACCACAACAGAGGACATGTCTGCCTTCGTCTGGACTCTGAATGCATGTGCGTGGAAATACGCGTGTGTACACACACCTGTGCAAGGTGATGCTGTTTCATGATCAGAGCAGCACAGCGTCGATTGGCAACGTTACCTATTCGGGCACACTGCTGGGGGGAAAGCACACACATGGCAATGTAGCGCGACATGTGACCTAGTCAGACCCTTTCACCTGATCACTGTCAGCAGAGCAGACAGTCGGCGCAGTCTGGTGGTAGAGCACTATGCAGACCCCATGGGCTGTGAGTCGTGTTCCCTCACACGGGGAAATGGCCATACGCCAAACAACACATGACTCGTTCAGCAAGGCAAGGTGGGCTGAAACTGTTGTCATCCGTAATCATTGGTGTTAATTTTTCCCTTCCAATTTCCTGCACCTTGAAAGGGTCAAATGCTGCGTGCAAGTGTCTTAAGCATGTCCCTGCCTATTGTGGCTCTTTCCTTGTCCGTACTGACATGCACATGCCAATAAAGTCTACGCAACTTCACTGGTGTCTAACTGTGATGAGTGTTGATTAGATTGACCACTCGAGTGGCACAATGAGCATCGTCCCTACACAGGGAGGGTATGACTTACGTATGTACAATGGGGGTGGGTCCCTTTTGACAGCTCCACCTCTGTGAGCCAGACATTGTTTTGTGATAGTTGCTGGCAGACCTGTGCACTTATGTGTCTTCAGCAATGTGCGTATGGTGTCCAACCTCTGACCATGTGGAGCAATGTCATAAATCCGAAAGGAATGTGACCACACAGATGTGTGTGAGTAGATATGCGACGTGAAGATCAGTTGTCACATGTGATGTAGGACACCACTCCTGACCTGCTACCTATTTGGTCTTTCCTACACACAGCCCTATTGTACATGGATGTATGCCTAGTTGGGGGGTTGTGAGATTTCTGTCAATGTGCAATGGGGACACAGCTAGTACTCACCTTCACGGTCATCCAATTGGCCATGTGTCTCATGGATAAACATGCACATTGATGTCATTCACCAGGGTGTACCTTCTTGTGCAATCATTGTCCCTACATCCAGCCATACTTTCGTACATGAGTGAACATGTTCCTGACACATCTGTGTGATTTCAAATGTTTTATTCACATTCTGGTGAATGACAGAGCTGGAGCTGTACATGGCCATCCATGCCCACATAACATGGAAGCCCAGTGGTGGGCCTACAGGAGTCCTTTGGGGATTGAAAAGTGATTGGGAAGAGGGAGAGTGCAGTCTGCAGCAGAATTGCTGTGCAATTGTCAAGCAGTGAAGATGTGGCAGTCCATGTCGGGGTCCGGGTGGATGTCGCAGAGTATTCTGGGGGACCGTGGGAGGTGTTGTCCCAGGGCATGATGCATAGGTCTGAACCAGGCCGGAACAGGCCATCTGGCGGTGATGGAAGCTACTACCTCCTTCGTCACACAGTAATTACCATCCTCATCTTATTCCTCTGATACTTTTTCTGTGTCCGGTGTGTGTGGCGGTGTAATGTCTGCATCACTGTGTACCACTGACACATCAGGGTGCGAAGGTGATGGGGCTGCATCACTGTGTGCCACTGACACATCAGGGGTCGGAGATGTGTGTGTCGAAGTTCTCGCTGCAGTTATCTTGGACTGGCTCAGTGTCAGCAATGGCAAGACAATGAACTGCAGTGCATGGAAGATCCCAGCTACATCTCGCGGGTGTTCAGCCATGGCAGCCATAATTCCAGCCTGCGTCTGCTCCATGTTCTCCATTGTCCTCCGCACCTGTGCCAACTCTATGCTGTCATTGCTGGTGCCTGTCTGACTATACAGTTCCTGTATCCGAGTAATGGCCCCAGCGAGGTCAGTCAAGGATTGTGGGTGAGCATGGTGAGGATGGGGGTGTCCTACGTGGTCCCTGATGGAACTCAGACACTCCCGTATGGCCTCGAGTTTGGCTGCCACGAGCTCGAAACCCACCTACAGCTAATCTGCCAACTCCACCTGGCAAACCAAAACACGGCGTTGAAATTCCATGTTTTGTTCATGGGGGTCCTGGGAGACAGCTGGGTTGTGTGGGTTTCCTGCTGTGTGGTCTGTGCAGGTGATGGGGTCACCTCGAGGCAGCTGGCCTGCCCTGCTCCTGGGAGTGGGCTGCGGAGGCTGTCCATTATCTGTTGGAGGGTGTCTTGACATATGCTCACCACAAAAGTACTCCCCCTAACAACTCCACCACTGTTAGGTGGTCAAGTAACTCTGGAAGATACCTGAACTCAGCTGGATAGAACATCAATGTGAAGATGCTAGTGAATCACCACTACAGGGTGGGGAAGGAGGCATCTCCTTTTGTTTTATATTCCCTCACACACCCTAGTGGTGTCATGCTTTATCATTGGGACACCCTGACGCCTAGAAGTCAGGGTGGGATCGACCATCTTTCAGGGAGCTCTTAAGGAGATGTTTTTGGCCAGGGGGATAAAGATTAAAAATCCACCAACAGATCTCAGTTTCCCTTTATTCTTAAATCTGTCAGGGACAATAAAAACAAAGAAAACGGGTCACTAGGGTTATTATGGTCCTAGGATCCTACAGCCAACATGTTTCAGTCCTATTAAGCCCCATAAAGTCCAGCACCCTTTATGTGGTGGAGTTGTTAGGGAGAGTACTTTTGTGGTGAGTTAGTGTTGTAACACGGGAGGGTGCACTCCCCTCGAGATTTCCTCTCAGCCCCAAGGAAAAGCGGTGGATTTTCCCTGCTTTTGATTGTGTTTGAAGTCTTGACATGTGTGCAGGTGGTCCTCTTCATCATAACTGATCCCCTTGTACTAGATAGATAAACAATGAAAAAGTGAATCCAAATGATAAGCAATACCAGAGGAGTCACAGGGTGTTTTTAGAAGAACCCTCACTCACCAACCTAGTTGGTGACATGCTTCATCATAGGGTTCCCACCCGAGGGGCCGAATGCCTCTGGGGAGTGCTAGGACGCCTGGTTACAGCGGAGTGGGTTTTGTTATGGATGTGCTACAAAGGGACACCGTGATGGTTAAAATTACCTTTACTTATCCTAAATAGTTTTAATAGTGGAGAAGTAAGGTAAGATTAAAAGGTGATGATGGTTGATGTATTAATTGGTTAAATTAGCCAGAGACATCATCTATGAGAAAGTGAGGGTCGGTCTACAAAGAGGGGGATGCGTTTGGGCATTGGAAAACCAACATTCACCCTCGGAGAGGAAAACATTCAAATGGTAAGGTAGGCGGATTCGGCTATGCCTTCACTCCATTCCCTGAATGTGATTTGAGACATGTTTGTATAAGGTCTGTGCTGAATCTTGCTTGAAAAGTTACGAAGGAGGAATTTTGTATTGCTAGGAGATAAATAGCAATTGTATTCACTTAATTGAACGATCCACTATTCTGTTTCATTTTTTTTAATACTTTATTGTTCAGTACATAGGATAAAACATTTATAAATTAATCCTTTAAATCATTAGTGTAGGAATATTACACAATTGCAAATGATAACACAAAAATAAATATGGCATAAAAGAGCAAAAAAAAAAAGAACACAAAAATACAAAAAGCAATTAAATTTCATGTCGACACCTCCATATGTTGCAGCATTGGCTGCCAAATTTTTATCCCTAGTTGTTTCTTCCTCAGCGATTTTATACGATACAAGCTGAATTCCAAATTAAATACACTGTAGAACTTCGCACGCGACATTTCATATGTTGGCGCCTCTGATTGAATCCACATAGGAGCAACACATAATCGGGCAACAGCAGTAGCCATAAATGATTGATTGATTGATTGATTGAATGGCGATTTGTGTAAGCGCTACTTTGCCCAGAGGTGTCAAGGCGCAAAAGATGGAATAAAAGCCAGATACTGATATAAGTAGCAGGGGAAGGAGACCTAAGAGTAGGCTTCAGTAAAGAGCAAGGTTTTCAGGCCCTTTCGGAAGAGCAGCAGGGAATCCTGGCCCCTGAGTTCCAAAGGGAGCTCATTCCAAAGTCTGGGGGCTAGAGAAGAGAAGGCCTTACCACCCCATCTCGCTTTAGCGATTCGGGGAATAGATAGCAGATACTGACCCGAGGAGCGCAGTGCTCTGCCTGGGATATAGGTCGACACTAAGGTCCTAATGCCCTCAGCACCAGCACCGTGAAGAGCCTTGCGAGTGATGGTTAGGATTTTAAATTTAATTCTGGCATGCACCGGAAGCCAGTGAAGACTACTCCTGATTCTCGTCCCTGAAGAGCGTCTGGGGGCATTGACAACGAATCTTGCTACCGCGTTCTGGACGACCTGCAGGCGATGGAGCAATTTGGTGCTCATGCCAAGGTATAAAGCATTGCAGTAGTCCAGTCGCGAGGATAGCAGGGTGACTGCAACCTGTTTCCGGGCATCAGGGGAGAGATAAAGGGTAAGTTTTCTAAGTATCCTTAGGACCCCGCAGCAGGTTGAAATGGTTCTGCTTACATGCTTATAAAAAGCAAGTGAGGTGTCAAATATAACTCCCAAATTACGGGCGGTGAGGGAGGGCTGGGGACAAGATCCAAGTGTCTGGGGCCACCACTCATCTGACCAAATCTCCTTATTGCCCCCGAAGACCAAGATCTCTGTTTTCTCCCCATTCAGTTTAAGGAAGTTTGAGGCCATCCAGCCCGCCACTGCTTCCATATAATTTCGGAAGTTTAGGGCCGTGGTCTCGACAGAATGGGACAAGGAGACCATAATCTGGGTGTCATCGGCTTACGAGAGCACTTCCAGTCCAAAAGATCTAACAAGCCTAGCAAGAGGGGCCACGTAAATGTTGAACAATGTGGGACTCAAAGCGGAGCCCTGCGGTACCCCACATTGCAAGGGCATGGCGTTGGAAAGGAAGTCACCCAGTTTGACCCTTTGCTCCCGATGGTTGAGGAAGGAAGTGAGAGCCTGACCCTTCACCCCCGTCTCACTGAGGCGGAAGGCCAGAATGGTAGGGGACAGGGTGTCAAACGCTGCCGTAAGGTCGAGTAAGATCAGAAGAGTAGTCTGACCACTATCGACCTTGGCGCGGATATTATTGACCACCACTGTAAAGGTTTGAATCAGTACTATGCGCCTTACGGAAGCCATGCTGAGATGGATCAAGCAGGCAGGTCTTATCCAAAAAAGCGATGAGATGGAAATTCAAATGAGCCTCCAACATCTTAGCTGGAGCGGGGAGAAGGGAAATGGGGCGAAAGTTCTTCAGAATCCCACGGTCCAAGGAGGCCTTTTTTAAAAGAGGCTTAACGATGGCAGTCTTCCAAGGAGCTGGGAACTCACCACTGGAGATGGCTCTGTTCATGATTTCCAACAAAGGGGGAAGTAAAATGTCCCTGCAGTTTTTTAAAATTTTAAGGGGACAAGGATCAAGAGGGGAGCATGACTTGGTCGAATCTAGTAATTTGTCCAGTGTCTCAATCGAGAGAAGGGGAAAGCTGGCCAAAATATCTTTAGGGGATGATCTAAGCAGGAAGAGGAAACGTGAGTAAGGTTATAGCTCTGAAGAGCTGTGTAAATATCGGAGATTTTGGTGTGGAAGAAAGTGGCGATCTGATCACAGAGTTCTTGAGAAGGTATTATGGGATCAGGATGTTGAACAAGAGATAAGGTTTCTACCACCCTAAAGAGATCACCGGGACATGAGAGTGATGAGGTTAGCTTAGAAAAGTAAGTTTGCTTTTCGGCTAATACCGCCACTTTATAGCTCTTAAGGAGATTTTTATGCTTGATCCGAAGATCGGCATCAAGCTGAGCTCTCCACAGCCTTTCGTACCTCCTACATTCTTGTCTCTGAAGTCGAAGAGCTTCTGAGTACCAGGGCGCTGACGGGCTTTTCCTAGCACAGTAGTGAGATTTGAGGGGGGCTAAGGTGTCAATAGCCTGAGAGATTGTGCTTGCAAGCTCACGGGCAGTGGTATCGATATCCTGGGAAGGGGGGGCCTGAAGCTGGCAATAAAAGGGCCAAGTGATTCATTTGACAGGCCCCTGTAGTTCCTCTTTAGAACCCAACAATTCCTGTCCGTGTTGGGAGCAGAGAGGGAACGTGAGACAAATTCCAGTGGGACTGCTGTGTGATCCGACCAGGAGAGGGGCAGAGGAGAGCCAACCTCAAGCCTGGGGTCATTAGTAAAAACCCCATCCAAGATATGGCCAGCGGAATGGGTAGGCGATAGCACTTTCATTAAATCTCACAGAATAGTCAAAGAAGGCCTGTTAATGAATGGTTCAATTGCTTCGAGTAAATCGGCGACAAATGGAGGCCTAGAGCCCGGGGGTCTGTAGATGAGGATACCAGCAAAATTTTCTGTCGGGGAGGTATTACCGTATTTTCCGGCGTATAAGACGACCGTTTAACCCTTTAAAATGGTCTCAATAGTCGGGGGTCGTCTTATATGCCAGGAACAAAAATTTTAGGAGTGGAAACAACGACCAAACTGTCTTGAGCCTTTGTATTAATGGGAAGGCATGGTGTAAAATATGTATCTTTTTGTCAGTAGAGGGTGGTATTGCTTCAGTAAACGTGCCATGGTTGTGTTTGCACGTCGAAGCCTTTTCTGATAAGCATTGGTCTTCTGCAATCTTGTTTGGCCGACTAAATAAGCATTGCTGTTGCAGAACGTGCTTAGTTTGGTTTGATGGTTGTGTTTGTATTCTGTTGCAAAGTTTTACACGGCATTATGTACGATGTGCGCTGATGGAATTGTACACGGAAGGGGTTAAGGAGTGTTCTGTATGGTTGTCATGGGCTCCCTATTCGAGCTGAAATGCGCAGAGCAAGGAAATGAAGGACGCGGTGCAACTTGCGGTAGTGCTGGAAAGGAACCCAGGGCAGACATGTGTGCTATTCACGACTGACACGCTATCACTAGAGTTATGCTGCTCTCTAACAAAGGCCACGAGAGGTATGCGGCAGGGGAAGACCAACGTATGTGCAAGGCTGAGCAGAGTTATACTGCAAGAGATGCCAAGTTATGCAGTATGATGCGTTACAACATGTAGCAGTATAATAATTGTTTGGGTCTTTTAACAGCTACTTATGTTTACCGTACATGTTTGATGACATGATGTTGGAAGAGGGGTAGTCTTATACGGCGAGTATAGTATGAAACCTACATTTTATCAAGAAAAGTAGGGGGTCGTCTTATACGCCCAGTCGTCTTATACGCCGGAAAATACGGTAAGTGAAAAGTAGAGGGCCTGAAAGGATTTCCGGGGAGAGGAAAGGTGCTCCATATGACAAGTAAAAGAATTCTTGTAGACAATGCCTATTCCACCGCCTCTACGGTCTTCTCTATCCTGTCTTACCATGGCATAGCCATCAGGGAGGGCATTAATCAGTTCGGGGCCGGATGAGTCAGAGCCCCACGTTTCGGTGACAAAGACCCAGGAAGGTTTTCTTTCTGAGACAAATTCTCGAAAGGCAACATTGTTACTAACCAGAGAGCGGGCATTAATGAGAAAACCCACTTCTTTAGAGGGCGAGGGGGGATTATGTCTCACCTGAGCCCTAGGAGGCTTAGCAGCATAAACATGATTTAGCGCGCTAGGAGTAGTCGGGCAACTACAAGTGAATCCGAGAAGCAGTTGCTCCGGAGACAGCGTATGATAACATGCTTGTCTAGGGGGTCTGAGAGAAGTGAGACAGCCAAACAGATCTCCAGGGTCGACAGAAGAAATAATAGGGAGTAGGGCAGCATGACAGGCCCGAGGCGCCTCCTTGGCGCTGACGGGCGCAGACGGGCAGGACTCTGGCATGACTCTGGCATGACTCTGGCATGACTCTGGCATGACTCTGGCATGACTCCGGCTAGAGTCCGGCCCGTCCGCTAAGCGCGTCCGCTGCGCGGAGAGGGTAGACGTCCCCTTTTAAGGGCGACTAGAGCGCGTCCGCGCGCTTCAATTCCCCCAATATGGCCACCAAAGCCAGGTTCGCCTACCCGGGGCCGTGCTCTCAGCGTCGATGCTCGGCTGAGAGCGGCCTGGGCAGCGACTGGTCGGGGAAGGTCCTAGGGCAGAAAATACGAGTGGTTAGAATATGTAACCGAAGCTCCGCATCAATACAGTTAATTTACGAAGGCTTTCAACTCAAGCCTAAAATGAGCCTAAGAGAGCTTATTTAATCAAGCTATACAAGTAAAATCACTGGTTAAAAGTGAATGAAAGGCAAGAGTGCAAAAAGAACCTCCCGGCTAGTCGCCTCAGGAGGGGGAAAAGTATATCAGGCTAACTGAAATAAAAGATAATGAAAAGAAGAACAGCTCTGAGTGGACTCAGAGCCCCCACCCACACCTACTAGCATTAACTCTCTAGAAACACACACATTGACCCCTGTAATTTGTGATACAAATTCTGAGATGCTCCTTATAAACTGTTTTAAAACTATACAATCAAAAAATATATGTACTATATCAGCTTTCTCTGCCTGACACCTAAAACATTTCCCATCGTGGAGCCCACCCCACTTCATCATTTTCACAGGGGTATAATATAAATTAAACAAAGTTTTGTAATGTTGAGTGCATAGATTTGCAGTTAGCATTACTTTATTGGCCAAACACCTGGCTTTGAATTGTATTCTTGCCCTATCAGGGAGCCAGTGAAGGCTCCTTAAAGCAGGTTTTTCAGATGGTCTGAGAGGGCAAGTGGGCCACACAGTTCTGGATCACCTGAAGCTTCTGTATAGTAAAATGAGGGGATCCTAGATATAAGACATAACCATAATCCAGGCGAGACAGAATAAGAGCTTGAACCATGATCCTTCTCGCCTTAAGAGGAAGAAGGGAAAGGGTCTTGCGCAACAATCTCATTAAGCCATAACAGGTGGCTGAGAGCTTGGTAGCCTGGAAGTTGAAATTAAGAGCGATATCAAGCCACATCCCCAGACTCTTAATCTGGGCTTTTGGATGTGGGGCAGGGCAGAGGCATTCCGGCCAGAGGAGAGCAAGGTTGAAGGAGGGAGAGTTGCCGAGGAGCATTAGCTCAGTCTTATCCCCATTGAGCTTGAGGCATGAGAGTTCCATCCATTCGACTACTGCCTTTAGGCAGTAGAGGGTCCAATGGGTCCCCAACTTGTTTACAGAGGCTAAAGTAGGTAATACTAATGCTCTGTTTTGTGGTAGTATGGGCGAGCAGTTAGGCTTCTCAGAGGATAGTGCTAAGCATTTATTGTACTCACAAAGGCAATAAATGAGACACACGCTCAAAGAAAAAATCTGCGACCAAATTGGAAAAAGAAAATTTATTTTTATATATTTTGTAAAATCAAGAACTTCACTCAAAAGTAAGTATTGTGTTTGTAAGCAATTTATAGAGGTAAGTACATTTTTCAAAGTCGTGACGTTTACGCACAATGCAATCATATTTCACCATATTAATTCACCACTAATCCTTTATGGGCTTCCTGAATAGCATTGTTTCAACACCCCATCAGGGATAAAAAGCGCTATTTAAATAAAAACCTTTTTTCCTCCTCTATCTTTCTGCTATCATTCCAAATCCAAATAACTGACTAACCTATCCACCACTTAAAATGTACTTGCATGTTTCACTATACTAATTTAACACTAATCCTCTATGGGTCCCAGAGTAGCGTGCTACCCACTGAAAACGCACTTCGACGCCTCGTCAGGGGTAGTAAGCGATATATAAATGAAATTACAATACAATACAATATACATAACAGTAGGTACAGTCGGTTTCAGGGGTTTACCTTATGGGTTTCGAGTTGTAGTGGGCCAAGGTCCAAAGTACTACCAGCTGTTCTTCGGGGACTGCTCAGGTTTAGCCGGGAGCAGGGTGCTGGTGAGGTTGGTAGCTATAAGCGCTACAGAGAAGGGAGTCTAACTGAAAAGACGCTGCACAGGGAGACTTGGGGACAAGTCAGAGAACTCCCAAACGGGTTCTTGGGTCGCAAGGGGTCTTGGAGCATGGGGGCACAGCTGTACTCTGCTTGTTGAGGCCTGTGGACTGCAGGGAGTAGCTCCTCTACTCCAAGGGAGACTGTAGGCGATTTTCAAAGTGCTGGCACGCTACCCAAGGCTGTGGTAGTTCTCCAGCTTGCAGGACAAGTCACTATGTTGTGATTGTCGAGAGAGTTGTGTGCAGGCAGGGTTTCACGCAAAACATTTGCAGTGCTTCAGCAGTTCTTGCCAGGCAGTGACTCTTAATCCTTCTTCACGAGCCGTCAAATCTTAGTTCTTGGGTTCAGGGTTGCCACCTAAATACTCAATTTAGGGGTGTTGCGGGGAGTACCTTTCACTCCCCGCAACACCCCTAAATGGAGTATTTTAGGTGGCATTGGCTACCTAGTAGTCAATGGGCTCCCTTCCTTTGGGATGTCTACACCTTCTGTATGACCACTTTGAGTGAAAAGTGGGCATAACCTTGACCCTAGAAAGCCAATTCCATTCAACACAAGATGGAAGAATCTGAAATGGTGGTTCCAAATTAGCTAGTCCACCTTAGGGGTGGTCCTGGCTTGATGTGGGACACACCTCCTAATCTTACTAATGTATCCACCTGTCTTGCCCCCAAAAGTGGGTTGTGGTCATTGGGCCGCATATCCACTATCCGGACAGGCTTGGGTCGCATTTCAAAGGCAGCAGAGCCTTCAAAGCTCCCCACCCTGGAATGCATATCCTGCGTGGAGGATGTGTAAACACCTCCGCCCAGAGCAGGCTTTGTTCCTGATCACCGAGAGTGAAGGCCCTAACCTCAGGGGGTCAGAAAGGTGTCTGTGGTGTCTGTCTGGTCAAGACCTGTCAGTCAACACACTAGTAGTCGGTAGGGTTTTACGGGGCACCTCTAAAGTACTCTTTGGGTGAATTTATTTATAAATACAACACTGGGATCAGTGTGGGTTTATTAAGACGAGATGTTTGGTACTGAACATCTGGGGGTACAGTGAAGCCTTCAAGTAGCTGAGGAACTCGTATTCACGAGTTTCCAGCCTGTGCACTCACTATGTCTTCCCAAGGCACTGGTGATATCTAAAAATTTACTTAGATATTACAGGGACACATCCATTCACACAGATATGTCCACACAAGGGGTATAGTGCACTCTGCCTGGCTGTAAGGCCTGCTGTAGGGGTGACTTAACTATGCCACATGTAGTGTTTTGCAGGTATGGCACACAGGCAAGTGTGCCAAGACGACTTCACTTTTCTCTGTACCCAGACATGCAGGCTCCAATGTCCGATTTGCATAAACTTGGAGAGAGGTCGCTTAGGGTGGCACTATTTGTGCTGCAGCTCTTAAGGACCCACTTTAGTTCCGGTACCAGGGGTACCATTTACTAGGGACTTACATGGAGTGTAAAGGGGTGTCAATTGTTGAACAACGGTACAGTTAATGAAAAGAACACCGTTACTGGGGACCTGGTTAACAGGGACCAGTACAGTTCAATCAAAATTGCATCAGATACCAGGCAAAAAGTCGGGGTAACCATGTCAAAAGAGGTACTTACTTACACTGTGAACTAACCCCTCGGATACACAGAAGATGGTGATCCAACCTGCTTAGGAGAAAGATCAAAGGTGTCCTGATGGTGAGAACAGGAGCAAAGATTAAAACAAGGACATTGCTGTATCCAAGACCATGATCATAGATGCATTGCACAGGTCCCAGAGTGTTTTTGATATTATTAGCAACCTTAGCGTGAAAGTCTCCCAAAGCTATAAAGTGGGAAGATGAAATGGTCTCTTCTCCTGTTGATCAATAAGTTGTCTATCCCTATCTATTTAGTAGCAGTGATGGGAGGGCAGTATGTAAGAACACAAGTCAAAGTGAGGGAAGGCAGCAAAAGTAGCCTTATAGATGATGATTTTGCAGAGCGGGTATGGCCAGCAGGTGTGGAAAGATTTAGGGAGATTCTAAATATGATGGCCACTCGTCCACCCATATCCCCAATCTATAATTATATGAAACAGGGAAACCTGGTGGGATCGCAATATCTAAATCTGAATTTGAAGTTTCACCTAACCAGGTTTCAATAATTATGACAGGTTTATAAACAACCACTGTAACTTGTACATCCCTTTAATTTTTATAGTATTGCAAATTGTGTAACTTAATGGTAAATGACAAAAATGTTTATTAAAAAAAAAAATGATGACAGGTGTAGGTCATGACTCCGTAAAATCACGATGCAGTGCCACCAACCACAAGCCTGCCCACAAGTCTTCAGATGTGCCGTACAGGACATCACAATGGAGGGGAATGGTGTACTGGAACTTGGAGTGGCTTCAACCAGCTCAGTCTGTAATACTGTTTTCTAAGGCCGCTGAGACTACTACATTATGTGCATTCCTTACAGGGCTGCATCAGGTCATCATAGGCAATACCTATGGCATACCCAGGGTGGAGCCTGAACATCCTTAGTTCTCAAATTCCTTCTCAACAATAGATAGTATGAGTGATATTGGCAGGTAAAGGTCATACCGAGCATGGAACAGAGCAACTTACAGTTGCTTCGCGACAGCATATGAAACGGAGAACACTCCTAAGACTTTCTGACTGAGGTGGAGTCCTTGACCATTGGCTTGATGTAACTATTTGCACCCAGGATTGGAAGTCCAACCTGGAGCACTTTAGGACTGTGCTGGAAAAGATCAAGAACACTGACCTAATGTAGAGAGCTGAAAATCAAGAAATGTACTGCATAGCCATAGGTGTGTGTATAGAGGCCCGGATTTACTATAGTTTTGCGTCAGTGTGGCATTACTTTTGTGGCACAGCCTGCCACAAAACCCTCTTTGGTATTTACTAAGCCACGCTCAGCATGGCTTTGCAGGATTTCGAAAATACAAAGTCATGTTACTTTTCATTGATTAGGCATTACATGGGTGAAGCATGTGGGTTCACATGCATCCCCCATGTATTTTGACAGAGACCCAGATTTACAAAGACTTGGTCCAAAATGGTGTGCCTACCCAAAAGAGACATAACAACCAGAAATATAACTATTCCTCCTCATTACTTCATCGTTCCATGTGTGCTGCATTTACCAGAACACATAAAAAGAGTAATATGTCTATGGATTGTTTTTGTGCAGGAAGGTGTCCCTTCTGGCACAAAAATATTCCTTTCCGTAACACAGGTACCCTTGCACTATGGGGGCAATCAGTGAGGTCAAGACCTAACATGTTGGTGACAAGGTAGAGCCCACCCAACTGGCTGCACGTATCCGGTTGCCCTGAGACTGCCAGAGCATGTGGTGTTTCACTCTGGTAGCTGTCCAGCATCGCCGGTGGCCAAGTTCACAAAGGGCAACCTCTACTTGCTCAAGCACCGCATGCAGAAAGACCTTCTTCTCCCTGCAGTGCCTCTCATGATTGACCACTTTTGCATGAAGGCGCTTGAAGTGCCACCTGTTGGTCTACCGTCTCCACCGCACTCCTTCTGCTAAGGCCTCAGCCTCATGCCTGCAGCAGTCATCACCTGTACTGCCAGCCACCCCGGCCCCACCCCTAATGGCAAGAAGGGGACCTACCGTGCCTGCTGTGGGTAACACACCTGCAGCTCTGGGACTTTCAGTGCTTAATTTGAGCAGGTGCTTTCATGTGCTCAGCACCTGCACTTCTTTTACAGTTTCTGAACCTGCAGGTGGTGGCCTCAATATTAATTGTTCAAATTCAAAATAAAAAGAATAACATACATTGCATGGTGACTGGCTGGTAAATGTTCATGGGCAGGCCGGCATACGCCTGTCCAGGCAGGCATGATTGTGTATCACCACGTTAGTGATGATGTCATCACGCTGATCACAAATCCAAGAAGTCATCGACAAACTATGGCTTGCATTCTATTCCCCTAGTCTGCTGCACCTTGCCACTGCCTGAGCCTAAACCTCCCATTGGATAATTGTAGCTGGGGGCTGGCTCATGACGGAGTTGAGGCAAGGAAGCTGCAAGAGCGCATTTGGAACTTGGGAGTGAGAGCTCTTGAAGAAGAATACATGAAAATAAGTATGGACTTTCCACTTGTTGCGTAGCCAGAGTAGCATATCCGGTAGCCCTGCATTGCTGCTATCCTCAATGTGCTCGATGCGGCTGTGACCCAACACAACTGTTGTGTGCCATGGCGTCACCTGTAGAATCTCTGCGCTGCACCCCAGCATGGTAATTGCTGAGCGTGAGTGAGTCCAGTAGGCACCACAGCCATACTTACCGGCATTGGCAGCATTACTGCTGGGGACAATGCCTGGCTGTAGCAGGCAGGGTCACAGCAAGCTGAGCAGTGGATGCTGATGTCGTCACTATCCCTGGATCTAATAATTACAGGCAGCACTAGCAGTGACATGACCTGCTGTGCTCAAGCAGCCGCCAGTTCTGCAATAAAACCAGTCATACTACACTGGTTAATATATACAAAAAAGCATTTTCATTTGGTGTACATTTTGTTTTTGCACTCAGTGTAGGCAAGAAAGTAAAACATCTTCCGCTTCTTTAGGAATGACAACAGTAAAATGCAGAGTTCAAAATAGCAGGAACATGTACAGGCTGACGACAGGGGTCACAGGCAGCAGCAGTGTTAGAGATGAGACAGCAAGAGTAAAGAGGGGAAGAAACAACAAGAAAGGAGAGAGATATAACGGAGTAAAGTAGAAGAAAAGGAGGATATCAAATCAGATACAAATAGAAAGCAGCCATGAAGTGAAGAAGAAAGCATTAAGAAGAGAGAATGAAAGGATGTGGAGGACAGGACAGAGGGGAAAAAAGCAGACAAATGATAAAATGGAGACACAGCTAATCACTGTTAGAGAGTGATAGTAAAGAGCTAAGATCGAGGAGAGAGAGAGCAGAGCATGGATACAAGTGAAGAGGAAAAAGAGCAGGGCTGAAATGAATAGAGGGCAAATCAGAAATACAGGGTGTGACAAAGATGATAGAAAACAATTAGAGAGGTGAGAGGATAGACTCTTAGAGCAAAGAATTAGGGGACAGACAACAGATCAAGGTTAGAAGATAGAGACTGAGGCAGTGAGAGTGTTGAAAGTGGAGCTCACCGGAGGAAGACGTGAGCGGTGGCCTCCTTGACAAAATTTTCAGCACCTGCACTTCTTTTTTTACAAATTAAGCACTGGACTGGGTATTCAGACTATCTATAGGCACAGAAACTGTTCATACTGCCTACACGGGGGTGAAGCAGGGGCACTTTGATTTCCACCTAAGGGCCTGCCTGAGACACTGCCCTGAGCACATGAGCTAAGGCTACTACACATCGCCAAGCTTCCTGTTTTGCACTATATCTTCAGAGGCAGAGTGCTGCCACGCAGCATGATTAGTGTATTCGGGGAAACCCAATCAACCCTTGTAGGCTTGGGCAAAGTAGATGATTAAGGTAAGGAGTGTCTACAAGGGATTTTGTTTTTAAACTAGGTACATATGATTTGAACAGTATCACTTCTAAGGTTCATAAATCAATTGAACCTGATTGTATCCATAGGATAACTAAGATGTTCTAGTGTTATTCAAAATAATACATTCAATGAAACGCAAAAAGAGGAGAAAGTGAAGAAGCACTCAGCAAACTGATTATATATGAAAAAGACTTGTATTTGAAAAAATCATGGGGATATATAGAAATTAATCCAAGTATAAAGAGTTATGAAAAGTTGTACATATAAATTCACAGGTCAGTTCACAACATCTCATCAACTCCGTTAATTACTGAAGAAAATCCAATTCATAGATGTAAAAAAAGTTTCTTCCAATTCACAAATGCTGTGGAGATGTTTTTGGTCGACGTTTCGGTATTCTTTGTCATCTATGAGACCATCATCAGGACTAGTATTTTTTCAAAAAAAATGCCCCCTATATAGAAACAATTATGTACAATTACTGAATGTATCCACTTAATACAATAACATCAGTTGCCTATTTACAAGCTAAATAACAAACATAACAAAAACTGTGTGCTAGGTACCATATTGGTATAATCTCTCAAATTAAAACTAAAAGCTATCCACCTGCTCTATCTAGTGGACAGAGTTCTCCTCTTTAATAGAACAACATGTATCTTGAAAGAATAATGCTAGAGCTATGATATTACAGGCTCATAAGTTAATGGTTTCAAGGGAATTTAGCAATTTAACTCACTTGAAGGAACTGGGCACAATTGCCACTGGTCTCCGAACTGAATTATTACTTTCTCTTGAGTCCAGAAGATCTATGAAGACGTATAGTGATTACAAGTCGCCCTAGAGTTGCGATTGGAATATCAGGGTTGAAAGCATAGCATAGTCAAACATACCTGAAGTTGTAATACTGATCACTTAGTATTACAAGAGTTTTTATAGTTCCAATGGTAGCCGCAATGAAGAGGCCAAGGTCTTGTGAGCATGCGCCCACCACAAGTGTAATGCAAATGGCCAACCTCCCAAGCCACTGTACAGACTGCGGTAGGTCCACCCACCAATGCATCAGTAGCGGCTTTGCCTTCATTTAGAGAGCTTATTGATCCTGCCACTGCCACGCCTCGCTGCAAAATGTGGGTAGGCAGATTGAACAATTTATTCAGCGCCACAAATGAGATGGAGGGTTTGGTAAAAAGATCCCTACTGCTCCAATTTGGGGGAGAGGAAGTATACAAGATGTTCCAACACCTGCCCAACACATGAGATAACCAAGACTATGAGGCAGTGGTTGCCGCTCTCAATGTCCATTTTGATCCGCAGCTCAAGCCAGACTATGATTGTTTCAAGTTGTGCCAGGCACACCAACAGGAAGCAGAAAAGATGGATGGGTTTCACGCCTGCTGCAGTGCCCTTGCCAGCACCTGTACAGACAACGACCAGCCTAGGGAAGTCAGGGCCCAGTTCATCCAAGGGAATCCGTATGCTGTTTTGAGGAGAATGATCCTACACGAACTCGGCATAAATCCAGAAGACATCTAAATCCTGGCCAGATCATAAGAACTTTCCAACAGGCAAGCATAGGAGATGGAGCTGTCCTCCTCCCATGGTCCAGCCCGCCGAAGCCCACTACAATCAAACAAGAGATGATAAATGCAGTATTCTGGCACCAACCATGCAGTGCCACACCCAAGCCTTCTCCTACCACACGAAGCAAGTGCAGGAAGTAGAGCCTAGACCACTATGTTGGACCTGCTTCAAGTGTGGTAAGAACAATAACTTTGTGAAGGAATGCAAGGGTAGTGACAAGGAGCGCAGGGTCAAATATTGCCGCACGTGTGACCCAGGAGCTTTGATAACGTTGGAAGGTGACTTAAAGTAGTGAGACCAGCCTTTGCAGCAGAACGCCACACGAGAGGATGAGGGAGAGGTGTTCCTAATATTGTACGGAGAGCAGGAGTCAAGGGCCTACAACCACACCACATTTGCATTATTAACTATTGAGGGGAGCAAAGTCATGGTCCTCAATCACACCGGCGCATCTGTAAATGTAATGGACACTCAGCAATACCGGGCACTGGTGCCCCCATCTCCACTCTCGCCCAGTGACACTAAAATCTACGCTTAAGTGGGGTGACAGCTAGTGTGCTCTAAAATGCAGTTTTGGCGCCACCATTCGATTACAAAAGCATACCAAAAAATACCACTGCAATGGTTAACAACCCATGTACCATAAAAAGCCCTGTCATGTTATAAGACAGATTAGACTATTCCTCCCCTTGCCCCCTGTCTACTGAAGCTAAATAATTATATATCAAAGATTTCTGCGATTAGTAGCAGACCCTGTACCTTAGCATACATAGGTAGATGTTCTACATTTCAGCTGACAATTGAAAAACAGAGCCGAAGCGAAGGAGTAGTAGTGCTAACAAGTAGGCCTAACCAAACAAAGGCTCTGCAACAACACATGCACAAATACTCTGACAGTTGTCTAGTTTATTATGTAGAAAAATATATTTCTTACTTTTTATCTTTTGTTAAAAAATGCATGGGGTGACATATGTTCATCGAGGATAAATTATAGGTACTTCGCAAATATTCATTAAAATTTGTGATACGTTATTGCTGATATTTCCAAAAATTCAGTGAGTACATATTACAGATATATATTTTGATTTTTTTAGAGATTGAATTCTGGACATGAAATCATATCGAAAAAGCTTCTAAATGAGCTTTTCATTGATGGTGTAATACAATATATTTGGAAAGAACTGGCGGTATGTTGGAACGACGTGCGTTTCGGCGAAGTCTTTATTCAGGATTCCATCTCAGTAACCAATTTGGTTATGTTGGACAGAAATGGATATATTCTTGTACTGCAGAGAATTCAGTGGCCAAGTCCTGAACGATTATGTAGATCCAAACACATTGCAGCATCCGGGCAATTTCACAAGCTTTTCAGCTGACGCAGCACTCTTGCTTCAGGACCTTCACTCAGTGTGTTTTTTTCAGAACCCCTGTCCTCAGTTATGACAAGATATGTGTGCTTACATAAACAAGAGAACTCAGCTGCTGTTTGTAAGTGCTATTTTCTCACCAGAGAGAATAACATGGGGCATTGCTGTCTGACCTTGTCTGGTGTGTTCAGATCAAATCCCAGGAAAGGATAAAATAGGAAAACGTGCAGTTTGTGTGAAAATATAATGCGGCACAAAGGCAAGTGCGTTATGTAGTAACGTTTGCAAAGTAAAAGCGGCCTACAACATGCACATCAAGGCTAACATAGGGAAAACTACCATGGGCCATGCAGGAAACACTACAGCTTCCATAAATAAAGAACCACAAGGGCCCTGTAGTTCTGCAGCATCATATGACGACGATC
Source organism: Lissotriton vulgaris (assembly GCF_964263255.1). NCBI lineage: Eukaryota > Metazoa > Chordata > Amphibia > Caudata > Salamandridae > Lissotriton > Lissotriton vulgaris. The sequence goes on from NC_141687.1 coordinate 1,644,060,487, forward strand.
TGGTATATGGATTCTTAGATTCAATGCCACAGACCAACCAGCAAGCAGATAACCAACTACCAAAGTAGCAGTTCCAAACTTTAAGACAGCCCTTTCGTATTATAGTCAGGGGGCAGCCCCATTCAGGTAATTACTTAACAGTCCACTCACACCACCAGTGGGGGACAGAATAGGAGGTTTCCTCCAGTAGTGGAGGTCCATCACCTCAAGACAAAAGGATAGTGAACACTGTTCAGCACAGTTATTGTATCAAAAATCCTCCAGTGACAAACGAAGAACTCAACACTTGAAACAGGAGGTAAAGTAACTGGCAAAATCAAGAATTGGTAGAAGAGCCAAGGAAAGTTCAACCAGGTTATCTAGTCAATGTTTTGTCTACCATTGGGACCAGAAAATAGAGACCAATTCTGTATCTCAGGTTCTTTCACCAATTCCTTAAGACCCAAAGGCTCAAAATGACACTTCAAAGACCATTCTGCTTCTGTGAATACACGACTGTGCAGCAACTATGGACCGCAAGAACGCATACCTGCACTTGCTAATGAACAAAAAGCACAAGAGATTCCTTGTCTTCATTTTCAATCAGGCACACTATCAATTCACATTATTCTTGGGGCTAAGGTCAGCACTCTGAAGGTTTTAAACTGTCTTGCAGCAGTATCAATATATCTCAGAAGGCAGGGAATACATTTATAGCCATACAATTGGCTAGTAAAGATTTGTTCAAACAATACTAAGAGTACAAAGAAAAGACTCATGCACACAACGCTCAGACTGGGGATTCTGAAAGCATAGAAAAATCCTCACAAATCCCAGAGATCTTTTAGTTTCACTGAACTTTGAGGAAAAAGAAATTCCAACCGTCAAAACGATCAATGGGTTAACAGATCAAGCTCGCCTTTACCGAGGGGATTGAAACAGGTTTCCAAGCACAAGCTCATTTCAAGCAAACCTTTAAATATGAAAACACCACTTCCACTAAAATCCATGCAACTCATGTGAATCCGTTTAAGAGTAACAATTTCCTTTTGCAGTAATTTGAAGGTGTAGTTTTGCATGCTGAAGAATTTTCTGGATCCACCAGGACCCTTCTAAATCCCCAAAATGATGCCCCTTAAATTTTCAGAAGGCAAAATACCTTCACACAAAATGTACAGGAAGCTATGGATGCAGGATAGCCAAGGGGGGAAAAGAAAAAATAATATGACGATGGAGACCACGGACAAAGGATTCCCTCCAACATCACGTGGGATAGATATTCCACATGGTGGTCAACACACCCCAAAAAATCCAGACCCAACCACTAGCTTGCTGAACACCACACAGCATGTAAGTCCAGAAAATTCTTCAAGTTGCAAAACTACACCAACAGGTAAGTATCCATTTTGATTTCAATTTGCTTCACCTTCAAAACAGCTATTTTTCATTTTAATGAGGTGAGCTTCAGCCTTTAATTCTGTGCCTGTTGTTAGAAAGTGGGTTTCTGTTGCAGGTCCCCCCACACGCTTTGCCTGATCAAGATGCATCTTTGAGTGTACACGGGGCTCCTGCTCACCAGATTCCCAGTGATTGTTCTTTCCCAAAACTGTACCATTGTTTCCACAACTGGCACACCCCTGGCTCACATAAGTCCCTTGTAAAAGGCACTAGTGGTACCTAGGGCCTTGTGACCAGAGTGGTTCTCTATGGGCTACAGCATGTGTTGTGCCACCTTAGGAGACCCATCGAACACAGGCATACTGCCAATGCAGTCTGCGAGTTTTGGTGAAGATAAAAGTGAAGAGTTGACCTTGCCCACATCCTGTGTGTCAGGCCAACCAGCACTGCAAGAGGCATAAGTAACTCCACCCGAGTGTAGGCCATAAAGCCCCATGGCAGGGTGCACTATACCTAAGGTGATGGCCTAACTGCATGAGCAGATATGCCCATATAATTTCTACGTCTATTCTTAGACATTATAAGTGTACAATGCAGCCATACGGAGTACATAAGCTGGGAGCTTGGCATCACAAGTTCCACAACTCCATGATGGCTTCACTGAATTACAAGACATTTGGTACCAAACATCTCAGTTTAATGAGCCCACACTGATGCCAGTGTCGGAATAAATGCACGACTGCACCTTTGAAAACCTACCAACCCACTAGTGTGTGCGTGACTGGTCTGCACCAGCCTGCCACCTTTAGATGTGTTTCTTACACCCGGAGGTGGGGGCCTTTTGCTCTTGTGGGTCAGAAACAAAGCGTGCTCTGGGTGGAGGTGCGACCCCCCCAAGCAGGAACAGCATTGAAAGACAGAGCCTCAAAGGCTTCCCGTTCTTGGGTATGCTAGTGGAGATGCGCGACCCCCTAACCAAGCCCCAATTTTGGCAGGAATGTAGGCTGGAAAACAAGCTGTGTCCCCTCTCAGCCTGGACCACTCCTAAGGTGCCCTGAGCTGAAGTGACTCCCTCCTTTGAAAATCCTCCATATTGTTTGGAAGATTCTAGCCAATAGGGTTAGAGATATGCCCCCTCCCTAGAAGGAGTGGACATACAAAGGGTGTAGGTGCCCTAAAGGTAAGTAGTTCATTGGCTACCTCCTGGCCCCTGTAATGCTCCTAAAATTAGTATTTAGGGGCACCCCTGAACCTTAATCCTCAGATTACCAACAACCTGCAAAGAGGACAAAGAAGAGCCGTGCAACAGCGAAGACTGAAGACACCAACTGACTTTTCCCCAGCCCTTCTGGCCTGTCTACAGCCCTCAAAGACCCTGCTACAGGAGAGGGACTCAAGACGCAGCCCTGCGACCTCTAGAACCGTGGGTTTGTCAGCCCTCTAAAAAGACTCCTGATCTCCAATGGACAGCAGACCTGTCTAGAAGAAAACCAAGTTTAAAGACCAAAGCTCTGCCGGTGGAACTGCAAAGTAAACCACCTCTGCACCCCACACCCTGAGTACAAGAGGGCCCACCGATCCAGAAAAGGTTCGTGGTTTGACCCCTACCAAACTCCACATCGTCAACACCTGCAGCCTCTGCATGACAACCCCCCTCCCCCCCCACCGCACTGGTAGGCGGACTTCCGATGCCAAAGCACACACCTGCACCCAGAGCCTTGGATAATTTTACTGAGAGTGTTCTAACACTCCAGCACATCCCACCTTACCTGCACAGCTGTGTGTTTTTATGAATCGCCTCCTGGCCAGAGCCTGCAGCATTTTCCCAAGTTTGAGATTCCCCATCAGTTTGCATCGGGCACCCGGCGCTGCATTTGCACTCTGCACCCGGCCACCCCTGTACTTCTGGAGGTGTCCCCTTTCTCTGTTAGACATTGGCATCAGAACCAGAGATTGACTTCTACACCCTGACTCCCCAGTGCTGCTGGTAGTTCAGTGAGATTGCTTACCTGAACCTTGCCTGGTACAGATTCTTTATCCAAAAGCTCAATGCCATAAGTTGTTCACTAACTTCCATATTGATGATTGGGTTTCCTGCCATAGGATAACATTGTACCAACTGAAAAATGCAGTTTCCACTTTTTACATTGAAAAACTGTGATATTGCAAAACATATTTTACTGCAACAAAGTATCCTTGGTTCTATAAAATATACCAAAAGTAATATTTTTACAAACCACTGGTCGTGGATTTCGTCACAGAGTGTGTGGAATCATTTTTTTGCTTGTGTGTACAACCAGTGCTTAACACTGCCCTCTGATAAGCCTAACTGCTCACCCACACTACCACAAGAGACCATTAGTGTGATCTACTTTAGCCTCTGGGAATCCACTGGGCTCTGTGTATGCTATCCCAAAGTATGGTATAGTGTGCACAGAGCCAGCTTCCCACACCTGTGTCCTGTCGTGGGTTATAATAGCTCCCCACCACCCATAAATGCATTTTCAAACTTACCTGACCATGGCAAGGCAGGCAGTTATTCCAATGTCTCTTCTACAATTACAGGAGCGCTAGGCAAATTCAGGTTTAAAGCCTGCTCGGTGGCTCCTACAAATACGCATGTGCTTTTAATTCAAACATGGCTATTAAATTTCAAAGTGACACGATTGGTTACAGCTTCAAGAAGAGGTTGCTTCAACTTTAAATTCCTATATTGGATTACTTTGGATAACTTTCTAGCTAAGGCAAACAGTCGTCAACAAGGGTCTTACTGTGTTGGAGAAGCAAATTGCAGAGGGTATAGAGCATTCACATTTGGCTCCACCGGGGTCATCATCTAATGTTAGGTCATCAATATCACTTGACGCCACGCATTTATCACTCATGGACAGCATTGACCAAACCATAGTCTGTCCTACAACAGCTAAGGACACCATCTAACTCCCATTGGGATAGAGATTCACTACGTAGCACTGAAGAGGTGGAATCTTCGCCTATTGTGGAGTTAATACCATCTAGGGCTCAGGGGGATGGTCTCACATCAACTGAACACATGGATAATAGAGAAGACACAGCCCCGAAAAGAAAAAGATCTAGAAAGTCCAAAGGCGCTAAAAGGGCTAAAGTTGATCCCCTAGTGAACACTGTTGAGGACAGCCTGGTTATCCCTGGAACATCTGCAACGGGGAACGATCTGGAAACGGCAAGCACCCCTCCCCCCCCACTTATTCCCACTCACACTGGCCCTTTTGTTTTTGGCGGGGTAGCTCCCAATACCTCAGAGCACATTATAGGCTCACTCACTGGTATCTTTAAAAGTCTCCTAGATCCTCTTTTCCTTAAATTAGACTCTATAGAGGCTAGACTGCTAGCTATAGAAAGACTAGGTGGTAGTGGTGGTGACCAGATAGGGCCAAGAGTAAGCTCACATGGAGGACATGTGGATAATGCTGGGACTTCTCATTCCCCTATTGTTACAACTATTATGGCCCCTATTCCATCAATAGCTCCCACTGGGGAAAACATGAGTACAGCCCTGGTGCCAGTCTGTCCCTGTACCCCTTCCTAGGCAACTGCCTCCGGTACCAACTGTAAGGAGGTCGAAGCTACCTGCTTCGGCCAGCTCACTTGGCCAGGAGAAACCAACGAATGAAACCGCTAGCTGCCCAATTCGGTCAGCTAGTTCCAATAACCGGCGTAAAGCAGTTAACCTGCCACCAGAGGCGCCAGCCTACACTGTGATTCTGATGGGGGTACCAGAGCTTCCAAGTGACGCGGTAGAATCTTATGATTCTCTACGCAATAAGGTTATCAGCTGGTTAAATATCCAAAGGCCCTTACCACCTAATCTCAGAGGAGAGGTTCTTATGGTTAGAAGGGTCCCGTGGGTTGGGTACACCGCCAAGAAAAGTGTGGGGGACTGAAAAATGTAAGTTTCAAGAGCCCCCAGGTTGCTACCTATATCTGTAATTGGCTAGGGGGTTCAGGAAATACCTCTATAGAATTGGTCCCACTGTCATACTTTTACTCGAATGTACGTGATTTGACCGTGAGGAGGAACGATGGTTGGACATGGGTCGGCTTTGCTGTTGATGGGTCAAGATACAGGCCCGCACGTAATGTCATTCCTGCCCATGGCACCTATGTATACACGAATAGATTCAGCTGCCTTGATCAGGTTGATTGACTCCGAAAGGATGCACCCGAAATATCGCCAGTAGGCGATACGGATGTCATCATTCGAGAAATTGACCTAACCCCTCAGGCAAACTTAACTCCTTCCTGCTCCCCGGGCCGAGCAAGTAACCTACCATGTAATCCACCTGGACATAGCTGATCATCTGTAGTTCAGTCTGGTCCTAACCCAACACCTGCTGCCTCATCCCTTTTAGAAACAACACTGCAAGGGCCCGCAGTTCCTTTACTAGATATCGAACCAGAGAAAACTGGGGGGCTGGGAATATAACCTACAACCGAAACCCTAAAGGTCCTCTCCTGGAATGTGGCGGTATTGTTAACAAATTACACACAAATGACTGGGATTCTTTAGTTGGCGGTAGTGATATTTGTCTTTTCCAAGAGACATGGGCCAGGGAACCCCTGTGTAGAGTAGGGTACGCAGTCTTTGAAATTAAAGCCAGATAGAGTGGCAAAGGGAGGCCCTTGGGTGGTTTGGCGATTTGGGTAGCTAGTCACATTGGGTGTAATGCGGAGAATGTACCGACATCTTAAAATAGACATACAGTGTGTTCTACTCAGGTGGCCTGATGTGCTAAATCTGGCAATCATTAATGTTTACTCTCGCCCAGTCAGTGTGACCGCGGAGTCACCAACTTTAGAAGAACTATCGTCATTCCTGGGCCAACTTCCCACTGATTGTAAGATAGGGATGGGCGGCGATTTTAACTGCCACTTTGAACCACTGGAAGGTCTAAGGGAGGGTGCTCTTACTGCTGAAGATGACTTCTGGGGTGTACCGCCATGTCAATCCCCTTACCCCAAATCTTGGTCCCCTCTTGCAGTGCAACTCATGTCCCTAACATTAAATTTTGCATTAAGGGCTTGTAATGGACGTACCCCGTCTGACATCCCTTCATTGTGTACCTTCAATAGGAAGGACCATGAATCGAGGCTGGACTATATCTTTGTGGATATTGGTCTGTAGTCTAAGGTACAAGATTTTAAGGTAATCGTAAGAACAGACAGCGACCATAACGCACTTCTATTAGATATGGTGCATTCTATACCTGCTGGTGTATTACTTCCCGAAAATCCCAGTGACGATCCAGGGAATCCGATTCTTAGCGCTAATAGGCGTAGGGTAAAATGGGGGAAATTGGTAAATTCTGAAGAGTATAACTAAAATCTATGAATTAGCACTCCCTAAGTTAAATGATCTGGACGCATTAATTAATCAGCCCAGACCACCAAACTATAATGAGAAAGTAGCCCAAATTCATGTAGATCTAGTGGGAGATCTTGGTGAGGTTTTTTTTATCCAGTGGTAGTCCCACGGAAGAAAAAGACCCGAACTTCAAACTGGTACAATTCTTCCTGTTGAAAGATTAAGACAGCGCTAATAGCCACAATAAAAGTAGGCTCCGATAGTAAGGTCGCTGAGCTTAGGCGGAATTATAGGGTAGCCATGGTCGGAATGGTTTTGGAACAGATGGCAGGATCTCTCCCTAGCGCTAGAAGCGAGGGACTCTAGAAAATGTTGGTCTCTAGTAAACACAGGCACAGGAGAACCAAAGGCTGCAGTGGAGCCGAACATTGCATCTTCCGTTTGGGAAGACCACTTTGGCAAATTCAGTGGTATCTTGGTACAATTTGCCAATGATGTGGACCCGGATGTTATATCCAATCCTGTAGCTGGACTACAATTTACCCTCGGCGAGGTGGTTAGTGAAAAAGAGATTGGCGAAGGGGAAGGCCCCGGGACTAGACAGATTGTCTGGTGACCTTTTTAGACATCACCCAGAGATATGGGGCCCGTACTTCCTCATTTTGTTTAATTCCATCGCGGGAGGTATGGAGATCCCTAGCACTTGGTTGGGGGCGGAGATAGTGCCCATCTTTAAAAAGGGCTCTCCTCTTCTCCCAGCCAACTACAGGCCGATCAGCCTCAGATGTCCCCCAAAAATGTTCCCGCCTTCTCCTGGACCAGCTTCTGGACTGGATGGAGGAAAATGAAATTCTGAGTCCCCTCCAGGCTGGCTTCAGGAAAACACGTCCACCATGGATCAGATTTTCCGCCTCGTTCTCTACTGGAAAACTGAGGATCGAGGGGGGGGGAGGCTGTACATGGTGTTCGTGGACCTGAGGTCAGCCTTTGACCTGGTCCCCCGCAAGATAGTGGGAGGTCCTAAAGGAGCTGGGTGTTCCCACCCATTTACTACACGCCATAGTCAGGCTTCACACTAATAATTTTGCACAGGTCAGGTGTGGGAGGGATGGAGCGCTGTCATCCAGGTTCCCAGTCCTTAGAGGGGTAAGACAGGATTGCGTTTTGGCGCCGACCCTGTTCTGCCTCTACGTTAACAGTCATATCCAATCTCAACAGTGTTAGAGACAAGGACGCTCCCTCTTTGGCAGGCAGGAGGGTACCGGCTATCATGTTTGCCGATGATACCCTCCTGCTTTCCAAATCACCGATGGGGATCCAGCAGATCCTAGATGGTTTTGGTCTTTTCTGTAGACCATATGGTCTAGAGATCAATACAGAGAAGACCAAATTCATGATAATTTAATCCCTCCCCTAAAACCAGACCTAATCCATCCCTTGGCTCAGCGAAACTGGAAAGGGTAAAAACCTTCCAGTATTTGGGTGTAACCCTACATGAGAACCTATCCTGGGAGCCACAAATAGCAAGATCCCAGCTCAAGCTTAGTCAATTATCCGGTGCAATTTTGAAGGTTGCAAATACTTCTACCTATAAACCCATTAGCCCGGCAATAGAAATGTACAAAACTCAAGCCAAAGCGGCCGCTTCTTATGGTAGTGAGTTATGGGGGCACGAAGCTGGGGCAGAACTTCAGTGTAGAAAACAATTTCCTTAGACGCCTCCTAGCCCTCCCCCGTGGCATACCCCTGCTTCCCTTGAGACTTGATGTGGGTCTTCCCTCTATAGCCGAGGATCTCGAATTAAAGCCTTTAAGATTCTGGCACAGGCACTGGACCACTAGCGAGTTTGCTCACTACAGGCAAGACCTCATACATGTAATGAATTTGAATAAGCGAGACAGAATTCCTTGGTTGGTTTTCATTAAGAAAGAACTGTATCGCCTGAGACTCCAGGAGTTATGGGATGTCCCTGAACAAGGCTGCCAAAGGGTCTCTCGCAAAAGACTGGTGGAAATACACAAGGAAAAAAGTTTCTTCTCATGGATCTGCACCCAATAACGGCACCTTAACAGATAGATTTTTGGATTCCAAAAATTCTTATAATTTTAAAGGTTTTATGGACACCATTTTCCCCATTTTACCACGGAAACTTCATTCAATGGAGGTTAGGCACCCTGCCTATCAAAACTTTTACCTGTAAATGGACAAAGTGATAAAATCTGTCCGGGGTGCGCTAATCACGACGAGGAGGAAATTCATGTGCTGTTCTTCTGCCCAGCCTACAATAGACCTAGGAAATATTGGCTTGTGCCACTATGTAGTAACTTGGGCATTAGGAGCCATTTGCATTCTTACAGAATACTGAAAACCAGCACTCTGCCCCACATAGTCTTTGCAGTTTCCAAATAGATATTGGCCATGTGGCAGATAAGAATTAAACTCCTAAAAGACTGATCACTGATATGAACTGTAATGTACTCCCTCCCATGAACAGACTTCCAAGGAATTTAATTTTCATGTAATGTTTTTTATACAACAAGGGAATGTTAGTTTTAAATGTTGAATGTTTTAATTGTATCTTATGGTCTAAATGACCGAACTAAAGAATTTTTGGATTGGATTATCACTTAAAGTCTAGAAAGTGCCAAAGAATCCAGCCAGTCAGACATTAAAGGGAACTCTTCTTGGTGCAAGACTTCACCGGACTGTTATAGCTTGTTAGCAGAGTGTATATAGACTTAGAAGTGTTAAGGTAGGTAAATCAAAGTAGAAAGAAGAGGAAAAAAGTTTGGGAAAGGAAGTGAGATGGTAAGTTGAAAGTGCATGATAGACAGTAGAACAGACAGGAAATTGTTTCTCACTGGACTGTTATAATACATGAATGTCAGATGTTTTGTCAGAGTGATGATGTCCAAAGCAGTTATCCACAAATCTGTTCTATGCAAGTATGATCACAACTTCTGTCCTGGTATGTGAACATGGAACAGAGTCGAGTTCACTTTTTATTAATTCATGTTGGGCTTGGCCTTTCTGCAGGGTCACCCCTAAACATTTTGCCTTCCTCCTCCCCTATATGCCAAATTCGTGTGTTGGCTTTGGAACTCAACGCACTTTACCGATGCAAACTGCATGTGCTCCGATTTAACCACAACATTGGCTTATCCAAAATTGGCATCTACGAGTTCCTACTTAAGTGCACTATATGTGCGCAAGGCCTGTAAATGAAATACTATCAGTGCTGCAGGCCCACTAGTAGCACCACTCACTTCACTAGCCCCCTGAACAGTTCTCAGGCCTGCCATTTGCAGAGCCTGTCTGCAGTTTTAAATAGCTATGTTGATCTGACAAGTTAACCCTCTTGCCAGGCCTGAACCAGAGGCATAACAGAAGTCCCCACAGTGCAGGTGGCAGCAAAGTTTAAGAGGGCCTCCTTAGCAAAAGTGGTAGGTCCCATCCATGCATTTTGCAGGGGACCCCCGTCAAGTTACAATACTGGCCTGAACATTCCTTTTTAAATACCTATAAGTTACTCCTAGGGTAGGCCCCACAGCAACTAGGGCAGAGTGCATTGTATTAAAAAAGTTGATTTACTTAAGTTTGACATGTCCAGGTAGTGAACACATTGTTTTTCACCACTACAAGACCCATCTCTCCCATATGAGCACATTGGAATTACAATTGTATAATTTCCAATTGTGGAAAAATATACATCAATGTGTGTATGGGCTCACAAGTTTTTTTTTTTTAAAGCCCAATTTACGGTAAGGTTTGATTTAAAGTCAAATCTGAAAATGCCACCTAAAGTTTTGCATTTGACAATCCGAGTGGGACAGTTCTGCCCAGATGTGGGTCCCATGCTACTGAAGTCAAGGTAGTCTGACAGATGCCCAAAAACTGGTCCCAGGAAGCTTGTTTTTAGTCCAGGGAGGGCCTGGCAGTCCGGTCTAAACTGTTCCCATGGGGAACAGGGTCAAGAAGGATTTGTAAATTGGCTGGGACCAAACTGGAATAGCATGGGGAGCAAAAAAAGACTATAGATTTAGGTTCAGATCACTAGACTGAGGTGAATGTTTGACATTGTGCAGCATTCTGTCCATAGATAGTTTCACTTTTAGAAGGTTGTAATTTTCTTACTTAACCCATTCTGTGCATATCTGTGGTGGCAGATGGTCTTTGTGCATTCACTCCAGACAGCCACATAAAGGGGGCTTAGGAGTGCCTGATGGGCCATCAACATCCTGGGCAAGATGGTAGGTAGGAACAAACATCTGAAAAAGCGGTGCCCGTCTCCAGATAAACAGCTGCCTACCCCTATAGTGAACCTGGAGCCAGGGTAGAGATCCTCAAAAGTCTTCCTCAATTCAAAGGCACAACTGGGTATCAAATACTTAGTACAGTTCTGGACCAGAGGACCTTCTGCCAGGATGGACTGTCACCGATTGCCCGTGCCTGTCCTGCTTCCCTCCTTAACTGGGAGTGAGGAGGAACAGTGCACCGCTCAATCTCCAGAACCAAAGTGACTCCAAGGGCCCAGGATTGGTTGGCACTAAGTGCTGTAACCTAAAAAATCTATTCACTGACAACTCCATCACTGCTTGCCTGAACAGCAGACTGCATCACTCACAGTGCACCACGTAATTTCTGCGTGCTCAAACTTTGTGCAGCTCAGCTGCCAATGTTCTGACACTCAACCTACAACCTAGGTTTAATGCATAAGCCCAATGCCCAATGTCCATCGCATCTTTGACTAAGCACATCTTTGAATAGATAACACCTGCGAAATTAATAGCAATGACAGCTTTCTTCCCTCCACGCCTCTCCCTTAATGTCGGTGCATTCAAGATACTGTTCAGCAGGCCAAGGCTGGTCCCTGGATCTGAAAAGCACTCCATTGTGGGCGCCTGTACTTTTGGCTGTCCCAATCCACCACAAGCAGATAACCACAGGTGGCACTAGGTTAAGCACTGCAAAAGTTTTAATTTTCAGTTTGACTTCCATTTATTTGGAGGGTCCTTTTGGGCAGGTTTTAGTCCTAAAATTACAATCATGTTTAAACTTGGTGGAGTTCCATTTATGGTGTCCGTTTCAAGGATTTCAAATACATTGCCACCTATATTAAGCCCGTCTACCCTGTGCAAAGCTACCAGAGGGTGAGTACAGGTTGATTTACGGAGGGCAGGGTGCATACCTCTGCCATCCAGAGACCCAATTTTTAACAAGTCCCCAAATGTGCATATCTGATACACTGGGATTTGAATAACCCGCTTTAAGCCTTTGATGTTCAAAAGCTACAGAATAAGATATTCAACTCCTAGGAGCAGAGGTACTTTTTAGCAATCAGCTTTGCATGCAATTATGCTAGGAACACCATTGTAAACGCTATTAAACTTGACACTGACTGGGTACAACACATTAACAGCTTCTCAGCAAAGGATCAGAGATTTATCTGGAGTTCACCAATACACATTCTGTACATGCTGCCAGAAACTAGAGGGTCTAAGAACCAGTACTCTAGTTGGCAGAGGTGTGCACCCTGTCAAGTTAGTGACTTGATCAGCCCATTACGCTGGCATGGAGCAATGAGGAAACCCAGGAGGCAGTGTGTAAAGAAATTGTTCATACGTTGACAGTACGAGTGAAAACTCCAATGAAGTATGAAAATATTTTAACCTTCAAAATAACTAAGAATCCAATTAAAGCATCACAAGCTAGGATTACTTTAGGATTGTACAATGCAAAGAGCCCTTGCACCTTCAGTAGGCTCTTTGGTTATGATAGACCAAGGATAGCAATCCACACCATGGATTGGGAGCAAACTTCCCTGGTCAGCAAAACACAATACTGGAGTTATTTTGAAATGCAATGTCAAGTGTGGGAGAGAGATCTACTTGCTGTTATTGGCTGCCCACTAGGGTGGGAAGGGACCTTATGTCAGAGTGCAAAGTATGTACCTCACGGATTGCAGCAGTGCAGTCAGCCTCGGACCTGCTTTTCTGGATTCACCCCATGGTGGATACTATTTGGCACATGAAGTCGGGGTAGACGCCCATATTTTAATGATGCATGCAGTGTGCCAGACTACCTTCAGGCTGACACTTCGGCAAAGCTCGAAGTCATTTCTGAACTCGAGCAGGCAGACACTGGTTCTTGATGGGCACAACTTGCTGATGCTCAAACCGGCTACCAACACGGTAGGCCCGGCAACCGGTTGAGAGCTAATTAGTAGAGCCTAGCAGTGGTAGTCTAAGATTTAATATTTGAAGGAGCAGATATTGCCTTTAAAGGGACGAGCCAAAAAGCCCTTAAGAGTTATTATGTTGCAGGAAACCAGTCACCCTGCACTAACCAGATCTGAGGCGGGAGGCGAACAAAGCCGTCCCTACGGTAGCAGAGCCTCCTTAGTACCCCAAGCGAACTAGTGCAAAGGGGTCACTTGTATCCAAACGTGTCCTTTAAGTGTAGGGGACTGCAAAGCCTTTCTGGTAAAAGTCTCTTTTCAGCCCAGCCAGCTTATCTGTAGGGGTGCTTTGAGAGGTTAGGCAACAACCCATTCAGGCGTACAGGTCCTCTCCCCCAATCTTGCCCAGTAGAGCTAATCAGCATGCAGATAGATGCAGTGTCCTGCAAAGTTGGCAACCCAGAAATTGTATTGGAGACAGGCTGTAAGGCACACGAGAGCTCCAAGAAATGGCCACTTTCTAGAAGTGGCTTTTCCAGATAAGTAATACTAGATCCAAGAGGATTGGTCATTATCAATCTAATGATTTTAAAAACAAAGCAGCTACTCCTCTGCAATAACTATTTACACTTCCAGGGCAACTAAGAAATTCCCCATGTAAACCTATGAAGAGTAGACTCCTAGTAGTGAAAACTTGGGTGGTTGTCTACCATGATAAAAAAAACAAAATGTTACATTTCTACTTACATAGTATCCTGGCCTGAGGGCTACCAAGTAGTGACGAATATGCGATAGCAGTTTATGGCTTGGCAAGTAGTTGGAAATACCAAGTTTAGGTGGCAGTAAAATGAGCCCAGAGGCCCTGCAGTGGCAGGCTGCAGTCCGGTTTGAAAGACTGCTTACGGGTGGAACAAGCAGTGCTGCAGGCCCACTAGTAGCATTTTGCATACTACTTTACTAGGTGCTTAATTGAACTAAGTATACTAACCATGGATAAACCCAGCAGTGGTGCTCAGTCCTAAAGCCAACTCAAAAAGTAAGTCAGGGAAACCATGCCAAGTCTAACAATATGAATTCATTTCCATGGGATCCCAAAACACTTCCAGCAGAGTAATTTATACCGAGAATATTGTTCCAATTTACACTGGCACCAATGGGTCAATAAGCAGGCAATAGGTGATACATATGTAATCAAAAAGGACTACCCTTGTGAATATTTTACAGGACTTAAGACTGTATGGTTAGGGGAAACCCATTAGGTTTTATCATGAAGCCCTCGCAGACCAACGTAGTTGGTGGCATGCTTCATCGGGCCACTGAGTGTTCCGGGTGTGCTTCGACACCCGATTACAGTGGGACAGGTATGTAACAGAGTGTGGTGACGTGAAAGGTGAAAATTAAAATGCTTGACAGTGGTCCCAGTACCAGAGGGTAAATTATACTTCAATAACTGGGCCTCTGTTAGCGTTTAAAAAACAAGGCTGGTGGGTGTTGTGGTGGTATAAGTTAAGACCTCCTACATCCAGGTGTGTCTACATCATGTTTCAGCCAAGTGCCTTAGATTAAGCCAGCTTTCCACAGGACTGTAAAGTGAAAGTGCACTTTTAAAATAAGTTAAGTGAGAGTGTGATTAGACTGTCACTCACTAAGGTGCTATAAGTGTGTGAGGGGGGGGGGGGCTGGTTCTGGAGGCTGATTATGGCACTACAGGTCCCCCGCAGTTCTGGGAAGGACATGGCTTTTGTAGTTCGGACTGGACTGTTCCCATGGGGCACAGGGTCAGAGCTGATTTGCATATCGCCATTGTCTAACCCAGGGTGGTGTGGAATGCAAAAAAACGATGGATTTGGGCCCAGATCTTTGGACTGGGGTGAATGTGTGACATTGATCCACATTCGGTCCATCACCTGTTTTGATTGCAGATGACTCTTGGGAGCATTCGTGGCAAAACGTTGGCGTATGCTTGGTGAGGGAATCCCCCTCGCACACTTATAGCTCCGTAGTGCTTAGACAGTCTAAACACTCACTTATAGCACACTACTCACCCGCAAGGGTCTCAAGGCGCTTGTACGAATACTGCTGTGGAACCCATCCAGGCTTTCCCTGTGATGCCTCCACTCCTGGGCACCCCAAGGTAGAGGCCAGGCATCCTTAGCATTGTGGGGGCAGTTTAGATTAAGGCTATTGCCCAGAGTTGCAGAGTGGGACTCCATGTTTGGAATAGGCACGGAGGTGAGAATTATCAGGTCCGTGGAATTTGAGCCCAAAACCTGCCGAGGCAGGGAATTGAACCCTGGTCCCGGGCTAGACCTCTGCCAGGGTCTGCCGCTCCAATCATTGAGCCACACTTCTCCATACAGTCCTGAAAAATGTTCACAAAAGGTTAGTCCTTTTTGATTACATATAAATCCTTGGGGATACGGACTAGCCACCTAGTCCTCTTGTTTGATACACGAATGCGCCAGTTGGCCTAAGCTTATTTCCTGCATCTACCACCAACCATTCATTGTTGCACCCCTCAATTCGTGCCACTAGCATTTAAGAGCAAAAGGCTTGTCAATTGCCACTCCCAAATTGGACCGTTAAAAGTAAGCTGCACTTAGTAGTGGAGTGGGTGAGAACAGGGGTAAAGTCGAGGACCAGTTGCGTCACGTTTGTAGTCACTTTTTGCCTTCCCGCATGCCCACAGAACACTACAGAAGTTGGTAAATGGGTCAATTGGTGCATTTTATTCAGTGCAGACAAGTGTGGTACATAAATGAGGTCGAAGTAAAGCACTTATCTACACATTTTAAATGAACACATTAGACAAGATGGGGCTAACCAATACAAATTAGATCAGCCAACATTCTTTAGTTGGAAAACAAAACGTCCACTTTCTTTCCCAGAACACCAGGCGCAGACACGCAGGACCACACCAAGCCAAATACAAATTGGTATACAGCACTAGCAATCCAAAACAGGTTGGTGTTGGCATGTCCAGTAGACCTGAAAAGTAGGAAAAAACACATTAAGCGGCAGAAACACACGACGAGCACAAAGTCATATCAAACAGGCTGGTCTCAGTCCCATATCCGCAAGCCTCATCCAGTGAGTCAGCAAGTTGAAATGATATCATCATGGACCAGACGCGAATTATGTACCCCCACCTCAGAAAGATAGTGAGCCCCACCAACAGGCCTCTGGGACGGGATCAATTTACCACCCTTCGCTAAAAGGCTGGGTCTTCAAATTTAAGCATAAGCTGGCCTAACATTACAAAATGCAGCTCTTGGAACAGCCTGCCTTTTAGGTCATACTAGATAATGCCAGTATATAAGGCTCCCCGTGAATTTAGTTAGTTCCAGAAACTCAAACATGATCCTAGCCGCTGCTAGGGGCGAGCAAGTTGAAGCCAGCAGTTCACCCAGGGTGCCGCTGGTCTACAATAAAGAGTCTGCATCAATAACTTCTCATTCCTGCTACTTACATGGGAGTGCAGCAGTAGATGGGCGTGGTCCACTGTTCCCAGATCAAGGCTTCACCAATACCGGTCCTACAATTACAAACAAAACTTGAAGGAACGAAGACAGCCACAAAGAAAACCTTCCCCATTAACAGCATCAAGTCAGAAGTTACAAAATCGTCAGTTATCGCATCTGTCGGCTTTTCCTATATCCTTAGGATTCATCACGTTGATGCACGAGTGATTAAAGACAGTATAAGCAAGAGGGCCTACTTACCACACTGCAAGCGAGACTCTTGCGACCCAGGGATAGCATGTTCATCACCCACGTTACTTCCTGTAGAAAGGCAGGGACCGGGCATTAGATTTTATCTAAACAGAACAAGTTATGGTAGTTAAACTATGGAAAGTCAGAAACAGAAAACTCGTCAGTTGTCGCATCTGACGGCTTTTCCAGGTCATCATTCTGCACAGAGGAAATGGAGACCAGAAGACTGAGAAAAGCCAACTCACCAGAAGCTTAAAATAACCCTGTAAAGGAAATGAGCCTGCAAAGTAAAAAAAAACTAGGGTTAGCGAATGACATTTTAGAACTATAGAACTATACAAGCTACGCTGCATAGATTTACGATGGACTCAGAAAAACCTTCTAATCACTGGCAATCAGCCGGTAATTCCAGCTATTTCAGTTTGGTTTTCATCATGGAAACATCTCAAAAAGTTACTAACTGGGTGGCTAAAGGTCAAGTAAACCTGGTTCAATTATGGTGGCAAAATTGAGTGCGACTCCTGGACAAAAAAATGATGACATTAACATTTAGGGACTACAAAACCCATGACTCCATTCAACAACGACTTTAAGGCGAGAACTCAATCTAAAGAAACACTTCATTGCAAGCAAAAATACATGTCTTCATATACTTTAAACATACAATGTTCTACCGAAGTTATTAAACGGTGGTCTACAAAGCCTACTCTGGGGAGACCATGACTGTATAATCATATTGAAAGCAGCAAAATCAAAACTACTGCAGGGATTTTAAGTCAGAGACTAAAAAGTAAGGGGCCAGCGATACTTAATCGCTGGCTGCTCTTAGCGTTAAAACGTTTTAACGCTGGCTATCAGATAATTATCGCCATGCTAGTGCTGTATTAACACTTAGCACAATGGTGATAATTATCCTAGCAATAGCAATGTTTTCCAGCAATGTTCCATGGAAAACGGAGATATCCTTGATAGGACCAGGTCTTAGCGAGACAATACACCCCCCCCCTCCCCCCCAAGTTAGGTATGCCCTAGTCAAGAATTTAA
This sequence comes from Lissotriton vulgaris, assembly GCF_964263255.1. Taxonomy (NCBI): domain Eukaryota; kingdom Metazoa; phylum Chordata; class Amphibia; order Caudata; family Salamandridae; genus Lissotriton; species Lissotriton vulgaris. Next base: position 1,644,078,143 of record NC_141687.1, read on the forward strand.
CAGACGTTAAAATTCCTGCATTAAGGCACACTTCAAATATTGGTACCCTTCCTTGATAATATCGTGAAGCTGCCTTCCCGATATTTTGTTTGGTTTCAGAGTCACGCCACTTTGCATCTCATTAGCAATGCGGTTAGGTGTGCTGGAAACTGGAGCTGAGTCAGCAAAACACATACTAGCGTGTCCTTGTTGATTAAGATTTAGCGATAAAGTTATTGCTGCTTCCCCCCCACTTTACACGTTCATGCTTAAAATAAATGGCCTACAACAGTACTATCTAACTGCACGTTAACACTTACCAGGTGATGCAACGCTGCCTTCAGAATCGCTGTGTCGCCAGTGGGACTGCAAACAAAAAATGTCCCGTCAAAATGTGCAGTCAGTACATAACACTACAATTTAACGTGCTAGACAGTGTTCAGAAAAACAGTCTCACCACAAACAATCTGCCGGTAATTCCAGCTGTGTTAAGTGGTATCATCATTAACACCATTATCTTAAAATGAGATGTAATCTATACAGCATGCCTTACCTGAACTAGCAGGGCCAAGCTCACAGCCTACATTTGTTCACCTGGAGAAAAAATAAAAAAATATTTAAAAACTCGAAACCTGGGGCAAATTGACGTTGGAATCCCCCACGATTATCATAGCTAAATTGACAGGTCACTGGAAGCCTACTAAAGCACGACAATGTAGGTTAGATAAATCTCGCCTACACACTAAACAGTGTAATTGTTGCGTCTTCAGAGTTTCATAATCAACAGAATATTCTGTGTGGTGCATGAACTCGTCATCATAAGACACCAAACCCCATGACAAGACAACATGCAGTATACAGCACCAACAACGTCACAAACTATTAACCTTTCCGAACAGAACCGAAAGTGGGGTATGCTGGCTTTTTAACGCGCAGACATTTCGTTAGTACCAAGGCACCAACTCACCTTCATTTGTCAGCCAGGAGGCATTGCGGGGATCTCTCACCACGTGGTGTCCAATACCTATGGGAGAAAATGGATAACGGAATTTGTAATCAAAATCGGATGGAAAGTCTGTCAACCATCACTTTCTACGCACGCCAGAGCAATTTATTAACCACACAACTGACTAGTATGGATTGTAAAAGAGATACATAGGTTCCAGACGAGGGAAACAGGCGGCAATAGGAAGGTTTAAGGCATGCCTCTCGATATTTGTTAATTCACTGCAGTTGTAGGACAGTTGAGTGACTGCTCCAAATACAGATCTGAGCTGCCAAAGACCACCCACTTTACTCTTGCATGACGTTGGAGGTCCTTCAGCTACCGCAAAACTAAATTCCTCGGTTATCATGCAGATCCGCACGGTGCTACTTACTTCACAATACAGCAGGTACCAAAATCCAATTTAAAGCAATGGGCATTGCCAGTGGAATGGACAAGAGGAGCCATTTTGCGGCGGCAGGGTAAATTATACGACCAAGACAGAGTAGGCAGCACATTTCGCACCTCAGTACCCGTTAAACTCCCAAATGTAGCGACAAACAAAGGCCTCCTTTACAAATGGTCCCCACAGCGTGGCAACACATGGCGCTTTATTCTTGCAGATTTAAACGGCAGATAAGTCAATAATTATGTTAAAACGCTGCCGCCTCATAAAACCAGTCCACGGCAATAGGTCCGCACTCAACGAGAAAAAAAAAAGTTATGCCGAAAATAAATTTCCTATGCAATACACAACTCGAGCCTTACCCAATGTATCTGGATAGGCCTCCAGCTCTTTTTGGTAATGTTTTCAGACATCTTCCTAGAAGAAATAAAAAAGTAAATCAAAACTAGCCCTAGCCAACTTAAACATGATCTACCCCACACCACAAGCTTTGTACTTCCCTGAAATGTTGCTCCTCAGTAACCATTACACTGAGCAGCGACCGTCAAGAAAAGGCGATTCTCTAGGCTTAATTCTATCCACATAAACCACATCAAGTCTACATGGCTTGGATGAAAGCCGCAAAATTAACGGCCAGATATCAAGCTTAATTGCGCTCGCAAAGGGTTAGATTCTGAGAATCTGGCCCTTTGCGAGTGCAATTTTAGCATTTGGGATTCATCATCCCAAATGCAAAATTCGCTAATAAAGAATTAGCACATTTGCGAGGAATTGCATTTAAGGAATCTCTATTTGAGATTCCTTAAATGCAACTCATGAACCATTTTTAAGTTGTGATATTGCAATTTTGGGCCGCTATTTACAGCGAGGTCAAACCTCGTGGTTAATAGAAAAAGGCATTTTTTTAAAGTTCGCTATGTTGCATGTTACACACACACGTCCTTTGGACATGTGCGCGCAACACCAATGTAGATAACCTTTCAGGAGTGCTACAGGGTGTCCTTTGGACACCCCTGGCACCCTTGGAATTGCATCCTTATTTGCGATTAGCAAATTCGGAATGTGTAGGAATCGCAATTTAGCGATTCCGACATGAATACCGTTTTGCAAGTCCTTCATAGCGATTCCTTAATAATCGCTATTAAGGACTCGCAAAACGGGACTATGATGAATCTAGCTGTAAGCCACTAACGGAGCTTAGAGGTGCATTACTCAATAAGATTTCATGGCCCTGTACGCAGGCATAGGCGAGTGCCATTAAGGATGGAATGCATTGTTTGACTCCGCACATGGGCGAGCCAGGAACTGAACGGGCAGACCACCACGTTAGTCAAAGCGCTATTCGGAGTGGCGGCACAAATGTAAATGTGGCGTATTTGTATAGCGCGAACAGTGACCCGGAGGCATCCCGGCGCTTGTACTCCTACCACAAGGGAACCCCTCCTGGCTTTTCCTTGTGGGGTGTCCACTCCTGGGCATCCCATGGTGAAACCAGGCATCCCTTGTGTATCAGGGGGCCTTTGTGGAGACTAAGCAAGCTATTGCCCAGAGTTGCAGCGTGGGGCCCATGCTTAGAATCGGCACTAGTGCATAAATTGGAAGCAGCCAGTCGGTGTTTTTTCAATTTCACTTGGAAGGGTCAGCTGCAGCATGCAAAGCACAAGAATGCCTACTGGGCCGCATTTAAAGTACCGCATTAGGAATACACGGACACCTAGTGTACATAGGAGGCCTCCTAAAATACCAGATTAGACCCACATCAATTAGTGTGGGCTGAGCTGAAGGCTCTCATTTAAACAGAAAAGTGATCAGGTTACTCAATCATACATGTGAAATTCAAAACCAATATTTTACAAAACCAGTTGGCATCAACAAGATTTAAAGTAAACGTGGGATGGTACCATTGTTTAAGGTCCTCATTTAGATGGTGCCATTCCACCATACTTTGCGTTTACATGTTCCAAATTACAGTTTAATGTACGCACAAGTGATTGTCCTAATACCAATGTAATTAGGTAATCATGGGGCAGTTTAAAGCCTGAAAATCCGACAACAGAGTCGCCCTGATAAAGGACTTACCTATTACTTTGGGTCCAGTTCATTTCCAGGCCACGCTGCATTGGCCCCCTTCGAAATGCAAAGCCTACAAATAAAAGTCAAGTACTGTCAATGAAGCACCTGGTGCAGTCATTCATATTAATACTAGACTGGCGTAATAAGCAAACCGATTGGTAAGAGGCCAGTGCTAGAACATATTCGGCATGCAACATGGGTAATGTGCCCAACCCTGATGCATCTTCAGTTAACAAACAGCTATTAGAAAGTTTTGTGTTTCCCTGCAATGTTGCCAGTCCACTATACAACAAATGGAAACTAGCGACCGTCAAAAGAAACATTTGCTTTTGGCACCTGTTTGACCACACCAGCCACTCAATTTAGTGCTAGCATGGCTTCGATCAGGGCCTGGATTAATAACACAGGCTAACTTGAATAAAATGATTAAGCAGGACACATTAAAAATAAGTTCAGGAGGCCATGGTCTGGCTTGCAACTCCCTATTCGGACCAACCAATACGGTATGTTCCATTGCATGTAGGTTTAAAGGTGTGTTAAGATTAAAAACGCGACTAAACATGTTAGTTCTAACTCGGCTGCGTGGAATCAGGAAATCACAAACTGAATTTAGCTTGTGAAGTCGAATAGGCTAAAAGAGCGTAACTAGCCTGCAGCGTCAGAAACGCACTCGGTAATAAAATACGCAGCAGCTCGTTTTTTCTTTAAAGAGCAAAATGGTAGTTGCCAACAAACAATAATTTTCACATATATCGTTTATTAGCAATTACTTAGCCCACTTGACACTGGTAGATTGGTAAATTGCAGACTTATTAGTAAATCGGACCCTTAAAAACATCAGTATTTAACATCTTTAATCAAGCACGCCCTGGAACAGCGCAGACTCAGTACAAAGTCCTCAGGCGAGAGCACATAAAAGATACGAATCATCCGACCAGCACATTCCACAAGACGCCATTATCGCCAAGCCACGTGGCCCTCGAACCAAACGCAACCCACTCCACCAACAAGCACCACGTGACAACAAATGTAACTCGAAAACATAGCTGCAAATTAAATCACTTATGATAATAGACTAATGTAAATATTTAGAAATGCAACATACTAATTGTAAAACCTGCAGCGCCTTCACATTGAGAGCAACGATAACTTCAGTACACGTTCCGTACTTTAAACACAATTAAAATGTTTTTCTAATCACACAATCGAACGCACTATCTATCAAGCAAAACGAAAAGCGCGTTACCTTCGCAACCAAAGGACTCTTCAGCTCCAAGATTGCAGACGGAAAGAAATTAGAGAGGCTGCCAAGGTCTTATAAAGGCGAACCTCCCAAAAACCCGCCTCAACATTCACCCATTGGTCCGTTGAGCTGCGGATGCTGCCAATGAAAAAGATGTTTCTCCTTGGCCTAGAAGTCTTTCTTTTAACTGTTCGGTGTCAAATACGCAAAATAAGTTGCGTAGTTCGGTGTCCATTAGTGGTAGTGGAATAGTATGACCGCACTAAAAACGTAGAGGCGCCAGACATGTTTAAATGGCGTAACATCTCGTGTACTCAAATGTAAACCAACCAGTTTAATTAAAGCAAGCATTTTTAAAACTACATTTTTTAATAGACATGGTCAAACACGGTAAAGTCAAATAAAGCGGCAGATTGATGAGTATTTATTTAACATCTACATTATATTTAATAACAATATTTTGCTTTGTTTATATTAAAATGTGTATACATAAATGTCATTGCCAGGGCAAGATTTGCCCGTGCTCTTCTTTAGCCACTGTAACTGTTGTAATTCAAGCTTCTAAACCGGCCACTAAATATTTCAAGGATTGAGACTGTTCTCTACAGTCCGAGTTTCTCTTCTCTATCTATACTTATTCCACGCTGCTAGGACAACAACCCCCAGGATGCTTTGCCGCCGCCGCGCATGCCCACTGGGCTTTGACGTGTGTTTACCTGCGGTGGTGCACGGACCCTATAGCCATGTTCAGGTCCCTGTCCCTGGGCAGTTGGCTGGGGGGAGATGGAAGACCTGCCTACAGCAGAGCCCAAGAGGAGGACGAAGAGGAGGAGGACGAAGAGGATGATGATGAAGAGGCTAGAGAGGAGGAGGAGCCTCCCCAGGGTCAGGCCAGGGGCTTGGGAAGTAAGTGCCCTTCCATATCAATATAACTGTGTTTTGAATGGAGGGAGCTGAAGCTAAATCCAGGTTTGGAGACAATAATATAGATATGCGGATTATTTGGTCTATTATTTACGCTAAGTAGGAGGAGGCAACTTTCTAGAGGCAAAACAAAATATTTTTGCCTACAAAAAGCCTGTACCTATATGATTCCCAGATGTGAGTCGGGCCTTAAAGTTAACAAGACCATTGATACTGAGCAAGATGCAGGCACTTTTCCAAGTTGTAGCACTCCAACCCAATTGGTATGACTTGAGGTAACTTGGAGGGATGCTTCTTTGAAAAATCATTAGTTATCCCTCATGCGTTTAGCACAGTGGTACTTTATTACACAAGTAATACAAGACATTCATTTTTGCAATACATTTTTGTACTTTAAAATGCAAAACGGCTTTTGTATGTGTAAATATGTGTGTGTGTGTGTGTATATGCATGTGTGTATATGTATGTGTGTGTGTGTGTATATATATATATACACACACACACACACAGATATTAAAGCAGCAGGAATATCTGTGTGTATATATATATATATATATATATATATATATATATATATATATATATATATATATATATATAATCTCCAAATCGCTAAACCTCAAAAAGCATAGTTACTGCTCCTTACTCCTACACATCCCGAACCCTAAAAATCCCTTTCTACACCTTAGCCATCCCCAAAACCCCTACTACCTCTAACCCCTAACTATCCATCAACCCTAAAAACTCTTAGCCCATCCCTGAACTTTAAAACCCCTTTACTCATCTATAAATCCTAAAACCCCCTTACTACCTCTTACCCCGACCCAACTCCAGATTATTTTTCAAGTGGCATAAGTATGTGTGTGTGTATATATATATGTGCTAAAAATACAAATGACATTATAATTATATAAGAGTAAAGTATGGTAAAGTGACATTATAGTTAGGTGTTGTAATAAGATAAAACGTAACGCATTTAAAAACATACAAACCCTAAAATTCACTAGTTATATTTTGCTGCACTAACGATAACTCGCGCACCCCCATGAACATACCACATTACTCATGATATGTTAAATGACATCATAGGTGACATCCCTGATGACCTCTTAGACGCCACTGCTGATAACATCACAGTCACATGAAGCATAGAGTTACTGAGTTTACACATCTGGATTCATAGTATGGAAATGGCATCAGCTCTGAAGGCAAGTGTTATTGTGCATGTTGAAAGGTATTCTCTATTTACAAATGAATAACTTGTGGGTTTCAAAAATTACCCCATGTTAAACAAGATAAAGTCTGAGCGCACCTGATGTAGTTTGCAGGGGTATATTTGGATGATGGGAGAGGCTTAAAAGCCAAAGTCTGTCCCAAAAATCGTCGTGAAACCCCAAAGCTTCTTTTGACAATAGATTATCCACCAGTGGATATCTGGGCGCTAGCCCGTGTTAAATAGTTGTAAGACAAATTCAATGTATCAAGGACATTTATAAGGTGTTAGTGTTTTATTTCCGGAAATTTGTTGAAGACTTTGAGGCACTGAACATTGTTGAGTAATGTAGAATCAGACCTCGAGAAATGTACTTGCTATGACGAGTTTGATTTTATCTGGTCGAGGTATATTTAGGACCTGTTCTGTCTAGTTGACAAAGAACAGGAGTTCTGTTTAGTCAGAAAGTGAAGGAGCAATAAAGATGCCTTTAAATCTTGTTTTTATCTAGTCACATTTGCTCTGTGTTCAGAGACAGAGGGCAGAAGTTAGTTTACAATTACTTTTCCTTCTCTAACTTCAGAGTTCCAGGATTTTTTAAAATAAACTGTCTGACCTGCTGTACAAAGTGTGAAATTAAAGGCTGTAGATCGTGTTTTCTAACATACATTTAAATAGCTAATAAGTCAACTGTACAAACATTTCAAATATATTTCAGTAGTTGTGAAAGCCCATGTTTTGTACTTCTATGTGAAGAAAATAATATTTTATTAGGATGCAAAACAAATCAGACCACTTCACTTGGTGATGTGCTAATGATAAATATGTTTTCTGAAACCCAGTTTTCACGGATTAACTTTCATACACTATAGAGTTTCATCAGTAAAGCTGCAAGGTACTGGTAAGGTTTTTGGCCATTTCTTGAAAATATACTGTCTGCAAATGACAGTGCACTACCACATCCTGCTTTAGTAACATATTTAGTAAAAGTGAGTGTTTAAACATGAACTGAGAAACTCCTGCCCTGATGGCAATGTTAATAGTAAAGTGAGAGGCAAGTCCGGGATCATGTGTACCCTATATGCGGGCTAGATTCTTATTACACATGGAGCAAATATTTAGTCTATGTGATCAAACAAAATTGGTTTATTTTGTGCAATAGAAATGCTGAAGTCACATATTTGAAGGTGCACTCGTATGTGATTATGAAAAAAAGGCGACTCTGTAAAATAAAATATTTGCTTATGATCACACAATTTGATAGCAGTTTATGGTCAAGTACAGTACAATTAGGTCAAGTAGATTATTAAGGTGACTTAACCTGCAGGTCTAATATAATTTTAATGATTTTTCAAGGCCTGGGAATATGGGATGTTCACTTAGAGGTAGTTCATCTCACACTGGCATTGTACGCATGGATTTAAGGTTGTATGCCATCGTGCATATCTTAAGAGTTGGTAATGTATTTTATTAAAAAATGGAGGGTTGTATATAGGGCCTGATAGAAGGTGTCTTTTGAGTGGCAAATGTATACCTGGCAGTCACTTGACTTAAAATTGCAAGTCATGTGAGGTCTTAAAGAGGGTAATCCCATTAAGATGAACAGAAAATTGTCCAAATGGGTTTTGTTTTCTTTTTGATCTATAACACATTGTCATGGATGAGTTGATTTGCAGAACTGTTATGCGTCGCGGGTAACGGTCAAAACGGTTTGCAGCAATGTCAGCAAGTTTCTTGATCAGCAAGTTTATCAGCGAGTTTTCTTTTTGATGAAGTGCTTTGTAGAATATCTTAAGTTTGCAGAGGTGGTCGTCCAGCATCTCAATACCTTTATCTCTTTGGAGGTCTGCTGTTCTTGTGAAACAAAGAGCACCTTCTTCTATCTGAGGGGCTATGTTTTTGCAGAAGTTGCTGATACTTTTCCTGGCAATCAATTCACATCGGGGAAGCATATGACATTGTAGTTTGGATAATTTCATTGATTACACGCACTGTGCTTTGCATAGAAGGAGTAGCTACATCACTATCAGTTTGGTTGATTCTTTCTTGATAGTTTCTCTGTGTGTTTTTCTTCAGTTGAATTTAGAGTGGAGTGCCACCTTGAGGTAGGAACTACTGTTTTTACACTTTTTTTTACTTCTTTATTGAGGAGAATCTGTGGATGCTTTTTAATCATCTTTCTAGGGAACAATGTTTGGTAATTTTGCTTGTGTTGAGGTTTATCTGCCAGTCACCCTACCAGCCAGATAGCCTACCGAGGGATGATTTACAATTCTTAGATACTTCTTTTCATTGTCGGCCTCAAGTCTTTGGTAATAACATTGGTAAAAAGATTAAATCGAAATGGTCCAAAAAATGGGATTGCTCACCTGTGTTTCGTTTTCATTAAAGCTGAAGGATTGCTGGACTGCGAGCTTGACGGAGTAGCTCTTCCTCCTCCTTTCGCCTTCTGAACTTCACTCCTCGCGGAACCCGCTTCGCGGGTCCCGCATCGCCTCCGGATCTACTGGACTGCGGTGTTGAAGTGCGCTGTGTTAAATTGAGGAAAGACTGACTCGAACTGCAGAGGTTCAGCTTCTGGGGCGGCGGTGAGTGCAGGGCTGCGAGCGAGGGCAGGCGCAGGACTTCAAGTCCCAGGAGCGCCTGACCCTCGGCATTATCTTCAGCTGACCCGCTCTCCCTGCTGGCTCCTCCCCCGCCTCAGCGCAGCTAAAACCGGCAAGTCAGTTACCCTCGCTGGATTGCTCACCTGTGTTTCGTTTTCATTAAAGCTGAAGGTTTGCTGGACTGCGAGCTTGACGGAGTAGCTCTTCCTCCTCCTTTCGCCTTCTGAACTTCACTCCTCGCGGAACCCGCTTCGCGGGTCCCGCATCGCCTCCGGATCTACTAGACTGCGGTGTTGAAGTGCGCTGTGTTAAATTGAGGAAAGACTGACTCGAACTGCAGAGGTTCAGCTTCTGGGGCGGCGGTGAGTGCAGGGCTGCGAGCGAGGGCAGGCGCAGGACTTCAAGTCCCAGGAGCGCCTGACCCTCGGCATTATTTTCAGCTGACCCGCTCTCCCTGCTGGCTCCTCCCCCGCCTCAGCGCAGCTAAAACCGGCAAGTCAGTTACCCTCGCTGGATTGCTCACCTGTGTTTCGTTTTCATTAAAGCTGAAGGATTGCTGGACTGCGAGCTTGACGGAGTAGCTCTTCCTCCTCCTTTCGCCTTCTGAACTTCACTCCTCGCGGAACCCGCTTCGCGGGTCCCGCATCGCCTCCGGATCTACTGGACTGCGGTGTTGAAGTGCGCTGTGTTAAATTGAGGAAAGACTGACTCGAACTGCAGAGGTTCAGCTTCTGGGGCGGCGGTGAGTGCAGGGCTGCGAGCGAGGGCAGGCGCAGGACTTCAAGTCCCAGGAGCGCCTGACCCTCGGCATTATCTTCAGCTGACCCGCTCTCCCTGCTGGCTCCTCCCCCGCCTCAGCGCAGCTATAAACCTCCCTCTAGGCACCGCAACGCGGGAGCGCGCCGGGAGAAGCCCGGGACAAGGGCGGGACCGTCTGAGGCCGTCAGAGGCTGAAGGAGGCTGGGCTGGGTCCCCCTCCCTTTGATCTCCGGTATTAACTAGTTTGACATCGTCATTTCAGGCTTGTATTGTATTTTAGGGTTCTGAATTTTATATTATATTTGTTTTATCTATTTCTTTTCTCCGTAATCCAGTCTCATGACGGCTAAAAAACTGCGTTCTGGACGCGTTCTAGTAGGGAGATCTGGGTCTAAAACGAAATCTAACCCTTTACGTAATAAAATTTCTTCCTCCATGCAATTGAAAGGCCAATGTCAGCTTTTCAATTTATGGGACAAAGGGAAAGATAAGCCAACTGATCTGCAGTCCCCGAGCGAAATTCCAGATTCTAATAGTTCGGAGCCTGCTAATATGGTTATCAATGTTTCCTCTAGCCTGAGTTTGGTTCCTAGTCAATCCTTGCCTATTCCGGCTAGCCCCGAAGTAGTAAGGGGTTCGCCTTTGTCTTCAAACAAATCGCAATTGAAACAGAATTCTCTCCTTGAGTCTTCGGGTTGTAAGGTTTTAAAATCCGACAGTATTGGCCCCCCCAAGCATCTCTTATGGAAGTTCCTAAAGTTATAGTGAACACTAACCCTTTGTCAGTTTTGTCAGTTAAATCGCCTGTACTAGGAAGTGATTTTACATTACCTGACATTGATTTAACAGCTCATAGGGATCGGGTGAGATCCCTCCAGGGGAATTCTAGGGGTATGCCTAATTTAGATGAAGTAATAACCATTTCAAGTACCGGCCCTCTAAGTAGTACACCCTCTAATAAATTAGATTTTTTCCTCGCTCAATTAAACTTTACCTCTTGCTCTGGCCCCATTTTGAACAATTTAGCTGAGGGTTCTCCAAATATTAATGGGAGGTTAATATCCAATTCACTGTCCTCTTTGGAATCTATATTATCTTCGATTCTGAGTTTACTTGAAAAATTTGTTGGAGGTTCTGAGTGTATTTTTGACACGGTAACTCAAATTTTACAAGTTCTCTTGCTAAGTAAGAATGATCTAGTGTCAGATCGCCCTCTAACATCGGCTACTCTGTTGGTGCCTCCAAAAATGAGTTCTCCTACTGCTCAAGCAGTGTTGGATTCAACTCAATCTCCTCTTTTGTCGGAAGGCCAAAAAGCAACGAACCCAGTAGCGCTCCCAGCTGACCCTACGTTTTCCAAAGCGGTTTCGGCTGGTGCTAATTGCATAGCCTCCATTAGTGATAAGATAGAGGTAGCATCAACGTCCCCACTCATCCATAAAATTGAAACTCCCTCTCTCTTCCCTATATTTTCCTTGCCGTCAAATAAAGAGGATGAGATCCCTAAAGCAAATCCTGGAATGATTGAAAAATCGATTCCCCCCAAACATAAAAAGATCAGAATAAAGAAGAGAAAACCCATTCGAAGATTCTCTAAAAAAAGACAGAGAAAACTTCTATTTGATAAGAGTGCCGAACCAATACTAGAAGATCTCCCTCAGGCTGAGCAGTCTTCTACCCCTCAAGAGGAAGATATGATTGTTTCCCCCAAAGGGGAACTCCCGTCTATAGGTTTAGGTCCCATAAGCTTCACTAACCCTTTCCTCCCCAAGGTCACCTTACCCTCCGTCAACCCCTTCCTTTCATATTGCAATCCTACAGCAGGGTCTTTCCAAGTTGTTCCCAAGGTTACTTCTCCTTCTGTTAATCCTTCCCTCTCCTCTCTCAATCCTGCAGCAAGACCCTTCCAGGATCCTTCCTCAATCGTAGTCATTCCCCCTAAAGAAAAAATAAATGTAGATACTTTGTTTCTTGATTTTTCTCCCTTATTTGAACCCGATTTAATTCTAAATAGATCTGCCCTACTTATCTGTTTCAAAGAGATTGAAAGTTTAAAATTAATTCAAACGTCTGATTTGGACGTAGTATTCCTTCTTAACTCCTTGGTAGGGAGATCTACAAGATCCACAAGGGTGAAATTCCAATCTAAAGTTGTGTCAAACCTTATTCTACAGTGGGCTGAGGAATTACAAGTCAGAGGGATAGATGTTATGCCATATTTTGGGGAAAAACGATCTCAAAGTATTCTTTCCAATTTATCATCTCCCTCCAATACGGGTGTGTTGTTGTCGGTTGGGTCTAGTTTTAGATCGGAGGACTTAAAAATATGTGTGTCTAGGAATGAAAGGCAAGTTTCATATAAAAATCCTCCTCTTAAACAAACGGTGAAGGATGATCAGTCTAAATGGAGTTGGTTACCTGGAGTTCTAGCGAGTAAATCTGCTCTCTGCCCCAAACCGCATTCAAATTTTTAACAGAGAGCTGAAGCTCATCTCATGGAACACTGCAGGTTTTAAAGATTATAAGGAGAAATTATGCTTCTTGCTTTCCCAAAAGGCAGATATAATCTGTTTACAAGAAACATGGGTGGAAGGTAGATTAGCTTTAGAAAAAGATTACTTTGTTTTGGAAAACAGCGCAATTCCCTCCAGAAGAGGCCATGCAAAGGGAGGAATAGCATGCTTGTTATCAAATAGATTACAATGGAATTATTCACATTACCTCGATCCAGGGAAACTGTTCCAAGCAATAACCTTAAAAGATGTATTTGAGGATTGCCCTGATAGATCGTTGGTTGTGATAAATATCTACATTCCCCCAAATTGTTGCTTTAATGATGGTCTAAAAACTTTGTTCACTTTTTTAACTAAAACGTTGGACACTTCCCCGTCTCCTCGTGTACTAATGTTTGGGGATTTGAATTGTAATATATCCAATTGTGGGTTGGATTTGTTCAGAAATATTCAAAGGGAAGAGTCCCTGAATATACCATCGGCCCAGTTACCTGCCAAAATTAAAACTAACAAAAGAGGCAAACTTGTTCTAGAAGGTTTACATAAAGTTGACTGTTTAATAGTAAATGGGAGGCTTCCATCCGACACCCCGGCAGCTTTTACGCATAAATCAAATAAGGGAAAATCTATTATTGACTTTGTTATGGTAGATTATGCTTTTTTCTCTCAATTGAAAGATATTAAAGTCATTGAGTCTAACCTTAGTGACCATAATGCGTTGATGCTGTCAGTTTCCGTCAGTCTCCCGAAAGTGGATTCCTGGAGTTTGGATACAGATTTGGTGAATTTTGATTTCAACTCAGGGAAATGTTTTTGGAATTCTCGTTCCTTCGAAAGTTTGGTGCCCCTTTTGTATCTAACTGTTGAGAATTCACCACTCTGGGTAGGGAGTGAGCTGTTGGGATTTGCTAATTTCTTAGAATCTGTAACTTCCATAGCGAAAAAGAAATCATGTGTGAAACAATCTTTTGCAGTCCCTCATCCCCTACGGGCTATAAATATAGAAATAAATAAAGTTATAAGGGGGCAATTTTTATGTTTTACCCAAGAAGCCAAACATAAGTTGTCAATTTTAAAAAGAAGGAGAGTTAGGCTTAAGGCCCGTTTAAAACGCACCAAGGAAGATGTTCTTTGGGTACAACTGAGGGAAGCTTCTTACAACGGCCAAGCCAAGACTTTCTGGTCTTTAATCGGCAAGGGTTGTGGTACCAGAGCCAGTCCCACTCCTATTGCCATTGAGGAACAGGTGTGGGTTCAATACATTGAAAATTTGTACAGTAACAATAAGTCACAAGTATACAAAGTGGAATTTAATAACGTCTCATGTGTATTTGATTGTCCAACGGAAAAGGAAATTGAATTTGCTATTAAGAATATGCGTTCCTCTGGTGCGATGGGTCCAGATAAAGTCCCAATTTCGGTATTAAAACATCAGAGTGAACTCTGGAGCAAAATTCTCTTTCCAGTGTTTAAATTTTGCTTTTCCAGTGGAACAGTCCCCCCCTCCTGGAAAGGAAGTATCATTGTTCCTTTATATAAACAAGCATTTACAATGCAATGGTTTCGCCTTTGGAAAAGTTAGAGCTATTGGCATTGCTCATGACATTTCTTTTTTTTTTGTTTACTTATAAATAAATGGCATTGTTATTTACATTGCCAACAGCTCTCTCAGCCCACACAGCTTGCTCAGCTCTCACAGCCCACACGTCCCACACAGCCCTCACAGCCCAAACAGCTCTCACAGCCCACACAGCTCTCACAGCCCACACAGCTCTCACAGCCCACACAGCTCTCACAGCCCACACAGCTCTCACAGCCCACACAGCTCTCACAGCCCACACAGCTCTCACAGCTCTCACAGCCCACACAGCTCTCACAGCCCACACAGCTCTCACAGCTCTCACAGCCCACACAGCTCTCACAGCCCACACAGCTCTCACAGCCCACACATCTCTCACAGCCCACACAGCTCTCACAGCTCTCACAGCCCACACAGCTCTCACAGCCCACACAGCTCTCACAGCCCACACAGCTCTCACAGCCCACACAGCTCTCACAGCCCACAATGCAGCAATCACATAACACTACACATGCCTTCACAACACACCAATTAAAGAAAACTTACAATTTAAGACGGTTTGTATTGTTCACAAGTCATTCCATGGAAACAACACTGGATATTTAACTTAAGTCTCCATCAACCACAAACCAACAAGGCACCAATGATTAACAATTAAAAGAGGGTTGCTGTCCTGGGCAAATCCAGTGGGTAAAGCTCATTCCTGTGGCAGAAACCAATACCTGAATGGTTTGGAGGACTGAATAAAGGGTCACAGTTGTGCCTGATTTAGCAGGAACAAGTTCCATACCCTATGTCAACGAGCTGTGCCAGGTGAAGTAGACGGAGTGATTAGAACTATACCAAGTAAGGGTAGAGAGACTGGGGAGTAGCTCTGCACAGATGCTTTTACTGCTGTGTGGTGACAATCGAGTGCCAGTTTTAAGGTGAGAAAGAACCACACACGGTGTCAGAGGTCAGTGCTCTGTTGTATGCGAGATCAACGGCCACAGTTGTACCTGTAGTTGTATCTGGTATGACATGAGTAATTAACGTGCGTGCAGAAAAGAGCAATGTTATGTCGGAGTATTGTGGCTACATGCTGTGCAACTGTGATCAGGAGAGCTGTGCCCAGAGTTAAATTAGGGGTGTGTGGCTTTACGCAATATTGAGTAAGAGGTGTAGAGTTGCAAATCGTGCCTGGCTGTAGTCACTGCAATCATGCCCAGGTGGATGACTGCTGAATCCTGAGGAGGTCCTGGTGGAAGTGGGTGCCAGTGGGGAGTGAGCGGTGATTTTGGGAAGGGTCACAACTGTAACTGGTGTGACAGATGTGAGGGTCACAACACAGTGTATGGTGGCAGTGGCCTAAGGAGATGATGTACTCCATGTTATTGAAGGGATTAGGACTGTGTGCTCAATGCTGTAAACAGGTCATGGCTGCCCTTGGAGTGAGGGGTGGGTGGTAACTAATGCAGGGGGCAGTGCCCGGTGTCGGGGGGGCAGGCCCGAAAGAGAGACCGCCTCTGGCCCAGGCATATCAAGGGGTTGCTCACCTCAGACACTTCTTCCTCGTTACTCCCGGAGCCCCCACATCCTCCCGGGGATAGCACAGCAGCCGCCAGCTTAAAGTCCAGCCGGTCGTTCCCAGCGTCACCGAAGAGCCTGAGAGCAGCAGACCCTTGGGCGGGCACAGGAGACCGCGGGATTATGGAATCTATCTCATCTTCGAAGCCGTCGGGCAGCAGCTCGGACCCGGCCTGTGTCATGTCCGCCGCTGCTCCCGCACTGCCAGAAGCCCTAAGTGCGGTGCAAGTCCCGGGTAAAGCACCGTGGGAGCAGAGCAAGCCTTCCAGCAGGAACTGCCCTCACCTAGCATGACGCACGCAAGCCCCGCCCAGCAGTCACTTCCCTTTCCATGACTGCCCTTGGAGTGAGGGGTGGGTGGTAACTAATGCAGGGGGCAGTGCCCGGTGTTGGGGGGCAGGCCCGAAAGAGAGACCGCCTCTGGCCCAGCCATATCAAGGGGTTCCTCACCTCAGACACTTCTTCCTCGTTACTCCCGGAGCCCCCACATCCTCCCGGGGATAGCACAGCAGCCGCCAGCTTAAAGTCCAGCCGGTCGTTCCCAGCGTCACCGAAGAGCCTGAGAGCAGCAGACCCTTGTCTTGCAATATTTCTATGCCCACAGTGGATGCTGTGATAATACCCTGCGCTTATCAACATTGGACAAACACCCATACTTGCAAGTCTACAAGACAAGAGGTAAAATCAAGAAAATAGAAGGGGAGAACGGATACTAAATTGGAAGAGAAAGGGGTTGAACACGGGTATGGGACGTGCCACTCAGTGTTCTGTAATGAGTGGTGAGCAGAGATGGAAGCATCAGGAAGCATATACAGAAACTGCCGATCCTGCTCAAAATTCTTCTCAGATTATATTAAATTTACTCTTCGTCAATGTGATGACTGTACCAGAGATCAACTAGGTTTCCCCACTTATAGCTTCATAAAGCTTGGTAAACAAGAAATCCCCTTTGAATGTGAAAGAATAAAATACACCTGCACGGTTTACAGTGGGTCGTGCATGAGCTCGTTCATTGCTTGATTTACAAAAATAAATAAATAAGTAAGTGCAGGCGCCCAAAGTTTTTCTTAAGATTCTGTAGCTGGTGCTACAGAATTGCTCGGGTGGAAGAGCGCTAATGGTGGCTAGTCTTGATTCCACCTCATGACTCTTTCTACCACCCCCTCCACTTCTTGCCTCTTTTTTCTATTTTCTCTTTCATATGTTCTCATTTGCCACTGTTTTCCCATCTTTCTCCTTATCATCCCCTCTTCTGATTGCATCTGTTGCTCTAGGTCCAAGTGTGAAGAAAAATAAGTCACAGTGCTCAAAGAAACGAGTCCTAGTGCCTACCACCGGCAACCCCGGCACAAATTAAGCTGTAACTCGCTTCAACCTAATACAACACTGGAGTGAAATGTTCCCAGCAGGCAATCAAAGAACAGATATTCAGCTGATCTCAGCACAAACAAATAACTCCACTATCAAAATATGTTTGTCTTGCTCGGTTTTACTTCGATTATGTGCTCTTACTTCAGCTCGGATGTCCAATCGTTATGAATCCATGGCGCAGCAATCTGCCCGGCCGCCCAGGCGTGCTCGGGGCTGCTCCAGCGAGCTGGGAGGCCGGCCTGCCTAGCAATGCTCAGACCATGACCGGCGGGAACAGCTTGATAAATGGCCAGTTTATAATGCTGTCATGCCCGTTTTGCCCTATGGGAAATGTGGGAGTCTCTCAAACCAGCTTATTACCAACCTGTGGCTGGAGCAATGATCAATCACGCTGATCAGATATGGCAAACACAGTAACTGATATAACGAAGATGTCTTACACCGCGCAGTTGAGGTGAACATGACAAATGGTTGGGGCGGGAGGAAATGACTGAACAGGAGGAGACGAACGAGATAGCGTACCTGCGCGCGAATACAAAGATCACCGGGGACCGAAGGGCTGCGTTTGACACCCTTGAACAAACACACGCTCTGCAGATCGGTAGAGTGGCCCACGGATGCTGGAAACGGCCTGCGACAGCGGGCTACGGGAGGGTGCCTAACTCTGATCCAGGATCTTACCCGAGCCCTACACCGGGACGAAGAGGAGTCGCAGGGTAGGCCCCGCCGTAGACCCAGTTGGGGCCCACAGACAGAGAGAGGCGGAGGAGCGGAGACGCCTGGCGGAGCCTGCCTGACAGTCCCATCCGAGTGGGAGGTGAGGAATTTCGGGGCTCCGGGAGCTGCGGCAGCGGGAGGGGGGGGGGCGGGAACCGCACACGGACAACGGGAGGGGGGGGGCGGGAACCACACACGGACAGCGGGAAGAGGGGGGGGCGGGAACCGCACACGGACAACGGGAGGGGGGGGGCGGGAACCACACACGGACAGCGGGAAGAGGGGGGGGGGCGGGAACGGCACACAGACAGCGGGAAGCAGGAACGGGCACTCACCTGGACTTCTTCCGCTTGCACACATTTTCCGAAACATCGGGATCAGCTGCGGCTCGGGAGGCGGGGATCTGCTGTGGGAGGGGAGGGGGAGAGCGGAGGCCGTGTTACAACGGCATCGGGACCTGCTGCGGCTCGGGAGGCGGGGATCTGCTGTGGGAGGGGAGAGGGAGGCGGGGATCTGCTGCAGTGGCGGACGGCGGGAGGGGGCGGGAGAGGACACAGGGGGCGTGAGGGGGGCGGGAGAGAACACGAACGGCGGGAGAACGGGGCCGCGGGCGGGGTTCCTCTCCTCCTGGGCTCTCCTAGATGCAGCAGGGCTCCCTCGCATCACGGGAGCCCTGCAAACCGGCTGCCAGGCTTCTTCTTTCTTCCCCCCGGGCTGCGGGGGCGGGCACTTCCGGCCAACCACTTCCGGGTCGCTGCGGGCAGCGCAGCGGCCCTTCTCCTTAGGCAGGCAGGCGGGGG
This sequence comes from Lissotriton vulgaris, assembly GCF_964263255.1. Classification (NCBI taxonomy): domain Eukaryota; kingdom Metazoa; phylum Chordata; class Amphibia; order Caudata; family Salamandridae; genus Lissotriton; species Lissotriton vulgaris. The sequence goes on from NC_141687.1 coordinate 1,644,096,877, forward strand.
CTGATTTTATCGGGCAAATGCCTGGGTGGGCACCGAAGCGGGTCGCTGCGGGCAGCGCAGCGGCCCTTCTCCTTAGGCAGGCAGGCGGGGGCTGATTTTATCGGGCAAATGTCGGGTGGGCACCGAAGCTGGCGCCATGATGACAAAATAACATTAAAGCAGTTGCGGACGGCGGGAGGGGGCGGGAGAGGACACAGGGGGCGTGAGGGGGGCGGGTCAGAACACGAACGGCGGGAGAACGTGCCGGGGAAAAACACTCACGATGCCCAGGACAGCAGCAAGCACGGCCCGGCCGGAGGAGACTCGGGGGCGTTCCCGGCGTCGCGTGACGTCGGCAAAAGCCAAAGAATCTCGGGAACGCCCCCGTGTCTGGTCCGGCATTGACGGACAGGCCCCTCGTCCAATGGCTAGGCTCCATTTATGGAGCTAGCCAATGGGACGGGGGGGCGTGTTCCAGAGTGCTTACTGTACTCAATAGATTTCTCTGGAGGCGGAGCCTAACGGCTCCGTCCCCCAGCGAAACCTAAAAAGGGGCAAGAGATCTTCCACAAAATTATCGTCAAATCGCTTTACTTGATGCCATAGGTAAGGTCTTCGCAAAATGTATTCTTATTTTAATGAATCAATGGGTAACAGAATCTAAAATCCTCCCCATTGAACAAACAGGTTTCAGACAAAATCACGGAACCCTTGATAACTTGACGGCACTGCAAGTTATCACGGAAAAATATGTGAAAGTCCGTGGTGGGCAGGTATATGGCGCTTTTATTGACTTCTCCACCGCATTTGACAAAGTGGATAGAATATTGCTGTGGAGAAAGTTATTTGATTTAGGTATGCCCCCCTTTCTTATTAAGTTAATCCGCGCCCTATACTCAGATACCTGGTGTAGAGTTCTACTGGGAGGTGAACGTGGTTTATCTAAAATAATTTCTACTTCTAATGGGTTGAAGCAGGGTTGCCTTCTGGCTCCCTTGCTATTTTCCCTGTATACAGTTGATTTACCCGTTGCCCTCTCAGCCTGCTCCGGTATTGCCCCGTCTTTGGGTGGAGTTCCAATTGCATGCCTTATGTATGCAGATGACATCTTGATTTTGGATCTCACCCCGAAGGGCTTGAACAATCGGTTGCAAGCGCTTTCTGAATACGCTGAAAACCATTACCTATTGATAAACACGGCAAAAAGTAAAGTGATGTGCTTCTCTGGTAGAAAGAAACCCAAATTTCCTAATTATCCTTGGGCTGTGGGGGGTCAAAAATTGGAAATTGTGAAATCCTACACCTTCCTTGGCAAAATTGTCACAAATAACGTAAGTGACAAAGCACATATAGACAATAACTCTCGAAAGGCTATTTCACAGGGAAAGAGCCTAGTTTCCTTGTATAAAGCCACAGGTAAAAGGCATTTTTCTATTCTTTTAGATGTTTTTAGAGCGAAAGTTCCTGCCTCCCTGTTATACGGAATAGAGTTAATTGGTCTAAAAAAGTGGAGTTTTTTAAACTCAGCGGAAGGGAAAATTTTGCGTAGTTTAATGTCTGTTGGTACAGCAAATTCGACTGCTTCCCTGAGACAGGAACTTGGTATACGCAGTAGCTGGGTTCAAGGTTTGGCCAGTATTATACGTTGGGTATTAGGTTTATCTAAAAGTGAGTCTAATACCTTAAGACATCTTATAAAAAATGAATTACTGGGAACCTTTAATGACTTTTCCTTGATTGTAAAAAATTTCAGATTTGCCGTGGCACAATTGAAATTGGATGAAGAAATTTTATTTTCTTTAACCTCTTATCAATTAAAAACCATCTTGAAGTCTGCCACATGGGAACTGGGGTTTAGTCAGGATAGAGATTCCCGAATGTTGAAAAAAGGTTGTACTCCAGTTATTGAGTCTTGTATTTTGCGGAAAGCTCAACCTTATATGTACTGGAACATCTCTCATGGCGTTAGACGCTTAGTGTACTTAATAAGACAAAATTTGCTTCCGTTGAAAGTTCTTTGTGCCAGATGGTATGGCCATTCGGCACTCTGTGATCTTTGTCAATTGTATGACCAGGACTTAGATCATGTTATTTTTGTTTGCCCTGCCCTGATGCCTTTCAGGCGTAGATGGTTAAGACCAATTTGCCTACAACTCAACATTTTATCAGCTTCTTCATTTAAGGCGGCCATGATTAACCCACCTAATGAAATGTTTTGTTTTAAACTGTACAATTTTTTTAAATGTTTCTTGGACCTGTATTAAGATGTTCTCTTTCATTGTTGTTAAATGATATCCTATGTGCTTCTTGTTTTGTATGTATATCCTTGTTTTTATGTGGACCTCATAAAGAGTTCCTTTATCATAATAAAATAAACTAAACTAAACTGGTCCAAAAATGTATTTATTTAATGTGCAAACATTACCCAAAGGTGTCAGAGCTCTTTACAAAAGAACCAATTGCGTTACATAAAGACTTTGGATTACATGAGTTACATAACAGATACAAACAGAAAAAAATTGCAAATGTACAAGTTGTATAGTCACACAAGGTAGAGATACAAACAGAAAACCTCTAAAATCACATAGGAATGGTAGTAAGTACAAAGGTCTACTATATATATCTATATCACTCCGGATTACATTTTACAGCAATTAGGCTTGGACAAGTGTATATTACATATTTACAGAGCAGGACATTTTTGCTATCGTTCAGCCAGGTGGTGTTGTACTCAAGGGTGGCGGTCTTGGGTCTGGAGGGATCCCCGAGTTGGAGATGTCCATAGGGGTAGAAGGCCGGATGGTGGTGAGGGAAGCATCATGCTGGATCTCCAGGCTGATCTCAAGGTCATGCTGGGCTCCATCTTGTGGAAAGAGGAGGGCGTTCAAGGGCAGGTGCAACTGTACCACGAAGTCAGTTCTCCCGCCTGGCTTATAAACTCGCAGTGAGGCTCCAGCAAGTCCAGCGCGCCTAAACCGCGTCTACGCATTGTAAGCGGCCGGCGCAATATTTAAGTCAGGCAGATCATGTCTGGGCGCCCCCGCTGCACTTCTCAGACCCCCGGGCTCCAAAACCTCAATCATGGACGTTTTGCCTCAAGGCTGTCCTCTTCATAAAAGAGAGAAAGAATAAAGAATAAGCACCTCTATAAAACGGTGGGCGCCAAGTCCGGTTCAGGCTTGTCTCGTCTTGGGCGCAATGTTAAAGTCAGACAGGTATTTTTTAGAAGTCTGCGCTGTCATCTAAGTCCCCCAAGCCCCTACAATTCGAGTTAAACAGGAATTTGCCCTCAGGCTAACCTCTACCTTGCAGGGGGACCACTCGCACTGACAGTCTGAAATCATTTCTGGTCGTGGTTAAGAGGGCAGATAGTTTCAGGCCAATCCGACCGCCATCTTGAGGTCAGGTAGTGATCGGGCGCCCACGGGCGTCTTCACCCCTGGATTCCTATTCCCAGGCCACTGCTCTTGCGCTGCAGGCAATTTTCAAAGCGGCGCCGAGCTTTGCAGGGTTTGCAGCCCCGCGCGTCAGCACCAGTAGCTCCGGGGGCAGTGCTCTGGGCAATGCTTTAAATTCCTTGTGCCGGTCTCCTCAACAACGCTGAGGCGAAGCTCGCGTCTTTCCAGGACCAGTCTAGCGTCTCGATCCTTCACCCCATCTCCTCGCATCGGCAGTGACGAGACTACGAGGTAATGCGGGTAATAAATGATCCCAGAGGAACTGCAGCAAGGATATGGCATACTTTTTAGCATCCCCCCTTACTGTTACATGAAAGATGTTCTTCTGCCAAGTAGGAAAAATGTGCTCCACAAAAAAGTATTTTTTTTCCTTCCTAGAAATGGCATTGACAAAAGGTTTGCTGTGTTAAATTCAGCACCCTCTCAGTTTTTAGGAACATGCAGAGCTCAATCAAAAAGACAAGCAGGGATCCACTGGGGAAAGATACAATTGGAAAGGCGAGATTACTCCCTTTCTAACGATATCTACCCTCTCTAAATTGTTGCTCGGTGGCATATCTCCGCCCCATTTCACTTTCAATGTAATGACAGCACTTTAATTGTCGCTATAAAGAAAACAAAAAAGGCATTGGGCTGCTAGGGAAGCTCTTTCCTAGCAACCCAACCTCAAAACAAAAAAAGAAATCCCTCTGGTGTTCACCATAGATGGATTTCGTGCACCTAATGGAAAGACGCTCTAGAGCTGTCCTCAGCACCAAAGCGCTGCTGTGATGGATGGCTCCACCATGTCCTTAGCATACAAAAGGTTAATGAGTTTTTACATTAGCCCTGTGTGCCATACTCAGTCAGAGGCTTTTGCTACACCCTGAAAGACGTTTCTGGTTGAATTGGTAATGTTGAATCCATGGATTAATGTCTTACTACTGTAAGTAGTTATTGATTCGTTGAGTGTTCTTTCCGTCACCCAAACTGTTCTTGTGAGAGAAGGGCTTCACTAGATGCAAAGTCCCCAAGACTGACAAAAAGGACTTTTTTTAATAGCTTTTATAACGCCAATGGCAGATGTTTTTGGGCTGTAGTTTGCAGCATCTGTCAAAGGTTTCTGGTTGGGTTTCTTTAAAGGTCTTAGGGAAGTATTGGTGCCGCACAAATGCATTGAAGATCTCAGCAAGATATTGTGTTGCTGCAGTATCAGCAAGGACCTCTGTCATGTCCATGTTGCTGCATGTGAGGGGAGCCGTACCTTATATTGGTGGGTGTAATTCTTTTTTGCCAGTAAAATGACTGTTCTCCATACAGACTTGTTGGAGTCATTCAAGTTAGCTATGTCCAGTTTCCATTTTTCACCTGAAAGCTTACTTACTTGATCCTTCCGGGAGCAAGTTGTACTTCATAAAGTCAGGAGAGTGGTACATCTCCCACTGTCATCTTTCTCTCTGTGTGTTGTTCTGAAAAGCTTGCTTCTATGTGGTTTCTTTTACTTGTATGTCCCGCCATCTCGTGTCTAGTTCCTTCCCCTGCAGTATTGTCCTATTACTGGTCTCCTTTCTCTGTAGGATTTTTCCCTTTGGGTGTAGGCACTCTTTTTAGGTCTCGACTATTCTATCCCGCAGGGATAGATAGGCAAGAATTATAGTAAGCACTTCGAAAACTCTACCAAACATGCGGATCACGCACAGTTCATGTGAGCTAGGCGCGTGAACAAACCAGCCACGTCGCGCCACCATTTGTCTGTGCCTCGCATCTTACTTCAAAGGCTGCCACTCCCCCGCCCAATCACACTTCAAAGGCTGTCGCTCCCCCGCCCCGCATCAGACTTCAAAGGAATGCGCTTCCGCTCCGCTCAACCCGCCCCCCCCCCCGCCCCCGCCCCCTCCCGCCACAGCAATGCAGAGAGCTTGTTGTTGTTTGTTCACCCCGATGGATCACCATGATTACTTGTGGCATACAAACTTCTCCCATTATAAGCTCTGCATGCAAGTGTTCGTGTTTCCTTTCCCTTAATCAGCGCAGCGCCTCTTCACGGCCGCCCGCTTCATCTTTCACACCAGACCACTTACTTTTGTTATCATATTTCCTGATTAGTGCCCACATAGGTACATGCGACAATGCACTAGTCCTTCCATCTTAAACTTGGTTTTCCTTGCATTACAACCGAAAGAAACACAGAGACAACAGAGGAATTTCTATTTGCGAGAGCTGACTCTGCTCTGATGCTCCACGACGTGCTGCCACTCTGCACTACACATTAACTGTGGCCACTGCACAGTGTCTGCAACAAAAGGCAGAACCACTCCTATAAACGTAGCACGTCTGTGCTGCTTCTTCAACCATGGCCTGGGCTTGAATCAACATGCAAGCATTTCCATAATGTACGAAGTCACCTTTATTTACTCTACAGCCCCCCTCCCCCCCCACCCCCCCCCCCCTCTAATAACAGATTTGCTTTCGGCGTGAGACGATGTTTTGGGTTGTGTTTTAGTCTAGCTTCCCCGCATTTGTTAGCCCGCATTATTCTTCACGCCACACACTGCTGCGCGCCTCACACTGCTGCGCGCCTCACACTGCTGCGCGCCTCACACTGCTGCGCGCCTCACACTGCTGCGCGCCTCACACTGCTGCGCGCCTCACACTGCTGCGCGCCTCACACTGCTGCGCGCCTCACACTGCTGCGCGCCACACACTGCTGCACGCCACACACTGCTGCACGCCACACACTGCTGCACGCCACACACTGCTGCACGCCACACACTGCTGCACGCCACACACTGCTGCACCCCTCACACCACCACCACATCACTTAGGGACACCACCACATCACTCTGGCACACCACCACATCACTCTGGCACACCACCACATCACTCTGGTACACCACCACATCACTCTGGCACACCACCACATCAAAAAAGGGGGGGGAATGGACAGCTTGTAACTGCGTTATCACGGTTTCACATTAAAACCCTCATATACGCATTGATTGAAACGGTGGCTGTATATCTTGGTTCTCCGCCTTCAAATATGCGTCATTGCATTATCATTGGGTTCAGTTGTGTTGTATGCAAGCCTCAAGCCTGAGGCAACCACTTGAGAACGCAGTAGTGTCCAGTGATTGATGGTCAGTCTCACTTACACATGAAGTGGTCAAAATTAAAAAACGTTCCCACATCCATAACAAGCATTTACAATGCAACGGTTTTGCCTTTGTAAAAGTTAGAGCTATTGGCATTGTAAATGACAACATTTTTATTTGTGTTCGTTTTGAAAACAGATAAATAAATGGCATTGTCATTTACAATGGCAATAGCCTAATCTCTCGCAAATGCCACCCACACACCCACAGAGAGCCCCCCCACACAGAGCCCCTCCACACACAGCCTCCCCACACACACACAGGGCCCCCCCCCCCCACACACACCCACACAGGGCCCCCCCACACACACACCCACACAGAGCCCCCCCACACAGAGCCCCCCACACACCCACACAGAGCCCCCCCACACACTGCGAGCCCCCCCCCCACACACAGAGCACCCCCTCACACTGCGAGCCCCCATCCACACACTGCGAGCCCCTAGAGAGTACAATACATAGGGCCTGTGCAATGAGTAAACAACACCAACTCTCCCCCCCCCCCCACCCCCTTCCAGAAAGATGCCACGGAGGTGTTATCTGTTAGCAAATACCCAGGATCGAACCAGGGACCGTGGCTCTAAAGGAAAACTCTTTCCTTGGCTGATTTCTGCGGCCATCAGAGAGCTCAGGCTGGGCTAATGCAGGCGCGACCTGGAGGAGAAACCCATTAACGTCCATTAGTAGGAGCAAGAGCTGCTCCCAGGAGAGGCTGCAATGTCTGTGGGAGGAGGCGGGGTCTGAACACTGGTGGTGGATGGGGAGAAAGGAGTGGATAGACAGTTTTTATTTAGCGCATTGTCTGACATTTACACTGCCTCGTGGAGCTGTTCTTTCTTAGCCAGGCTGGGGACAGGTTGCCCCAGTTTAAGGTGCTGCTATGGGAAGGGGAGGGGGGGTGGAGGTCTGCGTCCGCACTTTTTTTCTCTTATTATTGTGTTGTAGAAGCCTGGAGTCCTCTTTGACCTCAGGTGTCCTTCCATCAGTTGTCATTGACTTGCTAAATATAGGATTGTTATTGTACCTTTTCTATATGTGAATGTAATGCTGCATTTAGAATCAGAAAAGTATGCCCATGGGTACTCGAAAGCACAGCACTAGCTGGGTCAGGAACTCACACTGGGCACGGGCGGGTGAAGACTTGCGCCAGGGCTGTCCTGGCCGCTGTGCCCACTGTGTACTCTGCATTGGGGAAAATACTTCATGGTATGCAACAATGTCCGGAAACAATGAGGTGTTTCAGTTCCTCGTGGTCTGCCTTAGAACCCTGGATCACTATTTCTCCAGAGCAGAAAATCATTTAGTGCCAATGAAAAAATTGTCGGCCAGATACACACACACACATACAAACTTGACGGCTTTGTTTTTCTCGGTCTAAACCCTTCTCCAGAACGAGCTCTGCATATTTGTACCCGTCATTGCTTTCTGTCTCTTCGAGGACAAAATGCAGGTTACTGCTCAGCTTATAGCCCTGCAAGGCGTTGATGCCAATGTCTGGGTCTCGGGCATTCCCGACAGCAATGCTCGTTCCTGGCAAAGTGGACTCCGATATATTTAAATCAACAGCATCGGTGTGTGCAGTGCTCACGTCGCGGTGGACGATTGCTCCCGGTCACGCAATCTGCAGGTGTATTTTATTTTTTGTGGCGAAGTGTCCTGTGCTCAGAGGGAGAGGCAGGAGAGACCCCAAGGAGCACAGCACGTCTCTGGCCTCTATACACGATGTGCGCCGCGCTGCCATTAAAGTGGAGCCTGGCGCTGTGCACAGATGGAAGAGCGTATGGGGGAGAGGTTAGGGGGCGGGAGTCTGGAGAGGAGCTATTGCCCCATTTCTCTGCAGCGGCCCTGAGACCTCCAGTCTGTCCCGTTTCCATGGCTGGTATCAAGTGAATCACACGGGGCCGGAGACATGGAGAGCGTGAGAGGCAGCGGGAGGGGGGCGGGAACGGGGCCGGAGACACGGAGAGCGGGAGAGGGGGTGGGAACGGCCAGAAAATAAAAGCAAGCACTCACCTGGACTTCCGGGTGCCGTCAATGCCGGAACAGATTCGGGGGCGTTCCTGAGGGCTTTTGGCTGAGGTAGCGTGACGTCGCCAAAGGCCAAAAATTCTCGGGAACGCCCCCGAATCTGGTCCGAGATTGACGGACAGAGCCTTCTCCCAATGGCTAGCCTCCATTTATGGAGCTAGCCAATGAGAGAGTGGGGACGGTCCAGTTCCCACACACAGACATCATTAAGTTTTTCCTAGCACATGCGTACTTCGTACGCATTGGCTAGGCAAAACCTAAAAATGCCTGTGTGTGGTTCTGACATACAGCCACAGCAGGTATCTTATGGACTTCAGTGCAGGAAGAAGGTGAACCTATGTCAAACCAAACCTACAGCCATCTTTACAGCAAACAGAACTCCCCGAGCACGAGGACAGCTTAGATACAAAACAAAGCTGATTTAATGTGATGCTCCATCAATGCCCCCCTCACAGCCCTTGGAGGAGAGGAACGATTACTTAGAAGGTGTCCCCACAAATCGAAGATCCATGCGGTGTAGATTGGAAGTAATGAAACCGGTGCCCCTGGGAACCACAGCAACAAAGAGACTGGACAGGTAATGAGTCTGAGAAGCGCATCTTGGCCTACAACCACGGGCGCACTTTACAGCATCTGTAAGATCAGCGTAACTGCAATACCTGGTTAGAGAAATCTTACAGCAGACAGAAGAACACTGGACTCTGAGGGACCTTGCAAAACAACACCCTTTTAGGAACTCCAGGATTTAACACCTTTAATTGACATAACAAAGTTAGTCCTTGTTATGGGGGAAATTGGAAATGTAGCAAGTTCTGAAATTGGAAACGGGTACCAATATTTGTCAACAAAGCCTCAGGCACGGAGGAGGGACTTCCTGCAAGGGTGACATATCTCGGAAGACTTTGATGAAGCCAAAAGTCAAATGTTTTTAGGTGACGCAGCAGATGTCTGAAAAAATATCTTTGAAACCCAGTGCTTAATTTGAGCCAGTGGTTTCAAGGAAACTGGCACTGGCACTTAATTGTCAACACCGGCGCTTGTGACAGTCTGCCACAAGGTGGCGCTGTCAGACTAATTTATAGATGAACATAACAGGTAATTATTAATTCATTGTACATTAAAAATGACTATTACCTGCCGCCCAAGCCATTCTTATAGCTTTGAGGGCCCGAAAAAATCCAAATTGTCACACTTGTAGGAGTGCAATGGTTAGTAGTTGTGTTGTTACTATCACTGGCACCATGTCAGGGGCAATGACTGGTGCAAGCTGCAGTGGCCGCCTAACGAGAGCCCTGGCACTTATTGTTTCACAAATTAAGCCCTGTCAAAACCAGGTTATGCTCATCCTGTAATTGAGAAGAAATACTGGTGAAAAGATGCAAAGTCTGAGGCCAAGTAAATGAGTACTCACTCCAGTGACTGAGATCAGAGGAGACAGTGGGGCGGAGTTTTAAAAGTGCAGCGCTTAGTTGGACAATGAGAGCTGAGCGCTTAACTAGCACCCAAAATAATTCCCACTTCGCTCAAGAGATGGCAAAACTTATGCAGCTTCGGAAAACTGGAGGACAAAAACGTGTGATCGACTTTGGCTGATCACCCGGACCCTGCCAGCGCCCGGATACCCTCACGGATGACAAACTGCGCTCTACAAATCGATTGACTGATTAATGATTATTGGACAGAAAAGCTGGTGAGAAATAGGCTCTGCATATTGGCAAAGCCAGTTCTTTATTAAACAACTCACTCTTCCCGTCAACAGGGGATTAAAAAGTTCACCGAAATGTCAAAAGGCAAAAAATGGACGGTCACAAAACCATAATGGTCATTAATATTTCATCGGGTGCAAGACGTATTCCATGTAAGAATGGATCAAACGGGGGACAACCTATGCAGAAACAGAAGCTGTGCATCAGTACATGTGTAAAAACATTTAGACAACAAAGAGTCATCAAATCAAGTATGACTATGGGAGAACAGCTTCGACAGCCTTTCCTCGACTAGAGTTTCACAATGCAAAGGTGGAAATAATTGCGGACGATGCAAAAACTTTCAAACCTATAGAGCGAGCCATTGAGAGTGACAAATAACATGTATATTTATTAATGAATAAATAAATAACAGGACAATTGAAATTCAACTTGAAAAATACAGTAAAGCGCCTGGTTACACCACCGGTGTGTCTCTGTGCTAGAAACGTTCTCAGTAAGGCAGTGGACACAGTCTAGGTGAGAAACTAGAGGCATTTCCCAGTAGGTTTCTACTAAGGCTGGATAGCTGTGTATTGAGGGCACGTTTCTCCTGCAAATTAGAAAAGGCCTGGTTGAGAATGGAGAAGCGTTTTTTTTTTCTTTACGGAGATTTATATAACGCGAACTTGACCGGGTATCAGGTATCAGAGCGCTTTGCATAGCACCAGTTGCGTTACATGAAGACACACGTTCATTATTTTTTTAGGCACGGGAAGATTCAGTGATTTGCCCAGAATCACAGGTTGTTCAGCGGCATTGCCGAGACTCGAACCGGGTTCTCCAGATTCGAGGTCGACCGCCCTAGCCAACTCCTCCCCCAGTAATTGAAATATTATGCCCTTAGCTGAATGGCTGAGCTCTGTCCACGAGGTAAATAAGACATGTAAAATCAGCTCACTTTAGAAATAGAAGGGCTGAGAAGCCAATGGGGGCTGCCCCAAAGCCTCCTTCTGTATGTGTTGTGTGCGGACATGAGGTACACCGTTGAAACTATCAGCAGCCAGTCCTAAAAAGAGGAGACCTCAGCCTGGCGGTTCGGCGTAGGCTGCAGCGTATCCTTCATTCATTAAGTAATCCATGCTTGTTTTCAAGGCGAGAAAGGGTTCCTACCGACCCGGTGCGCGCCGCAGGCTGGCTCCCGGCTCCTAAAGGGATGTGAGTCAGTAAGTGTCCTCCTAGGCCGGGTGAAAGGGGGAGGGGGAGTTTTAGCTCCCAGCCCGAGTGAATCACTCTGCTCCGCAGGATGAAGATACAGTGATGTGGGAACAAGCATCAGATCAAGAGACACGCATAGGTCAAGATAGAAGCAGCAGTGCTTAATTTCAGCCGGTGGGGGGCACCGACGCTTATATATTCTCATTGAGGAGAATCACACAAAGGAGGAAGAGAAACCACGTCACAAAGGATCCTGCAATTGTGAGCTAAAGGGGCAGAGTGTCTGGAAGAGAATTAAAGGGAACTCCTTGTGTGCATTGAAGCCTGCACAGCCTGGTACTCGGCGCGCTGACATTGACTCACGTCGGCCGCGCGCTTCCGAGCAGAGTTCTGGGCTCCAGTATTCATTCATTTACAAATGAAGCAGCGGGAAGTGGCTCGCACTGACTGACAGCCGGCAGGTACTTTACTGATGTTGTGCATTGAGGCCAACCACATACAGAGGGGCCCAAAATCTGCAAAAATGAGCTCTGAAGGACATTTCAAAAGTGTCTCCTAAGTGTCACACAAATCTTTAAAGTGCGGCGTTCAAAGCCACTTCCACGCGCGATGCGACCGTCCCCAGGCTTCCAGCAGCCCTGGTACCTCGATGACTGCCCACAGGGCACCATGCCATTCAATGGGCCTTATATTGTAATGTTACGTGTCTGAACACGTGACTCCTTCCGCTGCACGGTCAATGAAGAGGACGTGGCTTTGATTTGGGGCGTGCGTGCACTGGAGAATGCAGGGGCTCTAGCAGGGAAATGCGGGACCCCTGGGGGCGCTCCACTGCATGCCTGGACAGGGCAGCCCACCAAGTGAAACACCTGGCTGGGTCCTTTCAAACACACACCAGCACACAGTGTGCTCCTGGTCACCTCCATAGAGCTGTTATCACTTTGACCCCCACAGCTTCTGAGTTCCGAACTGTTTGAGATTGGAGATATCGGACTTACACCTGCTGATTTTTCTTTGCCACAGCACTTGGAAAAGCGGAGCACAGGAGCTTGGAAACAAACCAGGTGTTTCCCCAGAGATAAACGTTGAATGCCCGTGCCATCCGGCACTTTTACACAGGTGAGTGGTGAAACACGTCAACAACCTATAGAGACGAAAGCATGGTTTGCTGCATAAAGATTCCACCACACTCGGTTGCCGGGCTCTGTTTGTAAGCTCCTCGACTTTCAGTATTTCCTGAATAGGAGCTAGAATCCCCAGAGCATGGGTACAACGCACTTGGAAAAGCCTGTTAGTTTGTGTCCTGCTTTTCACACACTGGTGCACTTCTGACTTGGTGCAGCTATGGTGCATTAGTGCACAGTGAAAAGAGGGAAAGTCTATTTTTGAAATAGTTGGCAGAATTGGCGCGAACCTTCCCAAAGAGGAGATGATTCGGTGGTTTCGTCACCACCGCTTTCCAGGCACATGGCTTCTAGCCGGCTTTCTGTCGCTGTGAAACGTCTGTGTCCTGTGAAGACTGATGAATATTTTGAGGAAACACCGTCCGGCGAGGGGCTAAAGTATGAATAAGATTCCTGGTCGGGCGGTCCATAACCAAAGGTCAAAATATTTTCACAACACTAAATAATCGATAAGAGATGTTTGCAGTTTCGTGAAAATAATTACATAAGATTAATGTGGCCCCTTCTCGAGCTCTCACAATTCACATCCTGGAAGGCAGTAGCGCTTAGAGTGCGAACCAAGGCGCACTTGTGCACAGATGAGCTGCTGGTGCATGAATATTGCTTGTGTGTGGTATTACCTGAGTGGAACGCAGGAACTAAATTCACACTTACCCCGTTGCTGGACAGCGTTTCCGTTAAATATTCACTAGTCTCCACGGGACACTATGGCCTCCTAGCGACAGAAAGCGGCTAGAAGCCTTGTGCCTGGAAAGAGATGGTGACCCAGCCATTCTAGACTCGAAGTCCCCACCGTGGGAATGTTCCCGCCAACTCCAACTTAACCCTGACAACTACTTCAAGAATGGACTGCATCAAAAATCTTTCAAAACTCACCCAGAGAGCGCACTGGAGCCTCGAAGAAAAGTCGCCGCTGCAGAAAGGATAGCGCCAACAATGGTAATGAAAGCCCTGCAGGGAGCTAGCTCTCCTGGGCAGTCAGCCCTGGGGTAGCAGCCAGCTGACAAGACGTCACCGCCGGGTAGAGTGATGGGAGTTTGACAGACCAGGCCTGGAGCCAGGGCTCACCAGGACAGAGGGCCGGTCCAACTCGATTAAGCACTGCCAATCACGTGCAATAATCTATCAATGCGTTTCACGCGCCCTCCCGCCCCGCTCTGAATGCGTGTCAAGTAAATCTGTGGGGGGGGGGGAGGGTGCTGACAGCTGGGGGCAAAGCCGGTGAAGTGAGACAGAAGCAGGGACCCATTAGACATCACACAGGGGGCGGAGGCAATAAGACACGGAGAAGGAGCAGGAGGCAGACCTCATTAGCCGAGGGCGACTACAAAGGCAAACGTAGAGTCCAGCTCACAGGCGCCGGAGACATGGAGAGCGTGAGAGCCAGCATGAGAGGCAGCGTGAGAGGCAGCGGGAGGGGGGCGGGAACGGGGCCGGAGACACGGAGAGCGGGAGGGAACGGGCAAAAAAAAAAAAACAAGCACTCACCTGGACTACTTCCGGGTGCCGTCAATGCCGGACCAGATTCAGGGGCGTTCCCGGCTTTTGGCTGACGTATCGTGACGTAGCCAAAAGCCAAAAAATCTCGGGAACTCCCCCGAATCTGGTCCGGCATTGACGGACAGGCCCGTCTTCCAATGGCTAGCCTCCATTTATGGAGCTAGCCAATGAAAGACGGGGCGTATTCCAAGCCGCATATACTATACTCATTAGCTTTTTCCTAGCACATGCTTACTTCGTACGCATTGGCTAGGCAAAACCTAAAAAGGAACCTTTAATTAAGGCGTGGATGGGAGAGGTTATTAAAATTATCTATTGGGTATACAGTTGGAGCGTGTAACTGGATCCACTATACCCTATATTCGGTTAGGTCGACATGTTTCTGCCCCACTGTGCCCAGCCGGGTCTGTGGGGCATTCATCAGGACATGAACAGTTGTACTCACACAATTTGTTCAGCTACAATAGTGGACTCTCTTGTTGCCACTGTGTTTTCAATTGAGGTTATGTTGCACCTATAATTTTTGAAACATAAACATAATGTATACATACGCATACAACACACATGAATATTATAAGCTCCAATTAAGCATTGTACATATAGGCTATACTACGCCTATCGTTTATCTGGGACGTGATAAAATGTGAAGGTGACTACAGTTTGCTACACGGCAAGTGACTTCCAATAAAATAGATCTGCATCATCTTAATTACCCTGGTGATCAAAAATGTGGTTATTCAGAGTGCGGTAACATTAATCATGATGCTATGTTATGTTATGTTATGTAACCGATGCACCGATTATCTCCGGAAAAATATTTCAAATTTGTGCAATGTTCTGGCCATTCTCGATTTATCGGGCGTACTGGGCTTGCTATGTCCTAACCAGACTGTCCCCAAATAGATCATAAAAAACCAAATTACCTCTTGGGCTTTTTAAGCGTGCTCCATTGGGTCTCAGTGGGAAGTTATTCCAGAGCTGTTGTAGATAAAACAAACAACTATTAATAAATCCCGCTAAATTACATAGTCGAGATCCTTGGTCCCGACGACTGAATCTTACCCGCTACTAGCGTTTCGCCTCCTTGTGCTGGCCTTCCCCCGGAAGTAGAGGCTACTTCCTGGTTGCTCTTTTTACCTGAAACTGGGGTCATGGAAATAGTTAACAGACTCAATAGTAAAGTGCCACGTTTGTTGTATACGGTCATACAAATAGTTGAAGGACCAAGTGGTCTAATAACGAATGGTGACGATTCTCCCGGTACAGTGTTTCGTGGAAACGGGGATCTTAACTTGTCATCCTTATTTATTATCATTAAACCGCAACTCGCGGTTATAGATACACATCAAGAACTCATGTATACTGTTATTAGTTTAGTTCTTGTAAATCTATTATTCGGATCCACATCTATTTCAATAGACATTCTTCGTATCATCATTCGTTAGACCAATACATTGATTTATAAGGTCTCTGGGTCTAAGAGGGACATTTAATGTTTGTCCTCACTCATGGGATTGGTGTATATGGTTATAGACGTATCTCTCATTTCATTAGTTATTAGTTTTTATAGGACTAAACTTAGATTGCTCACATTGCTACACCTTTCAAGGTGGCGCATGAGGATTATACTGTTGTTTCCATTTTTATAATCTATCAAATGTGGCTAAATGATTGGATCTACTTTGCAAATTGATGCCATGGTACCTCATCATTCAGTCCCTCTATATTTGTCCTCAGGCGGTCCACCCATCTTTGTTCCTTTTCAAATAAGATTATTTCTGCATTTATGGTTTTATTGGTTAGCATTTCAATAACTGTCCATCTGAGGTCTTCTGCTTGGTGTTGATGTTCCAAGAAGTGGCTACTCATTTTCGTAGTATTTTTCTTCGTTTTGATGTTGCTCGTGTTCTCCAATTCTTATCTTAATTTTCCTACATGTCATACCGATGTATTTCTTACCACATGGGCATAGGACCATATAAATGGTATGTGTCGAATTACAATTTGTATGTTGTCTTTGCGTCCAAATCAAGGTTTCTGTTAACTTGAGTGTTTTTGAGACTGTTGTTAGTTTACAGACCAAACAGGTTCCACATGGATAATGACCTGTGATGGGGGCCATATCTATACTTCTTGTTATTTTAACATTGTGTGGTTCTCGTGGTTGGGTATGTATTAACATGTCTTTGATGTTTCTTGTTCTTTTATTAGCAAATCTAGGTTTGGGCCAATCCAGTTTTCGAGATGTTAGAAATCTCCAGTTTTTGTTCACAATCTTCTTCACTGAATAAGACGCTGGACTGAACGTCGTTACGCAGGTCACCAAATCCTTTATTGGTTCTGGTATTGTTGTTTGTAGTAGACATTCCCTTGGTTGGTATTTTGCTCTTTTGTGACATCTCCGAATTATTGGAGTGGGGTAGTCTCTTTTCTGTAGTTTAAGACATAGGTCTTGGGCTTGCTTATTGTAGTCTTGGGCCCTGCTGCAGTTCCTTTTCAGCCTCAAAAATTGGCTATACAGTAGATTGTCTCTCAATGGTTTTGCATGAAAGCTCTTGTAGGAAAGGAGACTGTTCTTTGCCGTTGGTTTATAGAAAGTTCTTGTTTCTATTTTTCCATTCACCACAAAAATTGTGATATCTAGGAAGTCTAACTTGTGCTTATCTGCTGTTAACGTAAATTTCAGACATTCATCTTGCTGGTTCCACCAGTCAATAAATAGGTTTAGATTTGAGTTGTTTCTCCATACCATTAGGATGTCGTCAATATAAAGTTTCCAAAAAATTATATTGGCAGACAAAGGAATAGAAATATGGAGGACATATTGGGACTCAAAGTTGCTTACATATAATCCAGCTACCGAAGGAGCAAATGCACTGCCCATAGAAGTTCCATGGCGTTGTAAAAATAGGGTTTCGTTATATTCAAAATAGTTCTCTGTTAGAGCTAAACGGCAGCATTCTAAAACGAAATGGCGCGGTGTACGATAGTGCCACTCTTTGTTGAAAAGGATATTTTCCAGTGTCTGCAGTGTTTCTTTTTGAGGAAGACTTGTGTAGAGGGACTCCACATCTAGTCCCACTAGTAGCATAGTTTCTTCATCAAAGCTCATATCCGTCAGTTGGTTTAATAGGTCTCTCGTATCTTTAAGATATGTGGGAGATTTTTGTACTAGAGGTTTTAGGAACTGGTCCGCAAACTTCGACTAAGGTTCAAGAACTGAACCTATTCCCGATACTATCGGGCGTCCTGGTGGAGGCAATCTGTTTTTATGCATCTTGGGGAGTGAGTAGAAAAATGGTGTTACTGGTTCCTTTGACACCAGGTAATCAGCTTCATGTTTCGTTATCCATAAATTAGTCTCTGCTTTATGTACCATTATCTTTATTGTATTCTGTAACCTTGTCGTTGGGTCAATTAAGATTTTTTCATAGAACTTGGTGTCGGAGAGCAGGGCAAGGCATTGCTGGTAGTAGCCTTCTTTATTTAAAATCACAATCCCTCCCCCTTTGTCTGCTGGTTTTATGATCACATTGTCATTTTTTTGTAGGTGTCCAAGGCACGACGTTCTTTCTTCGTAATGTTTTGAAAGATTTTCTTCTGACTATTTTTTGTCATCTGTTTTTTTCATTAATGCTGTTCAAAGGCTTGAATTTCTATCTGTACCATGCTGTTCGGAGGATTGAATGTGGACTTTCTTCTAAGGTTTGTATCACTCTCTTCACTTGGTGACGTAGTATTTCCAAAGTAGGCTTTGAGTTTTCTACAGAACTCCACTAGTTCTCATTTGAGTTTGAAGGTATCTAGTGTTGGTGTTGGGACGAATCCCAGTCCTTTATTTAGAACTCTAATCTGATCTTCAGATAAAATCATGTCCGTTAGATTCACTATTAGTGACTCGTTGTGCTGGTCCCTGGTTTCTCCTTCGACATGCTGCGTGTCATCATGTTCCGTTGTTGGTCCTGCCATGTAATGTTTTTTCTGCGGCCTCTCTGCTGGTTTTGGCCTCTGCCTAAAAAAGGCTGTTGTTGTTGTATACCATCCAATCCTGGTGTCTGTTGTCCCATCATATGTGGCATCGGGGGCATGCCTTGATTGTAAGGATTCATCCAGCCATGAAAATGTGGCATATATGGCTGAAAAAAACGGTATGAGATGGGACACCACCACATCACTCACGGAACACCACCACATCACTCACGGAACACCACTGCATCACTCATGAAACACCACCACATCACTCTGGGGCATCACTCAGGGGCACCACCACATCACTCATGGGACACCACCACATCACTCTGGGGCACCACTAATGGGCACCACCACATCACTATGGGACACCACCACATCACTCTGGGGCATCACTAATGGGCACCACCTCATCACTCAGGGACACCACCACATCACTCGCGGAACACCACCACATCACTCGCGGAACACCACCACATCACTCGCGGAACACCACCACATCACTCGCGGAACACCACCACATCACTCGCGGAACACCACCACATCACTCGCGGAACACCACCACATCACTCGCGGAACACCACCACATCACTCGCGGAACACCACCACATCACTCGCGGAACACCACCACATCACTCACGGATCACCACCACATCACTCACGGGACACCACCCCATCACTCACGGGACACCACCCTATCACTCACGGGACACCACCCCATCACTCACGGGACACCACCCCATCACTCACGGGACACCACCCCATCACTCATGGGACACCACCCCATCACTCACGGGACACCACCCCATCACTCACGGGACACCACCCCATCACTCACGGGACACCACCCCATCACTCACGGGACACCACCCCATCACTCACGGGACACCACCCCATCACTCACGGGACACCACCCCATCACTCACGGGACACCACCCCATCACTCACGGGACACCACCCCATCACTCACGGGACACCACCCCATCACTCACGGGACACCACCCCATCACTCACGGGACACCACCCCATCACTCATGGGACACCACCACATCACTCGCGGAACACCACCACATCAATCTGGGGCATTACTCAGGGGCACCACCACATCACTCATGGCCACCACCACATCACTCAGGGGCATCACTAATGGGCATCACCACATGACTCACAGACACCACCACAGACACCACCACATGACTCACAGACACCACCACATGACTCACAGACACCACCACATGACTCACAGACACCACCACATGACTCACACACACCACCACATGACTCTCAGACACCACCACATGACTCTCAGACACCACCACATGACTCTCAGACACCACCACATGACTCTCAGACACCACCACATCACTCTCAGACACCACCACATCACTCAGCCCAACCACAACAGCATCACTCAGCACCACAACAGCATCACTCAGCACCACAACAGCACTGTCCTTGCTTGCTACCAACAAGCATTGCCATAGCCAATAGGACTCGCATTAGGAAAGTGTAAGCTATTGGCTTTGTGAATAACAATGCTATTAATTTATATATTTTCAAAGCCAACACATATTATAAAAAATTGTCATTTACAATACCAATAGCTCACGCTTTCCTAATGCTAGACCTATTGCATTACAAATGCTTGTTTGTTGTTGTTGCAGAGTGCACATTCACACTGCTTGTGTTATACTGTGGGTGAGTCTTCAGCTTAGGCGCCTGTACTACACCTCCAGCTTCATTTGTTCCACCCCCCTCTTCGGCCTCTCTCCCACCATACTTTCATGTCCTCCTAGCACCCGCAAACCGTTGTTCCTTCAGCGCTGATACCAGTCAGACGGTGGTGTTCTTTTGAATTGCTTATTATCTTTTTTCTATTTTGCACCTAGTCATTACCATTTGGGAGCTTAGGGAGGGGTGCATGTTTATGAAAGATTGGTTTGATCATTGTCTTTCACTGAACAACTCTTTAGTGTCGTAATTGTTGGGGTTGAAAGAAATCAAAAAGTGCGCTCAAGCATTGTTGGCCCGATAAATCAGTATTGCTATGTATGCCATTCTTTAGTTGGTCACGGTTGTTACGTTGGACCAGTCCTAAGATGGCTACGCTCTGTGCTTAGGACCAGTGTGGCATCCGCTGTAGATCATGTCTCAGATTTTATGAAAAAGAAGCGATCTTGGAATATGTACATAACTCAGGTGTGGCATTGCAGTTCATTAATTCCTAGTATCTTTAATGTATATAATTTTAAATGAGCTGTATTTTCTTGTAACGCACTGGTATTGCAAATCATTCTTCCCTGATTGGAGCCTTGCAGTCAGAACACATTTTCAACATATTTAAACGCGTTGTGTGTTTCTGACATTCATTGTACACTATATTTTTCTAAACTACAGGATATTACTTGCAGTCCGATCTAATCTAGTTTCACATTTCTTAGATGACCGACCATTTGCCTTTTAGCGGGTAGTATCTGCAACCGTAACATACGGTGGGGGTGATGCCCGCAGGCTCATACAGTGATTGTCAGGGCATAAATCCCACTGACGTGGGTCCCGTGCTGGAGTCAAGCTATCCTGGCTGATGACGGCTGATAGCTAGAAACCAGTCCTAGGATGCTTGATTCAAGTCCAGGGAAGACATGGCTTGGCAGTTCGGGCTGGACTGTTCCCATGAGGCACAGGGTCAAGACTGATTTGCCTATAGCCATGTCTGAACTGGGGTGGTGTGGTGAGCAAAACAACGATGGATTAAACCCAGGTCTGTGACTGGGGGTGAATGTTTTGCCAATTTGCAACATTCCGTCCATCACCTTGTGTGTTTTGCCATAAATTCCCCCCCCCCCCCCTTCCCTCTGTCCCCAGCCTGCCCCGTGCAACGCTCAGGTTCAATTCCTGGCTCAAGATGGCGACTGATAAATAGAAGCATGATGGGTGGGTGAAGATGGAACACTTCATCGCTGGGGGTCGGCACTTTACGCTTTTTTAGTATTTACAAACCTTCATTTTAATAGTACGTTTACGAGTGCTGAGACTCTACAGTCAGGGCAGAGAACTCCACACATAAAAAGATAGGCCTGTCTATTTTTTTATGTGCAGAGTTCTTTGCACCAACTGCAGAGTCTCTGCATTCGTAAACCTACTATTAAAATGCAGTTTTGTGAATAGTGAAAAAACGTAAACTTATACAAACATGTAAGCTTACCTTTGTGATTCAGGCCTAAGTTTCTTGCTTTCTTTGATATGGGTCTTCGAGACAAGTGCTACATCACATCCTTGGATTCCATCAAGTGCAAGAGTTTAACACTTTTGTTATGAATTCTTTGATCATTCTACATCAGACAAGACAGATTTGTGTTTAGTCGTGGCTGCCATGACGCTTAATCTCCTCACTATGGAAAACAATGACAATGAGTTTTCCCACTGCAACGTGAAGGTCAACTTCGGCAACAACCTTTTTAGGTCTCGGCTAGAAGCGAGCGAAGCTCGCTCTCGCCAGAGACCTTATTGTTAGCGGCTCAGCTTCCCAGGAGGACAGCACTGGCCGCGCGCGGCGATTTGTTAAGGCCACGCGCACGAGAACGCGCTCGCGGCCAAGTGCTGTCCTCCTCGAAAGCTGCCTCCCTTCCCCGTGCAGGTCGGGCCGCCGCGCTGCCTGCGGCGACCCGGAAGCATTGCCAGCCAAACCGGAAGTAGGTGCTCCTGAGTGACAGGCCTTCTCCCTTCAGCGGATGGCTCTTCATAATGAGCGGACAGACGACAAGTTGCCATTCTTATTCAGGCAATTATGTGGCAAGAAAACACGCGGGCACACAACACAATGCTTGCCTAGCTCCCCAGCCGTGTCACTGATGAAATATGAGCGCTCGGTGGACTGGTGACTTCTTTGCGCGTCTTATACATTATCCTGCCGGCGCAAGAAGCAAGCAATGCGCAAAAGTACTTAATTATTTTAATTAAGCTCGTTGCAAGAGTGATCATCTTTGCCGTCAGTATCAATCATCGGCAATTTTTCGCGGTGATGGCTGTAAGTGATGACGATTCCAGCCGGCGATAAGTGATGATGCGCCACGCCGGGGCTGACACTCCATTGGACTTTGCCGGGACGTTCTAAATACTCCTGGGCCTGTTACCCGGAGAACTATCTGTCTATGACAAAAGCCGGGCCTACAGCATATTTGTTTCTGCTTCCCAAATGGCCAGGGCTATTTTATTTGCAAACCTCATCCTTCAACTAGCCGTGGTCTCTCTGGCAGACATTTTGAAAGCTCGGCGTGTTAACCTGCCAGGGAACCATGAAGGCACCGCTTCGATATCTGCAAGATAATGCTTCTAAGAGCATTTAGTACACTCACCATTCCATGGCCGAGCACGCGGGACTGCAGCATTCGGCGTTGGTCCAACTCTGATACCCCCGGCCGGACCGTATGAAGACAGCAGGTTTCTAGGCTCGCACAACCTCGGCCAATAAACTGTTGCTGCCCGGAGCATTGCGCCCCCAACGTGAACCGCCTATGTTGCTCTGCAGCTCATCGCTGATCCAGTCCCCTGGTCCCACAGCAGAGTGCAGAGTGGTGAGTGCAGAGTGGTGAGTGCAGAGTGGTGAGTGCAGAGTGGTGAGTGCAGAGTGGTGAGTGCAGAGTGGTGAGTGCAGAGTGGTGAGTGCAGAGTGGTGAGTGCAGAGTGGTGAGTGCAGAGTGGTGAGTGCAGAGTGGTGAGTGCAGAGTGCAGAGTGGTGAGGGCAGAGTGCAGAGTGGTGAGGGCAGAGTGCAGAGTGGTGAGGGCAGAGTGCAGAGTGGTGAGGGCAGAGTGCAGAGTGGTGAGGGCAGAGTGCAGAGTGGTGAGGGCAGAGTGCAGAGTGGTGAGGGCAGAGTGGTGAGGGCAGAGTGGTGAGGGCAGAGTGGTGAGGGCAGAGTGGTGAGGGCAGAGCAAGTGTGCAGAGCATTGTGTGCTGTTGAGTGCAGAGTGCTGTGTATTGGCAATGTTAATGACCATGCCCATTTATTTTTGATTTAAAGAAAAAAAATGTCATGAGCAATGCCAATAGCTCTACCTTTAATGATGCCGAGACCATTGCATTGCAAATGCTTGTTAATTTTAACAATTAGTTCCTGCCAGTTCATGGCACTGCTAATTCCACAAAAGGATGCAGGAGTCACCTCTGTGGATTGATTGCTTTGTTTAGGTCTTGCAACATCTGCATAGGTCTTGTCATCCATGCCTGCTCTGATTTGCTCACTTGTTGAAGTTTGGCTTGGGATACTGTATGATTCGTAGAATTTTTCACATGTATCTTTCACTGCCACAGGGTGATTTGCAATGTAGTTTGCGCAAGTCACTGATGCATTGAGAGTACATTGTTTCGAGGTATGCTCTCCATAGGGTATGCATAATTTTTTTCTGAAAGTAGAAGTGTGCCTAAGAGCTAACTATTGTAGCACATGATAGGACACATTACTTCATTAGATGCTTCTGAGGCAACAGTGTAATTGTAGCATCCTATGACTTCCCTTCATGGTTTGCGTATTGGGTTGGGATGAACAATGGGAACTGATAGAGCGTATCTGCTGTCAAAGCAGTTGCTAACGTTCTTCACTGGAACTCCCAAAACCAACAGGTCACAAGAGATTTGTTGGACAGGCCTCGTGAAAGGACCGCTCCCTCCCCGCATGATAAGGCCCGAACGCCGGCTCTCCCGGTGTCCCCCGAAGAACCACCCCGGCAACCCACCGAAGCCACCCGCAACCCGTCCCCAACGGGACGCCTGGTTCCGAACATCCCAGCATCGGCTGTCCCAGGCCCCCGTCAGCACCCTTGCCCCGGCCCAGCCGCCATCTTGGACACTGCACCACGAGGCCGCGTGGCCTCAGCTCGACCCCAACCCTGGGCCTGGCCAGGCCCCGACATCGAGGCACCACCATCCACCCAGGAGGTGAAGAGACCACTTGGCAGGTCAATAGGAGAGAGGAGTGTTGATGGCTCTCCCCCGCCAGGTGCCGATCGCCCCCGGTCTCCCCGGGCGCTGGCTCCACCCCCCTGCTGGGTGTCTGGTCTCCCTCATCCCGGACCTCCCGACCTCCAAGCGCGAGGGTCTGGACATCAAAGGAGACCAGACCTATAACTGGGGCAGCTCCAGAGCAGGAAGGCAGTTGTATCCTGGAGTCGAGAGACACCTTGAAGAACTCATCCCTGACGGACTGCTGGCGCTGCCGCCGCCTTGCCTTGTGAACCACCTCCGAAGCCTGCTGGCACTGCCGCGGCCCTCTGCAACGTGCATCTTCGTCTGGACCTGCTGGCGCTGCCGCGGCCCATCCTTGTGAACCATCGCTCTTGCCTGCTGGCGCTGCCGCGGCCCCTCTGCAAAGAAGTCATCATCGTAGCCTGCTGGCGCTGCCGCGGCCCTCCTTACCGAGAACCATCATCCTAGCCTGCTGGCGCTGCCGCGGCCCTCCTTGCCGAGACTTTTCATCCTAGCCTGCTGGCGTTGCCGCGGCCCGACCTTTCAGACCTCCGAGCTCGAGGATTGTGAGCTCCTTCTGGCCGCCCTTGTACCGGACCGGTACCAAGACTGTCCCGCTACCCCTTACCCTACAGAGACTAGAATTGGGAGGATCCTCGTGTCCTGCCCCCACTGTATCGTTGATAACCTTGCCTCAAGAATCCTATATAAAGTGTGCAGATCGCATCCTTGTGTGGTGTCCATTTGTGGGGGGGAAGTTACTTGTCTGTACGATCGCCGGAGACTGTCCTCACCGGAGGCCTCTCCCCCTGTACTCGGCCGACCCTCTGCGTCCCCGTCTAACATTGGTGGCCAGCGGCGCGATTCGAATCAACGCGTAATCGTACAGAGAGTAACTCACCCCACGACACAACCACAATGACAACAAAAGAGAGCGGAACCACAGAAAAATTCCAGATGGAAAAACTAGAAGAGTATAACCACAGAGAGCTAAAGCAGTTCTGCATAGAACTAGGCATTGCTACCACAGGACTGAGCACGAAAAAAGACTTAAAAAAGGCCCTGGAATCTTGGGCAGAGACGGGTACGGCCGTACCCCAAAACCAAAGCCTTGAGGCACCGGAAACGAACACCACTCCGACGGAAGAAAGAAGATCGGGTCTCTCCCCAGAGGAGACCCGGGAACGGGAAAAAAGCAGGCTCCATAATTTGGAGCTGGCTCGACTTCGGTTGGATGGAGAACTGAAGTTGGCGGAACAAAAAATAACATTGGAACACTTGCGGCTCCGAGAGGAGCGGGAAGAAAAACAAAGACAGAGAGAGTTAGAAGAGAAAAAGCTAGCCTACGAACATGAGCGCAACCTAAAAGAAATAGAGCTTCGGAAACAGAACAAAGATCTCGGGGTTCCCGAGCGTCCGAACACTCCTGCCACTACAGACCCTAAAGTCCACATCCCCAAGGATGTCGTCAGAGAATATTACCGGAACGACGATATCCAGCAATGGTTCAAAGCCCACGAGGTAGCCATGACCTCCCACCGGATTCCCCGGAGCGACTGGGGAGCCGGGTTATGGGGGAGGTTCGTCAACGAGGGGCGAGACGCCCTGCTGCAACTCCCGGACCATCAGATGACCTCCTACGACCACATGAAAGCCGCCCTCCTCACTCGATACGGACTCACGCCCGAGATGTACCGCCAGCGGTTCCGCGACTGCAAACGGATCCCGGGTACAACTTGGGTGGAGTATGAGAACTTTTTCAGCAGAGCATTCGAGGGGTGGATCAAGGGCAGCAAGGTGACCACTTACGAGCAACTCTTCGACCTTATTGTGTGGGAGCACCTCTCTAACAATTGCTTCGTCGAGCTCAGGCAGCACCTCCTCAACAGTAAACTAACTGAACCTCGGCAACTCGCCGCCGAAACTGACCGATGGGAAAGCATCTGAGTTGCCCGAAACGGGCCCAGCGAACCAAACAGAACTAACAAAGGACCCCATCGCCCCCGAGGGGGAGGAGGAGGCCAGGGTCGGGGCAGAGACGGCGTCCCGGTGGCTCCCGCCAGCAGCGCCCCGCCCCCGGCCGGCAGGGGAAACCCCCCCGATGCGTCCAGGCTTCCGGGCCAACGTTACTTGCCACCGATGCCAGCGACCCGGCCACTACGCCAACGACCCTAATTGCCCGAAGAACCAGAACCCTATGCCCCGCCAGGTCGCTGCCGCCGCCCTGGGAGAAGAGCAAATCCCAGAAGATTCTGGAGAGTACGAGGCCGACCAGCCCGAGTGGGAACCAGCCGCCATGTCCCTGGTCTGCCTAGGGGAAAGAGACATGATTCGGCGGGCTCCCCTACCCGCCAATACGCGGAAATACAGCCAGTGGGTCAACATTAATGGGCGCCAGGCTGAAGCCCTACGCGACACCGGGGCCAGTGTGACGGCAGTCCGCTGTCCTCTGGTGACCCCGGAGCAGATCTTGCCGAACGTCCTTTGCCCCGTCCGGTCAGCCGACAACTCAGAAAGCCTGTGTCGGATGGCCTGCGTCCCCTTCGAGTGGGGAGGGGTGTCCGGAATGCTGAAGGTGACTGTCCGCGATGATGCCCCAGTGGACTGCTTCCTGGGGAACGACCTCGAAAGTTCCCCCTGGGCAGCCGTCGAAAGAAGAGAACACCTGGGGATGTTGGGCCTCCCTGAATGGGCCTGCATAACGACCCGGTCAATGGCCGCCCGCGCCATCTCCAGTCCCGAAGAACCAGAATGGCCAGAACCTCCTCCCCCGATCGTCCCGGAGGGAGCCGCCCTAAGCGCCAATCCCCCAGAGCAAAGCGAAGAAGGGCCCGTTCAACTCCAGGACCTTCCCGAACTGGCCCAGTGGCGGCAAGAGGGTGGTCTCACCCAGGAGCAGTTCCGACAAGAGCAGAGGACCTGTCCCTCCCTCGAGGGACTCCGGCAGCAAGCCCTCGCCCAGAGCGCAGGAGACACCGCAGGGGCCCACTGGATTTATTGGGACAATGACCTGCTCTACAGTGAGCAAAGGATTGCTGAGCTGGGGGCCAGTCGGGTGCTGGTGGTGCCCCTCCGCTTCAGAGACTTCCTTTTGAACTTGGCACACGATGTCCCCCTTGCTGGGCACCTGGGGCAAGACTAAACATACAACCGCCTGGTGACTCACTTCTACTGGCCCAAAATGCGTAATGATGTCTCCAACCACTGCCGGACCTGCCCCACCTGCCAGGCCAGCGGGAAGAGCGGCCGAAAGATCAAAGTACCCTTGCAACCCTTTCCCGTCGTCACCACCCCGTTCGAACGGGTAGGAATAGACATTGTGAGGCCCCTAGACCCCCGAACGGCCCAGGGGCACCGGTTCATCCTAGTCCTGGTGGACCACGCCACCCGCTATCCCGAGGCCATTCCTCTTCGGACCGTGACAGCACCCGTGGTAGGCCGAGCCCTGATGGGGATCTTCTCTCGAGTGGGCTTCCCCCGGGAAGTCGTCAGCGACAGGGGCACGAACTTTATCTCAAAGAACATGAGGTCTCTCTGGCAACAGTGTGGGGTAACCTACCGATTCACGACCCCTTATCACCCGCAAGGAAATGGACTGGTCGAGCGGTTTAACCGCACTCTCAAGGGAATGATCATGGGCCTGGAAGAACCCCTACGTCGCCAATGGGACGTGCTGCTCCCGTGCCTCCTCTTCGCCTATCGAGAAGTTCCCCAGAAATCCCTCGGCTTCAGTCCCTTTGAGCTCCTGTACGGACACCCCGTCCGGGGCCCCCTCAGCCTGATCAAGGAAGGATGGGAGATGGCCCCCCAGAAGACCCCTCCAGACGTCTATAAGTATCTCCTGACCCTCCGCAACCATACCCGGCGATTCAGGGAACTCGCCAAAGCCAACCTTGAGGCCAGTCAGGAGGACATGAAGAAATGGTACGATCAGCATGCCTCCTCCATCGAGTTCGAACCAGGCCAGCAAGTCTGGGTGATGTCTCCAGTCGAACCCTGTGCCCTGCAGGACAAATGGACAGGACCCTTCAAGGTGGTAGAGAGCAAGGGCCCTGTCACCTACCTAATAGACATGGAGTCCTCCCGGAACCCCCTGCGAGTCCTCCATGCCAACAGACTCAAACCCCACTTCGTACGTTGGGAGCTCAGCCTACTGATGGCAACAGATAGTGGGACGGAAGAAGACTCCGAGCCCCTCCCTGACCTACTGAGGACCCGTGAAAAGGATGGCTCAGTGGAAGGGGTCAGACTCTCTGATGCCTTGTCCTCAGAACAACGCCAAGACTGTCGGGCTCTCCTGCTACAATTTGCGAACCTGTTCTCCCTCACCCCCGGGGTCACCCCCTGGTGCCTTCACGACGTGGACACTGGGGATAGTCCACCTATCCGACACAGGGCGTACCGAGTGCCAGATCCGGTGCGCACCTGCATCCAGAACGAAGTCACCAAGATGCTGGCCCTAGGAGTGATCGAGCCATCCGACAGCCCCTGTGCCAGCCCAGTCGAACTGGTCCCCAAGGCTGCCGCCCCGGGCGTTGCCCCCGAGCTCCGGTTCTGCATAGACTATCGGGGCCTGAACGCTGTTACCAGAACCGACGCCCACCCCATCCCCCGGGCGGATGAACTGGTTGACCGCATGGGGGCTGCCCGCTACCTGAGCATCTTCGATCTAACAGCGGGCTACTGGCAAATCGGCCTCACCCCCAGGGCCCAAGAACGATCCGCCTTCTCTACCCCGGATGGCCACTACCACTTCAAAGTGATGCCATTCGGCATGAAAAACGCTCCAGCTACCTTCCAACGACTCGTGAACCAGGTACTGGCGGGCCTCGAAGAATTCAGCGCCGCCTACCTGGACGATATCGCTGTGTACAGTCGCCACTGGGCAGACCACCTTCACCACCTCCGAGCAGTCCTGCACGCCCTCCAGCAGGCCGGCCTCACCATCAAAGCCAGCAAATGTCAGATTGGCCAGGGGTCCGTGACCTACCTCGGACACCAAGTGGGGAGCGGTTTGGTGGCCCCCCTTCAGCTCAAGATCGCTGCCATCCAGTCCTGGCAACCACCTGTCACCCAAACCGAGTTCCGGGCCTTCCTAGGGCTCACCGGATACTACCGGCGGTTTATAAAGGACTATGGCAGCATTGTGGGGCCCCTCACAGAACTAACATCCAAGAAAAACCCCCAAACCGTCAACTGGACTTCGGACTGTCAAATGGCCTGGCCCCCGACTACAGCAGGGAATTC
Organism: Lissotriton vulgaris; assembly: GCF_964263255.1. Taxonomy (NCBI): domain Eukaryota; kingdom Metazoa; phylum Chordata; class Amphibia; order Caudata; family Salamandridae; genus Lissotriton; species Lissotriton vulgaris. The sequence goes on from NC_141687.1 coordinate 1,644,126,234, forward strand.
ATAGTCCAGACGGACGCCTCCGATCATGGCGTTGGGGCAGTCCTCTCTCAGCTCAATGCCGAGGGAGTCGATCAGCCAGTGGCCTTCATCAGCCGACGCCTACTGGCTCGAGAACAGCGCTGGAGCACCATCGAGCGGGAGGCCTTCGCAGTAGTATGGGTCCTCAAGAAACTCCGGCCCTACCTCTTTGGTACCCATTTCAGGGTACAGACAGACCACCGACCCCTGCAATGGCTGATGCAGATGAGGGGGGAGAGCCCAAAACTGTTGCGATGGTCCATCTCCTTGCAGGGGATGGACTTCACTGTGGAGCATCGTCCTGGCCAGGACCACGCCAACGCGGACGGCCTGTCACGCTTTTTCCGCCATGGCGAGGAGAGTACCCAAGAGGATGGGTGACTCTCCCTGCCTTCAGCTGGGGGGGACGCATGTTGGACAGGCCTCGTGAAAGGACCGCTCCCTCCCCGCATGATAAGGCCCGAACGTCGGCTCTCCCGGTGTCCCCCGAAGAACCACCCCGGACACCCACCGGAGCCACCCGCAACCCGTCCCCAATGGGACGCCTGCTTCCGAACATCCCAGCATCGGCTGTCCCGGGCCCCCGTCAGCACCCTTGCCCCGGCCCAGCCGCCATCTTGGACACTGCACCACGAGGCCCCGTGGCCTCAGCTCGACCCCAACCCTGGGCCTGGCCAGGCCCCGACATCGAGGCACCACCATCCACCCAGGAGGTGAAGAGACCACTTGGCAGGTCAATAGGAGAGAGGAGTGTCGATGGCTCTCCCCCGCCAGGTGCCGATCGCCCCCGGTCTCCCCGGGCGCTGGCTCCACCCCCCTGCTGGGTGTCTAGACTCCCTCATCCCGGACCTCCTGACCTCCAAGCGCGAGGGTCCGGACATCAAAGGAGACCAGACCTATAACTGGGGCAGCTCCAGAGCAGGAAGGCAGTTGTATCCTGGAGTCGAGAGACACCTTGAAGAACTCATCCCTGACGGACTGCTGGCGCTGCTGCAGCATTGCCTTGTGAACCACCTCCGAAGCCTGCTGGCGCTGCCGCGGCCCTCTGCAACGTGCATCTTCGTCTGGACCTGCTGGCACTGCCGCGGCCCATCCTTGTGAACCATCGCTCTTGCCTGCTGGCGCTGCCGCGGCCCCTCTGCAAAGAAGTCATCATCGTAGCCTGCTGGCGCTGCCGCGGCCCTCCTTACCGAGAACCATCATCCTAGCCTGCTGGCGCTGCCGCGGCCCTCCTTTCCGAGACTTTTCATCCTAGCCTGCTGGCGTTGCCGCGGCCCGACCTTTCAGACCTCCGAGCTCGAGGATTGTGAGCTCCTTCTGGCCGCCCTTGTACCGGACCGGTACCAAGACTGTCCCGCTACCCCTTACCCTACAGAGACTAGAATTGGGAGGATCCTCGTGTCCTGCCCCCACTGTATCGTTGATAACCTTGCCTCAAGAATCCTATATAAAGTGTGCAGATCTCATCCTTGTGTGGTGTCCATTTGTGGGGGGGAAGTTACTTGTCTGTACGATCGCCGGAGACGGTCCTCACCGGAGGCCTCTCCCCCTGTACTCGGCCGACCCTCCGGGTCCCCGTCTAACAAGATTTGTCCCATGAAGTCCAAGGATTACAAAATGCTGGGCTTCCACTAGTCATTGAGAATGTATGCTATTCGAGTTGCTGCTCTGTTAGCACCTTAGTTATGCTCTTGTAACCCTGAGTTATTGTGAGCAAGATTTTTAGCGTGGTTCTGTCAGGGTTTGATGGTAGAACTGGAAGTACACTGTTGCTCCAGTAGTTCCACAAAATCCTCATGAGGCGACTGGTTCTGCAAGATGATGGGTGGGATCTGTGCTTGCTTTTTGGGAACACCTCTTGTATATGTTCCAGACAGCTTTGAGTGAGGGTCCTCTATCGTAGGACCAAAGAACGGCTGTCATTGTCGTAATCCCTGCAGAGGGCAAGTCGCTGAGGGACTGTGGGTTGTAAAGGCCCATTTTGTTGCTTAATTTTGAAGCTAAGGTACTAGCCAAGACTCTAGCGATTCGCTTGCGAACGGTAATCGCGTCGGAAGTTCATCTGCACCAATCCTAATTTATGCCACAATGAGGGACGAGTCTAAACCTCAGATGTCTATATGGGATCTTTCATGTGGCTGGCGCCTCCGTTCATGAGCCGGCGGCACTTCTGTCACTGGACGCAATAATGGCATTTGAAAGCGTGGAATGTAACTATTTATTTGCTGTGCTGTCACGTCTGGGATTTGGGCCTAAATTTATCTGCTGAGTCAGGCTCCTGTATGCGGGCCCTCTTGCGCTGGCTTGTGCCAATAATTCGGTGTCCCGGGTCTTTCCCCTCCAGAAGTGTACAAGGCAGGGTTGTCCTTTGTCCCCAATGCTCTTTTTGTTGGCACTGAAGACTCTTGTGGCTTGGGTTAGTCAGGATCCCCTTATATGGGGAATTCCAGTGCACAGGGCGTTGTACGAAAGAATCTCGATTTATGCGGCTGGTGTCTGTTGTATGTCACAAAACCACTGTTTTCAATCAGTAGGATTCTTAAATTTTTCACACATTTGGGGATTACTCTGGGCAAAGAAATCCTCAGCGCCCGTCATAGGTGTATCAACAATTTGTTAAGTGCACTATATAATAGCAAATATTATACACAGGTTATTTCAATTCTTATTTTCTTTCTTTATTCTTTTGGTATTGCTTCAGACAGCCAACATGTGTTTCGTTGCTTACAAAGGGAAATCGTCCCGCGACTTTCTCAAGGCTATGTCCTTTTTAGGTCTTGCACGTAGCGTTGCAGTGCGCAGCACTACTCGCGTAGTGCGAGACCTCTTGTAAGGAGGTTCTGAAAGCTGCTCAAACGCTTGTGCGTGTGAGCAGGCTTTCGCTGCCCGCCATTGGCTTAAGCGTGTTTAAAAAATTATTTTTTTTAAAGTACGCGATTGGGCAAAGGCAACGCCCATTCCCGTCGGTGGCCAGCAAGCGCAGCAGCGTGCGTTCGCCTTGCTGCCGCGCTCCCTTTCCCCGCTCCTCTGTGGTGCGCGCGCACCACTGGTTTAAAGTTTCTCCTGAGCAAATCCTGTCGGTATCAAAGTGTTATGAAAGCTCTTGAAATCCCCAAGTAAGATGTGCTTTGTTCCTCAGGCAGAAAACTTCCCTCCAGTGTGTATGGAAGTGATTACTTCCAGATGTGTAAGCAGTGAGCATCCAGACGTCAGCCACATGTGCAAAAATTCCGCCAGGTTCATCACAGGCTCTACTGTACGGGTTCAGCTTAGACTGACAACCTTCCCCTGTGTGTAAACTGAAAGTAACGACACAAGCCAGCGGTGAAAGATGGCCAACTCTTCGAGTACTGAACATGTCATATGAGGGCAGACGCAATGCCGACATTATTTAAACATGTTATTTCTGAAAGTGAAATGGACACACAGTTTCATTAAAAACGTGTCTTGTGGGTATTTTCAATGCATGTTTCCAAGATGGAGATGCTAATTCCTCTAAAAAAAAATTAAAAAAAACGTTGCTGTATCAGAAACCCCTTTTTAGGTTTTGACTGGCGATGCGCACGTAGTGCGCATGCGCCAAAAAACCTTATGATATGTGTGTGTGGGGTCGGGTATACATAAATGGAGGCTAGCCATTGGGAGAGGGCTCTGTCTGTCAATCTCGGACCAGATTCGGGGGCGTTCCAGAGAATTTTTGGCTACGTCAGCCGAAAGCCTGTTCTCGGGAACGCCCCCGAATCTGGTCCGGCATTGCCGGCACCCGCCTTCCTGCTCAGGGTTGTGGGCAGATGTGTACATTTGGCCTCCGTGCATGGTGTGAGGTATATGTCCTCTCTGCATGGAGTGAGATGTGTATTTTGTGTGTCAAGTACATTTGAATTGCATTTTGCTGAGGCCCTGTAATCCACCCTCCCCCCGGAGTGTTCTTTGGGGCTCGTTAAAAGCACACACTTGAAGCGAGCACCAGGACTTGATGTGGGGGTCGGTACCGGTACAAGTTTCTCTGTGTGCCCGGGGAGGAGGCGGCAGATCGCCCGCCCGCCCCTGCGCGGTGTGACCCGGGGATCGCTCTGGAGTTTATGTGGTTGTTGCAGCGCCAGCACCGGGCACGGCCCCCGCCTCCTGTAACGCGATCCACCTGGAATAAAACGCTGAGATCTGGCCGAGAACACGCTGCGTACATGCTGGAAAGCGTGAGCAAACCCGACCAGTCTGAGTGAGTACGGCTCGTTTAAAGTGAGCGAGGGTCCCGATGGGCAGCTTCGGCTCTGCCCCTCTCTGCCGGCACTTAACTAACAGTCTTATGCTTTTTATTATAATGTATGCCATTGGCAATTTTGATTTATAATCCTCTAAACCCCTAAACTGCAAGTTCCAGAATGCAGTATAACTCTCACGGCTCTGACAGTGAAGCTGCACGAGCCAAAGCCCCGTGCACGTGCTCCTTGTTTACAGCGTGTGCTCTCCCGAAGCCGGACTCAGTCACCGCATCCCGTGTGCCGAGGCGTGTGATCTTTACAAGCGCAGCTGTGTGCTGCCCTCAGACGGCTCTGTAGCCCTGTATGGGGTTGGCATTGCGCCCGTGCATGCTTTCAGTGCCTCCTGGGTGAGCAGCCGGATCCTGCCGTGGGATCTCCGCCTTTGACGAGTTTTGTTTAACTCGCTGAGTGTCGCACGTGTAGCTTCGATGAGTCCGCACCCAGAGAGTGAGCTGTTTACTCCTACCTTGCTTTCATTTTATTTTGACGTCCATCCGGTTCTCCCATGGCCCTTGTGATGCTGCTGAGTCACTGAGGCAGTTTTAGGTAACTTTGATGACAGAAAAGGGGGGGAGGGGCGTAGGTATCCATCGTGCAGCAGGTGCAGTGGCACCAAGGCCCGCAGCACCCCAGATATGACTATTGTATTACTCTAGCGATCACGGGAGAGGGAGGGGACATTAGCCCTGTTTACATTAGGACAGTGGTTCTTGTAGTGACAGGCGAGGGCTGACAGAACGAGAAGGCTGAATGAATGTACCCGGGTGGACCTGCTGTGCCCCCATCTCTGCCGCCGGCATGTGCCCTTAACACCCACACCTTCTGGAATGGAGGTTCATGCCCTTGTGCACCTGCGTGAAGCGCCCTAGGGATCTCCTGAAACATCCACCCGGGTGCATGTATGACGCTGGCACTGCCCGTGTTTATGTTAAGAGCCTCGTGTGCTCGGACGTACGTCACACTTCTCTCTGACCAGGAGGTGCGCTAGTTTCTCTTTGCTCACTCTTTGTCTAGACTTTTCCTTTCTTTTACTCTCGTTTTGAAACATCCCGCGGTCCAATGCACTGTGTCCCTCTTGGCTGTTCCCAAAGCCGGCTTGTGTCCCTTGGCAGACACGTGGGGCGAAGGGCACTTCACCAAATGAACTTTTTTTAGGTTTTGACTGGCGATGCGCACATAGTGCACATACGCCAAAAACATGGGCCATGCGTTTATTAGAAAATGCCTCTAACTCTTGTGGTGGAATGTAAATATCTATTTTCTCACTTTTTATATGAGAACAGCGAGCATACCTGTGTCTGTAAAAAGCACTCGGCCTGCGAATGTCATGGGTGATTGCAGCAGAATCGTGTGCAATGAATGAACTGTACACGTGTGCACCTACCTACCGGTGTCATCTTCATATCCAGAGCTGAAGTGTTCCAAACGTAGAGTAAAACTATGATCAGCGCGCGTTAGGCTGGAGCAGGGACAGATGAAAGGTCTGGGCTTCTGAATGGACTGCGGGTGGTTAAAAAATGTAGATGCCTCCCAGCTAAGCAGAGAGCATGTGAAAGTATTCGCTTGAAATAGAAGTACAATTTTAAGATTAAATTAAAATCGGGTGTTTTAGCAGCGAAAGAAAGGTGATGTAAACGTGAGAGTGACTGTAAAAGTCAGGAGTTACATAATAGGGAAAATAAAATTAGCGGGGCTCAGTTGCTATTAGTTTTCTTTCATGTGGACCTCTGCAAATATTACATAGAAGCAAACATTCTATAGGTTTCTTGGCTCAATGGAAAATGTGTTGCGATGCTTTTGACACGCAGCGAAATCGTTTTATTTTTTTCCCCATGCCGCCCTCAGAATGTGATATTTCTGAACTGCCACTTTCTGTTTACTCATGTCTGCTGTTCAAGTAGGGAACAGTGCAATACACAGAAAATAAATCTGATAAAAACATGAATGTCTGCACTCCGATACATGGCTATATGTCACTCTCCGTGTACAGGGGATGCCGCACAAATCACGTATAACCGCTGCGCTGCAGAACTTAAGTGATAAATCGACGAGCGGTTGCTCCCTTGCTCCCATGCTGGTATCGTATCGCCACATTGCCAGACTGAAAAAAGATTTTTAAAGCACTGCCCTTTGCTCGCATTGACCCTGCATTAATTCATTCATTTGTGCCTCGTTAGCATAGCATCGTAGCGCGATTGTAGACACTGAGCGGCGCACTAATTATCTGTATTTGAATCTGTCTGTGCATTGCTGCCTGTGACTGTTTAAATTGTTTTTGCTGGCTATTGCGACGCTTCCTCTCTGTCCAAATTTTAATATCCCAGCCTCGTCCTGCTTGGCTTTGGGATCGCTGCCATTTTGTTGATTGTTGTTGCCTCCCAGCACCGCCTCTCCACCCCGCACCCGCCTCCCTGCTGACACACCCCGCGCCCCACCCCCTCCACACTCCATTTGGACGTAGGTGCAGCGTCCACGCGCTGCGGCCGCGCCGAAGGTGCGCCAAAGGTAAGCCCGTCTGCGCCCATCCGCGCCAAGGCCGCGCCCAGCGCCAGACCCCCTGGTCCATGCCATGCCCAGCCCTCCCGCATTACATACGACGCTTCCACCCTCCTAGCCCTTAACACCGGCCGACCCCCCCAACTGCGGCCAAGCCGCTCCTGGACACACCCATGGACCCTTCACATGCTACTCCTGCAAGTTCGACGGCACCAAGATAAACTCCTCATCCACGATCGCACAACCGATATCTGACTCCAACCACCTAAAATGCATCCTGCTCAACACCCGCTTAGTCCACAGACACGCCATCGACCTCTGGAACCTACTAGACACCATTTCTCCCGACGTCGCCTTCCTAACAGAAACATGGATGAACGCCGATCAGCCCCAGACATCACCATTGCCATCCCGGAAGGCTACCAGATCATCCGTAAGGACCGCACCGACCAAACAGGAGGAGGCATCGCTATCGTCCATAAGAACTCCATCCGCATCTCAACCAGCTCAGACGTCAACCTTGCCAGCGCCAAACACCTTCACTTCCAGATCCACACCGACCCCAAGACCACACTCAGAGGCACACTCCTCTACCGACCTCCAGGACCCCGCGCACAATTCTGCGACGTTATCACTGACTTTATCACCCCACACGCCCTCCCCTCCGAGGAATACATTCTACTGGGAGACCTCCACTTTCACCTGGAAAAGAGCAATGACAGCAACGCCACCTCCCTTCTGGACAATCTCGCCAACCTCGGACTCAAACAACTTGTCACTTCGCCCACCCACATCTCAGGTCACACACTCGACCCTATCTTCACCTACAGCAAACATGTCTCCTTCAGTCACTCCACGATTCTCCATTGGACGGACCACAGCTGCGTACACTTTACCTACAATAAGACCACAACTCACAACCTTCCTCAACCTACTCTGCGAAGAAACTGGAACAAAATCACCATCGACCAGATCTCCTCATCGCTTCTTCAAAACCCCCCTGCCCACTCCTCAAACCCCGACCAAGCAGCAATTAACCTCACCCAATGGCTATCCAACAGCGCCGACATCCTAGCACTGCTGAAAAAACGTCAAACCAAACTAGGCAGCAAAAACGCCTCCTGGTTCAACGATGATCTTAAGAAATCAAAGAAACTCTGTCGCTCCCTCGAGAAGGCCTGGAAAAAAGACCCAAACACCAGCACCAGGGACGCCTTCAAAAACGCCACCCGCATACACCACCAACTTATCCGATCTGCCAAGAAAGCCGCATTCAAAGTCCGACTAGACAACAACGCCCACAACAGCAAGGAACTATTCAACATCGTCAAAGAATTTACCAACCCCTCAGCCAACTCCAACAACATCACCCCCTCTCAAGCCCTCTGTGACTCCCTAGCTTCGTTCTTCCACAACAAAATCGCAGACATCCACAACAGCTTCGACAACCGACCCGGAGACCAACCCACCCAACCTTCTGCAGGACCTTCACCCCCCTTGAACATCCTTAATGACTGGAACCCAATCTCCACTGAGGACACCATTCGCCTGATGAACTCCATCCATTCAGGATCCCCCTCAGACCCTTGCCCTCACCACATCTTCAACAAAGCAGACTCCATCATAGCACCACACCTCCGAGACGTCATCAACTGCTCCCTCAAATCCAGCACCTTCCCAGAAAGCTGGAAACACGCCGAACTCAGCGCCCTTCTGAAAAAACCCACAGCTGACCCCACCGAACTCAAAAACTACCGCCCCATCTCGCTCCTCCCATTCCCGGCCAAAGTCATCGAGAAAGCTGTCAACAACCAGCTCGCCGCCTTCCTCGAAACCAACAAATCCCTCGACTCCTCACAGTCCGGCTTCCGAGCCAAACACAGCACTGAGACCGCACTCATCGCAGCAACAGACGACATTCGAACTCTACTGGACAATGGAGACACAGTCGCCCTCATCCTCCTTCGACCTCTCCGCAGCCTTCGACACAGTCTGCCATAGCACCCTTCTACAGCGCCTCAGAAACATCGGAATCCAAGGAATAGCACTGGAATGGATCACCTTGTTCCTCACCGGAAGAACCCAGAGAGTCCGCCTCCCACCATTCCACTCAGAGGCCACTGAAGTCATCTGCGGCGTACCACAAGGGTCCTCACTCAGTCCCACCCTCTTCAACGTATACATGAGCCCCCTCGCGGCCATCGCACGCCAACACAACCTCAACATCATCTCCTACGCTGATGACACTCAACTGATCCTATCACTCACCAAAGACCCTAACACCGCCAAAACCAACCTACATGAAGGAATGAAAGATGTAGCCGAGTGGATGAAGCACAGCCGTCTGAAACTGAACTCAGACAAAACAGAAGTCCTTATCTTAGGTACCTCCCCCTCCGCCTGGGATGACTCTTGGTGGCCAGAGGCCCTTGAAAAAGCACCCATCCCGACGGACCACGCACGGAACCTGGGCGTCATCCTGGACTCCTCACTCTCGATGAACAGACAAGTCAACGCCGTTTCATCATCTTGCTTCAACATTCTTCGCATGCTCAAAAAAACATTTCGCTGGATCCCCACCGAAACCAGAAAAACGGTCACCCATGCACTGGTCACCAGCCGCCTGGACTACGGAAACACCCTATACGCCGGTATCACTGCAAAACTCCAGAAAAAACTCCAACGCATCCAGAACGCATCAGCCAGACTCATACTAGACATCCCACGTAAAGACCGCATCTCTAATCACCTGAAAAACCTCCACTGGCTCCCCGTCAATAAGAGGATTACTTTCCGCCTCCTAACCCACGCACACAAAGCACTTTACGAACTTGGACCCGAATGCCTCAACACACGCCTTTCCTTCTACACCCCCTCCCGCCAACTACGATCCTCCAACCAAGCGCTTGCTACCGTACCTCGCATCAATAAAACCACCATGGGAGGTAGATCCTTCTCCTACCTCGCAGCTAAAACCTGGAACTCACTCCCCACTCACCTTCGTCTCACTCAGAACCACCTAGCATTCAGAAAGCAACTTAATACTTGGATATTCGACAAGTAATTCCCCACCCTTCTTCAAGCGCCTTGAGACCCTCCGGGTATGTAGCGCGCTATATAAATCTTTTGACTTGACTTGACTTGACAATCAAGTGTTTGCTTTATCCACGAGGAGGAAAAATCCGCTGGAGAATACATGGCGGGAATGCATGTTCGCAGCTTTTCACTGTACCTCTTTCACCATAAGGAAATATTTCCCCTGTGGGTTAATCCATTCTCATTCACATGATGGATGTGTGGGTGGAAGGATGAGCGGATGGATGAGCGGATGGATGAGGGAGAGGATGGATGGATGAGTGAGAGGATGGATGAGCGGTGGAAGGATGAGCAGATTGATGACTGGGCGGATGGATGTGTGAGCGGATGGATGAGTAGGTGGAAGGATGAGTGGATGGATGAGTGGATGGATGAGTGGGTGGATGGATGAGGTGGTGGAAGGATGAGCGGATGGATGAGTAGGTGGAAGGATGAGCGGATGGATGGATGAGCGGGTGGATGGATGAGTGGGTGGAAGGATGAGTGGGTGGAAGGATGAGTGGGCGGATGGATGAGTGGGCGGATGGATGAGTGGGTGGAAGGATGAGTGGGTGGAAGGATGAGTGGGCGGATGGATGAGTGGGCGGATGGATGAGTGGGCGGATGGATGAGTGGGCGGATGGATGAGTGGGCGGATGGATGAGTGGGCGGATGGATGAGTGGGCGGATGGATGAGTGGGCGGATGGATGAGTGGGCGGATGGATGAGTGGGCGGATGGATGAGTGGGCGGATGGATGAGTGGGCGGATGGATGAGTGGGCGGATGGATGAGTAGGTGGAAGGATGAGCGGATGGATGAGTAGGTGGAAGGATGAGTGGATGGATGGATGAGTAGGTGGAAGGATGAGTGGATGGATGGATGAGTAGGTGGAAGGATGAGTAAATGGAAGGATGAGTAGGTGGAAGGATGAGTGGATGGAAGGATGAGTGGATGGATGAGTAGGTGAAAGGATGAGTGGATGGATGAGTAGGTGAAAGGATGAGCGGGCGGATGGGTGGGTGGAAGGATGAGCATATGGATGAGTGAGAGGATGGATGAGCGGGTGGAAGGATGAGCAGATTGATGAGTGGGCGGGTGGATGTGTGAGCGGATGGATGAATAGGTGGAAGGATGAGTGGATGGATGAGTAGGTGGGCAGCTGGAGGGAGGGACGAGGGAGCGGATGTATGATGAGGTCGGCGGGCGCCTGCTTTGATAGATGAGTGGGTACCAGAATGGACAAGTGGGCAGCTGGGTGGGTGAATGAAGAGATTGGCAAGTGCATGCGTAGATAGATGAGCGGGTGGATCAGTGGCTGGGTGTTCAGATGGGTTAGATGAGTGGTTGAATTTGCTATTGTAAATGACAATGCCATTTATTTATGTTAAAAAAAAAAACAAATAAAAATAATGTCAAGAGCAATGCCAATAGCTCTAACTTTAACAAAGGCAAAACCATTGCATTGTAAATGCTTGTTAAACGTTTTATTCGAGTCCAGAGCAGCACCATTGCACGCTTTAGTGCATGGTTCTAAAGGAGAATATTGTTTCTAGAAGCACTTTTTATTCGTTCTTCCATCACCAGAATAATAAATGTTAATAGCTCACTTGGCATGACGTCCGAACAAGCGCAGGAGCATTTATTTTTATTGCTGTACATCACACCAGTAAGTCATATGAAAATGTGCATTCTTTTACAAGACAATTAAGTGTGTTCTAGTCTGTGCAAGAGATCGTGTACGCATGGGCGGAGCACCGGTAACCCCATATTTATTACTTGTTAGAAAAGAAGTGTCCATGAAGCTATGCCCTACCCGCTGTATACAAAATACAGTGTCCCATTGTGTCTAGCAGTAGTGCACACTTTGCTGTACGCCATACAGTATCAGCAGGCAAAAACTCCTCGCTGTTGTGTCCACCGGAATGTATCTTTAAAAGCACATACACTGCGGTCCTTCAGTTGTAAAGCTTTCCGTACCAGTGCAGTTTGCTGTTTATGTTGCATTGGCTGTCCAAATGTTACTTCTTATTTATAGGTAGCAGTGATTAAATGGGTCTAAGGAACACTTGCAGTAACAGTTAACAGTTTTTAAAAGAAGACTTTTGATACTGTATGACATGAAATGTCTTTGTGTGTATAAGAGTTAACCCCCAGATACTGGTAGGATAGAGCTACATTAGAAAATATGCCCAATCACTTTTAAAAGAAATACACTAAGTTCGTGTGTCTCTGGTCACTGCCTGTTGCCACTGCTATGTGTATATTACCAACAACCAACACCACAGATAGTACTAAGGTGCACAGAACCCTCTAAAGTGTGCGTGCATGGTGAGTCGACGCCATGCCTACAGGCAAATTCCCCAGCTTCCTGCAAAGCTATGCAAGTCGTTGCACCATTATTTTTGCTTAAAGAAGATTGCGTGCTACTGTGTTGTCTTATATGCTATGTTTGTTATGGTACTGTTGGAAACAGAACTACTATGCTTTTCATGTACTATGTAATGCGACTCTGTGATGCAGTGTTTTAGGCCTTGGTACACTCGGCCCATATTACATATTTCTGCTTCAAATACCTGTACAACGATATGAGAATCCCATTATGATCCGCTTCCACTTTCTTTTGCATTGTTTTCTCACGAGTACCCTCGCTCTCTCTTTGATAACAACGTTGCAGCAGAACGTGCGCATGGCACACTTATTTATTTAACTCAACATACATGCTTTCTCATCTTGTAGCGCCTATATGTAAAATACACATCTTTATATATAGGGAACACATCTCTGATGTTTAAACAAGGATATTTACAATTTTTGCTCATTGCTGCATCCCACTCTCCCATGCGCGCCGCTTCAACTGGAATTTTATCAAAAGTATCCGCACCGTTGCAACGATTTCTGTGTCTGTCCACAGAATCTAATACTATCTGCACCACGGCATACCGGGCTACAGTGCTAACATATAGGCTTTACATTAGGCCTTTACATGCCGTAACCTGTATATATATGCTGCAACGTGCATCGTTCAATACATGAATGTAGCCCCTAATAAAATCTTGCCACCCCATGCACTCCAGTTGCTGCGCTGGAAGGCCACCTGCGTACTCTCCTTTTTCTACTGCCTACATGTTACATACAAACATCTCTGCTCCTTTACTTTCTATTTTGTTGCTCTTATACATATATCACCTTGCTTCATGTCTTTTATCAAACCTCTCCTTCATGCTTCTTAAATCTTACACAATATTTCTACAACTCATGATTCCTCCTTTACCCCATTCTTCCCTCGCCTGCTACTATTCAGTTCTCCCATTCACCCTCTGCTCCAACTGTGCTACCACTTTCCATATATATGCCCTGTAGACACCCCCTTGCACCTATCTAATTTATGACTACAACCCTGCACTCTCTTCTACTACCGCCCAATAAAAAAAGAAATAGCAGAGATTCAACAGCAAGTCTTTAATGTTTTGCTCATTACGTTTTCCCTCATTCACATGTCCCATGTATTAAACAGCATCTCATCTGTGAATATTGCATACTTGCGAAAACTTACACGCTATGCTGCTTACAGATTTAGCGCCCATTGTCCTCTAGCTTGCCCCTGAATACTTCATGCATACAATACACAAAAACATACACAACACTATATACTGCTACACACAAACACATAGCTACTTATTACACAACTACACAAAACTACACCTAATACTCTAACACAATTGTATTTCACATACTTACCATCCATGCTCATGCTACAAAGGCTTTAAAAACACAGAAACTAATCATTAACACTGAAACACTAAACACTTAAGCTACTTACTGCTCTACCACCAGCACAACCTGCAACATAAATAATAAATACACATACTTACTACAAACTACATACCAGTACTTCCTTGTAAATTACACACACTTCACTCAAAACACCAAAAGCTACATTGTAATTAAAACACTAATAGCACTAACCTACCTAATGCGAGACCTGTTGCATTGCAAATGCTTGTTGATTTAGAACTTTCTTTTGTGGTGATAATTCCACCCCACAAAGGGATTCAGTATCTTGCACGACGTCAGTCCATGTATCTGAGGGATCCTATTCTGTCCCCAAATCTTGAGCTCGTTAGTCTGACGGTCTTGTCTTAAACGTCGCTCTCTGCGTAGCTCGAGTACGAGAACACCTAGATACTAAATCCCTTTGTGGGTTGGAATTATTACCACGAAAGAAAGGTCTATATCAACAAGCATTGGAAATGCAATAGGTCTCGCACCATTAGAGTTAGTGCTTTTAGAATTGTTTATGGGTTTTTTTTGTAAATGTTTAGCATTTTTGTTTCCTGTAGCCAATGCTAAAGAATTACAAATAAAAAAAGCCATAAACATTTCTTAAAGCTCTAACTGAAATGGTCTGAGACCTATTGCACTGTGTGAGGGTGAGGGGTTGAGGGTGAGGGGTTGAGGGTGAGGGGTTGAGGGTGAGTGAGGGTGAGGGTGGGTGAGGGTGAGTGAGGGTGAGGGGTTGAGGGTGAGTGAGGGTGAGGGGTTGAGGGTGAGTGAGAGTGAGAGTGAGGGTGAGTGAGGGTGAGGGTGGGTGAGGGGTTGAGGTTGAGGGTGAGGTGTTGAGGGTGAGTGAGGGTGAGGGAGGTGTTGAGGGTGAGGGTGAGTTAGGGTGAGGAGTTGAGGGTGAGGTGTTGAGGGTGAGTGAGGGTGAAGGGTTGAGGGTGAGTGAGGGTGAGGTGTTGAGGGTGAGTGAGGGTGGGTGAGCGTTAGTGAGTGAGGGTGAGTGAGTTGTTGAGGGTGAGGGGTTGAGGGTGAGTGAGGTTGAGGGTGAGTGAGGGTGAGGTGTTGAGGGTGAGTGAGGGTGAGTGAGGGTGAGCATTAGAAAAGTTGGAGCTATTGGTTTTGTAAATGACAAATCTTTTATTTATTTGTTGGTTTTTAAAATAGCTAAATTGATAGCTTTGTTATTTACAACGTCAATAGTTTTAACTTTTGCGAATGTGACACGTATAGCATTTGGAATGCAACATGTTTTGTATTTACGTTACTTAGATTGCAGTTCTGGTGGTTAGGCCACATCTCTAGAGAGCAGGAGAGTGCAGCAGAGGAGAGACGCACAGCAATGCAATAGGTCTGGCATTAGGAAATTTTGAGTTATTGGTATTGTAAGGGACATTTTTTTGATTTATGGGTTTTGTTTTGAAAGTAGCGAAATTAATAAATCAGTACAATTTTGTTCTCTGCAGGAGCAGGTCAGCGCGTCTAAGTGTCATAGCTGCCGCTATGTCCACGCCTTTTCATATTTTACAGACTGTTTACCTGCATAGGACAGGCTCAGTTCTCACTGCAGGTATGCGTGCAGGTCGGACAAGCAAGACGTGGACTTCCTCCACACCTCTTCCCTCCTAAAATGATCATTGGGCAGAGCACAAGCACTGCACCCGCCTCTTATCTGTGCAGCATATTTATTTTAACTTACTGTGATATGGTGCACACACAAAACAAAAGTGTATAATTTGATTATTAACTTATAAGCAGTGGTTAAAGAGTTTTAAAAAATGTATGGGACTATGATACTGATACTGAACACAAAGGGGGCGGGTCAGACACAAACAAAATATTTGGGAACTATTTTGTTGGCCTTCCACCTAGAGGTAATTGTATATAGCACGTGATGCACACACTTTAAAATGACAAATGCAAGTTAGACTCATCTTTGAGAAATGCATTGATCTGCTAGGAAAACCCAGCTGGTTATTGCAATCAGTTCAGGTTTCTGTCAGTGTAGCCGGAGGGTCGCAGATCTGAATCCTGGTTGGTGCACCTGGGAATAGCATTGTGTATCTATGGTTATATGAGGGCCCCGTCTGACAAAGTACTATGAACACATACCAGGAGTTTAAACAGTGTATTACAGACTGTATAAAATAGGCTGCCGCAATAAAAATAGAAAATGTTATCGCACGCTGTACAAAAGGCAGGTGAATGCAGTATAAGATGAGTTACCACAAAATTAGCTAAAATATTAAGTGTTTACTGTGCGTTCCAATCAATGTTGTATTACTATGGCTGAAAAGCTTGGCAATGGCATAAAAGTGTGATAACGGGACGGTGAAGGCGATATAGAGGGAGGTTAGGACAGAGCGAGATGATTACTAGCGAGATGTAAAGGCAGAGAAGCATGGAGGGTGATGGCAGAGCAAGCTAAGTGACAGGTCATGGGAGGAGGAGTGGTGACATAACGGGAATGGCAAGGAAAGGTGATGACATGACTGTGGTGGCAGAGGAAGACACTATCACAGGAGGTGCTTGCTGAGGATGGTGACAAGTGGGATGGTGGTGATATAGGAGGGTTATGGCAGGGTAAGTTAATGACAGGAGAATAACTTTTTGGGGGCTTTAAACTGTGGTAAACTAAGGGACATCAGTAAAATAAAATTCCAAAATATTGCTGCAAAAAAATGCAAATGTGTGCAGCACAATTTCAATGTTTGTGCCACAAAACACAGGGGGTATTAATAAAATAGAGAAGTGCAATATTCTGCAACAGGGCTGAAACAAAATAATGCTATATACTCCAGCAGGAATACAGCAATATTGTTTGGCCCAATCAAACCTTGCAAATGCAAATCTTTAGGTGACATCTTGATCCGATGGGGTGTAAAACTCAAGTGACTTAGTCCCATGTAACCCATTCACCCAGTCCACTTTCTTGCTAATTACATTCTCATTCCATTTCTAAAAAGTGGACATACCAAGGCATCCAAAAAACACGTTTAGCAACTATCCCAAATATAATCTAAAATGCAATGGGCTTGGGAACTCAATCAAAATGTAGTAAAACGATAATCCTCAACGAATGTTAAGAGCATACATTCGTGTGGGTAAAGGTGTGAAAATATACAACGCAAAACGTTGGAGGGAATTGATGAACGATTAGGTTAGAAGCTGGAAATGCGGCTATACAAGCATTTTATCCAAAAGGCTTGGACAGAAAATACGTATCTAATCAAGGAAGAGTAGCAGTAGTTTCCAAATGACAAAATATAAAAACACAGTCACGGAGAGGGAGGGGGCTATCTGGCATGGGGGTTGCCACTTAAAACGCGTGGACTGTCACAAGAGATCCCAGTTAAGAACATACCTAGAATGAACCAAACGATGCAAGTAACCACGTATTTTTGGAGATATACATCGAAGCAGGAGGACAAAGTTTCCACACACACACGCCTTATATTCAAGTGAAAAACAAGACTGAGTAGTCCGAAAAGAGGGTTTAAACCTCAGCGAAATCAATTTAAAATACAGGGCACTTACCAAAATAATGCTATATACTCCAGCAGGAATACAGCAATATTGTTTGGCCCAATCAAACCTGGCAAATGCAAATCTTTAGGTGACATCTTGATCCGATGGGGTGTAAAACTCAAGTGACTTAGTCCCATGTAACCCATTCACCCAGTCCACTTTCTTGCTAATTACATTCTCATTCCATTTCTAAAAAGTGGACATACCAAAGCATCCAAAAAACACGTTTAGCAACTATCCCAAATATAATCTAAAATGCAATGGGCTTGGGAACTCAATCAAAATGTAGTAAAACGATAATCCTCAACGAATGTTAAGAGCATACATTCGTGTAGGTAAAGGTGTGAAAATATACAACGCAAAACGTTTGAGGGAATTGATGAACGATTAGGTTAGAAGCTGGAAATGCGGCTATACAAGCATTTTATCCAAAAGGCTTGGACAGAAAATACGTATCTAATCAAGGAAGAGTAGCAGTAGTTTCCAAATGACAAAATATAAAAACACAGTCACGGAGAGGGCGGGGGCTATCTGGCATGGGGGTTGCCACTTAAAACGCGTGGACTGTCACAAGAGATCCCAGTTAAGAACATACCTAGAATGAACCAAACGATGCAAGTAACCACGTATTTTTACAGATATACATCGAAGCAGGAGGACAAAGTTTCCACACACACACGCCTTATATTCAAGTGAAAAACAAGACTGAGTAGTCCGAAAAGAGGGTTTAAACCTCAGCGAAATCAATTTAAAATACAGGGCACTTACGTTTCAAATGGCAGCCCTGCCTTGAAATCGTGCAAATCATAATGCACTCAAGCTGCCCGTGATGACCTAGGGAGGTTTAGGAGTCGTCCAAGAACAGCCAAAATCAATTTCCATCCCACTGTTATTACTGGGTAGATTTACAACAACAACAACAAGAAAAGAAACAAAAAGACGGGTAGGGAGAGGCGGCGGGAAGGGGAGGGGGCGGAGCGGGTTAAATTAAACAAACGAGACGGAGGGAAGAGAGGGGAGGGGGGAGGAGAAATGCGACACGGCGGGAGGGGGCGGAGCGGGTTAAATTAAACAAACAAGACGGACGGAGGAGAGGGGAGGGGGGAGGAGAAATGCGACACGGCGGGAAGGGGAGGGGGCGGAGCGGGTAAACCAAGACGGACGTGCACGCGCTTTTAAGCTCAATGCGCATGCGCATTGAGCTTAAAAGTCACGGGCACTGCAAGGAATCGCCACGATTCCTTGCAGTGTGGATAAAGAGTGGATAAGTGCCAATTCTCTCGCTTGCTCGATGCGCATGCGCATCGACAGGCGAGACCTAAAAAGGACATAGCCTTGAGAAACTTGTGGGACGATTTCCCTTTGTAAGCGAGAAAACACATGTTGGCTGTCTGAAGCAAGACCAAAAGAATCAAGAAAGAAAATAAGAATTGAAATAACCTGTGTATAATTTGTGCTTATATCGTGCACTTAACAAATTGTTGATACACCTATGATGTGTGCTGAGGATTTCTTTGTATATTTTGTTGTCTTTGGCCGCTATTTTGGAGAGGTTGGTGGTTCTCCTCACCTTACAGCACCGTCTTCCAAATAAGTGTTTTTTTGTATAAATACATGTGTTATTCTCCTGAGTGGCACCAATATACCCAAGCATTATACCACTTTTCATTAGATGGGGATTACTCTGGGTACTGAATCAACTGGGGGAAGTTCGTAATGTTCCCGTTTGGAGGGGGGGGGGGCAACGTTGTCATCGAGATGTAGGGTTGCAGTAGAGCTACATGGTTTCAGATATTTGGGAGTGTGTGAGACTAGGGTGGCACAGGTCTTTTACACTAAGAACCTTCTCATGCAGCCTGAGTGGTTCCGCAAGGATGCCCAACACTGGCGAATGCTCCCGCTGTCACTGATGGGTCGAGTGGCCATTTTTAAGATGATGACCTTCCAGTTCCTCTTGTATATCTTGCAAAATACCCCCACCACATTTCGTCCAAAAGATAAATTCAGAACTGAGACACCGGTTATGGAACAGTGGCACTTCCCGTATAGCTCTGTATAAACTACAAAGAGGAGTGTATGAGGGAGGACTGGCATACCAGATATTAAACAATATCATTGGGCCGCCAAATTGGTAGTGGTTAGGGAGTGGAGGGAGGCCTCCAAATACTTTGGCTGGGAGGGTAAACTAACATAGCTGACTCCATTTTGGCACCGTGATCTCCTTTCGGGGATGAGGGGGGACTGAGAACTTCACAAAATGGTAGGTAATTGACCCAGCGGTTGGGTGATGTGTGGAGGGGACAGATATTTATCTCATTCGACATTCTCAAGCAGGAATGCGAATTGGGGGAGGCAGAGTGTTACCAATACTTACAGATTGGGCATGCGTTGCGGGGCCACCTCCGAGGGGGAGAGCAGTAGGCCTAGGCGGCCCCACTTGAGGACCGCCTAATAACCGTCACCCTGACGGACAAGTCAATTTCAACCATTTATAGAAAACTGGTGAATAACTCTCCAGACCCTATGGTGACATTGAAAATATCATGGGAAAGAGATCTTGGTCCGTTGGAAGTTAATGACTGGGCTGAGGCCGTACAGGGCCCCAGGGAGGCATGTATCAAAAGCTTCATACACCTGAAGACCTGATTCCCATAGATAGATAAGCACTACAGTATTTCAAAAGGTAGCATTTGAAAACCAAAAACTGCAAAAACATACATTTATAAACACAGACTATTAAAGTGTGAATCTATAGGAATACCTCCCTGGAGACATTTCAGTCTTGCATCTAATCCAAGAGTTGATCCTCTAATTTGGTATTACTAAATTAAAATAGCCTTGTCTTCAAACATGTGCGAAGTGAGTGTAACTGGGATTAGGAATTAAAATACATTTTGAAATTTCTCTCAGATGATGTATATGTGTGGGAAAGATTTTTATAATATCTTTTTTTGCAAAGCTATGTCTTTGCGGGCTGTTTTCAAATGGGACACTTATGTGACAATCCTACCACAAACCAATCAAGCACCCTTTTTACCTCCAGCTACCTCCTTCCTATACTTAGCAGAGCCAGGCCCTCTTCCCAATATCTACACAATTATTTTAGTTTTTGCTAATAGCACATGTGCAAGCACCTGGTCAACATTGACGACTGGTTTCCGAGCGATTGAGGAGACCTGGTCTTCCGGTTGGAGCTGGCTCTCCTTCACCCCTTCAGTCTGCTCTGTTTACTTTATGGCCGTGAGCCTTTGCGTTCCCTCCCACCATTTACACAGGTCCCTATCCACTGTTGGTACTCGGCCTTACGCTGCACTAAATGGTACAGCTCTCACAGGAGCCACCCATCTCTGGCACAGGACAGTTGGCTGACACTGCGAGGTTGGTTAAATTCCGGATGTGAGATTGGATTTGTCTCTCTACATTGGAAGACGTCTGGAGGGATGGGCATATCCTTTCATTTCAGGAACTAGCGGAGCAATTCAGCCTTCACACCTCCCAGTTCTACCACTACCTTCAGCTGTGGCATGCTCTGACTTCCAATGCGGACAAACTGACGACTCTCCCATTGAATGTAACTGGAGATCGACGAGTTGGGTGGGTAGACATTTCTCGACTTTACAGTTCTCTGGTTATCAATACACCGAACCTCTGGGGACCCTGAGGGTTCATGTGTCTTGATTCAGTTCTGCTACTTTCATAGGATGTATTGCCCCCCCGAGCGACATTGGCGAATGGGGTAGGCCCGCGACCCGGCATGTTTGTGGTATGGGTTTTCACCGGGCACTCTTGACCACACTGTTTGGACCTGTGCAGAGGCACAGGCACAGGCACAGGCACGTACTGGATGGCCATTAATAGGTACATCAGGCGGGTGGTAGGATTTCCCTTAGTGCTCGATACCAAGATAGCCTTGCTGGGTATTATGGAATCAGTGGGGGACTCCAGAGCAGACCGTTCTTTGATCGCAACAGCATATATGGTGGCCAAGAGAGACCTCGCCAGGTACCTGAAGTATGTACAAACCCCATCCATACATGAGTGGGCCGGCAGCATGTACTCCTGCATGGCGTTGGAACAGCTGGTGAACCAGGTGAGGAGGGTCCTCCAGAAATACAACACATTATGGGGGGTCTGGACTGGGGCCATGAGGTACATTGCTTGAGACCTGCAGTATTTTCTGATTCATACTATTTACCTACTATTGTTACAGCGATATTTGTTATGTTTATTGCGATGAGTAACTTTACACTTCTTTTGCACATTTACTAATGTTTTATAGTGGCTCTGTGGCCTTGACCCAGAGGTCTTGTGTATGTTGTCAAAATTCAAACAAAAATCAATAAAATGTGTTATAAAAAAAATATGTACACAATTTCCCCAAAAGGCTCTCTAAGATTAGACCAGATTCCTCTGATTTGGGAATAGAACCGAGATTGTTCATGCATGCTTAAGATGTCCTTTATTATCTGTAATTGTGAGAAAAAGAGTCAACACTTTTTAAACACTTTTTGTTCTCAATATGCAGATTATTTGTTTACCGTTGCCACATCTGCCTCGAAGAGAATGGCGGAGTCTGTGCGGGTCACAACCCAGAGCATCAAGAAGTCTCACCTCATCGATAAGGTTCTGGACAAGGTAGATGAACGTCTGGTTGGTGGGAAGTGGGACAGTAGAACCATTTGAATCTTATGGGGTGGATTTATTCCAATGAATCACATCGAGTTAAACAGCAGGGCTATTTGCCTCGCCAGGTTTGGAGGGTAGCAGGTTAATGAATGAATGGAGTCCCTCCAGCAAGTAAGAGAGGAATCAACTGGTGACATTTTAAACCCTGGGGCTATTGCCTCTCTGTGCAGTACTTATGTCTCACTTCTCTTACCTCTGTTAGTTAGGGTGAATATGACAGGAGCTTGCAAACTGCTTTGGGGCCAGTAGTTCAGGAACTAACCTCAGAGGAAATACCACATACAATGATGTCACATGAATGAGCAGCAGTTGAATGTTTAGGTAAAGCGTGAGCAAAACACAAACTTTCCCGTAGCCATATTAAAACAGACATTGTAGGAACAGCCACCATAAAGTATGCAATTAGAAAGGTCACATAGCACACACATAGCCATGTTACCTCCACCCACTCACAGTGCACGCCATTATCAGATCCAGGGGCAGGAGTCTGTGCATTTTAAGCACGTGACAAATTATAGAAAGAACTTCACGTTACACATGATTGGAACGAAATAACAAGCACTGGCGTTGCCAATAGGTCTCGCAGTAGGAAAGTTGGAGCTATTGGTTTTGTAAATGACAAAGCCCTTTATGTATTTAAAATGATAACCAAAGTGAAAGGCATTGTTATTTGCAATTGTAATGGCTCCAACTGTCGTACTGCGAGACCTATTGGCAACGTGAGTGGTTTTTCGTGTGTGAGTGGCGTTGTGTGTGTGAGTGGCGTTGTGTGTGTGAGTGGCGTTGTGTGTGTGAGTGGCGTTGCTTGTGTGAGTGGCGTTGCGTAGGTGAGTGGCGTTGCGTAGGTGAGTGGCGTTGCGTAGTTGATGTGTGAGTGGCGTTGCATGTGTGCGTAGTTGAGTGGCGTTGCGTAGTTGAGTGGCGTTGCGTGGTTGAGTGGCGTTGCATGTGTGAGTGGCGTTGCATGTGTGAGTGGCGTTGCGTAGAGTGGCGTTGCGTAGAGTGGCGTTGCGTAGTTGAGTGGCGTTGCGTAGATGAGTGGCGTTGCGTAGATGAGTGGCGTTGCATGTGTGAGTGGCGTTGCATGTGCGAGTGGCGTTGCCTGTGCGAGTGGCGTTGCCTGTGTGAGTGGCGTTGCGTAGTTGAGTGGCGTTGCGTAGTTGAGTGGCGTTGCGTAGTTGAGTGGCGTTGCGTAGTTGAGTGGCGTTGCATGTGTGAGTGGCGTTGCATGTGTGAGTGGCGTTGCATGTGTGAGTGGCGTTGCATGTGTGAGTAGCGTTGCATGTGTGAATGGCGTTGCATGTGTGCGTAGTTGAGTGGCGTTGCGTGGTTGAGTGGCGTTGCATGTGTGAGTGGCGTTGCATGTGTGAGTGGCGTTGAGTAGAGTGGCGTTGCGTAGTTGAGTGGCGTTGCGTAGTTGAGTGGCGTTGCGTAGTTGAGTGGCGTTGCGTAGTTGAGTGGCGTTGCGTAGATGAGTGGCGTTGCGTAGTTGAGTGGCGTTGCGTAGTTGAGTGGCGTTGCGTAGTTGAGTGGCGTTGCGTAGTTGAGTGGCGTTGCGTAGATGAGTGGCGTTGCGTAGATGAGTGGCGTTGCGTAGATGAGTGGCGTTGCGTAGATGAGTGGCGTTGCGTAGATGAGTGGCGTTGCGTAGGTGAGTGGCGTTGCGTAGGTGAGTGGCGTTGCGTAGTTGATGTGTGAGTGGCGTTGCATGTGTGCGTAGTTGAGTGGCGTTGCGTAGTTGAGTGGCGTTGCGTGGTTGAGTGGCGTTGCATGTGTGAGTGGCGTTGCATGTGGGAGTGGCGTTGCGTAGAGTGGCATTGCGTAGAGTGGCGTTGCGTAGTTGAGTGGCGTTGCGTAGTTGAGTGGCGTTGCGTGGTTGAGTGGCGTTGCATGTGTGAGTGGCGTTGCATGTGTGAGTGGCGTTGCGTAGAGTGGCGTTGTGTAGAGTGGCGTTGCGTAGTTGAGTGGCGTTGCGTAGTTGAGTGGCGTTGCGTAGTTGAGTGGCGTTGCGTAGTTGAGTGGCGTTGCGTAGGGTGGCGTTGCGTAGTTGAGTGGCGTTGCGTAGTTGAGTGGCGTTGCGTAGTTGAGTGGCGTTGCGTAGATGAGTGGCGTTGCGTAGGTGAGTGGCGTTGCGTAGTTGAGTGGCGTTGCGTAGTTGAGTGGCGTTGCGTAGTTGAGTGGCGTTGCGTAGTTGAGTGGCGTTGCGTAGGTGAGTGGCGTTGCGTAGGTGAGTGGCGTTGCGTAGTTGATGTGTGAGTGGCATTGCATGTGTGCGTAGTTGAGTGGCGTTGCGTAGTTGAGTGGCGTTGCGTAGTTGAGTGGCGTTGCGTGGTTGAGTGGTGTTGCATGTGTGAGTGGTGTTGCATGTGTGAGTGGCGTTGCATGTGTGAGTGGCGTTGCGTAGAGTGGCGTTGCGTAGTTGAGTGGCGTTGCGTAGTTGAGTGGCGTTGCGTAGATGAGTGGCGTTGCGTGGTTGAGTGGCGTTGCGTAGTTGAGTGGCGTTGCGTAGTTGAGTGGCGTAGCGTGGTTGAGTGGCATTGCGTAGTTGAGTGGCGTTGCGTAGATGAGTGGCGTTGCGTAGGTGAGTGGCGTTGCGTAGGTGAGTGGCGTTGCGTAGTTGATGTGTGAGTGGCATTGCATGTGTGCGTAGTTGAGTGGCGTTGCGTAGTTGAGTGGCGTTGCGTGGTTGAGTGGCGTTGCATGTGTGAGTGGCGTTGCGTAGTTGAGTGGCGCTGCGTAGATGAGTGGCGTTGCGTAGATGAGTGGCGTTGCGTGGTTGAGTGGCGTTGCGTGGTTGAGTGGCATTGCGTAGTTGAGTGGCGTTGCGTAGTTGCGTGGCGTTGCGTGGTTGAGTGGCATTGCGTAGTTGAGTGGCGTTGCGTAGTTGCGTGGCGTTGCGTAGTTGAGTGGCGTTGCGTAGTTGAGTGGCGTTGCGTAGTTGAGTGGCGTTGCGTAGTTGAGTGGCGTTGCATGTGTGAGTGGCGTTGCATGTGTGAGTGACGTTGCATGTGTGAGTGACGTTGCATGTGTGAGTGGCGTTGCATGTGTGAGTGGCGTTGCATGTGTGAGTGGCGTTGCATGTGTGCGTAGTTGAGTGGCGTTGCGTAGTTGAGTGGCGTTGCGTGGTTGAGTGGCGTTGCGTAGTTGAGTGGCGTTGCGTAGTTGAGTGGCGTTGCGTAGATGAGTGGCGTTGCGTAGTTGATGTGTGAGTGGTGTTGCATGTGTGCGTAGTTGAGTGGCGTTGCGTGGTTGAGTGGCGTTGCGTGGTTGAGTGGCGTTGCATGTGTGAGTGGCGTTGCGTAGAGTGGCGTTGCGTAGAGTGGCGTTGCGTAGTTGAGTGGCGTTGCGTAGTTGAGTGGCGTTGCGTAGTTGAGTGGCGTTGCGTAGATGAGTGGCGTTGCGTAGATGAGTGGCGTTGCGTAGGTGAGTGGCATTGCGTAGATGAGTGGCGTTGCGTAGATTAATGGCGTTGCGTAGGTGAGTGGCGTTGCGTAGGTGAGTGGCGTTGCGTAGGTGAGTGGCGTTGCGTAGTTGCGTGGCGTTGCGTAGTTGCGTGGCGTTGCGTAGTTGCGTGGCGATGCGTAGTTGAGTGGCGTTGCGTAGGTGAGTGGCGTTGCGTGGTTGAGTGGCGTTGCGTGGTTGAGTGGCGTTGCATGTGTGAGTGGCGTTGCATGTGTGAGTGGCGTTGCATGTGTGAGTAGTTGAGTGGCGTTGCGTGGTTGAGTGGCGTTGCATGTGTGAGTGGCGTTGCGTAGAGTGGCGTTGCGTAGTTGCGTGGCGTTGCGTAGTTGCGTGGCCTTGCGTAGTTGAGTGGCGTTGCGTAGTTGAGTGGCGTTGCGTAGTTGAGTGGCGTTGCGTAGATGAGTGGCGTTGCGTAGGTGAGTGGCGTTGCGTAGGTGAGTGGCGTTGCGTAGGTGAGTGGCGTTGCGTAGTTGCGTGGCGTTGCGTAGGTGAGTGGCGTTGCGTAGGTGAGTGGCGTTGCGTAGGTGAGTGGCGTTGCGTAGTTGAGTGGCGTTGCGTAGTTGAGTGGCGTTGCGTAGTTGAGTGGCGTTGCGTAGCTGCGTGGCGTTGCGTGGTTGAGTGGCGTTGCATGTGTGAGTGGCGTTGCATGTGTGCGTAGTTGAGTGGCGTTGCGTGGTTGAGTGGCGTTGCATGTGTGAGTGGCGTTGCATGTGTGAGTGGCGTTGCATGTGTGAGCGTTGCGTAGTTGAGTGGCGTTGCGTAGTTGTGTGGCGTTGCGTAGTTGAGTGGCGATGCGTAGTTGAGTGGCGTTGCGTAGTTGAGTGGCGTTGCGTAGTTGAGTGGCGTTGCGTAGTTGAGTGGCGTTGCGTAGATGAGTGGCGTTGCGTAGATGAGTGGCGTTGCGTAGGTGAGTGGCGTTGCGTAGTTGCGTGGCGTTGCGTAGTTGCGTGGCGTTGCGTGGTTGAGTGGCGTTGCGTGGTTGAGTGGCATTGCATGTGTGAGTGGCGTTGCATGTGTGAGTGGCGTTGCATGTGTGTGTGAGTGGCGTTGCATGTGTGAGTGGTGTTGCATCCGTGGCATTGCGTAGTTGCGTAGTTGCGTGGCGTAGTTGAGTGGCGTTGCATGTTGAGTGGCGTTGCATGTGTGTGTGAGTGGCGTTGCGTGGTTGTGTGGTGTTGCATGTGTCAGAGGTTAAATGTAGCACAGGGAGACCTCCAGCGGTAAGACAATCAAAAACAACTTAGAAAACATTTCACAGTATGAAGAGATCAAACTCATGAACGAGCGTGATACACCTCAGCAAAAAATCATGATAAATAACAACACACATTAGAAGTGAAACTGCAAGTACAGAAGGACCAGCTTTGCTTGTTTACACTCATCTGCCTGAAGTGGGAGTTTTAATGTGTAAAGCGTCTTGTGCACATGAGCAGATCGGAGTCTGGAAGCAAATACAAACAAGAGGAATGACTGAGGCACATTGGTGTGAAGCACATCAAAGGGCTTCTCCTCCCCTAATTAGGTGAAGAGAAGCCGTTCTGGGAAACTGAAAGTATGGCCGGCCTGTGGCCGGCCATGAATAATTAGGGGAGGAGAAGCCCTTTGATGTGCTGGGCTGGCTGGCCCTGAATGCGCGTGCATGTTATCACGTGGTTCACGTGAACAGCATGAAAACCGCGGGGCTGAAAGCCCTTTGGTTTGAAGAGAAAATAGCTGACTTGAATTCTCCCCATTTCCCATTCCTGCGGAATGGTAAAGGCGAGACCTAAAAACCAGTTGGTCATAGTGTGGACAGTGAAAAACCGAGGTAAAATGTATATTATGCATCAAGGGTTGGTGTAGACTGTGCTTAAGGAGTAATGGTGGCAAGCGCCTCATACTTCCTTTGGAAGAGAAGAAGAGAAGATGCGAAGCACGAGGCAGATGTGCACGATGAACAAACAAGGGTGTGTGAAAGAAAAAGGTGAGCACACGAGGGTGCCCCTGTTTTAACCAGCAAGACAGCCAGCTAAATGTAGTCATATTTCAGATGATTCAAATCACAGTCTATTTTAATGCAAATACTAATTAGCCTTTAAACCATTCGATTTGAATTAGATGTAATACACACTAAATGACTCAACTAATGACTAAATATGAACAGATAGGGAGGTGTACCAAAGCCCTGTAACTCACCTAGCTCCCAAACTGGACTAGGCTCTTTAGTGCTCCTGCTGGTTAGCACAAGGGTAGTGAATAGCGCCAGAGAATGCTGCTCCAACCATACCCTTCTACAGAAAGTGTGTCCAGTAGGAGGTGGGTTCTGCTATGTGTGTGAAGAGAGTGAAGCTAGCGTCATGGCTGGCCGTATATGGGGAAGAAGCCCTGTGACTGCTCTCTCTTCTCAGGGACTTCTATCTCTTTTAGACAATACTGGGCGATTTCAAGAAAGAGCAAGACAAGTTTGTGAAGGAAAAGAAGTCCAAGAAATCCGGTAAGTGGCATCTGCTGATGTTGATGTAGCATCTTCCTTACAACAAATATTCCACCTGTTTAAAACGTGATCTAGAGGTCATACAATACATGTGGCTAATATTGCTTATAGCGCCGAGAAACCAGAATGTGATACAATAAATGTAACGCATGCACATTAGACCGTTATGACTAATTGTATGTAGCGTGAATACCCAAAGCTGCTGCCTCCTGCTATTTCACCTTTAGGACCATCATAACGTTATAGCGGGGATTTGTGAACATAAACACCCTCATGTTCTAGCATGAGAGCTACAAATGACTGTCAGTGTAATTGAGTCCTGCCTTACATTGTCCCAATATTTCAGATTTGAGAATGCTCATAGCTGTGCCAGTGTAATCAATCCATTCTTGCATCACCCCTTTTATCAGTTATGTTACTAATACATAACTCTCTGCCAATATACCTTTACTAGCTCTCCAGCATCCATTTACTAGATGTGGTATCGCACATTCACACATTGATCTGCCAATGCATCCATCCTGTTGTTACAGTTCTGAGACAGGCACACACAACTCTGCTGACATATCTAAATTCTGAAAAACAGCACTGGTGCTGGAGCCGGCTCTTATATGATGATTCAGAAATGTATTTAATTTTTATGTAAGCTGTGCAAGGTGGTAGACAAAACTTTTGTACAGTGCAGTACACTTACAAACTATAATTTAACAGCCACGTATTTATTTATAAACAGCCACAATGAAGCCAATAACAGCATCCATTAAGAGATCTAAAATTTGATTCAAAAATCGAAAAATATTTAACGATCTTTTATTAAAGGTGATGATAAAATAAACAATAGTGCAACACAGGCGTTTTTATCAATTGTTTTAACATACTGCTCTAAAGTGAAACCATGTTTTTTTTTTTTATGGACTGGCAAAACCATTACACATCTTGCGCTAAACAAGGACAATGTTCTTTCAGATCATTCTATTTTTCAAGCAATGGTAATCCATTACCATGAAGATGTGAGAAACCTCCGTGTATGGAATGCTTCCGGAGGTTTACCTTGTAAAATTGCATTTGCAGTGGAGATTCTGAGGCAACCGAGAAAGATTAGTGCACCCCTTTGCATACCTTTGGTGCAGAATGGTCTCATTGTTCACTGTGACTGGATAGGGCTTTATTTTGATATCTATGCACACTTACTTTGCGTGCTTTGAAGTAGCCATAAGGGTGCCTGCAAGTGTTATGTAATACCTAACAAACAAATTGTATTGATGAGGATTGTTGGTTCTCTGCAGACAGGACAGAGCCCCCCTGGGTTGGATACTGTGAAGAGGAGTTGATGAAGCAGCAGATTCTAGCACTATCTTCGGTAGGTTCAGAAGCCGTGCTGGAGGGTCTGTACTTGCAGATCCTTTAAAAGCAAATGAGGTGTGTGTGTGTGTGTGTGTGTGTGTATGTATGTATGTATGTATATATGTATATATATCTTTCTTCTTTCCTTCCGGCTCAGTGCGTGAGTATGGTGGCATGAAGAGAATCGGGGCTTGAAAGAACCTGTTAGAGGCTGATCATGAAGATTACCCTTTTCTTGACGGAGCGCCCCACTCATTTCTTTAAACCAGATACCGGACAAAATAACTTCATTGTTTCTTTAACTTGCCTGCTTCACCTGAGGACTGTACTACATTGTTAACAAACTTTTAAAGGCACTAATTGATAGATTATCGAAAGTCGAAGAAACTTAAATGGTGAGCCCTCATTCTGCTTCAGTGAGCACAACACATTAATGCCACATGAGCTGTGTCATAACAGAATTGTGTGGGGCCTCCAAGTACCGTTTTTGTCCTGTTTACTTTTCTTTATGAGTCTCCTGATCATGCAATACATGGAATCACATTGCTTTTGTTAGAAGATCTTGTACCCAAAAGACTTTCATATTCTAATCAGCTGCTCTAAAATCCATTGTTTGATGTCAAGAAACTGGTGTGATTTGGTGGTATTCCCTAATGCATGTTGTGTTTGTATAGCTCAACCTAGACAAACGTTTGGAGTGGTCCTGATGGATTGCCACTGGATTCAAGCAATCCTCTGAACTGAGGTGGCAAAGTGACATAACGAATGATGATGGATTCAACCCAGATCTGTGACTGGGGGTGAGTGTCTGAGAAGTTTCAGCGTTCCGTCCGTCATCAGGAATGTTGTCATACAGGAATGTTGTCCCAAATCCTGGGTGCATAAATGGAAACGACCTGATGTGTTGTATTTGTTTTCTTCTTTGCCAGCACCATTCTGTTGGTGTCCTAACTGCTGGAGTACAGAGTGCCAGCAGAAGTGGTGAGCTTTGAAGCCAGATAGTGGCGCCCGGCATGATGTCTTTATGAATGATGCAAATGCTTTTAAAGATGGTATGGGATGGCAAGGGAAGTCAGTGGAATTCCACCAGGGTGGGGGTGATGTGTTCATATTTCATCAGGCCCTTGATAAGGTATGCTGCAGCATTTAGGATGCTAATGAAGGAGCATTGTGGAGTCTGGAAGAGTATAGAGCAGGGCTTTGCCACCATCCTCATTCGAGAAAATTAGTGCTTTGATGGCATTTCTGAACTTGCTATTGGGGAGAAATGGTTTCACCTTCTTCTGTAGAGAGCATCTTGGTTTTCTTGGCAGTATATTGCTTGGTGGTGAAGTCGGTGTCCAGGATGAATCTGAATGATTTGGCATTAGGCAAAAGTTGGGGTCATCAACCACCCTGGTTTGTTTAGTTAAGACATTGGACATGCGGTGATCCAGGGGTGTTAGCGGAAATGAGAAATTGATTTACCCAAGAGGTTTTTATGGGGAGAGACAGTCATCAACAGTGGTTGTCTGAGCACTTAAAGTTTTTTAATTTGAATGCAGTGCCAGATTACTTAACTGGAAAGGGGTAGGCGCTAGGCAGATGATGCCCAGGAAAGTGCATCATGTAGTGTCAGCAGAAGAAAGATGGAGTGTGATGAGCAGAGGGTACGTGGACTGACTTAAGGAGCTGGGTACGAACAAAGCAACATTGGAATAAGCTGAAGGCACACAGGCTGACACTCGGACTGGGTGAGGGATGTATGGATGGACTGTGGAAGAGACTAGAATTAACAATGATGTTCCCAGCAACTCTGACTGGCTTAGGATCTGGGGCATGTGGACCAATACTGTGTGGCCTCGTGGCACATTGCGCTACAAAACAAATACCAAGGAGGACATGGCAGCTGTGTGAACCACGTGCTTCAAAGGTTTGTGTGTAACCTGAAAGTCACGCATTTCAATCACACTGGACTGGTTATGTCTTTTAACTTCCTGGACTGATAAAATGGTACCATGGAGTTAAAATATTGTTTGTATTTTCTTTGTTTTGCTCGATGCAAATGTTAGATTGTAGATGGGGATCAATATAGCAAATAGCCTTTATTTACATTGATGTTATAAATGTTAACAGCTGCAGTACATAAGTGTGTTCTTGTTTCAGGACCGCCGGAACCTCCTGCGGGACCCCCCTCCTGGTGTTCACTTCCCCTTTGATTTCGAGAAGACGGCTCCTGCTGCCATGGTGATGCTGCGCGAGGACCTAATCCTCAACAGGATGCGTTATGAGCTGGTCCCTAAACGGTGAGGAAGAGCATGAGACTCTGGGCAATGTTTATCGCGTTGGCCGTATTGGAGGGCAAGGGTGTATAAGTTGGGTACCTATGGCTTGGGTGTGCAGGGACTGGTGAGGAGGTGCTGGCAAGGGTGCTAGTAGTGTACGCAGGCAGTAGAAGTTGAGCAGTGTGAAAAATCAGACGACTGCTTGCCGAAAACATTTGCTTTCACAGCGTCGTGCTTTCCTGGACACTGATCACTAGAAAGATGCGTTTGTGACTGTTCTATTGCCCCGAAATGTCTGTAGAAACAGTTTAAAGAAAAGCTGACGGCAATTGTGTTTCTCTCTCCCTCTCTCTCTTCCTTCTCGACCCTGAATCTCTCTGGGACCATGAGGTCTACCTCACCAGGTGTTCCCATATCCACCCACAGTCAGCGAGGACCCCACTTTAGGCCTCTTTCTCTCCTGAAACCTACTACGATGTCTCATTGTCCAGCAAGCACGATTCCTACCGCTGTCTCCCAGTCCTTCTTCCTCTACTCCTTGTATCCTGTACACTGCAGTGCCTCTTCTTCCCACAATACACGCTCACTCTACCAGTTGGCTTGGTGCAAGCATTACTTAAGAGGTTCATGCTATTCAGAAGGTTCTTTCCAGATTCCCTCACTTGAGCTTTTTCCTCTCCTGGTCCTTCATTTCCATCCTCCTTACTCACCTCTCTCCCAGCACTCTTGTTGCTGCAAAATTCAGAGAATTCATAGTAATTCCATAATTTCAGGCTTTGTAATTTAAAATATTTTTTTTCTATAACCTGCCTCTACTACAAATATTTTGCCATGAAATCGCCTCCTTGCTTATTAGTCCTTATTTTAGGTATTCATTCAAAGGTACTAACAGAACCTACATATCTGCCAATCCTTAAGAACACCAGTTCTTGAGCTTCCCAAATTCCAAATAAAATCTCAAACTCATAGAATTATTTTAAATTACTGTTCTGCAAATGTTTTTGAAAACTAAACGTCAATTTTTCCCAACAGAGCATTTTGTCGGACATAAAAATAATGTAAACTGCACTTCCCAGGTTCACTATGCTGTTACCACGAATTGACATTGCAGTAGCGTGCTTGCTGTGGTGTGTTATTGCTGCGTAAAAACACGTAGGATGCTACATGAAGTTGAGACTGACCAGTGATGGCCATAGCAAGAGGGGCTTTCACATCTCACCAGCTTTGCGTACGCTTCCTCCATACCTGCAGCATAAAAGAGGAAGACTTTTGGAGGAATTATTTTTACCGTGTGTCGCTGATAAAGCAGTCTGCCCAGCTGGCGCGTCTTCAAGCTGAGGGCAACCAAAGCGAACGGGAAGCCATGGATGACGACCTGGACAATGCAGGTGAGCTTGTGCTCGTGCTGCCCTAAATGAGAGGCACATCGGTAAAAAGTGGAGAGGGGGGTTATAGACCGTAATATAAATTATTTAATGGAAACCTTAAGAAACTGTAATCAATTTGTGAAACTTGTATTCATACTTCGAAACAAGGGACCGTGTAAAGTACTCTAATGTCACTTCTTTAGAAACCTGTTAAATAAATTGGTGACCTGGTCACTTTAAAGTACTAACTAACATGAATGGGATATTGGATAGGATGAATATGGTCTGCTTGGCTCTGCGTCTTTGTAGACAGAAGAGCAGAATCATGGACTCAATGGATAAACTAAATTTCATTTTGCCTCTAATTACAGAAAACTCTCAAGAACGAGTTCGAGCAGGGGTAAGGGGAGGGGACCGGAAGCCAAACACACAGATTGAACGGAGAAAAGGAACAGTTAATCAGTGCTATACTTGCACAACAATGCAGCTTTACTTTCCCAAATCCATTTACCTGTCAGGTGTCACAAAATAAATGTAGGTCTCCCTGTGCTACTGGTGGTGCAGCTGGTTACCTCAACTCGGGCGCCTTCAGTATTGAAGGTCAAAATTTGAGAAGGCTTAGAAACCAGAATGTATCTAGCCCACTCTTTGGTCTGATTGAGTGAACTAAATATACGAGTCTTTGTCCTGACTAACACCAAAGGCTGAACTCTTAGAATGCTTTTATTGGTGGCTGCAAGTGGGGAGACAAAAGAGAGGCTGTGCTTGGACGAGAATCCTGCTTTGTCAAGTGTGCTCACCGAAACAGGCATAAAAACACCCATTTGGACAGAAATGGGCACCCTTAGCCAGCGTAGCATCAAATACAAGCCCAGACCAACTATCAAGTGGGAAATAAAAAATGTTTGTCTCGTAGACCCTCACTGCATTGTACTTGGCAAAAAAACTGTGGTCCTGACCCTATCAACGTGTCAGCCATTGACATTGCCCATTATTATTATTATTATTATTAGTGTGTTTTGTAAAGCGCGCAGCGGCCCCAACGGGGCATCCCGGCGCTGGAAGACTCTGAAAACTAGAGGGACAGGTCGGAGGTACCAAACTAGGAGGAAAAAAGAAGGGTTTTAAGGGATTTACGAAATACTGGTTCTGTCTGGCATGTGCGAAGAGCTAACGGAAGCTTATTCCAGTGCTTGGTAGCACAGACCTCAAAGGTTTTTCCACCAGCACGGGAACGCTTAAATCGGGGAGTTTCAAGGAAAAATAAGGAGTTGGAGCGTAGTGCCCTGGATTTGGTATAAGGGCGAAGAGTATTTTTCAGATGGGCCGACCCATTGCCTTTAGATGCACGAAATGCCAGCGTCATTGCTTTAAATACGCATCTTTTCGCAATGGGCAGCCAATGCAGTTTACGGAGGTGAGGGGAGATATGGTGTCTGGCAGGAATTCTCTCCACCAGCCGGGCAGCGGCGTTTTGAACCTTCTGCAATTTGTAACAAAGGCCAGCTGTGATACCAAGATAAAGGGCATTGGCATAATCAAGATGGGATATGATTAATGCCTGGATCACAGTCTTGCGGCATTCCTCCGGCAGATAGTTAATAAGCCGTTTGATTGTTCTGATTTTGGCAAAGCATGAGGCTGCGACTGTTTGTACCTGGGTATCGAAGCTGAGGTGGGTATCCCAGCGTACTCCTAGGTTTTTCACCGAGTTTTTAGGCGTGGGGGCCTGGCACAAGTCTTCGGGCCACCACAGGCTGGCATCCAAGGGAGAAGGAGAGTTGAAAAACAGAATCTCCGTTTTTCCTGCGTTGAGACGGAGGGAATTAGCATCCATCCAGTTGGAAATGTCTCGTAGGCAGGATTTCAGCGGGTCGAAAGCAGATGCAGAAGGGGTATCGAACGTGAAAAGTAGCTGGATGTCATCAGCATAAGATGTAGATTTGATCCCAGTCTGGGAGATCAGCTTAGCCAAAGGGGTGAAATAAACATTAAACAAAAGCGGGCTAAGGGAAGAACCCTGTGGGACTCCCCATTTAAGTGGCCTGGCAGAGGAAGTGAAGGGTGGGGTAAAGACTTGCTGGGTGCGATTAGACAGGTACGATGCCAGCCACTTCAGAACAGAGCCGCCTAGCCCTAAGTCCTCCAGCCTTCTCAGCAAGATCTTATGAGAGACGGTGTCAAATGCTGCTGAAAGATCCAGCAGCACTAACACCGCCCTCGGTCGAGTGTCCATCTCACAGAGTCGGCCATTTCAATGAGGGCCGACTCCGTGCTATGGCCCGACCTGAAGCCATGCTGGGAAGCATGGAGGAGCCCATTTGATTCGATGAAACTAGCCAATTGGGAATGAACCAGCTTTTCCAAGACCTTGGCTGGGGCAGGCAGGAGGGAAATGGGCCTGTAATTACAGGGAAGATCAGGATCTAAATTGGGTTTCTTCAGAATGGGGACGAGGGAGGCATGCTTCCATTTGGTGGGGAAGCATCCTGTACGGAGTGAGTCATTCCAAATGTGGTTTAAATAGGGGTTAAGTAGAGGTGCCAATTTTTTGTATTCCTTGGCTGGCCAAGGGTCGTTAGGGGAGCCTGATTTACATTTAAGGAGCTCGATCATAGAATCTGCTTCCGATATTACCGCGAATTCAGTCAGAGAGAGTGGCGATGGTATGAGAGGAGTAGATCGCTCGTCGTCTCCTTCTGTATTAGAAGGGGGAAAGGATGTTTGGATGTTTTCAATTTTGTCCTCAAAAAATTGAGAAAGCTTGTTGCATAATGCCTGTGAGGCGGGCTGGGATCTGGTCAAAGCAGCGGGGTCTGTGAAGGATCTAACAATGTTGAAGATCTCCCTGGCTCCATTGCTGGCGAGTTTTATTCTAGAGGCCAGGAAGTCCCGTTTGTGCTCCTCTATCATTCTCCGATAGTCTTTGAGGGCAGTTTTATAGAGGACTTTACTGTCCGGAGAGTAGTTCTGTCTCCAGCGGCGTTCAAGAGATTTACAGAAGGTCTTTTTCTGCCGAAGTTCATTGGAGTACCAGGGGGCAGAAGGTGCCGTCCTGTAAGATTTGACGGGTTTTATGGGGGCCAGTGCGTCTAAGGCCTGACTTATCCATGTGTCTAGTTCGTTAATAGCTTGGTCAGGGTCGGTTGACAAGCAGGGTTGGGAGTTGTTGAGATGTTTCTGGAGCGCATCCAAAGTGATGCGACTCCAGTTTCTTCCTGAAGATTTAGGCGTGATAAAAGATCGGCAGGGGCGGGGAATATCAATCTCAAAGGAAATAAAAAAATGGTCGGACCAGATGACCGGGATGGGGGGGGCCACCCGGATGGAAGAGAGGTTGGAGCAGATTAAGTCCAGTGTGTGACCCGCATTATGCGTGGGCAAAGTTATTAATTGGACTAGGTTACAGGCCGCTAGCATGGAGAGAAATTGACTACTGTGCGGACATGATTCATTGTCGACATGGAGGTTGAAGTCTCCTAATGCGGTAAAGTTGGAGTATCGTGTACTGAGCTGGATGATATAATCCGTCAGAGCCGGTAGGTGCGATAGATTGGAATGAGGAGGACGATAAATAAGTATTCCTCTAACAGGAGGAGGACGGTGAGGTTTGGATGCTAAAAGGCAGACCTTCTATACAGTCGATGTGGTCAAATGGGGGAAAGGTGGCTGTCCAGGTGGATTTATGAATTAGGGCAATACCACCTCCTGGTTTGCCATTAGGTCTATTGGCACAGCTGATACTGTAACCCTCCGGTAAGGCAAGGGAAATGGCGGGGTTCGTAGTGTCATTGAGCCATGTTTCCGTTAGGAAAAGCAAATCCCACTTGTTATCTCGGAGGGACTGCCAGATGTCAAAGGCATGTTTGGTCAAAGATCTGCAGTTAATAAGTGCAGATCTGAGGGTCAACGGGGGGTGATCGCTAGAAATAGATGCTGGGGTGGGGGCGTGGATTGGGCGGGGTGTTAAGCCAGCAGGTGACAAGGAGAAATGACAAGTTCTGCAGACAAAGTCTCGGCTTTGGGCGTCCAAGAGAAAGCCAGAGTGAGTCCTGCAGCGGGGGGGTCTAAGAGACAACAGATCGGTCCGGGTATAAGGTGCGATGTTGTGGCTGGTGGGTCGGGCATGAGGACCGGCCCCGGTCGCGTCCTGATCGCGGACGAGCGCAGACGAGCTTGCCTTATGCGCGCCTTCGGCGCGCAATCGTCGCGCCCGCTGCGCTCGTCCGCTGCGCTTCCGGTCCAAGCACATTTTTAAAGTGGGAGGGCGAAGGGGGGGCGTGGCCTCTGAGTGGGTGTGTCCCGGTCAGGGCGTGGGTGAATGGCGATAGAAAGCTCGGCGATTTCGCCCTTCCAAGCGCTCGTTTTTGCTCCAAAAAGGGGTGCCAGTAGCAGCAGTGGTGAGGCAAAGTAAGTGCACAATCAATTTAAAATTACAGATTTTGAAGGTTTAAAAGCGCAAGAAATACAGTCTAGCTTGTGGCTCCCGGCTGTGCCTCAGGAGATAGTCAGGGTCTAATCAGCGCGCTTGTAGTTCAGCGCGCCTTTATTGACACGGGCGGGGGGCGTGGCCTCTGAGTGGGCGTGTCCCGGTCAGGGCGTGGGTGAATGGCGATGGAAAGCTCGGCGATTTCGCCCTTCCAAGCGCTCGTTTTTGCTCCAAAAAGGGGTGCCAGTAGCAGCAGTGGTGAGGCAAAGTAAGTGCACAATCAATTTAAAATTACAGATTTTGAAGGTTTAAAAGCGCAAGAAATACAGTCTAGCTTGTGGCTCCCGGCTGTGCCTCAGGAGATAGTCAGGGTCTAATCAGCGCGCTTGTAGTTCAGCGCGCCTTTATTGACACGGGCGGGGGGCGTGGCCTCTGAGTGGGCGTGTCCCGGTCAGGGCGTGGGTGAATGGCGATGGAAAGCTCGGCGATTTCGCCCTTCCAAGCGCTCGTTTTTGCTCCAAAAAGGGGTGCCAGTAGCAGCAGTGGTGAGGCAAAGTAAGTGCACAATCAATTTAAAATTACAGATTTTGAAGGTTTAAAAGCGCAAGAAATACAGTCTAGCTTGTGGCTCCCGGCT
The DNA here is from genome assembly GCF_964263255.1 of Lissotriton vulgaris. Classification (NCBI taxonomy): domain Eukaryota; kingdom Metazoa; phylum Chordata; class Amphibia; order Caudata; family Salamandridae; genus Lissotriton; species Lissotriton vulgaris. The sequence goes on from NC_141687.1 coordinate 1,644,164,053, forward strand.
GTGCCTCAGGAGATAGTCAGGGTCTAATCAGCGCGCTTGTAGTTCAGCGCGCCTTTATTGACACGGGCGGGGGGCGTGGCCTCTGAGTGGGCGTGTCCCGGTCAGGGCGTGGGTGAATGGCGATGGAAAGCTCGGCGATTTCGCCCTTCCAAGCGCTCGTTTTTGCTCCAAAAAGGGGTGCCAGTAGCAGCAGTGGTGAGGCAAAGTAAGTGCACAATCAATTTAAAATTACAGATTTTGAAGGTTTAAAAGCGCAAGAAATACAGTCTAGCTTGTGGCTCCCGGCTGTGCCTCAGGAGATAGTCAGGGTCTAATCAGCGCGCTTGTAGTTCAGCGCGCCTTTATTGACACGGGCGGGGGGCGTGGCCTCTGAGTGGGCGTGTCCCGGTCAGGGCGTGGGTGAATGGCGATGGAAAGCTCGGCGATTTCGCCCTTCCAAGCGCTCGTTTTTGCTCCAAAAAGGGGTGCCAGTAGCAGCAGTGGTGAGGCAAAGTAAGTGCACAATCAATTTAAAATTACAGATTTTGAAGGTTTAAAAGCGCAAGAAATACAGTCTAGCTTGTGGCTCCCGGCTGTGCCTCAGGAGATAGTCAGGGTCTAATCAGCGCGCTTGTAGTTCAGCGCGCCTTTATTGACACGGGCGGGGGGCGTGGCCTCTGAGTGGGCGTGTCCCGGTCAGGGCGTGGGTGAATGGCGATGGAAAGCTCGGCGATTTCGCCCTTCCAAACGCTCGTTTTTGCTCCAAAAAGGGGTGCCAGTAGCAGCAGTGGTGAGGCAAAGTAAGTGCACAATCAATTTAAAATTACAGATTTTGAAGGTTTAAAAGCGCAAGAAATACAGTCTAGCTTGTGGCTCCCGGCTGTGCCTCAGGAGATAGTCAGGGTCTAATCAGCGCGCTTGTAGTTCAGCGCGCCTTTATTGACACGGGCGGGAGGAACACACTTGCCCTGCCCATAAAACCCAGCATGTAACCTAGTCTGAATTTTGTTCATAGTGTCCCTTTTAACAAGGTAATATTTTAAGAATGGACTTTGCCCTAAATTCCCGACTTTCTAAGCATGTGAGAAACAAAAGGACAATTACAGTGGTATGTTGTGTGCAAAGATAATTTCTTGATAAGACAGTGAACAAAATCATTCCTATCAGCACCACTAGAGTCTTGTATTATTATTATTATTATTATTATTATTATTATTACGAAACATATAATGTGCGCAGCTACCCCAAGGGGTTTCCCGGTGCAGGGCGGGAGTAGGGGAGGGTAAAAAAGGTGATCTGCATAACGAGTTAGAAAAGCCAGGTTTTTAGACACCTACGGAAAGTCAAAAAGGACGTAAAATGTCTCAAGGAAGCTGGCAGGGAAATCCATAGTAGTGACCCTAAGTAGGAAAAAGATCGGCCTTTCAAACGAGCCAGCTGGGTTTTAGGTACAACAAACCGAGTATGCAGAGAGACTCTCAAGGGTCGGGAGGGATGGTATAGGTGGATTAAGTCCAGGAGATATTTGGGGGAAGACTAGATTTGATCCTGAACATGTAGCAAAGTGCTTTGAACTTTATATGGTTCGACACAGTAAGCCAGTGTAGTTCACGAAGAAGGCTAGAAACCGAAGTAAACTTGGGTAGGCGATAGAAAAGCCTGGCGGCTGCATTCTGCACAAGTTGCAGTTAATGGATAGTAGATGTATCGGCTCCCAGGTACAGCACGTTGCCATAATACAGTCTAGAAACAACAAGGACCTGGATCACTCTCCTCTGTGCTGACAAGGGATTCAGCCACATGATCTTTTTTAACCACCTAAGAACTGCAAAACAGGTGGCAGTCACCATGGCCACTTTTTGTTTCATGGATAGTGTCACATCCAAAATGAACCCCAGATTCTTAACACTACTTGAAGGGGTAGGAGGAACTCCCAGTTCAGCGGGCCAGCGATGCGGTCACCAGAGATCAGGGCCTTTTGCCTAGAATCATAACTTCAGTTTTGTCCCAGTTGAGCTGGAGCAGATTATTCTGCATCCAGAGGGAGATCCTGCTCAAGCCCAAACTAAGATCGGAGGGCATGTGTCTCTGCGTCTGTGAGAGGGAGAAAATGATCTGGGTATTGTCGGCATAGGAGAAAATAGCTTTTTGTTTGTTGTGGTAGCAGCATGTCGTGCAGATTATCTAACAGTACGCTCTGTTGCATTGCAGTCAGTTGGCCCATGCTCCATTACATGTAAGATCAGAAGTGTTTAGTAGCGGTGGCAAATTAATGTGTCTGTTATCGGACAGCATATACCAACCTTTCATCTTGGAGCATAAAAATAATCACACACATTTTAAGAACTAGAATATTTATTTCACACAAAACCTTAGTAACCTGCTTGATGAGAGCCAGCAGAGAAAGATATTTTCTGAAAATTTTATTTTTTAAAGATTTTGTGTCACCTGGCAAACTGAAATGTTTTTATACTGATGTGTAGTAGCAGTGTAAATAACAAATAAAAAAGGGGGGGATAACATGCATGCACTCATATGCACCATGGCGGCCAAGTATAATGATGTAAGCAAAGAATATACTGGGAGGTGGCGGTCCCCAGAGTGCAGGCGACGACCAGTAGGTAGGTAGGTAGAGGGGTGTGTGTGTGTCTGTGTGCAAAAAAGAAGTAGAGAACTTTGGGTAGTTCCCAAGTTTAGGTGGAGAGCAGCTCCTGTATAGAGCACCCTACAACACCAGAAACACTCTGAATGTGCTCACCTCAAAGTTTTTTAGCTTAGGATTAGGACAGTGCCATTCATGGCGAGCTAGAAAGGAACGTCTTTTGCCATTTCAACAGCAAAGTATTTGAGTTTAAGATTAGCACAGCACCATCCACTCCGATCTGTAAAATGACAATAGACTTTCACCACTCCCTGCACATTATTACAGCTTCGGATTGGTAAAATACCATCCAAGCCAACCTGGAACGAATAAAAGCAAACTCTGACACATGTTTTGCTATCATTATAGCTCTTCAGAGAGGTGTAGCTTTGTCTAGACACAAGGGTGCACCTAGTATAAATCAAAACCATAGCCTTTCAGGCATAGAGTGCCTCATAATATTATGCAAAAAAGAAACAGAGAATCTTGGTAGTTCCGAAGTTTAAGTAGAGAACAGCTCCTGTATAGAGCACCAAGAACATCAGCCACACTCTGAATCCGCTTACCTCAAATGTCTGTTTTTCTTTCAAAGTTTTGAGCATAGGATTATCACAGTGCCATCCTCGCAGAGCTAGAAAGGGACAAAGGGCCAGATGTATTGAAAAGCATTTTGCGATTCCCAAATAGCGATATTTTCCGAATCGCTATGTGGGAATTGCAAAATGCAATGCATGTAGGAATCGGTAAAATGCTTGCAATTCCGTAATATTGCCCAATAGTGAATCGCTATTAGTTAATATGACTCCATTCATTCCTTTGGGCCTACAGGCCCATAGGTGCGAATGGTTTCGCATTAGCTAATTTGCAATTACCTAATTGGTAATCGCAAATTAGCTAATGCAAAGCCAAGGGTGCCTGGAGGCGTAATGCCCTCCTGAAGCACCCCAAAAAGAGAAAGTGTGCATATGTAAAGCACCAACATTCCCCAGGGGCATGTGTGCTTTACATGGCACTTTGAAAAATGCACAAAAATGCATTTTTCAAAGATTGCACATGGTTACCATCAACCTGAAGTGTTTATGCAAATTAGCGTTTCCTGAATGCACAGTTCACATTTAGGAAAGGCTTCTTACATGTGCATTAGGGATTCGCAAATTGCAAATCCGTATTTGCCATCGCAATTTAGGTAATCGCAAAATATTGTGATTACCTAAATTGCAAATCCAAAAGCCTTTCATACATGAGGAAAGGCCATTTTGCATTCGCAAATGGACGAATTTTGAGATTCGCACCGTTTGCTTTCATACATCTGGCCAAAGGTCTTTTGCTATTTCTACAGCAAACTCCTTTAAAAATAGGATTAAGCACTGTGTCGAACTGTGTGTATTTATATAGGTATATATGTGTGTATATAAGTGAGCAAGGACACAGCCTCGTGTCCGAAACGCGTCTGAGGCATGCACCGTTCCACATATTTTTTTTAAATAAAAGAAATCTGATTCTGGCTTAAAATAGAGTCTGTTGTCCTGTGTACCAAGGCACTGGGGATATATATATATATATATATATATATATATATATATATATATCGTGATTAAAAGTTGAGAATCACCTACCTGGTTGCGGCTCTTCCATTGGGGGTAAAACTTTGTGATTTGGATTTGAGCGGCTATATCCAGCCGCGGAAAAGCCCCGCCGCCAGTGCAGCCTTCCCTTGTAGACGCCATTAGTTGTTTTCTGTGATAAGGGAGGTAGTCACATCATGAAGGAATGAGACTGCAAAGAACTGAAATCACCGCATCAGAGGACAGGCTCACTGGAGAAAGATAATTGGCAACTTCAAGTACCACAAGACCATGCGAGTGGCTACGCCCAATGGGGCGGTATGTATGAAATCTAAAGCTGCGCAATCCTGTCTTCTGCTACGGACTATGCCAATGATTAAGGGTTATGACGAACCCGAAATGCGTCTGGCAATTTGAATGTTCGGTGCCTGTCTTTGCCATCTCGCTGCAGCCTTTGTGATTAAAAGTCCAGCACAGAACGACGGCCTTTTTCTTCATAGACCTCCGGCACATGCCCCTGATCAATTGCAATTGTGCATGTGTCCGTTGAATGTCCACATTATATTAGCTTTCAAGTGGATGCCCAAAATTTGGGTTGTTGTATTAGATTTGTTTTGATTATGAATTGCAAACTGTTACAATTTTTGAACGTTTATGATTGTGTGTATTTCTTTTTGACTTGACACTGCCCTGAGCACTTCCTTTCCCTTTCCTTTCCTCCCCCCTTTGGGGGTCTTAATGAGACATGAACTTTTTTATATTGACTATAATTCGGTATTGTAAAATAAAGGACAATACTCGTCATTAACTTGATTTATATCTCCTGTTTAATGGTTGTGCTAGTCAATGTTAGTGTGTGTTACACATGACACTTTCTCCTTGTGGGGACCCCTTTCTACACTTACCAACAGCACAGAATAGTGACCTGATGCACAGTTAGAGTTTTTTTTTGCCTAACAAGTGCAACGACTTTTATTGATGTCTACGGAAATTGCATATCTTTCTACAGAGTTTGCTCCCTCTGTGGCGTATTCATCTCTCACGAGGACAGGGGTGTTCTTTGGACCCTTGGATTGTTTATATATCTATATTTATATATACATATATAGATAGATATATCTATCAGTTATGCACATATTAATTAGAGGGGCTCAAACCTATATATGGGCAAGTGCTAAAGATGAGAGCTGTACTGTTGACCTATTGTTGGCTGTCGAGCTGACTAGATGAATGCTTGGAAATAGCAAACCACAAGTTTAACAGAATCGGTCCCGTTTTATGTATCTAAATTCTGTTGCAACAACACAATGGATCAACATTTTATGCAGGTCTGAAGTCCTGAGAAACCCAGGCAAATCAAAGAAATTATGAAGGAGGCGTGGATTGCATTATGGCAACAGTGTCCGCTTCATGTTGTTTCTTCCACAATTTTGGATTCTCACACGTTACTCAATCGCACTCAGTATATGTTTTCCAGTTTTCTCTTTTCATGATTATTAAACACCGGCATGGCAAAGGCTAAGGTGGGGCTTTAAAAAAACATGTTAAAATGAGCAGAAATGTCCAAACGACAAAGATGGGTTTCGAACTCTCCAACAGGAGAGTGATGTGCGACTTATAGATAAAACACTGTGCTGTCCTGGAACAAACATGCACAAGGCTCTATTTCAGCTAACGATGGCCGCTTTGTTGTGTAGTATTCTCACTAGTTTTATGTGTACATTTCAGAAGTTTGTTCAAAGTATATATCAGAAAGTGTACTCTGTGAGCATATCTCAAAATAACTGGTACATTTTTAAAACGATAATCAAAAAGTATCTTGCAGTGTGTTGGAACTGGGGTCACCAGTCCCCTAGGGTAGCATGGCACGAGCGGGTAGGCATCCGAAAGCACATGTGTTAAGCGATCATGCAGCACACACACACACTGAGACAGAAACCTGGGCACGCAATAAATGACTCCACTCCAGAGCTTGTATAAAAACAAGTGATTTGTATTAAGATAAATAATCAGGTAGATAGAGCAGGATCAGGGAAATCATAAATTCATTTAAAATACATGTGTCTCAAGACTTGCAATCAATATTGGATGAATAAATATCCGTTCTGCAATAAATATTAAATATTGGATCAATAAATAGTTAAATACATTTTTAGTGGGACACAGGCCCGACCTACACCTTGCTTCTTGGTCAGTACCTGAAAGGAATACATCTCAAAGTCATAAGAACAACACTGCATTAAGCATCAATATCCATTTCCTCAGGTAAACAAAGGGACAGTTCCATAACATAAACATCTCCCAGCTGTAGGAATAAACAATTCGTTAAGTGTAGTTTAAACATTTCCTTAAATATGAAACATTTCATTTGCCACAAAAGTATGTGGACGTAACTCTCCTCCTGTAATAGGAATTAAACATTTCATTAAGAATAATTATTCCATATAACAAGGTTGGGCATCCCTTTGGGAGAACTTCTCATTGGGGCCAGCTAACCATTGCATTAGCCAGCACTAACTAGGAGAAAACATTGCAATCTAGGTAACCATCCCCTTGTGCAGGTTTAACTGTATCAGGGCTACACCAACATTCCATCAGGGAAGTAGAAATCCCTACATTGAGCAGGTGTAAGTAGATCTCTGTTATAGCAGGGGTATGAGACCCTTCCCTGGGCAGGAGTAAACATTGCCTCAAATGAGGACAACACCTTTCATTAGGCATAAAGTATTTCTTTAGGCATCACACACCATCCCATTACCTGATGCCTGAACAGGCGGGGCCTTCCCCCTATTAATCAGGAGCTTACAGGTAAAACATTTCCTGCAATAGAGATAATCCGTTTAGCAGAAGTAAAACACTTCACTGAGCGTAAAACATTTCATTAACCATTTCCTTAGGCAGGAATGAAACTCCTATGGCAGGAATAAAAACACGCCACTGCGGATAAAACCTCTCATTAGGCAGTGTAACTATATCCTTATAGCATTAACGTTCCCCTACTCTGCAATCAACAGTTAATAACTCTTCAAGGCAGAGATAACCATTTTTAACAGGCAAGCCTGAGCTTAGAAGACTTGGTTTATGCATGTAAAGCCTTTTAGTAAATGTAAACATTTCTTTAAAGCAAGGAGCACCTCACTCCATAACTGTGGGCATGTGCTCCACCTTTCAACCAACATGAATAAATGTTTCATTAGTCAGCAGACACAATTCATTATGCAGCTGTTGGCGTTTCCACCCCCAGGCCAGAATCAACATTCTAATTCCTACATTAAGCAGGCATAAACCTTTCAGCACCCAAGAGTAATCCTGTAAATAAGTAGAGGTTTTAACACTGGGGCAGGGGTGTAATAAAACTTCTATAGTTCAGAATAATCCAATCCTGGTTCCAAGCAGGAATAACCACTTCAAAACTCTTCCCCAATCATAGGTAACATCCCCCTAATCAGGAGTAAACATTACAGGGAAGGAATCAGGCATAGGCATTTCATTAAGTAACTTATAAATAGATCATTACTCATTGCTAGAGAGCAACATCTCATTAAGCAGGCACAGGCCTTGCTTTAGACTAGTAAAACATTTCTGTTAATTAAGGTGAACATTTCAATAAGCAATTCAGTAAAGCATTCTCAATGAGCATTTTACTATGCCTTGGACTCCCCTATGCAGGGCTAAGCCATCGCAGGTGAACTCAGTATGTCTTTAGGCCTACGCCGGAACCAGGGCCCAAACAGTTAATGAATGGCAAGCCTGTCCTCAGGCATAAACAGTAACTTAATGGCCTCCACGTCACTAGAGGCACATAGGGGCCAACAGGTGAGCACTTAAGGTCAAAAATACAGCGTTTCTCTGGGGCCTACAAAAGAGCGCTTGGAGGCACAATTACAGCGCTTCTATGGGACATTCAAGAAAGCGCTTGGAGTGAAATTACAGCGCTTCCCTGGGCACTACCTCAGTTCCTCACATGACAGCGCTTGGCCACAGGCAATGTTGGGAACAGCGCTTCAGCAGGCAATCAGGTTTAGATAATAGCACCCTGCAGGTACAGCACTTCACAAGGCAGCAACCCCCTTCAGTACCTCAGCGCTCTTCACAGGGACAGCAAAGGAGCGTTGGGGGAGCAGGGAGTCAGCGCTTCAGAAGGCAGCAACTTCTAGAGCCACAGAAGTTCTTGGTGACACAGCGCTTCAGGGGGATAGCGCTTTTCAGGATTCACAGCGCTACGATATAGCAGGCAATTCACAGCAGAGGTAGCGCTCGGCAGACAGTTCATTCCAGGTAGCGCTGCTGAAGGGCACCACAGAATATAGCGCTTCAGGCAGGAATCACGCCCAGGATTCTAGCGCTTCACAGACAGCAGGGTGCAGGGCTATAGCGCTTTGGCCCACACGAGGTGGGGGCAAGACCAGCAGGTCTAATAACATTCAGTTCAGGGTGCTGCAGTTCATGCAAATATAGCGCTTCGGAAGGCAGCAACCCCCTCCATTACTTCAGCGCTCTTCACAGGGTCAGCAAGGGCAGCGCTAGATATACAGGACAGGTGACACCCCAGTAGCAGGTTAGCAAGGGAGACCCCAGGTGGCATCAGGAAACGCAGGGTCAGTACCGCGCCGATACCTGTTTGCTTCTTCAAAAGTCCTGTGATGATTTAATTTCTTCTTAGCGCTTTAGGTTCCTTGCACCCTTGTAAATAGAGGCTTAGTTTCTTCTTGCCGTGATGTTTATTGCGCCCTTGTAAATAGAAGCTTAGTTTCTTGTTGGCGTGATGTTTCTTGCGCCCTTTGGTTTCTTGTTTCCTTGAAGGGGGTTAAGTTGGTGGCTGGTGTTAGATCTCCTCAGCCAATCCCCTCAAGTGGTCCCTGGGGGTTCCCTGCCGCGGGGCTAGGTCAGAGGGGGGTGGGGTACAGGATACCTCAACACTTGAAAGGCAGCTCCTAGGCCCTGTCTCTTCCAGTATCATAAGTCCCTGTCCTGACCCTCACTGCCTATCCTACTGCGTAGGTTCTTCCCCAGGTCTTCCCCTCAGTCACTCTGACAGGAAAGTTTACCTTCCTTTCCTTATACAGTGCCAGTTGACAGTTGGCAGTGGCAGTTGGTGTCACCTCACCTGTTCCAGAAGGTTCCAGGGGGTTCTAGGAGGTTCCACCATTATACCTGTGGGCAGGCTGGCAGGCTAAGTTGATACATTGTTTGGAGGGTTCCAGCGAGGCCCTAGCCACTAGAATGCACCCACTCAACCCCGCTGAGCAGCAGTGGTCAGTGGCAGCCATGTTAGGGGTATAAGACACCTGCATCTTAACATCAGTTTCACAGTACACAGGGCTTTCCTCACTACACAAGGCCTATACATTGTTGTTACCATGAGGGCATTCTGATTTAAAAGGGAAATAAAAGGCGAAAAATTTTGGGGAAAGGGCCAGTCTCACACAGTGTTATAAAGCAATATATTTAGCAATGTTGTCAATCTGAACCAGGCAACATCAGAATGTGTATGTATTGGGTCATAGAAAAAGAGGATGGGTTAGTTAAAGCTCTTTAAATGTATAACATTGAACGCTGTAATTAGAAGGCCTATTCGATTTTTCAAAACCGAAATTAAGCTCATCAGTGATAAACATTTCAGAGAAGTGTGGTGGTGGTTGTGATGGGTAGCTGTAGCCCAGAGGCTGGCATTAGCATGGATTGGCAGGTGCAACAGTATATATATATGGCTCCTGGTAGTGAAGGTCGACTGTGGACAGGGAGTGGGCAACAGGGATATTGGAGCTGAGTTATCAGGAATCGCAGCCTCGTGTTTTTACAGTAACAAGCCAACAAAATTTGAATGCTACTCTCCACAACCCTGGCACTGCGGCCCTTCTTAACTGCGCTCATGTGCCTAAATTTCAGTATATTCACCAAACTCTACAGACGCCAGAGTGGGGTCCTATCACGAGGATTCCCATTCCACTTTAAATGGAAGTGGCAGGTAAGCCTCACTTCCAGTGTCCGCAGCATTAGTTTATCACACAGGATCCGAACATTACCAGTCGTGGCTGGAAAATCCGCCTATTAAAAGGGGGGGGGGGGGGAATTATTTAATACATGAAAGAAAAAACTACACAATTAAATACATTAATGAAATTAAAAGGTACCTACCTTTTTCCAGACACACGTCCACCTCACTCCGGTCGTCTTCTTCTCCTGACGTCACATCACGACCAGCTGGGCTTAACCAATCCTGGCGCTGCATGAGAGCAGAGTATTTGAGGGAGCGGCTTCCTCTGCTTCTCCCGAGGCCAGTAGAGGCCTGTGTAGGTGCTCAGCCCGTCTTTCTAGGCAGCCGCTTTGAGATGTTTATAATGCGCATGTGAGGCTGGCCATCGCAAGACGGCCGGCCAAAGGGACATGCGCACTATAAAGTAGTGCAGTCAGGCAGCCCACCACTGTTGCCACTCAACAGGCCTTGCCCCATCTTGACACTCTGTCTAGGATGGATTGACGGAAAATAAAATGGTAATAAATTCATTACCATTTTTTTTTCGTCTCTGGGGCAATTTAGTGGGACGACTCTTCTCCGATCAAACGGAGGGGCTGCCCCTGAACATTACACACCTTGCTCCCAGCAATGCCAAAGCAACACAGAAGGCGCTGGGGGGGAGCAACATGGAGGCCAGGGAGTGGGGGAGAAGCAATACAAGAGAAAGAACACAGTAAAAAGAGAGCAAAGTGTATACACAAGGAGGAGAAGAAGCACAAGGGCCAGAGAGAGCAGCAGGAGTGCAAGTGGAGAAAGAGAGAGAGCAGACAAGGACAGACATGACACACAAGGGGGGGGGGGGCAGCTGAAAAAAACGTGTTCTGCTTAAATAAAAAGAATATCAGTAAAAGCAAGCAGAGGGAGCATAGAAGTCACCCAAAGAGATGGTAAAGACGCTGTGCTCCAGGAGAGAGACAAACACAATATGAACAGGCTGAAACAAGGAAAGCTATCCCTTAGAGATCAAGCAAATAAGAACGAGACTAAAGCCAACCATTGGTAAACAATGGGCGTCTGAAAAGTCTGTGTATTTTCTTGGTAAGCATAACGTGTCTTTTTCAGCAAGACAGTTTGTGCCACCTGGCAGGTGCAACCTAAAAAGGTGTTGCTACCTTTCGACATTTAAAAATATTTCAAAACATTTAAGCAGAGTTGTAAGTGCAAAGGAGGCCTCTAATCTCTCAATGCTGAAGTGTACTTGTTCGAGGCATGTGGGCTGCTGAATTCATATCTGTGCATAGATCGCCGCCTAGTGTTGGGTCCGGATGATTGCACATTGTTGTCCTGGAAGAGTCTTCGAAGTATCACGAGATAGGTGGCTCCTCCCCTGGACTACAGTGCGCATGGGCATCGCCTCCATCCCCAGATTGTTTTTTTCCGCCATTGGGTTCGGATGTGTTTCGGTTCCCTCTGTCGGAATCGATAGTTGTTTAACTTTCCTTACTTGAGACCAAAAGGTCTTTAGGACTCGCGTCGGTATTGTCTATCGTTCGGGTTGGTTTATTCATCGGCTCCGAACACTTGCTGCCCTTCCGCGTGCTGTCAGCGCGGACGGGCCTACACGACGCTCCAGACTACTTCAACATGGAACGAACTCCATTTAAGAGGTGCCCAGTGTGTGCCTCAAAGTATTCACACCTCGACGTGCACCCAGTGTGCAACAGATGCTTGTCGCCGGACCACGACGAGGCCAGGTGTATGGCCTGCTCCAAGTTCCGGTCGAAGAAGACTCTCAAGCTACGTCGGGCCGTAAGACTGCAGGCCCAGTTATCGGCACCCCCACCAGCCAACATCTTTGTAGAAGATGTTGAAGTCGACACCATCCTAAATGTTTCGGACTCTAACCCGGCGTCGGAGGACGAAAACTACGACGCGGGAGATGAAGAGTTCGAGGAAGTCGTCGAGGAGGTAGGGGACGACGACGGGGCCATTGCCACCGTGGAGGATAGCTCGGAAGAAGAGCTTCCTCATACTGACTCCGGGGCCGAACCCCAGCATAAGGCCCAGGTCGAGGGATCGCCTTTGGGCCTTACCCAAGACCTCAATACTCGTCCCACGGCCCCGCCTCCGGGCCCGGCCACGGACATTGGTGATGCGCCACTCCCGGTACAGAAACCGAAAGTGAAGCCATCGGGGCCGGCACCATCTGTATCGAAACCGAAAGTGCAAGTCGCACTGGTGGGATCAAAGGCTCCAGAGGCCTCGGCGCCGAAGAAATCCAAAATGGCCGCCGAGATCAAGAGCCACGCCAAAATGGCCGACCCGAAGACCCCCGGGTCGAAGCCGAAGGCGAAAACGCCCGACGCGGCTGCGTCGGCGCCGAAGCTGGTCGACGCTCTGAAGGGCCGCGTCGACGCCAAGAAGGTCGATGACCCTAAGAAAGCCTCGAAGAAGCGTCAGGACGACCCCAAGTCTCTGGCTGCACCGATCCCGGTCGACAAAGCCAAGGGAGGTGCTGTGTCGGCTCCGAAGACTGCGCCGTTGGTCGCCGCCAAAGACGGCGCCGAAGGCTTTCGCTCCGAAACATGGGGCCGGGGTGCCCTTGAAGCTGGTGTCTACGCCTAAAGCATCCTTGGTAGTGCCGAAGCCACGGCACCAACCACTAGCGGACGAGGAGCGTCGAGAGGTTGTCATCGACGCCAACACAGGCAAGCTCTATCTCCTTAAAAGGAAGATCACCCCGGAGCCTGTGTTGGAGCATTTTCATATTCCACTTAAAAAGAAGTTGGACTCTGCGGGTGCATCTGCCCCTGTGGAGCCTGCATCTCCACAAGGTCTGGAGCTCTCACCCACTCACTCTAACGCTGGGGAGGGTGACGGGGACGAGGAGGAGGAGTACAATTATCCAGCGTGCTCGGATCCGGAGGATGTCAATGAGCCATGGTCTGCTGGAGGCGACCCTGAGGACCCTCAGTCAGGACACGAGCCGCAGCTTTTTGCTGCAAAAACTTCCCCAACAGAGGACTCTGCAGCCTTCAACGCTCTAATTGAGAGAGCTGCGGCCAATCATGTCGACCTCCATGCGGACCCAGTGGATGTCGATTTTCTGTTATACACTTTCTCGGTGGCTGAAAAGACTGTCAAGACATTGCCAATGCTCAAAGGAGTGCTAAAGCATGCGCCTGAGGTTTTCAGGGAGCCCACCCGGGCAAGAGTCATCAATCCTCGTATTGACAAAAAATACAAGGCAGCGCCCACTGATCCAACGTACATCAAGGGACAGTTGCCACTGGACTCTTTGGTTGTCTCCAACGCACGTAAGCGGGCAAACTCACAGACCACGGGTGATGCTCCTCCCCCAGACAAAGAATCGAAGGTCTTTGAAGCCTCAGGGAAACGTATTGCTGCACAGGCAGCTAATATTTGGCGCATTTCAAACACGCAAGCCCTACTTGCACGCTACGATAGGGCACACTATGACACCCTAGAAACCCTTCTACAGCACTTACCTGATCAGTACAAGGAGGGAGCTGAAATGTTGATTCAGGAGGGGAAGCTTATCACCAATGCTTCAATTAAGTGCGCACTGGACGTGGCTGATACCGCCTCCAGAGCTATAAACACTAGCGTGCTACTGCGTAGGCATGCATGGCTTAGAATATCAGGCTTTAAACCAGACATTCAGACTACCATCTTAAACCAAACAGTTAATCCAGACCACCTGTTTGGGCCAGAAGTGGATGCAACCCTTGAAAAGATGAAAAAAGACACGGACACTGCTAAGTCTATGGGTGCCCTACAGTCCCAGCAGTTTCGGGGTGGTTCCTTTCGCCGCTCCAATAACAGAGGCACCTCAAGGGGTCAGGCATCACAATCCACGCAATACTATAAAAGCAACACCCAATCCTCATACACCAACAAGGGTAGAGGTGGTTACCGGGGCAACAACGTCCAAGGCAGAGGACGTGAAAATAACAGCTCCAGGTCCTCCACCGCCAGCAAACAGTGACGCCTTGTCGCTGCCCCCCGACCACACAACACCTGTCGGGGGGAGACTCCAGCAATTCCTGCCCGCGTGGAAATCCATCACCACGGACAGGTGGGTCAAATCTCTTATCCAATACGGTTATTGTCTGGAACTCACTTCCACTCCACCAAACATACCTCCAAGAAACCGTCCTATGTCCGGCGAGCACTTGCACTTGTTGCAGCAGGAAGTCCAAGTCATGCTGCAAAAAGGGGCAATAGAGCTCGTTCCACTGCAAGAAAGGGGAACAGGGGTTTACTCTCTGTACTTTCTAATCCCCAAAAAGGACTGATCCCTCAGGCCCATCCTGGACCTCAGGCCCCTCAACTGGTACATTCTGTCAGAACATTTCCATATGCTCACGTTGCAGCAGGTTCTCCCTCTGCTTCGGCAGGGGGACTTCCTGGCTACTCTGGATCTCAAGGATGCATACTTTCACATTCCCCTGCATCCTTCACACAGGAAGTACCTAAGGTTCACCATTCAAGACCAGCACTACCAGTTCAGGGTTCTGCCTTTTGGGGTCACCACAGCACCAAGGGTCTTTACGAAGTGCCTGGCGACCGTGGCGGCGCATCTAAGACGTCAAAACATCCACGTCTACCCCTATCTGGACGACTGGCTCATTCAGGCAAAGTCGGAACAGTGCGCCGACCACGTGTCCCGCACCATTCATCTCCTGCACGATCTGGGATTCTCACTGAATTACCCAAAATCCCATCTCCAGCCCGCCCACATACGGCAGTATCTGGGCGCGACAATAAACACTCTGGCGGCCACTGCGCAGCCAAATTCAGTGAGAGTCACCAGTATTCAGACGCTGATCCAGAGATTCAGACCTCAGCACTCGCTTCCAGCGAAGGTGTTCATGCAGTTGATAGGCATGATGGCCTCCTGCATCTCCATTGTCCCGCACGCGAGGTTACATATGCGTCCGCTTCAGGAGTGCCTAGCACGTCAGTGGACTCAGGCTCACGGGCAACTAACAGACCTAGTGTTGGTGAGTGGTCGGGCGTACAACTCTCTGCATTGGTGGAATCCACAAAACCTTTGCAAGGGCCGACCGTTCCAAGAGCCTGTGCCACAGATTATCCTGACGACGGACGCTTCTCTCCAGGGATGAGGAGCGCATGTACTCCACTACACAATGCAGGGACTATGGACACTACAGCAAAGGAAGATGCACATCAATGTATTGGAACTGATCGCAATCTTCATGGCCTTAAAGGCATTCAAAGTACATCTGTGCAACAAGGTCGTGTTGGTCCGGACGGACAACATGACGGCCATGTACTACATTCAGAAACAGGGGGACACACACTCTCCGCAGCTGTCTCATCTGGCTCAGAGCATGTGGAAGTGGGCCATTCAGAGGAACATTTTCCTAATGGCAGAACATCTCCCAGGCAAAGACAATCAGATGGCGGACCTGCTCAGCAGGCACAGCCACCAAATGCACGAGTGGGAGATACATCCATCGGTACTCCAACCGTACTTCCAAAGGTGGGGTCATCCAGAGATAGACCTGTTCGCCACAAGGGAGAACGCAAAATGCCAAAGCTTCGCCGCCAGGTTCCCACACCCGCAATCGCAGGGCAATGCGATATGGATGAACTGGTCAGGCAGATTTTCGTACGCTTTTCCCCCAGCACCTCTGATACCGCTGGTGGCGCGCAAGCTCAGGCAGCACTTGATGACTCTCATCCTGGTTGCTCCAACGTGGGCTCGCCAACCATGGTACACCACATTTCTGGAACTTTCCGTGGTACCACATCAAAGGCTTCATCTCACACCCAGCCTTCTGACGCAGAGCCATGGCGACATTCAGCACCCAGATCCGCAACAGCTCAACCTGGCGATCTGGCTCCTGAAGTCCTAGAGTTTGGCTACCTCAATCTTCCCCCGGATTGCATGGACATCATTCGGGAGGCAAGAAAGCCCACTACTAGAGCATGTTATGCGGCTAAATGGAAGCGGTTTGTCGTTTATTGTGCGAACCACGACATTAACCCGCTGGATGCTTCCATTCAGAACATCATCTGTTACCTGTTCCATCTGTACCAATGCAATTTGGCGTAAACTTCCATCCGCATTCACCTGTCTGCGATGGCCGCATACCTCCAGAATAGACAACACCTTTCACTTTTCAAGGTGCCTGCTATCAAGGCATTTCTGGAAGGACTCAAAAGGGTCATTCCACCACGGACACCACCATCTCCAGAATGGAACCTCAATGTGGTTCTTACAAGGCTGATGGGTCCTCCTTTTGAGCCACTACACTCTTGTGAGCTTCAGTTTCTGACTTGGAAAGTGGCTTTCTTAGTAGCAATTACATCGCTACGGAGGGTTAGCGAGTTGCAGGCCCTCACCATCCAAGAGCCTTTTTTCCAAGTCCATGCTAACAGGGTGGTGCTCCGCACTAACCCTAAATTTCTACCCAAGGTTGTGTCTCAATTCCACATAAACCAAACAATCGAGTTGCCGGTGTTTTTTCAAAATCCTGAGTCGCTGGCGGAGCGGATGCTCCACACCCTTGACGTTAAAACGGCCCTAATGTATTACATTGACAGGACCAAGGATTTTAGAAAGACTAAGCAGCTTTTCGTTGCCTTTGCATCACACCACAAGGGTAACGCTATTTCCAAGGCTGGTATCGCTAGGTGGATCGTGAAATGTATTCAGATCTGTTACGCTAAGGCTAAACGCACTCTTACAATTCCACCAAGAGCCCACTCCACCAGAAAGTTGGGGGCCTCTATGGCTTTCCTTGGGAACATTCCCTTAGAGGATATATGTAGAGCAGCCACATGGTCTACCACACATACATTTACTAAACAATACTGTGTAGACGTGCACTCTAAACAGCAGGCAGCTGTAGGTCAGGCTGTTCTCAAGACACTTTTCCAAACTGCTGCAGCTGGCACGGGCGGCCGCCGATAATGGGGGGACTGCTATGTATTCTATGCACAGATATGAATTCAGCAGCCCACATGCCTCGAACTGCAAATGCTACTTACCAGTATGCATCTGTTCTTGGCATGTAGGGCTGCTGACATTCATATCGCCCACCCTCCTCCCCGGCGCCTGTAGCAGCTGCAGTATTCATGTATATGCTCAGAGCATGGTCATCACTCACATAGTTCACTCCATCTCGGCCACAATGGCTAAAAACAATCTGGGGATGGAAGCGATGCCCATGCGCACTGTAGTCCAGGGGAGGAGCCACCTATCTCGTGATACTTCGAAGACTCTTCCAGGACAACAATGTGCAATCATCCGGACCCAACACTAGGCGGCGATCTATGCACAGATATGAATGTCAGCAGCCCTACATGCCAAGAACAGATGCATACTGGTAAGTAGCATTTGCATTACCTTCTGTAATGTAATCCAAGGCTATATGATACTTGTATATCATTGTCGGTTTTCTAAATACGCCATATTTGTTTGCAACTACCAACACTTCACATGCAGAGGTGATTCAATTTTGTGAGAACACATGTTGTTGAAAGGTGTTACTGCCACGAGCTGTTTATCATGTTAATTGTTGCCCCTTTTCAAGCACAACACAATTCAGATGGGGTAATGTGCTCACTATAAAGAAATCCTCATGATACCATACTGTATGTTTTTGACTTACCACTACATTAGAAATAAGTGCTTTAAAATGCAGGGATTACCCCAGTTTTATAAAATTCCACTCCCTACTCTCCTGTTGCAAGTGCTTTGATTCTTTTGTTACACTAATTCATTAAACTCAAGCTTTCTACGGTGTTAACACGCACAACCAACTGCCTGGCACCTCATCATTAAAAATTGGTCTAGTAGCACAGGAAGAACAGCTCTAACTGTGGTGGAATTTTTAGGTCGAGTCTGGGCAGCGCATGTGCTGCTCTGCGAGGCATGCAGTATTAACTTAGGGTTTTAAAGCTCAGTCCTACTCTCCGTCCATATTTTTCATTGTCTTGTGTCGTCCTTTGTAAATGCTGGCTTCTGATTCCTTAATTGACTTGTTAGTCCTCCCTTAGTACCATCTTGTCTTCATTTGAAACCTTACATTCATCGTGCCATGCTGGCTTTCACTTTCCAAGCAGCCGGGACAATGGCGGTTCTTTGCAATGCCATAGGTCTTGCATTTACAAGAGTTTGAGCTATTGACATTGTAAATGCCAGTAGCTTAAACTCTTGCAAATGCGAGACCTGGGGCTTTGCAAATGTTTTTGGGTGTGCGTGTTGGACAGAAAGGACAAACAGAGCTATGGTTTCCTTTTCCTTGAATGTCTGGGAGCCTCTCTAACACTGACACTCAAACGGATAGCACAGTCTCATCAGGTCAAGCACATCATGTTTGTTTTCCACAACAATCTAACCAAAACGTACACAGTCCTGCAATTTGTTAGTGACAACCTTTATAAATTACAAATGTTTTTCCTCATTGCTATTGGTAAAGACTGAGCTACAGGCACTGGGGAGGAGATATAATTCAGGACACACACTCACTCAACCTCTAACCCTTAGGTCACCTGAAACCGAAGATAACACGTGTGTTTGGTTTCTGAGCACGTTCAGTCAGATCAGACCTGTGAGCCACACATCAGGTACAAAAAAACAGGCATGTACCTTGCAACAGGCCGCTCCTAACTAGCAAAAGATCCCTCTTTCAATAGGGGCATCAGTGGGAGTACGCTTTGATTCCTTCCAAATCACCATAAAGTCATACCTCCATCGGATAAAGAAATGGACCAAGCTCTATGGCATGGAAAGCAACACAGAGTAGCTGTACATTATAATAAGGTGTTTTATGGGGCATTTGTCTGATTTCAGCATGTCTCTTAGATATTCTACAAAAATGCGATGAGGCACAGAGGTTTTGTGGTCTGTTCTCCTCTGAAAAATGTTCATAACGAGAATAGGTAATTTGCGGGCGTGTGCTTTTATCTCAGCGTCCTGAATGCACTTTAATCCTTTGACATTGAAAAGCGCCCAGTCACCATTGTCGGACTCAATGCCCCAGATTCGCTTTTTAACCCACAGTTTCCCTTCTTGACCATCTTGTAATCTTGCTTTTCTGAATTGAAAGGTGTTTGTACAGAAGCAGCATTTCCCTGATGTTCGTATTATTCAACTTCATAGGCAGGGTGACCAAACAACCTGGTTTTCGGTTCACTGTCCTGACACATTTCTTCATTTTAATACATATCCCAGTTTTTGCAACAAAGGTCAGGTAATTATAAGGAGAATATGCTTTTCTTACACAGGTGCCTTGGAAGACTTCGGCTGCATGCTCCCAGCAAAGAGGAGACAGGATGGGGAGATGGGCAGGGGGCTCAGGGTGGAGGTTCTGCCATAGATTATGTTAAGTACATGTAGATTTGTAAAAGAATATATATATGTATACCTCCTCCACCTGTCTGCCCACTCCCATTTCAGACTGTAAGTAGTTGTCAAGATGACTAGACTCTGGGACGATACAAACTTAAGTGATTTAAAGGGAAAGGTAAAGAATAGGTCAAGACATCTAATAGCTCTCCAAAATGTGAATAATGGTTTTGCTTCTTGATATTAGCTTGCACCTTTTGTAAATGGACTTGTTAAGAGATGAGGAGCTTTATTATTGGATTAATTTTATTAGTACTCACAAAACCTTAAGACCACTTGCAAATGCACAGCCTCAGTTTCGTATGCAGATACAAAGCATGCAATAGAGTTGTTAATGACTGCTTGTAAGTAGATATACATGCCACCACAACCCACATCCCTCACTTCCCCTTACTCCACACACACACACGTTTTCAAGAGCACAAACTCCAAAACGTATCAATCACAACAAACTAAATACACAGTTAACTTATTTCTTTAATTCAAAACCTGGGCTGAGGTGAAATTTCTTACCCTGTCACTTGCCTCGTTTTAGGTTCGTGTTCATCAAGGACAACACCGATTCCAATTGAAAGTCGTGACAGTGCATTAGAGGTGAGACCTCTTATCTTCTCTATGCAAAGATGCAGTAGCTTGGGCTGTCTTATATCATCAAGACTACGTTTGCGCTTGGAAGTATTGAAGTGTGAAAGCAAGGTGAAGCTCTGGATATGAGCTCAACTGAGCAACTGTGAGTGTTGCCAGTCGCTTGGCACCTGCTTCCAGTTTAATATGTGTGGTCTAATTACTGAGTAGCCAATCGCAGGCTATTCAGGATGTTTACACAAAGGTATGCACACTTACAGATGTGGGGTGGTATGTTAAATCAATGCTATGAGAATACTGACAGTCAATAAAATGAACTTCATGCCAGCAGGCTTACACAGGCAGCTAAGTCGGGTGTGCTGGATTGCCTTTTCAATAAGGATTGCCAAGCATTGGTATTTTAATCACTAGAATTTCTAACTTGGGCAGCACTACCTCCCTCTTAGGGTATTCCTGACTCTTGGAGGAAGTGCTGATCCCATATGGGGGTCCACTTGAACCCCAAGTCTTTAGTTATTGGACATATTGTTGAGATGCGCCTTAAGTCCATGATAACGGAAACCGTGGGGCAATTCAACTAAGATAAATGGCCACAGGTCACCAATTAGAGAGAACAAACACCATTTTGAATTCCCTATTTTCTTTTTGCAGGATGATTCTGCCAGCCCCCCTGTCAGTGAGTTTGTGAGTGATGCCTATATCCTATCATCCCTAAGCAGCGAGGACATCTCCCAGGGCATGGAGCAGCTGGGTATGGGCAGGCTGGACGATGCTGCCTTTTCGGAGGACGGTGGGTATCCGAGAAGGGGTATAGAGTACCATAGGGTGCAATTGCAGAGCCTTGATTGATTTATAAAGACCAAACATAGACTTGGTATAAGCAGTGCAAAGTAAGTGGGCTGGTAAAGGTGGCTACATGGAGCAGCAACTCCACCAGGGCCTGAAGGGGAGGAAGAATATCCGGTAGCTACAACTCGCTAGTGCTTCATATGGGCATTGTCTCGACAGGAAGTGACCTTACTATGGAGAAGGTGGTAGCAGAAATACTGACCATGCCAGGCTTGAGAGTGTCTTCTGTTAAAAGCCAAGAAGAATTGTGTAGGACAAGGATGCACACTTGGCCTGCACCTGGCCTTCTCTCTTCTTTATGCCAGTTAATCTTAATTCAATATTGAACAGCCACTGTTTTACTTGAAGGCTTTGAGGGTAATATCGGGCCCATGCACTATCGTATTACCTTGTTGGGTCGCTACCAATTTTTGGTGAGTCGTGAAAGTAGAACCAATACATAAAGATGCCTTTAAATTCTGTATTTTTCTTTTTACATTTGCTGCTTTTGAAAGACAGAGGTCAAATGTCAGGCTATGTCTTCTGACAAATTGCTCCTTATTTTTTTAACATGAAGATTGGCACTTAAAAATTCTTCTCACTTTGCAGTCAGAGAAAGAAAAGTAAAGTGAATTATACGCTGTATGATGTCAGTTTAGAAACGCCTAACAATTTAAATGAACTATACACATTCAGTAGTTAGGAAAACAAAAAGAAATTAAGCACATTTTTGTGCAATTCTGAAGTCTGATGGAAACCAAGATTTTAATAGGATAAAAAAAAAATCAATATACTTTACTTGGTGCACAAATGATAAATGGTCACTGAATCCCGATTTCCACCCATTATCGTTTGCGTGCAGTATAGTTTTATCAGTAAAACTGTATGTCGGTGCAAATGTAGTGCCCATTTCAATGGAAAGTGTGCTGTTTGTAAATGACAGTGCGTTGCCACATGATGCTTTAGCTACAAAACAAATCTCCCGGCACATGTCTGTTAATGCTAGGAGACTCACAAAAGTTTGTTGTTCTAAAACGTGGCTAGTGGTTCTAAAAAGTTTGGAAAGGACTGACCTACTACTTAAAAGCAAGAACCAAACCAAGAAAAATTCATATAGCTCTGCTGGGCAAAGAAGCTTAGAATAATCACCAGAGAAAGTGTGTTCCTTGGTAGTGTAAGGCTACGTTCTGACAGTAAGGAGGGTCAATGATTGATTTATTAAAAAAAATAAATGGGGCAAAAGGAGCAAGGGATGCTTTGCTCGATGAAGCAAAATAAAGCTTGGAGACATTGGATTAAAATGGGGGAAGGAGGCAGTGACCCTTCAATCATAGAAAAGAAAATGATTTTAAAAGAAAAATTGCCCCTAACCTTGATTAGGAGTGATAATCTGATTTTAAATCCCACTGGGGGGTTGCCAAATATTTTTTTTATAATATCTTAGAGCCAAGCAACTGTTTTGAGATTATCCCTGTGACACTTATTGTTTATGTTGCTGATAGCACATAAAGGAGACGGATAACCTAACATCTGTGACTCCCTTTCATATTAGGCCCTGAGCTTACTGGTTCAGCTTAGTGTAGTGAAGACACGGCTACTAAACCAGAGTGTTTATCTCTGTCCAGGTTGCAGAGGTTCCACACCTGGTCGGTCACATTGTAGGTAAGAAAACAATCTCGCAGACACAAAATGTACCCAAATCTGTTTTTGGGTGATTGTCACGGGCAAGCTTCATGTGACAGTGGCCCAGTCTCTTAGAACCTTCGCTGCTGACACCAGAGTGAGAGTGAGGGATGCAGCACCTGACTAGTACTCCTGGTGGTGCAGCATGTTAATCAAAGATCTGTACTTAGCAAATGTACATATGTGAATAGACCGATCATGAGACGGAGGGAAAGAAATGTGAGTTGGGGCTAGTGAAGGAGGTGGTTTTAGGGGGTAATGATCTTGAAGGCGCAGGGTGTAGAGCAAAATAGTCATTGGATGGGAAGATGTTTCAAATTGTGTATCCACTAATGGAAAAAGAATAGCGGGAGTGGGGCACCTGCAAGCATTTGAAATGTAAGACAAAGCAAGTGAGCATGAGCATTGCCTTCAACAAGGCTGGAGAAGTTAGCAGATACACGGATCCTGAGTACATATATGAACCAGCCATACAAAGCTGACCTGTAGCTGAAAAACAAAATGTGACCACTGAGAGACTAGCTCTTCAGGGAGCTAGGGACAACAATTAGGGTGCTAAAAAAGGGGGAGGATTGAAGCGCTACTACTCGCATAAAGTGGTAATGGGGAACCAGTGAGGTGCTTGTAACAGGAGGAAAGAGGATGGTTTGGTGACTGGGAAGGAGAGACCGAGAGATAATTGTGAGAATAGTATGGAGCTAAAATCTAAAAGTTCTGGAGAAAGCATATGACGTTGAAATCGACAGCAACAATGAACAGTGGCTGCAGGGAGGGGATGAAGTCCTGTTGCTCCTCTGCAAGTGCTTAAAAGGGTGCATATTAGGCCTTGCATGTTTAAAGATCCTATTGCTTGCAAAATATCTAGCATGTAAAGGGATTTTGCCCTTGCACTTGCTGGGAACTACAAGATTAGTTCTGCTGGAGCCATATTTCCTGCGAGGTGACTCATTGACCTGATTGCGCACTGCTGACTTCTATTATGAGTTGTCGTTTAGGAGTTCAAATATTGACAATGCCAAGGGAACATTTAGTTCTCTAGATGTCAATAAATTGAGTACTATTAAATTAATAATGGGAACAACTATTAAATGCAGAACTTCAAATGTAAATGTGTGTGTCTTGTAAATGGCCAATGTTTAGTGTTAAATGTTATATAAAATCAAACTGTTATGCTTTGACAGGTGTAGAGTAGCCCTGTTGGCCATCCCCTGGCATGCAGGGTTCAAAGGCTCTATTTTCGGGTTCTATATGGGAGCATTGTGCTCCGTGTGTTTAGGAAAGGGGGTTCTGGGAGTCCATGACGCTGGCTCCTTTATTCGTGAGAGGAGGGCTTCTGTCACCAGAGTAAGCAAACGCACAAACAATATCGAGCAGGGCATATGGTGGGTTTATGTGTTTTCTTGCACTAGGAGTGAAATCCTTTATTCTCATTTTGATGTCTGTCTACAGAGGATTTGCCTGAGTGGGAGAAGGAACTGCAACGGGAACTCCAGGAGTTTGGGACCCTGGAGGACGGCGGGAAGGTGAACGAAGCCTGGGAGAAGGAGATAGAGGATATGCTCCAAGAGAAACTCTGACCAAGTAGCCTCCACTGTGGTACCTGGCATCTCGAGCGTAGGACTGGGCCAGCCAGCCTGAGCTATACCTGTATCCAGTGGCACATACTTGTTGATGGAGGCCAGCTTGCTCTGCATGACACCTTGTACCTCCTTTCCTACAACTCGCTTGTCACAAAACTGCACAAAGGGCCCCAGACTTTCAGGCAATGAACCAGTGGCACGAACCACTATGGAGGGGCATGATTTGTGATCAATTAAATTCCATGCGATTGGTGGCTGAGGAGTTTATCGAACACGGTTTCCTATGCATGACATTTTCCAACCTATTTTTGGTGTAGGGAGGAGTTTGTGTCCATTCTCGGAGACATAGGTTTCCCTCTGACTGGTGGGTGTGCTCTGCGAGCAAGTTTGTAGTGATTGATCATTGTGGTTGGGAATTTGAAACTGTCTGCTTTTGGTGATCAGTTATCCTGGTCCCACTCCACTTTATAGTTCATTTCATCTTCCTGCATTATTAGAACATACAGCAGCTGCACTCTATAGGTGACTGGAAGATTTTCGGCCCTCTGCTACAGCTAGGTATCACTGCATCTCTGTCCCATCCATTGCCAGGCACTTGGTGCCGTTATTTCCTTGTCTGCCTAATTTTCCCAGGATCTTGGTTAGTGTTGAATACTGACTGTCCACTTTGTATTAGTACCACACTGATATACATTAGTTTGGAATCTTTAGCAGAAACACGTTGCAGCAACCCTCCTTTGGCTGAAAGGCAATTTGTGAGCTGTGGTCATCCATGCCAGACAGCTATCCAACCCATTGCCTGGTAGCCTCTTGAGGTTGATATAGGTGGTGTTCTTCCGAACTGTAGGCGCATCTCCTGATAGGAGGAGGGAGATGAGCAGTTATACCTGCAATCGTCGACATTATGACCTAAATTAAGTACCAGAGTGTCGGTGAAACATGCCCTGCCTGGGGCAGTGGCACCTCTATGTCCATATAGAAGATCAATAATTCATATTTTGAATAATGCATTTTACCAGTTGAAACATTCAGGGCATTGAAAGATGCTGTAAGGATCACCAGTTGATTCATACAGCTATGTGCACTTGTGCATTCAAACCCTTGGTAGAAAATATGGTTTTGTATGGGATGACCATGAAGAAAATATGGTCTTGTATGGTACGACCATGAAGAACAAGGAGTTGGAAACGAGAAATTATTGAGGTTAAAACATGTACTTACTGAAACCACTTTCAATGTGCAGCTTGAAGCTTCTTCGCAGTAGATCGAAATATTTCCAAAAATCCACATGATGCTAAATTGATCCATTACAATCCATATATAACTGGTCAACGCTTATTTCCACCCAGGATTATTTTATTTTAGAAACAGACTTTTTGCCCCTTATCTTTCTCCCAATGAGTGTTGGAGGACCTAGTAGAGGCCATCGTGCTTTATGAAAGATTTTCGGATTGTGGTTTAAATCTCCTCCTGTGCACTCTCCTGTCATGTAGTGTTCATCTGACCATTTGAGGATTACTCCTGTACACTTTGTGTTATTGTCATATAACCTATGGTATCAGTCCTGGGACTGCAGGAATTTTGAACAGTGAAGTGTGGGGGGAAGCAAGGTGTGTGCTTTTTGTTTAATCTGACCAGAACCACTGAAGTCTCAGAACTATTGTATCTCGGGACATAACTCATGACCTCCAATATGGTGCTTGTCTTGATGGTGGCAAGCAGGTGAGATCCACCTGCTTTATGACTTGAAATGCAGAAAGATGAAAGGAAATAACAACTATGGTCTACTTTAACAAAAGAAACTGTTCTAGATCGCTTCAGATCTTTTCTGTCAATGGCGTTTTTTGGCACAAGCATTCTACAACTCGACCAAATGAAGACCTTGTTGCTTGTCCTATGTACAGAAATCCCCAGTGCCCATGCATGCTTACCAGCATGACTTTTCTTATAGTAATCTTAATTTCACAGGCTGGTTTATCATGAACCACGCCAAACCAGAAAGCGAGAGCTGTACAAGCACTCATTGAGGTAACAAGGGTGGGGTGGGTGTTAGGCGGTAGAATAGTGCCACGGTCCATAGGACAGTGATGTCCACTATCTGTAACCATTGTAATTCTTGCATCTGGAATATGAATTTTTAGGGTTTTTATTTTTGAGGAGATACACTCTGGAAATTGGAGTTCCACCTTATTGAGCCACATGCATAAAACTATTGAGTTGCTGTATGTTACGGCAAAGTCTGAAATTGTTGCTTTAAGTGGCCCTTTTTAAGAGTAAGAAAATCAGTAAAAACATAAAAGCCCAAACTGAAAGTTTCCTGGCCTTTTATCCTTCATTATTGGTCATATGCAGGTTGTGTGAACCAGCATGGCGACTCAGGACCCTCAAGCTCTTACAATGCATGTCTGTGGAAATTAAACTGTTAGTCACATCAGTTTCCTTACTTCTGTTTTCTTGGCTGAGGTCATTTATGCAGCCTGTGCTGTGTACCTGCCCACCAGCTACAACACTCCATAGTTCCATGAAGATGTGCTCTTATTCTCTTGTAAACCCCTCGATTTGCCTCTCTTGTCTGTTACAGAATGAAACGCTATGCATACTCCTGTCATGTAGTTTTGGGTGTACAAAGTTGAAAGATTTTGTACATGCTGTTGCCATCTAGTATTAGCTCCTCAAAATTCATTCTTTTCTTATTCTTGTTACCCAGTGTTGCGTCCAGACAACCACAGTTTTGTTTAAAGTCTGTTCAGCTTCGCCACTCTGAAGCCCATGGTGCATTGAGGCACAGCTCTACATAAACACAGTTAATTAATCCTGGATCATTGTGCACTTGTCTACTCCATACTTTTAACAGGCTGTCTAGAATCAAAGCAGCCCCTACCCTTCTAGTTGGAATGAGAGGTAGATCAAACTCCAAGTACAAAGGCTGTTGTACAGGGTGAACTCATCAGCCTATGTAGGGAGGCATTTTCATCTCACAAACAACCATGATAATTGGCAACAAAAATTCACTAAGGCAGACTGTGAGTGGCGAATCACTTCACCTTGTGAGTGCAAGACAGACACTGCGTGTTTCATATCCCTGTCCCTCCATTTCTCAGTATTACTGTTGCTTTGTCGAACATGTTAAAATGTAGCACAAGAGCCTACCGAGGATCCTGTAATATTTTAATACTGTATTGTACTGTATGTAAGATGTTTGCTTCTCTGTACTGTCATTTTTTTCTACATGAAAATAAAAATCAAGTGTACAGATTTTTTGTGACTTCTTACTCTTGTAACTGAATAAGTAGGGCATTTTTATTCCAGCTACCAACCCTGCTCCTAATTTCCTGAGTGAATGGGCTACTACGCGGACAGTATGATGTCAGTCTTTCGTTCCAGCAGTGACTGTCAGTCCTAGCATAGTAAACCTACAGGCTGAGCAAGTTGCATCTAGCTCCTGGTGGGCTTTTGCCTGTAATCCTCAAAAAAACATATTGTTGTAATGGACCTTTACCCACTTTAATCTACTAAATTTACAAGGGCCAATCTACCAGGAGACAATCACCTGGCCTGGGACCTGATACACGAAGTAAATTGCAGAAACCTACACGTGCCTCTGCCTGATTCTTGTATCACTTGGTAACCTGGATTACTACAGTGGAGACTCGTTAAAAGAAGAAGCGTGTGCAAGAAGAGAAAATAATAAATTGCCAAAAGAAAATATGAAAATCTGTGTGCTATAAACATGAGTGCTGGTACTGTCCGCTTACCTTGATGGGAGTTCGCCTGTGAGGAGTGCATGGATAAAGCATCTGAGATGGAGTTAAACAATCAAGTTAAAAGATCTGAGGTTGTAAAAGCCTTGATTCAACCCATCCGTATGCAGTGATAATGGGGTACTCGGCCACCAAGTCCTTATGGTGAAGTGAAACGCTCTGCAAGCAGGCCGAGGAGTTGGTAATGTCTCTCATCTCACACCTGCCAGTTGTTATCTTTTATTATTATAAATTGAATTCTGCTGTAATTTATAGGGTGAGTGCTCTATGCTGTGCCTAACACTTTATGATAATCTCTGTAGTGCTTACCTTCGTATTTACTGGGTGCACAGGGTGTGTTTGATGCACTCTCTCTTCTGCCAGTTCTTGTTGAGGCATGTGTGAAGCATACGTTTGGTACCGGTGCTAATCTGAAAACAAGGCAGCAACGATGAACTTTCCCAGAAAGAAAAAAACTGAGGGGTTTGTGGAGTATATTGCACATCAGCAGATCCTGCAGATACATTTTCAAGTTTTTGTTTTTTTCTCAAATTTGCAAGAAACTTTTGTTGTACATCTCGCTGTCTGTGATCTAAAGTTGGGGCAGTAGTGATGCAAGTTAAGAGTTTTTGTCCCGTGTGAATGGCGCCCCATGTGAGAAATATATGCTCCAGCCTTAAAGACAGTGGAGCCATTCTATAAATATTGTAATTATAGCTTTTCTCTTAATATTTCATATTTGCAAAAAAGGTGGCAATACCAATGAAGCAGCATTATAAATAATGGGCTGGAACTATATATATATATATATATATATATATATATATATATATATATATATATATATCAATATCAGAAAAGTCGAACTCCACAACGTTGTTAAAAGACGACTGCGGACCCAAAATCAAGGTGCAATTTTGTTTATTGAGTGCTCAAACCCCCGCACCTAGCCATGACGCGTTTCGGGCCTCCCTGGCCCTTGATCACATGACGCGCTTTGGTGTGCTTTTTACAGATTTAAAGTGCAAATGCCTATTACCATCAATAGCGTCATCATGAACATAGATGAAATACTATGTTTAATCAGTGCAAGTTCAAGGTTTAAAAGAAGATATACAGTAAAATACTGTATGACCTAACAAAACACTTGATAATCAGTTTACAAACGATATGTTTAAAATCATTCATAAAATCAGGAGAATTAAAACCAGAAAATCATTACAGCTCAAATAGCATGTCACGACTTTGTTAATAAATTCTCAATTGATAATGACATGTCTGACTTTGATTAATTTTCATAATAATTGTAAAATACAATTAAAATTTTAGGCAAAAAGAAAAAATACATTTTTGTTAATTTGCGTCTAAAACATTTGATCTGCTAGCAGCACTGTTACAATTAAAACCACAATGGAAGATGACGCATTTGTAAAACCTAAATGTAAAAAAATATTTATGGTCCATGGTAATGTGCAAAACTGTGCATAATCAAAGTGCATAAAACCTGTGCAAAATAATAAATGTGCAAAAATATGCTATTCCACTATTAAAAAGCATTTCAATAGTATAAAATGCATATTAAAAATATATGTTACATATAAAAAAAATTACTTAAGTGCTATGAATAAAATGATTTTTACATTAAAAACCATTCTGTGAACTTGAAAAACTAAACTGAAACTGTATCATCAAGATTTAACTGTAATTGTATATTGAAAGACCAATTCATAATGCGCATGAAGCAATATGCAAGGTGACAAGGGAGTACGTGACAACCTCACTATTCACAGACAAGTGTGCAGATCCTCCCAAGCGTTTAAACCTCTAGGATGTTTACTATCGAGGTTTAAGATGTAGTATGTTTCTAGTTTTCTGAGGATCCCTTCCCTGTCACCACCCCTACGCAAGGGCATTACTGCATCTATTACATAATATTGTAAAGGATTACGGTCTCTCTTATGGCAATCATTGAAGTGTCTAGCGACCGGGTACGCTTCATCACAATTAGTGATTGCCCTCATATGCTGTAGTACTCTCTGATGGGCTGGAAGTTTAGTGCTGCCAATGTACCTTAAACCACAGGGACACTCCAAAACATAGATTGCAAATTCAGTCTTGCATGTTAAATATTTCTTGATGAGAATGGGTTTATCAGAAAATGGAGAAACATATGACTTTTTATTAGTCCCATGTTTACAGGCTTTGCAGGTGAGGCACCTGCAAAGTAGTGTGGCTCACTGGTTAGAGGCGGCAGACCCGAGAGCAGAGGACGGCCCGGGACCAGGGTTTGATTCCCGGCGCGGCAGGTTTCTGGACCAGGGTCAGCGGACTCGATAATTCTCTCGCCTCGGTGCCCACTCTGATCAGCGATCACACTCGGCAACTCTGGGCATTAGCTTGCCTCATCTTCACTAACGGCCCCACCAGACCGCCGGGGATGCCTGGTCTCACCCTGGAGATACCCATTAAGGGACCATCTCTCAGGGAAGCCAGGAAGGGTTTCGCAGCGGTCGAAGCGCCTTGGGACCCTACGGGTAAGTAGTGCGCTATATAAATGCCAATACATACATACATACATACTTCTAGAAACCTTTTCTACTATTTAACCAGTCAGATTTTACTATGACCTCTCGACTGCTAGTCACCAAGCTATTTTCCATTGAACCCGCCTTTCAGTAAGTAATGGTGGGTGCAGTTGTAGACCCCATTTTTAACGTTGAGTCATTTTGGATTAATGGCCAGTGTTTGGTCATAATACTCCTAATAGCACGATGTTGCTTGTTATATGTAGCTATTAGGCGGATTGGGTTTTCACTAGGCACTGGTTGGGTGTTTAGCCTCATAGCTTTAGTTATTAAGGCTTCGTCCCTGGGGAGTGTTTCCGTACGTTTCATGGCTGCTCTAATAACCTTGTCATCATAGCCTCTTGCCAGAAAACGGAGACGGCATGCTGCTTGTTCCTTTGTCACATCCTCCTGCCTACTGCATATTCTGTTAATGCGTAGCATCTCCCCGTAGGGGATGCTGTTTATTAGATGGCGGGATGGTGACTTGATGCATGCAAAAGTGTATTTCCTGCAGTGGCTTTTCTATGCAGCCTAGTCTGAATGGTTTGGTGACTAATAAACACTTCCACATCTAGAAAGTTGACTGTGGTATCACTGATGTTAAATGTGAAATGGAGGTTGAGGGAGTTAATATTGAGATTCTCAACAAATGCCTTCACTTCACTTTCTTCCCCTCTCCATATCATAAACGGATCATCTATGTATCTGTAAATACAAATCACATGATTGAGCATAACCTCTGAGTATTGGCCCCCGAGTACCTGCCTCTCCCACAGCCCCATATGCAAACAGGCATAGCTGGGGGAGAAGCAGGAACCCATTGCCACCCCTCTTGTTTGTTGGAAGCACATTTTGTCAAACATAAAATAATTATTGCAAAGACACAGTTCGATCATATCAGTAATCATTGTGTTGTGTGCATGACACTACAATGGTCTATTATGCAAAAAATGTTTGACAGCCTTAAGGCCATCCACGTGGTTAATGCTCGTCACACATATATACACACATATATACCAATGTAATACATACAATTTTGTGTACATATGTGTTTGGTGTGGAACAGTTATTGATGGGCTTGTGCCTGTAGCCAGTGTAGAAACTTACAACTGGCTCTGAATGATTCTTTTATCACTTGTTAACCTGGATTACAACAGTGCTCTCATTTAGGACTTAGTATCGGAGAACAGCAGATCTGTGTTTCTGATGGAAATAGTCAAGTGGCATGCAATCTGGCCTCTATGCCCAATTGCTTGTGTAACAGATATCCTGATGTCATTTGTGATGTCACTGACCATGTCATGAGTGATGTAATATGTGACATCATCAGTAGTGCATTACAGGGGCGTGAGTTATAGTTAGCTCAGGTAACTATAACGGCTGAATTTCTCTGGTTTGTACAAGTGAAATGTCAGACTAACTTTAACGCCCCGAAACCTGTGCTTTTTCCGGTGAATTTCTAAGGTTTTTTAAATGCTAATTTCTAACTACAACTAGATAGGTAAGACGTGCAGCGAGAGAAAGAAAGGCACTGAACGAAGCAAGGGAAGTGCAGAAAGAAGCAAGAGAAGTACAGAAAGAGGCAAGAAAAGTGCAGAAAGAAGCAAGGCGAGAGGGCCAAATACAGGCAAGAGAAGTGCATAAAAAGGCAAGAAAGGTGCAGAAAGAGGCAAGAGAGGTGCACAAAGAAGAGTGAGCTACAGAAAGAGGCAAGGAAGGTGCAGAATGAGGCAAGGGAAGTGCAGAAAGAGGCAAGAGAGGTGTAGAAAGAGGCAAGAGGTGTAGAAAGAGGCAAGAAGGGTGCAGAAAGAGGCAAGAGAGGTGCAGAAAGAGGAAGAAATGTGCATAAATAAGCGAGAGGTGCAGAAAGAGAGGTGCGGAAAGAGGCAAGAGGTGCAGAAAAGAGGCAAGAGAGGGGCAGAAAAAGGCAAGAAAGGAGCAGAAAGTGGCAAGAGAGGTGCAGAAAAAGGCAAGAGAGGTACAGAAAGAGGCAAAAGTTGTGCAGAAAGGGGCAAGAGGTGCAGGAATCGGCAAGAGAAATGCGCAGAAAGAGGCAATAGGTGTAGAAAGAGGCAAGAAAGGTGCAGAAAGAAGAGTGAGTGGCAGAAAGGCAAGGAAGGTGCAGAAGGGGGCAAGAGAGGTGCACAAAGGGGCAAGAGTGGTGCAGAACGAGGCAAGAGGTGCAGAAAAAGGCAAGAGTGGTACAGAAAGGGGGAGGAGCTACGTCACCAACCAAGATGGCCGCATAGTCCCCCGGCTCCGCCGACCTCCGTCTTTCGGTCTGTTATCCTGCTGACTATCCTGATTTCCCGCACCGGATCCGTGTGTGTGATCTGACCTGCTTTCCGGTGGTGCAGTCCCGGAGTTTCTCTGCAGCCGTGGAGCGGAGATACGTCGATGGTTGTGTGAGGCCTAACCCAGCGGGGACGCCGGGGTCTCGAGTGCAGGCTCTGCCGGGTCCGAGTTGAACAACGGACTGCCGACTGTGGTAGGGTCCGCTCTCTGGAACATTCAGACTTTTGATTGGTATGCTACTGCCAACTGCCTGGTGTTTCAATAGTAGGTGAGGAGACGAGTGACGCACGGTGATGTGTCGCGGGGGCCCTGACCAGGGGGTTCGGCAATCGATCTTCGATCCCCCCGGGTCGGTGCCTCGCTGCGTACGATTGTTTGCTAAACTTCAGTCCCTCATGGCTTACTCCTGCTCCGTCTAATTTTGCCCCGGAGAAGGCGCCACTCCGTGGACACTACCATGCTGGAGGAAGAAATGCAGATAGCGGAGCAGGCTAGACCTGGCCCGTCATTGCGAACGGTGCTGGAGGCACTCATGGCACTCAGGGGAACCATTGCAGTTCGGACTTGCAGTTTGTTGTCTGCGACTGATGGCCTCACAGTTCTGAGAGCGGACCCTGACTTGATACCCACGCCCCGGCAATCAGCCTGCATTTTAATATCTTTCTCGGAGACTTGTCTTGACCCGGCGCTGGAAGCGCTGTTTGCTCCTACTATACCAGATCTACCTGACTGTGCTGTTCCCGATCGCCCTATGGAGCCGTTGAAACCCCCGATTGTGTATCCCCTGGTACACTTGCAAGATATCCCCATTCTGGAATTGTCTACTTTTTATCCTTTGCTGTTTTGGACCTTGTTGACTCCCCTCCCCTGTCGGTCTCTCAAGATGGCGGATGGACTACAACTTGGCTTCGGAGACGGGGAGGGGCGTCATTGTCACCAATCATCCATATTGAGAATTGCGGCACCTTTTTCGGCTTCGTGGACATGGCTTTCTTTAACTGATGACTTTGGTGCATTTGATAGACGGGGCCAGGGTTGAGATTATTTGGATCTCTCACTGTCGCATAGGTTTAACGGGACTGTGTCTTTTTTGATCTAACGGAGCCCGGGGCGGGGTTAGTCATGACGGGGGAAGGAGACCGGGAGTCCGTAGTAACATGCCCTCCTCCGATTTCCCTCACAAGTAGGGTCTTTTGCCTGTTCTTTCTCTCTCCCTTCTATATTTCGGGTTCTATTATTGGGCGACAGGCACTCTGCTAGGGGGGTGGCCGTAGTCATCAGCAGGGGTGCAGGGTGGGGGGTGTGGGGATGGGTGTTCGTTTTTGTTTTTGTTCTATGGCCTCTTCTCTTCCTTCTCTTTTCTTGTCCTTTTTTCCTTTCTTTTTCGGGTTAGTGTAGTGGGTTCGGCTTTCTTGCATCCTGGTCTCTATACCTGCACCTTGATTATTCAGGGTTTTGGGGCTCTGGGGCGGTCAGTACTGATGGAGTCGGCGTACAAAATGTGCTAGTATATCCTGATGACTCATGTCCCAACTTCGTTGACTCAGTGGATAGCGAGTTTCTTTAGAATACGTTGTTTCTCTGCTCGCCCTCCTCTATGATCCGAGACACTGTGCGATACCCGACTCTTCTACTTATTATTTAAAAATGAAAACCTCCTATCCTGTGTTTAAATTGATTTATCTTTGCAACCGATACGCTTTTGACTTGAGATCCTATGATTAGCGGCCAGCCCTGGGGGTTGTAGGCCCTTGTCTGTATTTGATTGCAAATGTTTAATAAAGGTTTTCAAAAAAATAAAAAAATAAAGAGTGGTACAGAAAGAGGCAAGGGACATGCAGAAAGGCAAGAGACGTGCAGAAAGAGGTAAGAGAAATGCAGAAAGAAAATAGCGAGCTGCAGAAAGGCAAAAGTGGTGCAAAAAGAGGCCAGAGAGGTGCAGAAAGCGGTAAGAGGTGTGAAAAGAGGCAAAAGAGGTGCAGAAAGAAGCAAGAGAAGTACAACAAGCATTTACAATGCAATGGTTTCGCCTTTGTTAAAGTTAGAGCTATTGGCATTGCTCTTGACATTATTTTTATTTATGTATTTTTTAACATAAATAAATGGCATTGTCATTTACAATGCCACTAGCTTTATCTCTCGCAAATGACACACACAGAGCCCCCCCCCACACACACAGCCACACAAAGCTCCCCACACACACAGCCGCACAAAGCTCCCCACACACACAGCCGCACAAAGCTCCCCACACACACAGCCACACAAAGCTCCCCACACACACAGCCACACAAAGCTCCCCACACACACAGCCACACAAACCTCCCCACACACACAGCCACACAGAGCCCTCCACACACACCCACATGGCACAAGCAGGCAACAGGGGCACACTGAGGCACAAGCAGGCAACAGGGGCACACGGACGCACAAGCAGGCAACAGGGGCACACTGAGGCACAAGCAGGCAACAGGGGCACACGGAGGCACAAGCAGGCAACAGGGGCACACGGAGGCACAAGCAGGCAACAGGGGCACAAGCAGGCAACAAGGGCACACGGAGGCACAAGCAGGCAACAGGGGCACACGGAGGCACAAGCAGGCAACAGGGGCGCACAAGCAGGCAACAGGGGCACGAAAACTGAGGCACAAGCAGGCGACAGGGGCACACGGAGGCACAAGCAGGCAACAGGGGCACACGGAGGCACAAGCAGGCAACAGGGGCGCACAAGCAGGCAACAGGGGCACGAAAACTGAGGCACAAACAGGCGACAGGGGCACACGGAGGCACAAGCAGGCAACAGGGGCACACGGAGGCACAAGCAGGCAACAGGGTCAGGAAAACAAGCACAAGCAGGCAAAAGGGTCACAAGCAGGAATTGTAATTTAGACGGGGCTGAAGTGGAGAACGGTCAGTAGGGAAGTAGTGTGGCTGGTGCAGTGGTACCAAGTGGTACCAATTATTCTGCAATTGACACTTGCTTTATTCCCACCTTTCTGTTTACAGACTACACTCCGAGCTACTGTAGTGGCAGTATCCTCTGAGCTCGTGTCGCAGAGCTGCCAGGTGGTGCAATGTATATTCAAGAGCACGTATGGGCCCCTATGTATAATATAGTCTCGGCGTGAAAGCAGCAAAATACAAAAAATATGTATGATTACAGCTTTACAGATGAACAGCAGTAAAGATGCATGATTAGAAATAGTGAGTTTAAACTACTAGTGTGAACGTCGCCACCCTAAATTTCATGTTTCAGATTTCCATTTATTTTTACTGAGTATGTAATAAATAGAATATTAGTCTCCAAAATATGAAATGCCCAGGGTGTGTACAGGGAGGACTAAAAACAGTGGAAGCGGAGCCATTGCTAGTTACCTGATGACGTTTGTGACAGACTTACGGTAGGAGGTGGGGCGAGCTAAGAGTCTGGGACTCCAGACATTCACGGTGTCATTACAAACACTGTCTAAAACTGCTCCCATGTATCGAAGTTCTGAGGTTCCCTACACCTTAAATATGGGGCTCCAGCACAGAATGCATATCGTGTGCGCATCGTATTTGATTATTGGGTAATAAATGTATTTCCAATTAAAAACAAGTGCCTGGCCCGTAAAATGTGTCTCGGGAGTGAACAGACCCAATGGGCGCAGGTAGCCGGGTGTGGGATGATGGACATGGCGGGTAAAGGTAGTCGGGCTTACCGAAACGTTATCGCGCCCACACCTGCTGCCGTGGATGGGGCGAGAGACTGCTAGCGCTGTTATCCAGGGTGGGGAGTTGTCATACGCATGTGTATGAACGCACCTGTTGCTCTGGTGGTCCTCACAGTGCACATGGTGGAGGGAGAAGGCTTGAGTCATTTTTCTTAGTGGTATCTCTTAGTGGTTATCACTTGTGTAGTGGGTAGGTGTTGAGCTTAGTTGGTTATCTTAGGTAGGAGCTACATACATATTTACCGGAGGCGATTTGACCTGATGTGCATATGCTGACTAATGCTTTTGAGTATCTTATTGTCTTCTGGGGGGCAAGGGCGTGATATATTGTTCAGTGGGCATCTGGTGCTCACAGTGATAAGTGGGTGGAGGAGGTTGTCTGTTGTAAGGGGGTGTCTTGGGTAACGGGAAGCGAACGTGTATGAACTAGATACTGATTTTGGTGCTACGTGGGACGGGTGACCGGCTGGCTCGCAGCCGCTCAGCGTAGTGGCACTGCGAGGGTCATTCTTTGTTTTTCTCTTGACCACGACACCTGCGCGCTTCGGTGGTACGTGCATTTTCCACAACATCCAGACTACCCGTTTTGTGATCTGAACGCGGAAATGAGAAACGGGGAGCCGACGAGGAGCAGCAGCAGCCAGGTTTGGACTGTCACCTGTGCGTGGGAAGCGGGCCCCGCCCCCTGGACTCGCGGCAGGTTGAACGAGAGAGGTTGGCGCTTTGCGCTGACGAACAAGTCCTCCTTGGTCTGCCTCCCGCGGGTGCACACAGGACACCAGCAAAGGCGTCATCAATGGTGGCAGTGCCAGTCTCCTGAGCCCATTGCTGAACCTTCGGTGCAAGCGAGGAGCATGGTGGTTTTGAGTGTCCCATGGGTGGGTATCTGAGAGGTCTACTTAATAAGCGGGAGTTCCTGTATTCTCCTCCCATATGCTTATATCGTCTTCCCCACGCCCCCACAGCTAATCCGGGTCTCCTTGGAGAGCATCACACCCTTGGTGTCGCAGTATTTATTGTATTAGTTACGTGATGCGAGCTTCCCCATTCCACAAGAGTCATCCCCCCTAGGCACCCCCGCAGTCGCTGTTCAGTCAAAGAGGAGGGGGCGCGTGGGAAAAGAGGAGGGATCCCTCTTTCCCTAGCTGTGTGGCGCAGCAAACTTTGTCTATGGGTGATTGGCAGGATGTTCGTCCAATCAGAAGACAGAGCCGTATCCCGCTGAGCAGAACGGAGGAGAGAGGGGCAGGGCTAGAAGCCTGGAGAAGTTTTAGGCTTGCCCAGTCACGTGCTGCTCCTCGGGCTTTATCTAGCCGGCTTGAGAGCAACTGTCAAAGGCAGAATCACGCTGCTTCGCTAGGATAACGCCCCGTGTCCGCCACACACGGAAGGCAGGCAGCAGCCCAGAGCAGGTGCTTGAGACTGGTTACGAGGCCCACACCCGTCCTGCGGAATCCTCCTTTATACTGATAAATTCATCTTGATTCGCTCTTACGAGCTCGCATGCTTTATTAGTACCGCATGGAGAGTGCCACCCGTTAACACTCGTTCGTATCCCAGTTTCCCGTGATAGTATACAACCGAGTACAGGGCTTAATCGTTCTAAGGTGTCATATACAGCCTAAAACTGAAACTATTATTCGAGAGGCCGCGCGCTGAGATTTCTCAGGTCTAAAACGTTTCTCAGGTCTGATTAGGACCTACGGGGTCCTGCTATGCACTTTGCCGCGCTTCGCGGTGCCTTGGACGGGTGAAATCCCGACTCCCTGCCAAGTCTCACGCTTCCCGCGTGAGACGCGATCGGCCCGGTCGGGTCTTGTAGAGCGGATGGCCCCCCTGGTCTACAGGACCCACTCGGGGGGGAACCACCGACCTCAGGGCTATCCAGGGGGAGGGAAGGCCCAAGGACCCAGCGCCGCCTCAGTCACGCGGGCGGGGGCTTCGTTTGCAGCCTGCTGGACCCGACCGCTAAAGGATTCCAGCGGGAGGGGCTGGAGCGCTCTCGCAGCGCGGAGCTGCAGGCAGGCAGAGAGACACAGAGCGGTGCGAGTCAGCGGGAAGGGGCGGCTCGCACCGCGGGGGATATCAACAATACCTTGGCACTTGCAGGCAGGCTGGCAACCCCAAAACCAAGGGGGGAAACAAACGTTGCGGGCCCCGAGCCCGATGATAGTCTCGGTGGCGGCTTTTCTCCGGGGACAGATGCGACACGGGGCAGGAGAGACGTAGAAGTGCCGGCAATGCCGGACCAGACACGGGGGCGTTCCCGGCGTCGCGTGACGTCGGCAAAAGCCAAAGAATGTCGGGAACGCCCCCGTGTCTGGTCCGGCATTGACGGACAGGCCCCTCGTCCAATGGCAAGGCTCCGTTTACGGAGCCAGCCAATCAAGGACGAGGGCCGAACAAAAGCCACACTACAGTTCTCAACAGGATTTCGCCTGCGCGGAAAAGCTGCGCAGAGCGCAGCTTCCGCTAGGCGAAACCTAAAAAGGGGCTAGAGATGTGCAGAAAGAGGCAAGAGTTGTAGAAAGAGGCAAGAGAGGTGCAGAAAGGCAGGAGAGGTACAAACATAGGCCAGGGAGGTGCAGAAAGAGGCAAGAGAGTTGCAGAAAGAAGAGTGAGGTACAGAAAGAGGCAGGAGAGGTGCAGAAAGAGGCAAGAGGTATAGAAAGAGGCGAGGTGCAGAAAAAAGAGTGCGCTGCAGAAAGAGGCAAGGAAGGTGATGAAAGAGGCTAGAGAGGTAAAGAAAGGTAAGGTGCAGAAAGGCAAGAGTGGTGCAGAAAGAGGTAAGAGACGTGCAGGAAGAGGTAAAAGGTGCAGGAAGAGGTAAGAGAGGTGCAGAAAGAAGAGAGCTGCAGAAAGAGGCAAAAAAGGCAAGAGACGTGCAGAAAGAGGTAAGAGGGGTGTGGAAAGAGGCAAGAGAGGTGCAGAAAAGAGAGCTGCAAAAAGAGGCAAAAGAGGTGCAGAAAGAAGCAAGAGAAGTGCAGAAAGAGGGAAGAGAGGTGCAGAAATGCAAGCGAGGGGCAGATAGAGGCAAGAGAGGTGCAAAAAGAGGCAAGAGAGATGCAGAAAGAGGCCAGAGAGGTGTAGAAAGAGGCAAGAATGGTGCAGAAGTAGGCATGAGAGGTGCAGAAAGAGGCAAGAGACCTGCCGAAAGAGGTGCAGAAAAAAGTGAGGTGCTGAAAGAGGCAAAAGAGGTGCAGAAAGAAGCAAGAGAGATAAAGAAAGAGGCAACAGAGGTGCAGAAAGAAGAGATTGAGCTGCAGAAAGATGCAAGATAGGTGCAGAAAGGCAAAAGAGGTGAAGAAGCATGAGAAGTACAGAAAGAGGCAAGAGAGGTACAGAAAGAGACACGAGAGGTGCAGAAAGTCAAGAGAGGTGCAGTAAGAGGCAAGAGAGGTACAGAAAGATGCAAGAGATGTGCAGAAAGAGGGAAGAGAGGTGCAGAAATGCAAGCGAGGGGCAGATAGAGGCAAGAGAGGTGCAAAAAGAGGCAAGAGAGGTGTAGAAAGAGGCAAGAATGGTGCAGAAGTAGGCATGAGAGGTGCAGAAAGAGGCAAGAGACCTGCCGAAAGAGGTGCAGAAAAAAGTGAGGTGCTGAAAGAGGCAAAAGAGGTGCAGAAAGAAGCAAGAGAGATAAAGAAAGAGGCAACAGAGGTGCAGAAAGAAGAGATTGAGCTGCAGAAAGATGCAAGATAGGTGCAGAAAGGCAAAAGAGGTGAAGAAGCATGAGAAGTACAGAAAGAGGCAAGAGAAGTTCAGAAAGAGGCACAAGAGGAGCAGAAAGGCTAGAGAGGTGCAGAAAGAAGAGATGGTGCTGCAGTAAGAGGCAAGAGAGGTGCAGAAATGCAAAACAAAAGATGTGCAGAAAGAAGCAAGAGAAGTGCAGAAAGAGGCAAGAGAGGTACAGAAAAGGCAACAGAAATTCTGAAAAAGGCAAGAGTTGCAGAACAAGGCGAGAGAGGTATAGAAATGGTTACGGGAGGTGCATAAACAGGCAAGAGGTACAGCAAGAAGGAATAGAACTACAGAAAGAGGCAAGAGATGCAGAAAGAGGCAATAGAGGTTGAGAAAGAGGCAAGAGCGGTACAGAAAGGAAAGAGGTGCAGAAAGAAGCAAGAAGTGCAGGAAGAGGCAAATAAGGTAAAGAAAGAAGAAGAAAGGTGCAGAAAGAGGCAAGTGCAGAGCAGAAAGATGCAAGAGAGGTGCAGAAAGATGCGAGAGGTGCAGAAAGAGGCAAGAGAGAAGCAAAAGAGGCAAGGGGTGCAGAAAGGCAAGAGGGGTGTAGAAAGAGGCAAGAGGGGTGCAGAAAGTGGCAAGAGAGATGCAGAAAGAGGCAACAGAGATACAGAAAGAAGAGAGCAAGGTGCAGAAAGAGGCAATAGAGGTGCAGAAAGTGGCAAGAGAAGTGCAGAAAGAGGCATTAAAGGTGCAGAAAGAGGCAAGAGAGCTGTAGAAAGAAGCAAGAGTGGTGTAGAAGGAGGCACGGACGTGCAGAAAGAAGCAAGGCAAGAGGGGTGCATAAAGAGGCAAGAGGGGTGCATAAAGAGGCAAGAGGGGTGCAGAAAGAAGAGTGAGGTGCAGAAAGAGGCAAGAGGTACAGAAAGAGGCAAAATGAAGAGTGAGCTGAAGAAAGAGGAAAGAGAGGTGCAGAGAGAGGTGAGAGGTGCAGAACGAGGCAAGAGTTGTGCAGAAAGAGGCATGAGATATGCAGGAAGAGGTAGGAGACGTGCAGGAAGAGGTAAGAGAGGAGCAGGAAGAGGTAAAAGGTGCAGAAAGGAGAGCATGAGCTGCACAAAGAGGCAAAAGTGGTGCAGAGAGGCAAGAGACGTGCAGAAAGTTGAGAGGTGCAGAAAGAGGCAAGAGAGGTACAGAAAGAGGCCAGAGAAGTGCAGAAAGAGGCAAGAGAGGTGCAGAAAGAAGCAAGAGAAGTTCAGAAAGAGGCAAAAGAGGTGCAGAAAGAGACCAGAGAGGTGCAGAAAGAAGAGTGAGCTGCAGAAAGAGGCAAGGAAGGTACAGAAAGGGGCAAGAGAGGTGCACAAAGTAGCAAGAAAGGTGCGGAAAGAGGCAAGAGGTGCAGAAAGAGGCAAGAGTGGTGCAGAACGAGGCAAGTGTAGTGCAGAACGAGGCAAGAGTGGTGCAGAAAAAGGCAGGAGTGGTGCATAAAGAGGCAAGGGACGTGCAGAAAGAGGTAAGAGACTTGCAGAAAGAGGCAAGAGATGTGCCGAAAGAGTTAAGCGATGCAGAAAGAAGAGTGAGCTGCATAAAGAGGCAAAAGTGGTGCAGAAAGAGGCAAGAGACATGCAGGAAGAGGTGAGAGGTACAGAAAGAGGCCAGAGAAGTGCAGAAAGAGGCAAGAGAGGTGCAGAAAGAGGTGAGAGGTACAGAAAGAGGCATGAGATATGCAGAAAGAGGTAAGAGACGTGCAGGAAGAGGTAAGAGAGGAGCAGGAAGATGTAAGAGAGGTGCAGAAAAAAGAGCGTGAGCTGCACAAAGAGGCAAAAGTGGTGAAAAAAAGGCAAGAGACATGCAGAAAGTTGAGAGGTGCAGAAAGAGGCAAGAGAGGTAGAGAAAGAGGCAAGAGTGGGGCAGATAGAGCCAAGAGAGGAACAAAAAAAGGCAATAGAGGTGCAGAAAGAGACCAGAGAGGTGCAGAAAGAAGAGAGTGAGCTGCAGAAAGGCAAGAGAGGTGCAGAAAGAGGCAAGAGAGGTGCAGAAAGATGCATGAGAGGTATA
Organism: Lissotriton vulgaris; assembly: GCF_964263255.1. Taxonomy (NCBI): domain Eukaryota; kingdom Metazoa; phylum Chordata; class Amphibia; order Caudata; family Salamandridae; genus Lissotriton; species Lissotriton vulgaris. The sequence continues at coordinate 1,644,206,327 of NC_141687.1, forward strand.
GAAAGAGGCAAGAATGGTGCAGAAGTACACACAAGAGGTGCAGAAAGAGGCAAGAGACCTATAGAAAGAGGAAAGAGGTACAGAAAAAAGAGTGAGGTGCAGTAAGAGGTAAGAGAGGTACAGAAAGATGCAAGAGATGTGCAGGAAAGGCAAGAGAAGTTCAGAAAGAGGCACAAGAGGAGCAGAAAGGCTAGAGAGGTGCAGAAAGAAGAGATGGTGCTGCAGTAAGAGGCAAGAGAGGTGCAGAAATGCAAAACAAAAGATTTGCAGAAAGAAGCAAGAGAAGTGCAGAAAGAGGCAAGAGAGGTACAGAAAAGACAACAGAAATTCTGAAAAAGGCAAGAGTTGCAGAACAAGACGAGAGAGGTATAGAAATGATTACGGGAGGTGCATAAACAGGCAAGAGGTACAGCAAGAAGCAATAGAACTACAGAAAGAGGCAAGAGATGCAGAAAGAGGCAATAGAGGTTGAGAAAGAGGCAAGAGCGGTACAGAAAGGAAAGAGGTGCAGAAAGAAGCAAGAAGTGCAGGAAGAGGCAAATGAGGTAAAGAAAGAAGAAGAAAGGTGCAGAAAGAGGCAAGTGCAGAGCAGAAAGATGCAAGAGAGGTGCAGAAAGATGCGAGAGGTGCAGAAAGAGGCAAGAGAGAAGCAAAAGAGGCAAGGGGTGCAGAAAGGCAGGAGGGGTGTAGAAACAGGCAAGAGGGGTGCAGAAAGTGGCAAGAGAGATGCAGAAAGAGGCAACAGAGATACAGAAAGAAGAGCGCAAGGTGCAGAAAGAGGCAATAGAGGTGCAGAAAGAGGCAAGAGAAGTGCAGAAAGAGGCATTAGAGGTGCAGAAAGAGGCAAGAGAGCTGTAGAAAGAAGCAAGAGTGGTGCAGAAGGAGGCACGGACGTGCAGAAAGAAGCAAGGCAAGAGGGGTGCATAAAGAGGCAAGAGGGGTGCATAAAGAGGCAAGAGGGGTGCAGAAAGAAGAGTGAGGTGCAGAAAGAGGCAAGAGGTATAGAAAGAGGCAAGAGGTATAGAAAGAGGCTAAAGAAGTGCAGAAAGAGGCAACGTAGGTGCAGAAAGAGGCATGAGTGGGGCAGAAGGAGGCACGAGAGGTGCATAAAGACGAAATAGGTGCAGAAAACAGTGAGCTGCTGAAAGAGGCAAGAGATAAGGGGTATTGTAAAAGGCAAAAGATGTGCAGATAGAGGAGATTGAGCTGCAGAAAGAGGCAAGAGAGGTGCAGAAATGCAGAAAAGGTGCAGAAAGAAGCAGGAAAAGTGCAGAAAGGCAAGAGAGGTACTGAAACAGGCAAGAGAGGTGCAGAATGTCATTAGAGGTGCAAAAAGAAGCAAGAGAGGTGCAGAAAGAAGAGTGAGGTGCAGAAAGAGGTATAGAAAGAGGCAAGAGGTACAGAAAGAGGTTAAAGAAATGCAGAAAGAGGCAAGATGGGTGCAGAAAGAGGCAATAGAGGTGCAGAGAGAGGCAAGAGTGGGTCAGAAGGCACGCGAGGTGCAGAAGAAAAGTGACCTGCTCAAAGAGGCAAGGGAGGTGCAGAAAGAGGCAAAAAAGGTGCGGAAAAAAGCAAGAGAGGCACAGAAAGGAAGAAATGTGCAGAAATACGTGAGAGGTGCAGAAAGAAGCAAGGGGTGCAGAAAGAAGAGTGAGGTGCGGTTAGAGGCAAGAAAGGTGTAGAAAACGGCAAGAGGTGCAAAAAGAGGCAGGAGAGGTGCAGAAAAAGGCAAGAAAGGTGCAGAAAAACACGAAAGGAGCAGAAAGAGGCAAGGGAGGTACAGAAGGAGGAAAGAGAGGTATAGAAAGAGGCAAAAGTGGTATAGAAAGAGGCAAGAGGTACTGAAAGAGACAAGAGGTGAAGGAGTCGGCAAGAGAAATGCAGAAAGAGGCAAGAGGTACTGAAAGAGACAAGAGGTGAAGGAGTCGGCAAGAGAAATGCAGAAAGAGGCAAGAGAGGAACAGAAAGAGGCAAGAGAGGTGCAGAAAGAAGAGTGAGCTGCAGAAAGAGGCAAGGAAGGTACAGAAAGGGGCAAGAGAGGTGCACAAAGTAGCAAGAAAGGTACAGAAAGAGGCAAGACGTGCAGAAAGAGGCAAGAGGTGCAGAACGAGGCAAGAGTGGTGCAGAACGAGGCAAGTGTGGTGCAGAATGAGGCAAGTGTGGTGCAGAACGAGGCAAGAGTTGTGCAGAAAAAGGCAAGAGTGGTGCATAAAGAGGCAAGAGACGTGCAGAAAGAGGCGAGAGGTACAGAAAGAGATAAGAGGTGTGAAAAGAGGCAAAAGAGGTGCAGAAAGAAGAAAGAAGTGTAGAAAGGCAAGATAGGTGTAGAAAGAGGCAAGAGGTACAGAATGACAGGAGAGGGGGATATAAAGAGGCAAGAGAGGTACAGAAAGAGGCAAGAATTTCAGAAAGAGGCAAGGAAGGCGCATAAAGAGGCAAGGGAGGTGTAGAAAGAGGCAAGAGAGGTGCAGAAAGAGTTGAGAGGTGTAGAAAGGCAAGACTGGTGTAGGAGGCACAAGAGGTGCAGATAGAGGCAAGAGATGTGCAGAAAGAGAGAATAGGTGCAGAAAGGCAAGAGAGGGGCAGACAGAAGAAAGAGCGGTACTCAAATAGGCCAGACCGGTATAGAAAGAGGCAAGAGAGTTGCAGAAAGAGGAAGGAGATGTGCCGAAACCTGACAAACGCTGCTCCTGAGGCGGAAAGCCGGGAGAGCGCACCGTTCATTTTAAAATTGCTTTTGTGTGATTTCTTGTGCCTTTTAATTGAATATTCACTCACCCAAGCCTCTCTCAACTCAAGCGGCCCCTCCGCTGCCCAGAAACCGGCGTGCAAAACGCTTGACAGCGCCTCGGCCGATCGACAGGCCACGCCCCCATCAGAGGCCACGCCCACCGCCCACAGCTTAAAAGAGACGCTGCTCACCAGCCTCTCCACCTGACAAACGCTGCTCCTGAGGCGGAAAGCCGGGAGAGCGCACCGTTCCTTTTAAAATTGCTTTTGTGTGATTTCTTGTGCCTTTTAATTGAATATTCACTCACCCAAGCCTCTCTCAACTCAAGCGGCCCCTCCGCTGCCCAGAAACCGGCGTGCAAAACGCTTGACAGCGCCTCGGCCGATCGACAGGCCATGCCCCCATCAGAGGCCACGCCCACCGCCCACAGCTTAAAAGAGACGCTGCTCACCAGCCTCTCCACCTGACAAACGCTGCTCCTGAGGCGGAAAGCCGGGAGAGCGCACCGTTCATTTTAAAATTGCTTTTGTGTGATTTCTTGTGCCTTTTAATTGAATATTCACTCACCCAAGCCTCTCTCAACTCAAGCGGCCCCTCCGCTGCCCAGAAACCGGCGTGCAAAACGCTTGACAGCGCCTCGGCCGATCGACAGGCCACGCCCCCATCAGAGGCCACGCCCACCGCCCACAGCTTAAAAGAGACGCTGCTCACCAGCCTCTCCACCTGACAAACGCTGCTCCTGAGGCGGAAAGCCAGGAGAGCGCACCGTTCATTTTAAAATTGCTTTTGTGTGATTTCTTGTGCCTTTTAATTGAATATTCACTCACCCAAGCCTCTCTCAACTCAAGCGGCCCCTCCGCTGCCCAGAAACCGGCGTGCAAAACGCTTGACAGCGCCTCGGCCGATCGACAGGCCACGCCCCCATCAGAGGCCACGCCCACCGCCCACAGCTTAAAAGAGACGCTGCTCACCAGCCTCTCCACCTGACAAACGCTGCTCCTGAGGCGGAAAGCCGGGAGAGCGCACCGTTCCTTTTAAAATTGCTTTTGTGTGATTTCTTGTGCCTTTTAATTGAATATTCACTCACCCAAGCCTCTCTCAACTCAAGCGGCCCCTCCGCTGCCCAGAAACCGGCGTGCAAAACGCTTGACAGCGCCTCGGCCGATCGACAGGCCACGCCCACCGCCCATTGACCCACTAACCCATAAGTATGTGCCTCCCCAGGAAGCGCAGCGGACGAGCGCAGCGGGCGCGCCGATTGCGCGCCAAAGGCGCGCCTAAGGAAAGCCCGTCTGCGCCCGTCCGCGACCGACCGAGACCAGAGGCCATACACCCTGCCTCTCGCACTCAATATTCCCGCTCGCAACTCACCAGCCTCCAGGGCAAGTGGACTCCATCGGCTGCTACCTTAGCTCGCATCTCCAACCTTGGGCTATTAACCTCACAGAACTCCGTCCATATTAACACCTTGTCTACGTCTCTGAACACCAGCCCCTCTATTCGGCACCCAGATGCCCTTCCCCCCACAGCAATTTCTGCTATATACTTAAACACAAGATCGGCAGTTAAACATCAGCTCGATCTTTTCACTCTTCTTGATGTCCATAAACCTGACTTACTGTTTCTTACCGAGACTTGGTTCTCGGACAGTTCCCTTCCCTCCCTGCTAGCGATACTCCCCCCGGCCTACTATGCCATTCGAGCTGATCGCTCCTCTGGCAGGCCCGGCGGAGGGGTCGCTCTGATTGCCCGCAAAGAACTCACTTTCCAGCCTCTGGTTTCCCCCTCCATGGGAATCTCAGACTGCCTAGTGGTTCGCTCCCTTTCCTTTACCCCTCCGCTAACTTGTGTCCTTGTGTATAGACCCCCGTCCTCCCCCCAAACTTTCCTCCCCTGTTTTCAAGACCTAATGGCGACCTTGGTGGTTAACCACGCCTCCATCTTAGTCTTGGGAGATTTTAACTTCTGGCCCTCCGACCCCACGGAATGTGCCACGTCCAAGGAGTTCTCAGACTCTCTTGTGTCGCTCAACTTCGCATCAGTGGTTAATACTCCCACACACAGGTTGGGACACATCCTGGACCAAATTTGGCAACGTGATTGCCCGGTCAACTCCCTTTCGATTTCCCCATGTTCATGGTCAGATCATTCACTAATCACCTTTTCCCTATCCCCTGTTCCACCACCCAAACCTACCTCTGCGAAAAATGCCTGGGTGCGCTCATGGAATCGAGTTGACATCGCAGCCCTATCGTCTCTCCTTTCTTCCTCCAGCCCTGAACTGACTGCGCTGCCTTCCTCTGGCCAGGCAGAAGCAATTACCAACTGGCTGCGGGTCGGGTGCGATGCCATCGCTCCGCTAAAACGCATCGCAACCAAACGCCCCAAAGACGCAAACCGTTGGTTCTCAGAGGACCTAAAAAACAAAAAACTCACTCTCCGCCAAGCCGAACGACAATGGAGACGGAATTACTGCCCTACTGCCAAAAATCGTTATACTGAACTTCTCACTCAGTACAAGACAGCTATACTTGACACGAAGAAAAACTATTTCTCCTCTAAAATCCAGCTTGCGGAAAATCGGCCTAGAGAAATCTTTTCTATCATCCAGGATCTTGCCTTTTCCGACAACATCGCTCAAACCATTACCTTCTCAAACATTATGTGACTCGCTCAATTTCTTTTTCTTGGACAAAATTAACAAAATCAAAAGTAAAATTCCTCCCCCATCCCAGACCTTCACTGACCCCCGCTGCCCTCCAGTCACCGCATATTTGGACTCAATTCCTCCTCTTTTGACCGACTCATTCCTCTCTATTCTCCCGCTGGTCAAGTCCGGCTCCCCGCTGGACCCCTGCCCCGCCTATATCTTAAAGCAGATTTACACTTATTGTCCCTCACCACCCTTAGTGCTCGCTGGCTCAGGGCATTGTTACCCCTGCACTCAAATCGGCTGTGATTGTCCCGATCCTAAAAAAACCTGGAGCGGACCCTTCCGATCCAGTCAACTTCCGCCCAATTTCCCTCTTGCCCTACCTGGCGAAGGTATTGGAACGGCATGTGGTTAAAACCTTGAGCGAGTTCGTGGAAAGTCACGGCGTGTTAGCCCCTAGACAGGCCGGCTTCCGCCCGGCCCACTCAACTGAGTCAGTTATAACATCGGTTCTGGACAATCTCCGACAAGGAATGGATACCAACCAACATCAGGCCCTGATCCTCTTAGATCTCTCCGCCGCATTCGACACGGTGGATCACACCATCTTACTTTCACGTGTCGAAGCGGCGGGAATCAGAGGAACAGCCCTACTATGGTTATCCTCCTTTTTGAACGGTCGGACTCAAGCGGTCCGTCTGGGAGAGTTCTCTGCAGATTTTCAACCAATTCAGTGTGGTGTTCCCCAGGGCTCCTCTCTGTCCCCCCTCTTGTTTAACCTCTACATTGCCCCCCTCATTTTTGCTTTACAGCGTCTGGAGGTCTCGGTGTATAATTACGCAGACGACCTCCAGCTCATTTTTTCCCTTTCCTCTACCCCTGAGTCTATGTCCAAAGTCCAGTCCATCATGACCTTTATTCAGGACTGGATGAACTTCAACCACTTGAAGCTCAACCCCGATAAAACGGAGTTGGTGCTAACGGGTGGTTGCTCCAGTCCCTGGACATCCTCTTTTTGGCCCCCCTCCCACCCCTGTACCCTCTGTCAAAACCCTTGGATTTAAAATCAATAATCAACTCTCCTTACACTCTCAAGTTTCTGCTGTGGTTTCCTCAGCCTTCCTTTCACTCAGGACTATCCGCAGAGTCTCTCGATTTTTCGCCCCAGACGCGCTCAAACTAATTCTTTTAGCCATGGTAACATCTCGCCTAGATTATGGTAATATCCTTTACCATGGCATGCCCGACTACCTTTTGAGACGCCTCCAGCTTGTCCAAAACCAGGCCGCTCGACTGGTTTTTAACCTTTCTAAGTCACATCACGTAACCCCTCTCCTCTTTTCCCTGCACTGGCTCCCTGTCCGACAACGCATCTTATTCAAGCTCGGTTGCACCATCTTTAAAGCCCGGACAGGATCTGCCCCCTCCTTCATCAACTCAGCCATTCAATCCTACACGCCTTCACGAGACCTTCGATCCGCCTCTCACCACCTTCTCCTGGCTCCCCGTTTTAAACGGAAGAAGTGGGGTGGCTCTAAATTTTCTACCACGGGTCCAGTCTTCTGGAACTCTCTTCCATTGCACCTCAGAACCTGCACCCAGTACCCCCTCTTCCGTAGAGACTTGAAGACTTTCCTCTTTACCCAAGCCTTCCCATCCTAAACGCTCACCTTCCCCTCTCTCCGACCTGCCAAGTAGCAATTGCCAGTGAGCGCCAAGAAACCGCCAGGTGTACGAGCGCTATACAAATCCCTTCAAATTCAATTCAAATTCAACGGGTACAGAAAGAGGCAAGAGAGGTACAGAAAGAAGCAAGAGAGGTGCAAGATGATGCAAGAGGTATAGACTAAGCATGGGCGAATTTTGTGAATCTGGCGTTCGGGAATTTGCGGATTTGCGAACTCGCAATCCGCAAAATCCGCGAATTCTCGCGAATTTGCAGATTTTTTTTTGTGTTCGCAAGGATTTATGCCAGTTCGCGAGGGTTTTGTACCAGTTCGCAATTGCGAACTTACATGTCGGCTCGCAACGGTCGCGATTATGTTGTTTCTATGTCTGGTTCATCATCACAGGTTCCCAGCACCCTCTGTTTCACCACTGCCACCATCTGTTTCACCCATGCCACCCTCTGGTACATCAATGCCACCCTCTGGTTCATCATCACTGTAGATTATGGGGGGAAAAAGCAAGCAGACCTGCCCTGCTTCATCTGACATGAATTAATTTGGGGTTGATTTAATAATGTGTCACTGTTTTAAAATTCCAGTCTGCACCTGCTTCCTTATCTGTAATTTGCTTTCTGTTGCAGTGCAATTTTTTTTTCCAGGACCTTTGTGGCCTACTTGTAGCTATTCTATGATCCGGCTGTGAGGGTCAGAGCAGGGTCATACAATTGTTGCAACTAGCAACTGAACTCTGGAGGGGCCCCAGTCAGGAAGCACTACAGGGAATGGTTACTAATGATGAATTTGAACTTTTGCACCTGCTGCTGAGTGCTTTCAGTTTAGCAAAACTCGTTTTTCTGCAGAACAGCAAATGTAATGCCAACAAACTTACTTGTGAAAGTTTATTTCTAATCCAAAAGTGATCCAAAGAAAGTCAAAAGGCCTCAAATCCAAAAAAGGGCAGGCAAATGTCAACCTGAGGAGTTATTCTGATAAAAATCATCATTTTCAGAAGGTCTATGCTGCTTGCTAGTGGATTTCTTGTGCAGAATTGCAAATTTTGTAATTTCGCGAGTGCGAGATTGTTGCTGCCCGCCGCAACTACATGTTCGCAATTGCGAACTTACACCGCACGCCGCAAAATTGTATCACCAAGAAAAAAAAATCCGCTGCGTGCAAATTTGCGGATTTTCGGTAAATTTGCGAGCGTTCGCGGATTGCGAATTTACCAAAAATCCGCAAAATCCGCGAGCGGAACGGATTTTCCGCCCATGCTTAGTGTAGACAGAGGCAATAGAGGTGCAGAAAGGCAACAGAGGTGCAGAAAGGCAAGAGTACAGAAAGAGGCAAAATGAAGAGTGAGCTGAGGAAAGAGAGGTGCAGAGAGAGGTGAGAGGTGCAGAACGAGGCAAGAGTGGTGCGGAAAGAGGCATGAGATATGCAGGAAGAGGTAGGAGACGTGCAGGAAGAGGTAAGAGAGGAGCAGGAAGAGGTAAGAGGTGCAGAAAGGAGAGCATGAGCTGCACAAAGAGGCAAAAGTGGTGCAGAGAGGCAAGAGACGTGCAGAAAGTTGAGAGGTGCAGAAAGAGGCAAGAGAGGTACAGAAAGAGGCCAGAGAAGTGCAGAAAGAGGCAAGAGAGGTGCAGAAAGAAGCAAGAGAAGTTCAGAAAGAGGCAAAAGAGGTGCAGAAAGAGACCAGAGAGGTGCAGAAAGAAGAGTGAGCTGCAGAAAGAGGCAAGGAAGGTACAGAAAGGGGCAAGAGAGGTGCACAAAGTAGCAAGAAAGGTGCCGAAAGAGGCAAGAGGTGCAGAAAGAGGCAAGAGTGGTGCAGAACGAGGCAAGTGTGGTGCAGAACGAGGCAAGAGTGGTGCAGAAAAAGGCAGGAGTGGTGCATAAAGAGGCAAGGGACGTGCAGAAAGAGGTAAGAGACTTGCAGAAAGAGGCAAGAGATGTGCCGAAAGAGTTAAGCGATGCAGAAAGAAGAGTGAGCTGCATAAAGAGGCAAAAGTGGTGCAGAAAGAGGCAAGAGACATGCAGAAAGAGGTGAGCGGTACAGAAAGAGGCCAGAGAAGTGCAGAAAGAGGCAAGAGAGGTGCAGAAAGAGGTGAGAGGTACAGAAAGAGGCATGAGATATGCAGAAAGAGGTAAGAGAGGAGCAGGAAGAGGTAAGAGAGGAGCAGGAAGATGTAAGAGAGGTGCAGAAAAAAGAGCGTGAGCTGCACAAAGAGGCAAAAGTGGTGAAAAAAAGGCAAGAGACATGCAGAAAGTTGAGAGGTGCAGAAAGAGGCAAGAGAGGTAGAGAAAGAGGCAAGAGTGGGGCAGATAGAGCCAAGAGAGGTACAAAAAGAGGCAATAGAGGTGCAGAAAGAGACCAGAGAGGTGCAGAAAGAAGAGAGTGAGCTGCAGAAAGGCAAGAGAGGTGCAGAAAGAGGCAAGAGAGGTGCAGAAAGATGCATGAGAGGTATAGAAAGAGGCAAGAATGGTGCAGAAGTACACACAAGAAGTGCAGAAAGAGGCAAGAGACCTATAGAAAGAGGAAAGAGGTACAGAAAAAAGAGTGAGGTGCAGTAAGAGGTAAGAGAGGTACAGAAAGATGCAAGAGATGTGCAGGAAAGGCAAGAGAAGTTCAGAAAGAGGCACAAGAGGAGCAGAAAGGCTAGAGAGGTGCAGAAAGAAGAGATGGTGCTGCAGTAAGAGGCAAGAGAGGTGCAGAAATGCAAAACAAAAGATGTGCAGAAAGAAGCAAGAGAAGTGCAGAAAGAGGCAAGAGAGGTACAGAAAAGACAACAGAAATTCTGAAAAAGGCAAGAGTTGCAGAACAAGACGAGAGAGGTATAGAAATGATTACGGGAGGTGCATAAACAGGCAAGAGGTACAGCAAGAAGCAATAGAACTACAGAAAGAGGCAAGAGATGCAGAAAGAGGCAATAGAGGTTGAGAAAGAGGCAAGAGCGGTACAGAAAGGAAAGAGGTGCAGAAAGAAGCAAGAAGTGCAGGAAGAGGCAAATGAGGTAAAGAAAGAAGAAGAAAGGTGCAGAAAGAGGCAAGTGCAGAGCAGAAAGATGCAAGAGCGGTGCAGAAAGATGCGAGAGGTGCAGAAAGAGGCAAGAGAGAAGCAAAAGAGGCAAGGGGTGCAGAAAGGCAGGAGGGGTGTAGAAACAGGCAAGAGGGGTGCAGAAAGTGGCAAGAGAGATGCAGAAAGAGGCAACAGAGATACAGAAAGAAGAGAGCAAGGTGCAGAAAGAGGCAATAGAGGTGCAGAAAGAGGCAAGAGAAGTGCAGAAAGAGGCATTAGAGGTGCAGAAAGAGGCAAGAGAGCTGTAGAAAGAAGCAAGAGTGGTGCAGAAGGAGGCACGGACGTGCAGAAAGAAGCAAGGCAAGAGGGGTGCATAAAGAGGCAAGAGGGGTGCATAAAGAGGCAAGAGGGGTGCAGAAAGAAGAGTGAGGTGCAGAAAGAGGCAAGAGGTATAGAAAGAGGCAAGAGGTATAGAAAGAGGCTAAAGAAGTGCAGAAAGAGGCAACGTAGGTGCAGAAAGAGGCATGAGTGGGGCAGAAGGAGGCACGAGAGGTGCATAAAGACGAAATAGGTGCAGAAAACAGTGAGCTGCTGAAAGAGGCAAGAGATAAGGGGTATTGTAAAAGGCAAAAGATGTGCAGATAGAGGAGATTGAGCTGCAGAAAGAGGCAAGAGAGGTGCAGAAATGCAAAAAAGGTGCAGAAAGAAGCAGGAAAAGTGCAGAAAGGCAAGAGAGGTACTGAAACAGGCAAGAGAGGTGCAGAATGTCATTAGAGGTGCAAAAAGAAGCAAGAGAGGTGCAGAAAGAAGAGTGAGGTGCAGAAAGAGGTATAGAAAGAGGCAAGAGGTACAGAAAGAGGTTAAAGAAATGCAGAAAGAGGCAAGATGGGTGCAGAAAGAGGCAATAGAGGTGCAGAAAGAGGCAAGAGTGGGTCAGAAGGCACGCGAGGTGCAGAAAAAAAGTGAGCTGCTCAAAGAGGCAAGGGAGGTGCAGAAAGAGGCAAAAAAGGTGCGGAAAAAAAGCAAGAGAGGCACAGAAAGGAAGAAATGTGCAGAAATACGTGAGAGGTGCAGAAAGAAGCAAGGGGTGCAGAAAGAAGAGAGTGAGGTGCGGTAAGAGGCAAGAGAGGTGTAGAAAACGGCAAGAGGTGCAAAAAGAGGCAGGAGAGGTGCAGAAAAAGGCAAGAAAGGTGCAGAAAAACACGAAAGGAGCAGAAAGAGGCAAGGGAGGTACAGAAGGAGGAAAGAGGTATAGAAAGAGGCAAAAGTGGTGTAGAAAGAGGCAAGAGGTACTGAAAGAGACAAGAGGTGAAGGAGTCGGCAAGAGAAATGCAGAAAGAGGCAAGAGAGGAACAGAAAGAGGCAAGAGAGGTGCAGAAAGAAGAGTGAGCTGCAGAAAGAGGCAAGGAAGGTACAGAAAGGGGCAAGAGAGGTGCACAAAGTAGCAAGAAAGGTGCAGAAAGAGGCAAGACGTGCAGAAAGAGGCAAGAGGTGCAGAACGAGGCAAGAGTGGTACAGAACAAGGCAAGTGTGGTGCAGAATGAGGCAAGAGTGGTGCATAAAGAGGCAAGAGATGTGCAGAAAGAGTTAGCGATGCAGAAAGAAGAGTGAGCTGCATAAAGAGGCAAAAGTGGTGCAGAAAGAGGCAAGAGACGTGCAGAAAGAGGCGAGAGGTACAGAAAGAGATAAGAGGTGTGAAAAGAGGCAAAAGAGGTGCAGAAAGAAGAAAGAAGTGTAGAAAAGCAAGATAGGTGTAGAAAGAGGCAAGAGGTACAGAATGACACGAGAGGGGGATATAAAGAGGCAAGAGAGGTACAGAAAGAGGCAAGAATTGCAGAAAGAGGCAAGGAAGGCGCATAAAGAGGCAAGGGAGGTGTAGAAAGAGGCAAGAGAGGTGCAGAAAGAGTCGAGAGGTATAGAAAGGCAAGACTGGTGTAGGAGGCACAAGAGGTGCAGATAGAGGCAAGAGATGTGCAGAAAGAGAGAAGAGGTGCAGAAAGGCAAGAGAGGGGCAGACAGAAGAAAGAGCGGTACTCAAATAGGCCAGACAGGTATAGAAAGAGGCAAGAGAGTTGCAGAAAGAGGAAGGAGATGTGCCGAAAGAGGTAACGGGTACAGAAAGAGGCAAGAGAGGTACAGAAAGAAGCAAGAGAGGTGCAAGACGATGCAAGAGGTATAGACTAAGCATGGGCGAATTTTGTGAATCTGGCGTTCGCGAATTTGCGGATTTGCGAACTCACAATCCGCAAAATCCGTGAATTCTCGCGAATTTGCGGATTTTTTTTGTGTTCGCAAGGATTTATGCCAGTTCGCGAGGGTTTTGTACCAGTTCGCAATTGTGAACTTACATGTCGGCTCGCAACGGTCGCGATTATGTTGTTTCTATGTCTGGTTCATCATCACAGGTTCCCAGCACCCTCTGTTTCACCACTGCCACCCTCTGTTTCACCCATGCCACCCTCTGGTACATCAATGCCACCCTCTGGTTCATCATCACTGTAGATTATGGGGGGAAAAAGCAAGCACACCTGCCCTGCTTCAACTGACATGAATTAATTTGGGGTTGATTTATTAATGTGTCACTGTTTTAAAATTCCAGTCTGCACCTGCTTTCTTATCTGTAATTTGCTTTCTGTTGCAGTGCAATTTTTTTTTCCAGGACCTTTGTGGCCTACTTGTAGCTATTCTATGATCCGGCTGTGAGGGTCAGAGCAGGGTCATACAATTGTTGCAACTAGCAACTGAACTCTGGAGGGGCCCCAGTCAGGAAGCACAACAGGGAATGGTTACTAATGATGAATTTGAACTTTTGCACCTGCTGGTGAGTGCTTTCAGTTTAGCAAAACTCGTTTTTCTGCAGAACAGCAAATGAAATGCCAACAAGCTTACTTGTGAAAGTTTATTTCTAATCCAAAAGTGATCCAAAGAAAGTCAAAAGGCCTCAAATCCCAAAAAGGGCAGGCAAATGTTAACCTGAGGAGTTATTCTGATAAAAATCATCATTTTCAGAAGGTCTATGCTGCTTGCTAGTGGATTTCTTGTGCAGAATTGCAAATTTTGTAATTTTGCGAGTGCGAGATTGTTGCTGCCCGCCGCAACTACATGTTCGCAATTGCGAACTTACACCGCACGCCGCAAAATTGTATCACCAAGAAAAAAAATCCGCTGCGTGCGAATTTGCGGATTTTCGGTACATTCGCGAGCGTTTGCGGATTGCGAATTTACCAAAAATCCGCAAAATCCGCGAGCGGAACGGATTTTCCGCCCATGCTTAGTGTAGACAGAGGCAATAGAGGTGCAGAAAGGCAACAGAGGTGCAGAAAGGCAAGAGTACAGAAAGAGGCAAACTGAAGAGTGAGCTGAAGAAAGAGGAAAGAGAGGTGCAGAAAGAGGTGAGAGGTGCAGAAAGAGGCAAGAGTGGTGCGGAAAGAGGCATGAGATATGCAGGAAGAGGTAAGAGACGTGCAGGAAGAGGTAAGAGAGGAGCAGGAAGAGGTAAGAGGTGCAGAAAGGAGAGCATGAGCTGCACAAAGAGGAAAAAGTGGTGCAGAGAGGCAAGAGACGTGCAGAAAGTTGAGAGGTGCAGAAAGAGGCAAGAGAGGTACAGAAAGAGGCCAGAGAAGTGCAGAAAGAGGCAAGAGAGGTGCAGAAAGAAGCAAGAGAAGTTCAGAAAGAGGCAAAAGAGGTGCAGAAAGAGACCAGAGAGGTGCAGAAAGAAGAGTGAGCTGCAGAAAGAGGCAAGGAAGGTACAGAAAGGGGCAAGAGAGGTGCACAAAGTAGCAAGAAAGGTGCGGAAAGAGGCAAGAGGTGCATAAAGAGGCAAGAGGTGCAGAACGAGGCAAGTGTGGTGCAGAACAAGGCAAGTGTGGTGCAGAACGAGGCAAGAGTGGTGCAGAAAAAGGCAGGAGTGGTGCATAAAGAGGCAAAGGATGTGCAGAAAGAGGCAAGAGACTTGCAGAAAGAGGCAAGAGATGTGCCGAAAGAGTTAAGCGATGCAGAAAGAAGAGTGAGGCAAAAGAGGTGCAGAATGAAGCAAGAGAAGTACAGAAAGGGGCAAGAGATGTACAGAAAGTCAAGAGAGGTGCAGTAAGAGGCAAGACGGGTACAGAAAGAGGCAAGAGATGTGTAGGAAAGGCAAGAGATGGACAGAAAGTCAAGAGAGGTGCAGAAAGAGGCAAGAGAGGTGCAGTAAGAGTTAAGGGAGGTACAGAAAAGGCAAGAGAAGGTCAGAAAGAGGCAAGCGAGGTGCCAAAAGAAGCAATAGAAGTGGAGAGAGGCAAGAGGTGCAGAAAGAGACAAGAGATATGCAGAAAGAGGCAAGAGAGGTGGAGCTAAAGGTCAGAGAGGTGCAGAAAGAGGAAAGAGGTACAGAAAGAGGCAAGAGGTACAGTAAGAGGCAAAAGAGGTAAAGAAAGGTGCAGAAAGAGGCAAGTGAGAAGCAGAAAGATCCAAGCGATGTGTAGAAAGAGGCAATAGAGAAGCAGAAGAGAGGCAAGAGGGGTGTAGAAAGAGGCAAGAGAGATGCAGAAAGACGTAAGAGAGGTGCAGAAAGAGGCAAGAGAGGTGCAGAAAGGAAGAAATGTGCAGAAAGAAGCAAGCAGTGCAGAAAGAAGCAAGAATGTTACAAAAAGAAGCAATAGAGATGCAGAAAGAAGAGAGCAAGGTGCAGAAAGAGGCAATAGAGGTACAGAAAGAGCCAAGAGAAGTGCAGAAAGAGGCAGGAGAGGTGCAGAAAGAGGCTACAAAAGAGCAGAAAGAGCCAACAGAGATGCAGTAAGAGGCAAGAGAGGTGCAGTAAGAGGCAAGAGAGGTGCAGTAAGAGGCAAGAGAGGTGCTGTAAGAGGCAAGAGAGGTGCAGTAAGAGGCAAGAGAGGTGTAGAAAGAGGAAAGAGGGGTGCAGAAAGAGGCAAGAGGGTTGCAGAAGGAAAAGAGGGGTGCAGAAGGAGGCACGGAGGTGCATAAAGAGGCAAGAGGGGTACAGAAAGAGGAAAGAGGGGTGCAGAAAGATGCAAGAGGGTTGCAGAAAGGCAAGAGAGGTGTAGAAAGAGGCAAGAGAGGTGCACAAGGAGGCATGGGGTGCAGAAAGGCAAGAGAAGTGCAGAAAGGCAAGAGAGGGGCAGATAGAGGCAAGAGAAATGCAGGGAGAGGCAAGAGAGGTGCAGAAAGAGGCAAGAGAGGTACAGAAAGAGGCAAGTGTGGTGTAGAAAGAGGCAAGAGTGGTGCAGAAGGAGGCACGAGAGGTGCAGAACAAGGCAAGAGAGGTGCAGAGCAAGGCAAGAGACATGCAGAAAGAAGAAAGACGTGCAGAAGGAAGAGAGTAAGCTACTGAAAGAGGCAAGAGGTGCAGAAAGAGGCAAGAGACATGCAGAAGGATGAGTGATCTGCTGAATGAGGCAACAGAGGTGCAGAAAGAGGCAAAAGAGGTACAGTAAGAATTAAGAGACGTACAGTAAGCATGTCTCTATTTAAGAGTGTATTTACAAAACCAGACAGTGCAGGCCGCGAAGCCTTCTATTGGCCGTGCGCAGATGGCTCATAAAAATGATCTGATATGTCACTTCCGCTGAGGAAAGCCGCTTTCATTTAGGGAAGCAGGCTTACAGTCCTCCTCAGACGGTTGTTTTAACGTGGCTTCCCTCAGTTTGTTTTTATATAGCGCGAACTAGACCCAAAGGTTTTATTACTCACGGAGTAGCTATTTCTTCAATAATCAAGAAGGCGCTTTAGGCCTCATAGAGAGAGGGCAGCAGGCGAGGCCGGGAGAGGGCAGCAGGCGAGGCCGGGAAGTCTGGTGCAGGAAGCGGAGGCAGGTCAGGCAGCAGGCAAGACCCACCCATTCATTGGTTGAGGTTGGATCCTTGGCGTCTATTGGGTACCCTGGCAACGGTGCACCTGATAGGTGCAGGGGCGTGGTGACCGGCGTGCTTGGACTCGGAAATGCTTTGTTTACTTTGTGCACGCCGCGCTCCCATTTTGTAATGGTATGATGGACGCGGTTTTGATTTAGCAGGGTGGACGGCGTCCACCCTGAAAAACCCTCCGAAATAAGTGGGGGGATGCCGTCCACCCGCGTGGTACCCCGACTCGTGCCCTGCTAGAGAGGTAGAAAGTGGCAGGAGTGGTGCAGCAAGAGGCAAGAGAAGGTCAGAAAGAGGTAAGAGAGGTGCAAAAAGAGGTAAGAGGTATAGAAAGAGGCAAAAGAGGTGCAGAAAGAAGAGAGTGAGCTGCAGAAAGAGGCAGAAGAGGTGCAGAAAGCAGACCCCCCAGGATATAGCGGCATGGATTGGCAAATTTAGCGGCACAAAAATGAAAATTTTGCGGCACAAAAATGGAAATTTAGCGGCATGTAGCGGCATTTTATTTTGGGTTTTTTGCAACACCAAACACAGATATATTCAGTATTCTGCGTGGTAACACACACTGGAGATGAAGTGGGAGCGATTTACGAAATAATGATGAAGAAGAGAGGCCAGGGAGACGAAGAAGAGAGGCCAGGGAGACGAGCAGAGAAGATCAATAGCCAAATGCGTGGGAGTACAAGTCTTACATTGAACAGTAACATAAATAGAAAGCCATAGTCGGGAAGCAGCGTGGTGAAACATGTAAAAATCCTGTATAGTTACTCCAAGAATAAATGTAAAATGTTATTTAGACACTTAATGTTTTACTGTCTTTCCTGTCCACTCACAACATTCATTTTCCCTCCGTTTACACAAAAAGTAAACATTTACCTTGTCTGGCTTTAACTTAATAAGTTCATAAGTTAAAGCCAGACAAAGTACATGTTTACTTATTGTGTAAACGGTTAAGCACTCGAGGTGGCCTTCTAACAAACCCCAGCGCACCGAGCCTTACAGCCAGCATGGAAATAACACTGCCGAGTCACAAAATACATAATTTATAAAGACGGAAAACTTGGGAATTGATTAATCCCAAGGACAGCGCGGATTTGGTGTGAAAAGGACATTTATCAAAAATGAAAATAGATGTAGGATACGGATGCATTCATACTGTAAAGTTGCCCACAGAAACGTTAGAAAATGTGAAGCCAGCCCAGTAAATATCATACATGTGGCGCTGATGCTTGCTTGTTAAAAAGTAATTTACCTATAGCAACCCAATCACCAGTTTCTATATTGATAGGACATACTTTCTGTGGGTATGGATTTATATAATATAAATCCATACCCACAGAAACTATGTCCTATCAATATAGAAACTGGTGATCGGGTTGCTATAGGTAAATTGCTTTTTAACAAGCAAGCATGATAGTATTGCAGCACATGTCAAGAGAGAAGCCTGGATGTTTTACCCGCGGCCTTAAACACGCAGCCCAGGCCGGGGGCCGGTCGGCCACATCTCCGTCTGCCCCCCCTCCCACCCGGGCAGTGCTCTCCCCTATGTGTGCGGCGGGCCCCCACCAGCGTGAAGGACGGAGGTACCTGTGTCCTGTTCTCTGGCCGGCTTTCCTCCTGCTCTCTGAGGAAGAGTCTTCGTGTCGCTGCCGCTTCGTGCTCTCTCCCCCTGGTGTGGTGCTGGTCTTCTCCCTCGCTCGCTCGGCCACCGCCCTCGACCTCCTGGCTCCTTCTCTTCTCACACGCCGCAAATCAATCCTGGGTCAATCCTGGGGGGAATGGGAACCATGGGTGCCTCGCGCCTTCTCTTTTAAGGCGGAACGGGCGGAGGAAAGACGGCGAACGGGCAAAAACGGCAAATTTCGCGGGCTTTTTGCCAAATATCGCGGCATTTCCCGAGATCGGCCAATTTCGCGGTTTTTTTGCAAATCGCGAAATCGCGATAAGCTGGAGGGTCTGAGAAAGAGGCAAGAGACATGCAGAAAGAAGCGAGATATGCAGAAAGAGGTATAGAAAGAAGTAAGAGAGGTCCAGAAAGAGGCAAGAGACATGCAGAAAAAGGCAAAAGGTGCAGAAAGGTACGCGCAGTAAGAGGCAAGAGAGGTGCAGAAAGAGGCAAAAGAGGTGCAGAAAGAAGAAGAAATGTGCAGAAGGACGCGAGCAGTTCAGAAAAACTAGAAAGGTGCAAAAAGAAGCAGGAGAGATGCAGAAAGAAAAGAGAAAGGTGCAGAAAGAGGCAAGAGAGGTACGGAAAGAGGACAGAGAAGTGCAGAAAGAAGCAAGAGAAGTGCAGAAAGAGGCAAGAGAGGGGCAGAAAGAGGTAGGAAAAGAGCAGAAAGAGGCAAGAGAGGTGCAGAAAGAGGGAAGAGAGATGGAGAAAGTCACGAGCGCTGCAGTAAGAGGCAAGGGAAGTGCAGAAAAGGCAAGAGATGTTCAGGAAGAGACATGCAGAAAGTGGCAATAGGTGCAGAAAGCGGTAAGCGTAGAAAGAGGCAAGAGATGTGCAGAAAGAGGCAAGAAATGTACAGAAAAAGGCAAGAGGTTCGGAAAGAGGTTCAGATAGAGGCAAGAGAGGTGCAGAAAGGCAAGAGCGGGCAGATAGAGGTAAGAGAAATGCAGGGAGAGGCAAGAGAGGTGCAGAAACAGGCAAGAAAGGAGCAGAAAGAATCATGAGGTGTAGAAAGAGGCAAGAGTGGTACAGAAGGAGGTACAAAAGGCACAGAAAGAGGTAAAAGGTGCAGAAAAGAGTGAGCTGCTGAAAGAGGCAAGGGAGGTGCAGAAAGAGGTAAGAGGTGTAGAAAGAGGCAATAGGTGTGCAGAAAGAAGAGATTGGACTGCAGAAAGAGTCAATAGAGTTGCAGAAAGGCAAAAGAGTTGCAGAAAGAAGCAAGAAAAGTGCAGAAAGAGGCAAGAGGGGTACAGAAAGAGGGAAGAGAGGTGGAGAAAGTCAACAGCAGTGCAGTAAGAGGCCAGAGAGGTACAAAAAAGGCAAGAGAAGTTCAGGAAGAGGCAAGAGAGGTGCAGAAAGAGGCAAGAGAGGTGCAGAAAGAGTCAAGGGAGGTGCAGAAAGAGGCAAGAGGGGTGCAGAAAGAGGCAAGCGGGGTGGATAAAGAGGCAAGATATGTGCAGAATGACAAGAGGGTGCCGAAAGATGGAAGAGGGGTGCTTAAAGAAGAAAGAGGTGAAAATGAAGCAAGAGAAATGCAGGAAGAAGAGTGAGGTGCAGAAAGAGGCAAGAGAAGTAGAGAAAGAAGAAAGTGAGCTGCAGAAAGAGGCAAGGAAAGCGCAGAAAGGGGCAAGAGGTGTAGAAAGAGGCAAGAGAGGTATGAAAAGAGGCAAGAGAGGTGTAGAAAGAGGCAAGAGTGGTGCAGAAAGAGGCACGAGAGGTACCGAACAAGGCAAGAGATGTGCAGAAAAAGGGAAGAGACGTGCAGAAGGAAGAGAGTAAGCTACTGAAAGAGGCAAGAGAGGTGCAGAAAGAGGCAAGAGACATGCAGAAGGTAGAGAGTGAGCAGCTGAAAGAGGCAACAGAGGTGCAAAAAGAGTCAACAGAGGTGCAGAAAGAGGCCACAGAGGTGCAGAAAGAGGCAAAAGAGATGCAGAAAGAAGCAATAGAAGTGCAGAAAGAGGCAAAAGGTACAGAAACAGTCAAGAGACCTCCCGAATGAGGCAAGAGAGGTGCAGAAAGAGGCAAAAGACATGCAGAAAGAGGCAAGAGGTGCCGAAAAAGGTAATAAGCGCAGAAAGAGGCAAGAGATGTTCAGAAAGAGGCAATAGATGTGCAGGAAGAGGTAAGAGAGGTGCTGAGAGAGGAAAGAGGTGCAGAAAGAGGCAAGAGAGGTGCAGAAAGGCAAGCCAGGGGCACATAGAGGTAAGAAAAATTCAGAGAGAGCCAAGAGAGGTACAGAAAGGAGAGTGAGCTGCAGAAAGAGGCAAGGAAGGGACATAAAGAAGCAAGAGAGGTACAGAAAGAGGCTAGAAAAGTGCAGAAAGAGGCAAGAGTTCAACTTCAAGTTTAAAATTTGTATAGCGCACTACTCACCCAGAGGGTCTCAAGGCGCTTGAGGGAGGGGGGGGGGTACTTTACTTATCGAATATCCAAGTTTTTAGTTGTTTTCTGAAGGAGAGGTGGTTCTGTGTAAGGCAGAGGTAGGTGGGGAGAGAATTCCAGGTCTTGGCCGCTAAGTAGAAGAAGGATCTTCCCCCCATGGTGGATCTTTGGATGCGTGGAATTGCGGCGAGGGCTTGATTGGATGATCGTAGTTGGCGGGTGGGTGTGTAAAAGGACAGGCGCATGTTAAGGTATTCGGGTCCTAGTTCGTAGAGGGCTTTGTGTGCGTGGGTGAGGAGACAGAACGTTATTCTCTTGTTGACGGGGAGCCAGTGAAGGTCTTTCAGGTGACCGGAAATGTGAGCTTGGCGGGGATGTCTAGGATGAGTCTGGCTGAGGCGTTTTGGATGCGTTGGAGTTTTTTCTGTAGTTTGGCTGTGGTACCGGCGTAAAGGGTGTTTCCGTAGTCCAGTCGGCTTGTGACCAGTGCATGAGTGACCGTCTTTCTTGTTTCGGTGGGGATCCAACGGAAGATTTTTTGAGCATACGTAGGATGTTGAAGCATGATGATGAGACGGCGTTGATTTGTCTGGTCATCGAGAGGGAGGAGTCCAGGATGAAGCCCAGGTTACGTGCGTGGTCTGTTGGTATGGGTGCGTTTCCCAGGGCCGGTGGCCACCATGAGTCGTCCCAGGCAGAGGGGGACTTCCGTTTTGTCCGAGTTCAGTTTTAAACGGCTGTTCTTCATCCACTCGGCTACTTCTTTCATCCCTTCGTGTAGGTTGGTTTTGGCTGTGTTTGGGTCTTTAGTGAGGGAAAGGATCAGCTGGGTGTCGTCTGCGTAGGAGATGATGTTGAGGTTGTGTTGGCGCGCGATGGATGCGAGGGGACTCATGTATACGTTGAAGAGGGTGGGACTGAGTGATGATCCTTGTGGTACGCCGCATATGACTTCGGTGGCCTCTGATCTAAAAGGGGGGAGGCGGACTCTCTGGGTTCTTCCGGCTAGGAACGAGATGATCCAGTCCAATGCTTTTCCTTGTGTTCCGACGTTGCTGAGGCGTTGTATAAAGGTGCTATGACAGACTGTGTCGAAGGCTGCGGAGAGGTCAAGTAGGATGAGGGCAGCTGTTTTTCCGTTGTCCAGTAGAGTTCGAATGTCGTCTGTTGCTGCGATAAGGGCGGTCTCGGTGCTGTGTTTTGCTCGGAAGACGGACTGTGAAGGGTCGAGGGATTTGTTGGATTCTAGGAAGGCGGCAAGCTGACTGTTGACGGCTTTCTTAATGACTTTGGCAGGGAATGGGAGGAGCGAAATGGGGCGGTAGTTCTTAAGTTCAGTGGGGTCTGCTGTGGGTTTCTTCAGGAGGGCGCTGAGTTCAGCATGTTTCCAGCTTTCCGGGAAGGTAGCGGAGTTGAGGGAGCAGTTGATGACGTCTCGCAGATGGGTTGCGATAATGGAGTCTGCTTTGTTGAAAATGTGGTGGGGACATGGGTCGGTTGGCGATCCTGAGTGGATGGAGTTCATCAGGCGGATGGTGTCTTCAGTGGTGATTGGGTTCTAGGTGCAAAGGTTGTTGGAGGGTGGTTTTAGTTCGGAGGTGGGTGGGGTGGACTGGTATCCAAAGCTGTTATGTATGTCAGCGATTTTGTTGTGGAAGAACGAGGCTAGAGAGTCGCAGAGGTCTTGGGAGGCAGTTATGTTGTTGGTGCCGGCGGTGGGGTTGGTGAACTCTTTGACGATGTTGAATAGTTCTTTACTGTTGTGGGCGTTGTTGTCGAGTCGATCCCTGAATGCTGATTTCTTGGTGAATCGGATCAGTTGGTGGTGTTTGCGGGTGGCGTTCTTGAAGGTGGCCAGGTTGTCAGTGGTTGGGTTTTTTCGCCAGGCTTTCTCGAGGGTGCGACAGATCTTCTTGGATTTCTTAAGGTCATCATTGAACCAGGGGGCTTTTTTGCTACCTTGCTTGATTTGATGGTTTTTCAAGGGTGCTAATTCTTTAGCGCTGTAGGTGATCCATTGTGTGAGGTTGGTGGCTGCTTGGTTTGGGTCCGATGATTTGGCAGGAGGGTTTTGATGAAGCGATCTGAAGAGGTGGTCGGTGGTAATTTTGTTCCAGTTTCTGCGGGGAATTGGTTGTGGGTGGTTGTGGGTCGTAGTCTTTTTGTAGTTGAAGTGAACGCAGCTGTGGTCAATCCAATAGAGAGCTGTGGTGTGATTGAAGGAGATGTGCTTGCTGGAGGTGAAGATTGGGTCGAGCGTAGTGGGTGGGGGTGTCAACAAGTTGTTTGAGTCCGAGATTGGCGAGGTTGTCCAGAAGGGTGGTGGTGCTGCTGTCGTTGTTCTTTTCCAGGTGGAAGTTGAGGTCTCCCAGTAGGATGTAGTCCTCGGAGGGGAGGGAGTGTGGGCTGATGAAGTCAGTGATGTCTTCGCTGAATTGTGTGCGGGGTCCTGGTGGTCTGTAGATGAGGGTGCCTCTGAGTGTGGTCTTGGGGTCGGTGTGGATCTGGAAGTGAAGGTGTTCGGCGGCTGCGAGGGTATCGTCGGAGCTGGTTGTGATGCGGATGGTGTTCTTATGGACGATGGCGATGCCTCCTCCTGTTTGGTTGATGCGGTCCTTTCGGATGATCTTGTAGCCGTCCGGGATGGCTATGGCGATGTCGGGCGTTGATGAGGCGTTCATCCAGGTTTCTGTAAGAAAGGCGACGTCCGGTGATGTGGTGTCTAGTAGGTTCCAAAGTTCAATGGCGTGTCTGTGGACCGAGCGGGTGTTGAGCAGGATGCACTTCAGGCGGTTAGTGTCGGAGCTCTGTTTGGAGTTTGTGGATTTGGTGTGGGTTCTGGTGTAGTCAAACTTGCAGGAGTGGCAGGAGAAGGGTCCATGGGTGTGTCCTGGGGTGGCTTGGTAGCAGTTTGGGAGTCGGCCGGGGTTAAGTGCTGAGAGAGCTGCGGCGTCGTACGTTATGCGGGTGGAGTGCATTTTGCAGGGGCCTGGGGGTTTGGCGCTGGGCGCGGTCCAGGCGCGGACGGGCGTAGACGGGCTTACCTTTGGCGCGCCTTCAGCGCGCATAGTGCGTGCCCGCTGCGCGAAAGTGCATCTGTCATAAGTGGATAGTGAAGGGGGGCATAGCGAGGGAGGAGCAGCTGGGAGGCGGGAGCGGGGTGGAGAGATGGGCTTGGAGGCACAACAACAACAAAATGACAGCAGAAAACAAAAGCGAAACAGGACGAGATTGGGGCACAATGAGGAGTATAGCTATGGGCTGTGGCACTGGCACAATCAGTCATTAATTAATTTGCCAATTAATGCGAGCAATGCAATGGTAGTAATGGGCAATAGAGCACTACGATGATAGTCAGGCACAACAACTTTTACGGCAATGCGAGCACAGCGCTATGATAATAGTCCAGCACAACAGTTTTTAAAGACAATGCGATCACAGCGTTACGATGATAATCAGGCACAAAGTCAAGCACAACAGCTTTTAAAGGCAATGCGAGCACAGCGCTACTATGATAATCAGGCACAAAAGCTATGAAAAGCAATGCAGCAGTGAGCAATTTATCGCTACGATACTCAAGTGGCCAGGGAGCGTGTGGGAGCGACCGCTTCTGAACGGTGCAGAAAGGCAAAAAGGAGCAGCAAGAGGCAAAAGAGGTGTAGAAATATGCAAGAGTGCTGCAGAAGGAGGCACAAGTGATACAGAAAGAAGAGGTGCAGAAAAGAGTGAGATACTGAAAGAGGCAAGAGAGGTGCAAAAAGAGGTAAGTGGTGTAGAAATAGGCAAGATGTATACAGAAAGAAGAAATGAGCTGCATAAAGAGGCAAGAGAGGTGCAGAAAGGCAAGAGAGGTGCAGAAAGGCAAAAGAGGTGCAGAAAGAAGCAAGAAAAATATAGAAAGAGGCAAGAGAGGTGCAGAAAGGCAAAAGAGGTGCAGAAAGAAGCAAGAAAAGTTTAGAAAGAGGCAAGAGAGGTGCAGAAAGTCAAGAGAGGTGCAGTTAGAGGCAAGTGGGGTGCAGAAAGAAGAGATTGAGCTAAAGAAAGAGGCAAGAGGTGCAGAAAGGCAAGAGGGGTACATAAAGAGGCAATACATGTGCAGAAAGACAAAAGGGTGCACAAAGGCAAAAGAGGTGAAAAATGAAGCCAGAGAGGTGCAGAAAGAAGAGAGTGAGGTGCAGAAAGAGTCGAGAGGTTCAGAAAGAGGCAAGAGAGGTAAAGAAAGTAAAGAGCGCTGCAGTAAGAGGCAAGAGAGGTACAGAAAAGGCAAGAGAGGTGCAGGAAGAGGCAAGAGAGGTGCAGAAAGAGGCAAGAGAGGTGCAGAAACAGGCAAGAGATGCAGAAAGAGGCAAGAGACATGCAGAAAGAGGCAAGAGGTGCAGAAGCAGTAAGCGCAGAAAGAGGCAAGAAATGTACAGAAAAAGGCAAGAGAGGTTCAGAAAGAGGAAAGCGGTTCAGATAGAGGCAAGAGAGGTGCAGGAAGGCAAGAGAGGGGCAGATAGATGTAATAGAAATCCAGAGAGAGACAAGAGAGGTGCAGAAACAGGCAAGAAAGGAGCAGACAGAATCACGAGGTGTAGAAAGAGGCAAGAGTGGTACAGAAGGAGGTACAAGAGGTGCAGAAAGAGGTAAAAGGTGCAGAAAAAGGAGTGAGCTGCTGGAAGAGGCAAGGGAGGTGCAGAAAGAGGTAAGAGGTGTAGAAAGAGGCAAGAGACCTGCAGAAAGAGGCAAGAGGTGCCAAAAGAGGTAATAAGGCCAGAAAGAGGCAATAGATGTGCAGAAAAAGGCAATAGATGTGCAGAAAGAGGTAAGAGAGGGGCTGAAAGAGGAAAGAAGTGCAGAAAGAGGCAAGAGAGGTGCAGAAAGGCAAGACAGAGGCACATAGAGGTAAGAGAAATGCAGAGAGAGCCAAGAGAGGTACAAAAAGAAGAGAGTGAGCTGCAGAAAGAGGCAAGGAAGGGGCATAAAGAGGCAAGAGAGGTACAGAAAGAGGCTAGAAAAGTGCCGAAAGAGGCAAGACCGGTACAGAAAGGCAAAAAGGAGCAGAAAGGGGCAAGAGAGGTGTAGAAATAGGCAAGAGTGCTGCATAAGGAGGCACAAGAGGTACAGAAAGAAGAGGTGCAGTAAAAAGAGTGAGCTACTGAAAGAGGCAAGAGAGGTGCAGAAAGAGGGAAGTGGTGTAGAAAGAGGTAAGAGGTATACAGAAAGAAGAAATTGATCTGCAGAAAGAGGCAAGAGAAGTGCAAAAAGGCAAAAGAGGTGCAGAATGAAGCAAGAAAAGTTCAGAAAGAGGCAAGAGAGGTGCAGAAAGTCAAGAGATGTGCAGTTAGAGGCAAGTGGGGTACAGAAAGAAGAGATTGGGCTACAGAAAGAGGCAAGAGGTGCAGAAAGAGGTGAGAGGGGTACATAAAGAGGCAATACATGTGCAGAAAGACAAGAGGGTGCACAAAGGCAGGAGAGGTGAAAAAGAAGCAAGAGATGTGCAGAAAGAAGAGAGGGAGGTGCAGAAAGAGACAAGAGAGGTACAGAAAGAGGCAAGAGAGGTAGAGAAAGAGGCAAGAGAAGTACAGAAAGAGGCGAGAGGTGCAAAAAGAGGCAAGAAAGGAGCAGAAAGAGGCAAGAGGTGCAGAAAGAGGCAAGAGACATACAGAAAGAGCCAAGAGATGTGCAGAAAGAGGCAAGAGGGGTGCATAAAGAGGCAAGAGATGTGCATAAAGAGGCAAGAGATGTACATAAAGAGGCAAGAGATGTGCAGAAAGAGGCAATATGGGTGCATAAAGAGGCAAGAGATGTGCATAAATAGGCAAGATATGTGCAGAAAGAGGCAATAGGGGTGCATAAAGAGGCAAGAGAGGTGCAAAAAGAAGCAAGAGAGGTGCAGAAATATGTCAGGATTGGTCAATCGGCACCTACCTAACACCTAAAACGTTATGTCCCATGATCCTCAAGCGGAAGGGAGTATATTGGGCACGAACACGCATCGGCTGATGCACGTAATTCTGGGTATTGCAGGTCGTGTCTGTTGTTGTACGAGGGCTGATTTCCAGCAGGACGTTTCCCATTCTGCCCTCCAATACCATCTACCCCCAAGGATCTGCCAGCAGAACAGAGAACACGCGGTAAGAGTTTACAGGTGTTATGGTGAGCGGAGCGCAGTGGTGAGTTTAACCACGTGTTACCATGTCATTGGATTTGACATTTGGGTTTTCAAGTGGAGCGAGGTGGTATTTGGAACAACGCGCTGCCGTTAACTTTGGTATTGCTTCTCTAATCCAAAAGCGGAGCCCGGTGGTGGTCGTAACAATGCGCTGCCGTTTTCATTGTTATTGTACATTTGGTTGCCAAGAAACCCGGAGCACTGTGGTGGTCGCAACCACGCGCTGCCCTGTATAGGTTGTGCTCATACTGAAAGGCCACCAGAGCATGGTGGTAGGCACTGCCACGCGTTACTCGTTAGACGCTTTTGGGACTCTTTTTCAGTTTTTCTTGCAATTGGAATTTCCTCAAGTTCCTGCCCTTCGTTCTTTGTTTGTTCTATCGCTACTGGTATTGTGATTTGGGGACAGAAAGGAACCCTCAACAGTACTCTGTTGGACCTGGCCCTCTTGGCAGGGTCATCCCTAAACTTTTTGCCTTCCTCCAATACTCTCTCTGACCTGTTTTTGTTTGTTTAATGACTCTGGGCACTTTACCACTGCTGACCAGTGCTAAAGTGCATATGCTCTCCCAATGTAAAGTGTAACTGTGATTGATGTCCTGATTGGTTCATTGGATTTACTGTCAGTCCCCAGTAAAGTGCACCAGGAGTGCCAGGGCTTGTAAATACCAATGCTGCTAGTGGGCCTGCAGCGCTGGTTGCGCCACCCACAGAAGCAGCCTTTTAAAATGTGTCTAGGGTCTGCCATTGCAGAACCTGCGTGCAGTCTGGTACTGTCATGCTGGCTGGGCAAGTGCACCCACTTGCCAGCCCCTAAACCTTCCCTTAACTTCATATTAGTCACCCCTATGGTAGGCCCTAGGGCAGGGTGCATTGTAAGTGTAAGGTAGGACAAGCCCTGATGTGTGTGGCATGTCCTAATAGTGAATTACAGCCAAATTCGTTTTTCACTGTTGTAAGGCTACCTGCTCCCTTTAGGCCAGATGGGCTGCTGGAATTATTACACTCTATAATCCCAGCAGGCCCAGGGAACATGGTAGAAATTAATGTTTAGTATGCCTGAACTCAGAATAATAAAATACTTCTTTTAGTAAAGTTTATTTTAATATCCTGTGTTTGCAAATGCTACTTTTAGAAAGCTAGCATTTGCTTGCCTAACCATTTCAGCCCGCCTCTGCAGGATGTGTATCTGACTGTCTGGGTTGTGTGAGTGACAGGGCTGGGGGATGACAGGTGGTGAATGCAAGGATTACACCTTAGGGGGAGGTAGGAGTGGCCCTGGGCTCTTAATCAGGCTGTGCTCTGCCACCACAATGCTGGCTCCGCCCCCCTGGGGAGCGACTGATGACTCAGCCTGCACCTGGCCCAGGAAGGGCGAAGCCCCATCAACAAGGTACTCCTGGCTGCCCCTGTCCACACAATGCTGGCTCCACCTCCTGCGGAGCGTCTGATGTGCCTGCCCCTCGCACTGAAAGCAGAAGTCAGAGTACCCCCAACAAAGTGCTCAGAGACTGAAAGTGGCTATGCAAAGTCTCCCCTGGCCTGTAAGAACAAAAGAAATGCAGTATAAAGGTAGGAGCCCTGCTCCTAAGAAATCAGAATCCTGTTTTACCACAAAGGACCTCTGCCCGACTAGAAGGAGAAGAAGACGCTGGAAGGACTGGCCTGCTGCTTGCCTTGCTGAGAAAGGAGAGGAGAAGACTTGCTAAAAAGACTTTGCTGCTTTGTGCTCTAAACATTCTCCAAGGGCTTGTTGGAGCTTGCCCCCTGGCCTGAACCCCAGGACTAGTGGGTTCTTGGTGCTTTTGCTCGTCCTGACATTCGAGCCGTGTGTACATCCCGCCAGAGCCAGACTGCGCCCCTCATCGCCCCCTCCTAGGGCTGTGGCACTCGGGAGCTTGCCTGCCTTTGTCCTGTGAGAGCCTCGCTCCGACCGGAGTCGCTCTCTGCCCCCAGGCTAGGCTTCCTGCTCCTCTGCCCCTTGCCTGCTACTGGAGCGCGCTGAAGCGCTTTCCCCCCTCCCGCTGGAATTTCTCTGCCGATCACGATCCACGCCGGGTCGACAGCTGCACAGGCCGTGCCCTGTGACCCCGCTTTGTGATCCCAGAGATTGTCAGGCCGCGCCGCCCCCGCTGAGGAGACCCCCGCATCGTCGTGCTAAGGGTCGCGGGCCGCGCCTGCCTGATTGTACACGCCCGCTGACGTCAGGATCCAGAAGTGCCCCCATCGCCTGAGTCGCACTAAACCTGTGCTGACCCTCACCAAAGAAGAAGAAGTGTTCATAAATCACCCTCGGGCTCGGGCCCGCAACGCCTTATTTCCCCGCTCCTGATTGCCGAGACACCAAGGTACTGTACTTATCCCCCCGCGGTGCGAGCCGCTCTCCTAACCAGACTCGCACCGCTCTGTATGCCTGCCTGCAGCGCCTCTCCGTGAGCGCGCTCCAGCCCCTCCCGCTGGAATCCTCTGAAAGCCGGGAAGCCGCAGGCTGCCTGCCGAGCCCCTGCCAGAGCGACTGGAGCCGCTCTGTGTTCTTTGGCCTCCCTCCTTGGCAGCTCTGAGGTCGGCGCTCCCCCCCCCGTGTGGGTCCCGCAGACCAGGGGGGGCGTACGCTCCCAGAGACCCGGCCGGGCCGAACGCGCCCCACGTGGGAAGCGTGAGATTTGGCAGGTCGGGCCCGGATCTCTGCCAGGAACGGGCTAGAAACGTGAAGGAGCCCCTGGGCAGTCCTAAGAAAGGAAAAAGGGAGCATTGTGGAGTGGAGCATCCCACAGGGACTCGGAGAACTGTCCCAAAGTAACTTGAACCCCAAGTAACATTTCTTTTAAAGACTGAGAGAAACATTGAAGTTAAGAAATCTCCATTTGAACTGAAACTAAGAAAGTTTGCGTATTTACAATCTGTGGTGCTACAAAAATGTTATTTGGTCTTGTGATAAGTCTGCTGAGATACATATATATATTTTTACATAAAGAAGCGTATTTTGATATATTCACAGCCTGGTGTCCATTTGTGGGGGGATTGGTTTATTTTACTGTGTGTGTTATTACAAATGCTTAACTAATTAACGCCCGAAGAATAGCCTTGGCTGCTCACGCCCCTCACCTAGAGGGTGAGCAAGGGTAATTCTAAGGGGTCATCCTTCACCCTGACTTAGAGGAGAGTCAGTCAAGTCAAGTCAGAGAATTTATATAGCGCACTACATACCCAGAGGGTCTCAAGGCGCTAAGGAAGGGGAGGAGGATTACTTGTCAAATATCCACGTTTTAAGTTGCTTTCTGAATGCTAGGTGGTTCTGGGTAAGGCGAAGGTAAGTGGGGAGTGAGTTCCATGTTTTAGCAGCCAGGTATGAGAAGGATCTGCCTCCCATGTTGGTCTTGTTGATGCGAGGTACAGTGGCGAGGGCTTGGCTGGAAGAACGTAGTTGGCGGGAGGGGGTGTAGAAGGACAGTCGTGAGTTGAGGCATTCTGTTCCGATGTCGTAGAGTGATTTGTGTGCGTGGGTTAGCAGTCGGAAAGTGATTCTCTTGTTGACGGGTAGCCAGTGGAGGTCTTTCAGGTGACCAGAGATGTGTTCGTTGCGTGGGATGTCTAATATGATTCTGGCTGAGGCAATTTGGATTTGTTGGAGTTTCTTCTGGAGTTTAGCGGTAGTACCTGCGTAGAGGGTGTTTCCGTAGTCCAGTCGGCTCGTGACCAGAGCATGGGTGACTGTTTTCCTGGTTTCGGTGGGGATCCAGCGAAATGTTTTTTTGAGCATGCGAAGAATGTTGAAGCAGGATGAGGATACGGCGCTGACTTGTCTGTTCATTGAAAGTGAAGAATCCAGGATAACGCCTAGGTTCCGTGCGTGGTCTGTCGGGATGGGTGCTTTTCCAAGGGCTTCCGGCCACCAGGAGTCGTCCCATGCAGAGGGGGATGTACCTAGGATGAGGACTTCTGTTTTATCTGAGTTCAGTTTCAGACGGCTGTGTTTCATCCATTCAGCAACTTCTTTCATTCCTTCGTGTAGGTTAGTTTTGGCGGTGCTGGGGTCCTTGGTGAGAGAAAGGATTAGTTGAGTGTCATCCGCGTAAGAGATGATGTTGAGGTTGTGTTGGCGGGCGATGGCCGCGAGGGGGCTCATGTATATGTTGAAGAGGGTGGGGCTGAGTGAGGATCCTTGTGGTACGCCACAGATGACTTTGGTGGCCTCGGACTTGAATGGTGGAAGGTGGACTCTCTGGGTTCTTCCGGTGAGGAACGAGGTGATCCATTCAAGTGCTTTTCCTTGTATTCCGATGTTGCTGAGGCGTTGTAAAAGGGTGCTGTGGCAGACTGTGTCGAATGCTGCAGAGAGGTCGAGGAGGATGAGGGCGATTGTGTCTCCATTGTCCAGTAGAGTTCGAATGTCATCTGTTGCTGCGATGAGGGCGGTCTCAGTGCTGTGTTTTGCTCGGAAGCCAGATTGTGAGGAGTCGAGGGATTTGTTGGCTTCGAGGAAAGCGGCGAGCTGGTTGTTGACAGCTTTCTCGATTACTTTGGCCGGGAATGGAAGGAGCAAAATGGGGCGGTAATTTTTGAGTTCAGTGGGGTCCGCTGTGGGTTTTTTCAGAAGGGCGGTGAGTTCAGCGTGTTTCCAGTTTTCCGGGAAGGTGGCGGAGTTGAAGGAGCAGTTGATGACGTCTCGGAGGTGCGGTGCTATGACGGAGTCTGCTTTGTTGAAGATGTGGTGAGGGCATGGGTCTGTGGGGGATCCTGAGTGAATGGAGTTCATCAGGCGGATGGTGTCCTCAGTGGAGATTGGGTTCCAGTCGTTAAGGGTGTTCGCGGGGGGAGAGTGTTCAGCATGTGGTTGGGTGGGTTGGACTCCGGGTTGGTTGTCGAAGCTGTTGTGGATGTCTGCAATCTTGTTGTGGAAGAATGAGGCTAGGGAGTCGCAGAGGGCTTGAGAGGGGGTGATGTCGTTGGAGTTGGCCGAGGGATTGGAAAACTCCTTGACGATGTTGAAAAGTTCCTTGCTGTTGTGGGCGTTGTTGTCAAGTCGATCCTTGAATGCTGTTTTCTTGGCCTTTCGGATTAGTTGGTGGTGAGTGCGGGTGGCGTTTTTGAAGGCGTCCTTGGTGCTGGTGGTTGGATCTTTTTTCCAAGCTTTTTCAAGGGTGCGGCAGAGTTTCTTGGACTTCTTAAGATCATCGTTGAACCATGAGGCCTTCTTGTTGCCAGGTTTGCTTTGACATTTTTTCAGTGGTGCTAAGGTGTCGGCGGTGTTGGATAACCATATGGTGAAGTTGGCGGCGGCTAGGTTTGGGTCCGAGGAGTGGGCTGGGGTGTTTAGAAGGAGCGATGAGGAGATCTGGTCGGTGGTGATTTTGTTCCAGTTTCTTTGCAGAGTTGGTTGGAGGTGGTTGGTGGGTTTGGGCTTGTTGTAGGTGAAGTGAACGCAGCTGTGGTCAGTCCAGAGGAGATCCGTAGTGTGGCTGAAGGAGACATGATTGCTGGAGGTGAAGATGGGGTCGAGTGTGTGACCTGCGATGTGGGTGGGGGAAGTGACCAGTTGTTTAAGTCCGAGGTTGGCGAGGTTGTCCAGGAGGGTGGTGGTGTTGCGGTCGTTGATCTTTTCAAGGTGAAAGTTGAGGTCTCCCAGAAGGATGTATTCTTTGGAGGGGAGCGCGTGTGGAGTGATGAAGTCCGTGATGTCTTCACTGAATTTTGCGTGGGGTCCTGGTGGTCTGTAGAGGAGGGTGCCTCTGAGTGTGGTTTTGGGGTCGATGTGGATCTGGAAGTGAAGGTGTTCGGAGTTGGCGAGGTTGGCATCAGAGCTGGTTGAGATGCGGATTGTTTTCTTATGGACGATAGCGATTCCTCCTCCTGTGTGGCTGGTACGGTCTTTGCGAGTGATCTTATAGTCTTCAGGGATGGAAATGGTGATGTCTGGTGCGGAGGAAGCGTTCATCCATGTTTCCGTTAGGAAGGCGAGGTCTGGAGAAATGGTGTCTAGTAGATTCCATAGGTCAATGGCGTGTCTGTGGACCGAGCGGGTGTTGAGAAGGATGCATTGTAGGTGGTTGGGGTCGGGAGTCTGTGGTGTGGTCGTAGCGGAGATGTTGTCGGTGCCGCTGAATTTGCAGGAGTAGCAGGAGAAAGGTCCATGGGTTTGTCCAGGAGCGGCTTGGACGCAGTTGGGGGCGCGACCGGGGTTGAGGGCTAGGAGGGTGGCGGCATCGTAGGTAATGCGGGAGGGCTGGGCAGCGCGAGGGGCAGGGGGTCTGGCGCTGGGCGCGGTCCAGGTGCGGACGGGCGTAGACGGGCTTACCTTTGGCGCGGATTGGGCGCGAACGCTGCGCGTGGACGCTGCGCGCATGAGCTACTGTCATAAATGGATGGAGGAGGGGGAGGGGCGAGGGCGGCTCAGCTGGGAGGCGGGGCGGGCTGTGGGAGACGGTCTCTGAGGCACCACAACAACAAGTAAGATGGCGGCAGTGAAATGAAACGAAACTGGAGGTAGGCTGGGGCACAGGCAATCAGCAATGACTATAGTTTACTTTAGAGAGCAGTCTATGTAATGGACACTCAGCCTAGCTGTAAATTCGCACTGCAGTTGTGAAAAGCGCGACTCAAGCGCTCTATTCAATGACCCCAAAAGCGCTAGCAGATTCAAATGCAAATATTTGGCTTTTTTTAAATTTACTCGCACTATAGCGCTATACAGCGCTATGCTCGCACTACAGCGCTATGCTGTGAAGGAGGCAGCAGAGGCG
Source organism: Lissotriton vulgaris (assembly GCF_964263255.1). NCBI lineage: Eukaryota > Metazoa > Chordata > Amphibia > Caudata > Salamandridae > Lissotriton > Lissotriton vulgaris. The sequence continues at coordinate 1,644,239,191 of NC_141687.1, forward strand.
ATACAGGCTTGAGCAGCCGTACAAATAACGATACCAATCAGGAGCAGGGGGCGAGGGGAGCGGCCGCCTTCAGCAAGCGTCAGGACGGTCACAGAGAGTATGGGTGTGGGAGCAGGCTATGTAGTCCGTGGGAGGGAGGGTCAGCAGGGAGGCGGGCCGGGCTGTGGGGGACGGTCTCTGAGGCACCACAACAACAAGTAAGATGGCGGCAGTGAAATGAAATGAAACTGGAGGTAGGCTGGGGCACAGGCAATCAGCAATGACTATAGTTTACTTTAGAGAGCAGTCTATGTAATGGACACTCAGCCTAGCTGTAAATTCGCACTGCAGTTGTGAAAAGCGCGACTCAAGCGCTCTATTCAATGACCCCAAAAGCGCTAGCAGATTCAAATGCAAATATTTGGCTTTTTTTAAATTTACTCGCACTATAGCGCTATACAGCGCTATGCTCGCACTACAGCGCTATGCTGTGAAGGAGGCAGCAGAGGCGATACAGGCTTGAGCAGCCGAACAAATAACGATACCAATCAGGAGCAGGGGGCGAGGGGAGCGGCCGCCTTCAGCAAGCGTCAGGACGGTCAGGAGGGTCCCTGCTTGTCACAAGTGAATACTTGCGCCAACCAGAGACCCCCAATTCTAACATACTCCAATATTCTTTCCCGTAAGGTTTTATGGATAAAAGGATTTACAGTGTTTGCTTTATGAAATCAAGAAACCCACCTTCTTGGAGAACTCTCTCTTTTACTGTGATCATTGCTGCACTAGCGCAGGTCGCGCTGCCAGCGAGCCACGATATTTTAAAACTTACCTTTAGAGTATTTTTGTTGTTCCTGATTTGATTCTTCCCCTGATTTTAATTCTATCTTTGTGACTGGGCTGCCCCCCTACTCGCATTTAATTTAAGGAAGACGCACCGCCATTCGGCGGGTCCGGGTCCCGGGGCTGGATTCCTGTGGGCGCCATCTTAGTTTGGGGTGAGTGTGTTGTAGCGCGGGCGCCATTTTGGAGCGTCCCGACGCTCGAGTTGTTCAGGGAGACGCCTATTTAAGGCGGACTCATTTATCCTCTCGCCCTGATCATTGCTGCACTAGCGCAGGTCGCGCTGCCAGCGAGCCACGATATTTTAAAACTTACCTTTAGAGTATTTTTGTTGTTCCTGATTTGATTCTTCCCCTGATTTTAATTCTATCTTTGTGACTGGGCTGCCCCCCTACTCGCATTTAATTTAAGGAAGACGCACCGCCATTCGGCGGGTCCGGGTCCCGGGGCTGGATTCCTGTGGGCGCCATCTTAGTTTGGGGTGAGTGTGTTGTAGCGCGGGCGCCATTTTGGAGCGTCCCGACGCTCGAGTTGTTCAGGGAGACGCCTATTTAAGGCGGACTCATTTATCCTCTCGCCCTGATCATTGCTGCACTAGCGCAGGTCGCGCTGCCAGCGAGCCACGATATTTTAAAACTTACCTTTAGAGTATTTTTGTTGTTCCTGATTTGATTCTTCCCCTGATTTTAATTCTATCTTTGTGACTGGGCTGCCCCCATACTCGCATTTAATTTAAGGAAGACGCACCGCCATTCGGCGGGTCCGGGTCCCGGGGCTGGATTCCTGTGGGCGCCATCTTAGTTTGGGGTGAGTGTGTTGTAGCGCGGGCGCCATTTTGGAGCGTCCCGACGCTCGAGTTGTTCAGGGAGACGCCTATTTAAGGCGGACTCATTTATCCTCTCGCCCTGATCATTGCTGCACTAGCGCAGGTCGCGCTGCCAGCGAGCCACGATATTTTAAAACTTACCTTTAGAGTATTTTTGTTGTTCCTGATTTGATTCTTCCCCTGATTTTAATTCTATCTTTGTGACTGGGCTGCCCCCATACTCGCATTTAATTTAAGGAAGACGCACCGCCATTCGGCGGGTCCGGGTCCCGGGGCTGGATTCCTGTGGGCGCCATCTTAGTTTGGGGTGAGTGTGTTGTAGCGCGGGCGCCATTTTGGAGCGTCCCGACGCTCGAGTTGTTCAGGGAGACGCCTATTTAAGGCGGACTCATTTATCCTCTCGCCCTGATCATTGCTGCACTAGCGCAGGTCGCGCTGCCAGCGAGCCACGATATTTTAAAACTTACCTTTAGAGTATTTTTGTTGTTCCTGATTTGATTCTTCCCCTGATTTTAATTCTATCTTTGTGACTGGGCTGCCCCCATACTCGCATTTAATTTAAGGAAGACGCACCGCCATTCGGCGGGTCCGGGTCCCGGGGCTGGATTCCTGTGGGCGCCATCTTAGTTTGGGGTGAGTGTGTTGTAGCGCGGGCGCCATTTTGGAGCGTCCCGACACTCGAGTTGTTCAGGGAGACGCCTATTTAAAGTCGTCCTCTCCCGCGCAGCGGGAACGCGCAGTGGGACGCCGTCGCTTAGCCGGAGTCGTGCCAGAGTCCTGCCCGTCTGCGCTCGTCCGCGTCGAGGTAGCGGGTGCGGGCTATGGACTCTGGATCCCTCCCTTATTAGCAGCCTGTTTACCATGGCGGCGCTCAGGTACGATCGCGCGGCTCTCATCTCAATAAGAGATAGCCTTCGGGTTTGTAATCATGACCCTCTACCCCCTCTTTCAGGACCTTATGAGTGTACCTGCGGTTTTTTCTCTCTGACCTCTCCCATTGGAGTCCGTCCAGTTAGCAGGACGGTTCGTGGTACTCATACGGAATGGTCCGGACAAGCACTTAACATATGGAGCTTGAATGTAAGATCTTTGGTTAAACACCATCAGTCACTACGGGATATGATTGACGCGGACCTTCCCGATATCATCTTCCTGACCGAAACTTGGTTACAGGACGCGGACACTGCCATCATTAACCTGGCTTTCCCCTCTACCTATACGGTGTCCATCTTAAACCGCTCGACGAGGGGAGGTGGTATAGCCATGGCGACTAAGTCTTGTTTCCCGGTTGAGTGGAAGGCCTTGGACCTCCCTATGTGTGAAAGCGCATCGTTTAAGGTAAAGGTCAGTCATCAATTCACCTTCAGCGGTGTGCTTATCTATCGTCCACCTGGGAATGACACTGCCTTCAAGGCTGCCCTTGTGGATGTAGTCAGTTCCTTGACCGCAACATGCTCTAACTTTAATATAGTAGGTGACCTAAATATACATCTGGATCAGTCGTCATCTCCTTCCATCAGCTCCTTGCTGGCGGACTTAGAAGCGTTGCAGCTTGACCAACTGGTCACCTCCCCCACCCACATAGGAGGACACATATTGGACCCTTTTTTTACCACCTTAGCTCGGGCTAGATCAGCTGACCCGACGGTGGTGGGTTGGACTGACCATCTACTGGTTAAAGTGTCATGTCCCCTTGACACCCCACAATTGAAACCTGTAGGCAAACAGAGTTTAAAGCGCAATTGGCGTAAACTTAAGCTGGAGGAGTGTGTCAGGATATTGGAGGCACAACCCCTAGGCAAACTGCAGAATGTAGAACAGGGCTATGAACAATTCTGCAACTGGGTTCTTACTGCCCTCGACTCTCTCATACCCTTGCGTTGGGCAAAATGTCATGCGAAAAACCGTAGCCCTTGGTATAATGAGACTCTTGCCGAGCTTAAGAGAACCTGCCGGCAAGCTGAGAGGGCTTGGAGAAAAGCTTTTGATCCCACGTTAAAATCGTTGTACTTTGCCCAGCTTAAGTCCTACCACAGAGCTATTTGCCAAACCCGGGCCGCATATTACGCAGCTGAGTTCTCCAACAGCCCCAACCCCTCTAAGTTGATCTTCAAGGTACTTAAAGACCTGATGGGGAAACGGGCCACCTCGCAAGAAATCTGTACGGACTCGCACTGTGAAAGCTTGGCATCCTTTTTCGTCGAGAAAGTACAGAAAATCTACAGAGGATTCGCACCAGCTGCCCCCGGGGATGCTCCTAGCGACGTAGAGGTCCTGGTGTCTGAAACCCTGTCAACCCTGCCGACTATGTCTAATGAGGTATTCGACACTCTGAGCCTCAAAATTAAATCAGGCTCTCCCTCAGACCCTCTGAAGCCGGAGCTTTTCGCCTCTCTCCCTCCCCTCTGTCATGAGCCCATTCTGGAGCTGATCAATCTCTCCCTCAGCGAGGGCGTGGTTCCGTTATCCTGGAAGCAGGCTGTGGTCAAGCCCATTTTGAAAAAACCTAATTCTGACCCCTTGCTCCCGGAGAACTATCGGCCCATCTCCCTCCTGCCTTGGACCGCCAAGGTCACGGAGGCACACGTGAATACCACTCTGTCTGCCCACCTCTCGCGCAACAATATCTTAGACGAGAGTCAAAATGGGTTTCGTGCTCAACACAGCACTGAAACGGCTCTGCTCTTTATGATCGAGCATTTGCAGACAGTGCTAGATGCGGGGCAGACCGCGGCGCTCCTATTGTTAGACCTGAGCGCCGCGTTTGACACGGTGTCTCATGACATTTTGCTGCGGCGTCTGGAGGAAGTGGGGATCGTCGGGAAGGCTCTTAAGTGGTTCAGCTCATTCCTCTCGGACCGGTTTTTTAAAGTAGCCATTCCACCTGGCCAGTCCTCGTACCATTCTTTGGAACTGGGAGTCCCTCAGGGCTCTGCCCTCAGTCCCACATTATTCAACTTGTATGTGAAACCGCTGGCTGCCGTCGTCAGGCAATATGGCCTTACGATGACATCGTATGCTGACGACACGCAGCTGGCGGTGACACTCAGTGGGAACCCTGAGGTGACTGCGCCCAGATTCCAGGCAGGACTGATAGCTGTGGCTAGCTGGATGCGTAACAACTGCTTACAGCTTAATGCCAAGAAAACCGAGGTCCTGATTGTGGGGAAGCAGGCGGAACTCTGGGGAGACCAGTGGTGGCCTCTCGAACTGGGGGCGATGCCCATTCCAGTGGACGAAGTCAAAAATCTGGGGGTATGGCTGGATTCTAACCTTTCTTTCACCAGCCATACAAAGAAGACAGCAGCTACCTGCTATGGCATTCTGCGAGGACTCAGACCAGTCCTCAAATTTTTCGACCCTCCCACACGTCAACTGGTGGTTCAGGCCTCTATCCTCTCACGGATAGACTACGGGAGTGCCTTGCTCCTTGGAGTCAACCAGGCTGAGGCGACTAGGCTTCAGAGGGTGCAGAACGCTGCTGCACGGGCCATTGTAGGTCTCCCGAGACGATGTTCTGTCTCTCCTGTCTTGGCCTCTCTGCACTGGCTTCCGGTCAGACAGAGAATCAAATTCAAGGCTCTCTGTCTGACATTCAAGATTTTAAAGCTTTCTTCTCCCCCGGCCTTGACAGGCCTTATTTCTTCTTATGTCCCCACGCGATCCCTCAGATCCGAAGCCCAGTATCTGGCGAATAAGCCTAGATTCAGGCTTAGCAGGATGGGAGGTCGTTCCTTCCGTGTGATGGCGGCGGATCTATGGAATTCCCTTCCTGTTCACATTCGCGCCCTCAACAGCCTGACCCTCTTCAGACGGGCCATCAAAACCCACCTGTTCATCTCTGTCAGCTAATATCCCCCTCTTTCAGCTCTGATCTGTTGTGTTGTTGCATATGATCAGGCGCCAGGACGCCCCTTCGCTGGGGCAGCTGTTGCGCCTAATAAATGTTATTAACATAACATAACATAACTGTGGTATTTGTTTTCCGCATAAGACTGCACATGAATATACTTGTCTATGGTATGAAGTGACTATGATATTATGACTTATCCTTTCAATTACAGGTGTATCAGAAAATCAGAGACATTTTGTCTGCTATAGAAGTTACGTTATGTTCATTCTCCCAGACCTAATGAGTGTAGCATTATATGTCAGGCTCCTCTTTATATTTTGTCCTTTTTGTTATTACAGGTTCCTTTCAATGCAGTCCCTTTCCTTTCCCTCACCTGATAGTTCGAACCTCCTGTGTTCGACATTTAGGGTGTTGGTGATATCAGGAGGTGGACCCTTACTTGCGGCAACCGGATCCTGCGGAGCAACCCCTGACAAAAGAAGAGCTTGAGATGCAGAAAGATAGAGAGAGAGGGACAGAAAGAGGCATGAGAGGGACAGAAGGAGGCAAGAGAGGTACAGAAAGAGGCAAGAGAAATGCAGAAAGGGGCAAGAGAGGTGCAGAAAAAGACAAGAGAGGAGCATAAAGAGGCAATAGAGGTGCAGAACAAGGCAAGAGAGGTGACGAAAGGGGCAAGAGAGGTGGAGAAAGATTCAAGTGTAGTGCAGAAAGAGGCACGAGAGGTACAAAATGAGGCAAGAGACGTGCAGAAAGAGGAAGGAGATGTACAGAAAGAAGAGTGAGCTGCAGAAAGAGGCAAGAGGTGCAGAAAGAGGCAACAGAGGTGTAGTAAGAGGCAAGAGAGGTGAAGAAAGAGGAAGAAAGGTGCAGAAAGAGGCAAGTAAGGATCAGAAATACGCAAGAGAGGTGCAGGAAGGCAAGAGAGAAGCAGAAGAGAGGCAAGAGTGATACAGAAAGAGGCAAGAGTGATACAGAAAGAGGCAAGAGGGATGCAGGAATAGGCAGGAGGGGTGCAGAAAGAGGCAAGAGGGATGCAGGAAGAGGCAAGAGAGGTGCAGAAAGAGGAAGAAATGTGCAGAAAGAAGCGAGCAGTTCAGAAAGAAACTAGAAAGGTGGAAAAAGAAGCAAGAGATATGCAGAAAGAAAAGAGCAAGGTGCAGAAAGAAGCAAGAGAGGTGCAGAAAGAGGACAGAGAAGTGCAGAAAGAGGCAAGAGAATTGCAGAAAGAGGCAAGAGAGGGGCTGAAAGAGGCATGAAAAGAGCAGAAAGAGGCAAAAGAGGTGTAGAAAGAGGCAAGAGAGGTGTAGAAAGAGCCAATAGAAGTGTAGAAAGAGGCAAAAGAGGTGTCAAAAGGGCAACAGAGATGCAGAAAGAGGCAAGAGAGGTGCAAAAAGAGGCAAGAGAGGCACAGAAAGAGGCAAGAGGGGTAGAGAAAGAGGCAAGTGTGGTGCAGAAAGAGGCACAAGAGGTGCAGAACGAGGCAAGAGACTTGCAGAAAGAGGAAAGAGATGTGGAGAAGGAAGAGAGTGAGCTGCAGAAAGAGTCAAGAGGTACAGAAAGAGGCAACAGAGGTGCAGTAAGAGGCAAGAGGGATAAAGAAAGAGGAAGAAAGGTGCAGAAAGAGGCAAGAGAGGTGCAGAAAGAGGAAGAAATGTGCAGAAAGAAGCGAGCAGTTCAGAAAGAAACTAGAAAGGTGCAAAAAGAAGCAAGAGATATACAGAAAGAAGCAAGGTGCAGAAAGAGGCATGAGAGGGGCAGAAAGAGGCATGAGAGGGGCAGAAAGAGGCACGAGAGGTGTAGAAATAGGCAAGAGAGGTTCAGAAAGAGGCAAGAAAAGTACAGATTGAGGCAGGAGAGGGGCAGAAAGAGGAAAGAAAAGAGCAGAAATAGGCAAGAGAGGTGCAGAAAGAGGCACGGGAGGTGCAGAAAGAGGCAAGAGAGGAGCATAAAGAGGCAAGAGCGGTGCAGAACGAGGCAAGAGAGGTGCCAAAACAGGCAACAGAGATGCAGAAAGAGGCAAGAGAGGTACATAAAGAGGCAAGAGAGGCGCAGAAAGATGCAAGAGAGATAGAGAAAGAGGCAAGTATGGTGCAGAAAGAGGCACAAGAGGTGCAGAACGAGGCAAGAGACTTGCAGAAAGAGGAAAGAGGAAAGAGATGTGTAGAAGGAAGAGAGTGAGCTGCAGAAAGAGGCAAGAGGTGTAGAAAGAGGCAACAGAGGTGCAGTAAGAGACAAGAGGGGTAAAGAAAGAGGAAGAAAGGTGCAGAAAGAGGCAAGTAAGGAGCAGAAATACACGAGAGGTACAGAAAGACAAGAGAGAAGCAGAATAGAGGCAAGAGTGGTACAGAAAGAGGCAGGAGGGGTGCAGAAAGAGGTAAGAGGTGCAGAAAGAGGCAAGAGAGGTGCAGAAAGAGGCAAGAGGGGTACAGAAAGAGGCAGGAGGGGTGCAGAAAGAGGCAAGAGAGATGCAGAAAGAGGCAAGAGAGGTACAGAATGAAGCGAGCAGTTCAGAAAGAAACTAGAATGGTGCAAAAAGAAGCAAGAGAGATGCAGAAAGAAAAGAGCAAGGTGCAGAAAGAGGTAAGAGAGGTGCGGAAAGAGGACAAAGAAGTGTAGAAAGAGGCAAGAGAATTGCAGAAAGAGGCAAGAGAGGGTCAGAAAGAGGCAAGAAAAGAGCAGAAAGAGGCAAGAGAGGTGTAGAAAGAGGCAAGAGTGTTGCAGAAGGAGGCACGGAGGTGCAGGAAGATGCAAGAGGGGTGCAGAAGGAGGCAAGAGGGGTCTAGAAGGAGGCAAGAGGTGTGCAGAAAGAGGCAAGAGAGGTACAGAAAGAGGCAAGAGAGGTGCAGAATGAAGCAAGCAGTTCAGAAAGAAACTAGAAAGGTGCAAAAAGAAGCAAGAGAGATGCAGAAAGAAAAGAGCAACGTGCAGAAAGAGGTAAGAGAGGTGCGGAAAGAGGACAGAAAAGTGCAGAAAGAGACAAGAGAATTGCAGAAAGAGGCAAGAGAGGGGCAGAAAGAGGCAAGAAAAGAGCAGAAAGAGGCAAGAGAGGTGTAGAAAGAGGCAAGAGAGGTGTAGAAATAGGCAATAGAAGTGCAGAAAGAGGCAAAAGAGGAGTCAAAAGGGCAACAGAGATGCGGAAAGAGGCAAGAGATGTACAAAAAGAGGCAAGAGAGGCACAGAAAGAGGCAAGAGGGGTAGAGAAAGAGGCAAGTGTGGTGCATAAAGAGGCACAAGAGGTGCAGAACGAGGCAAGAGACTTGCAGAAAGAGGAAAGAGATGTGGAGAAGGAAGAAAGTGAGCTGTATAAAGAGTCAAGAGGTACAGAAAGAGGCAACAGAGGTGCAGTAAGAGGCAAGAGGGATAAAGAAAGAGGAAGAAAGGTGCAGAAAGAGGCAAGAGAGGTGCAGAAAGAGGAAGAAATGTGCAGAAAGAAGCGAGCAGTTCAGAAAGAAACTAGAAAGGTGCAAAAAGAAGCAAGAGATATACAGAAAGAAGCAAGGTGCAGAAAGAGGCACGAGAGGGGCAGAAAGAGGCATGAGAGGGGCAGAAAGAGGCACGAGAGGTGTAGAAATAGGCAAGAGAGGTTCAGAAAGAGGCAAGAGAAGTACAGATTGAGGCAGGAGAGGGGCAGAAAGAGGAAAGAAAAGAGCAGAAATAGGCAAGAGAGGTGCAGAAAGAGGCACGAGAGGTGCAGAAAAAGGCAAGAGAGGAGCATAAAGAGGCAAGAGCGGTGCAGAACAAGGCAAGAGAGGTGCCAAAACAGGCAACAGAGATGCAGAAAGAGGCAAGAGAGGTACAGAAAGAGGCAAGAGAGGCGCAGAAAGATGCAAGAGAGGTAGAGAAAGAGGCAAGTATGGTGCAGAAGGAGGCACAAGAGGTGCAGAACGAGGCAAGAGACTTGCAGAAAGAGGAAAGAGGAAAGAGATGTGTAGAAGGAAGAGAGTGAGCTGCAGAAAGAGTCAAGAGGTACAGAAAGAGGCAACAGAGGTGCAGTAAGAGGCAAGAGGGATAAAGAAAGAGGAAGAAAGGTGCAGAAAGAGGCAAGAGACGTGCAGAAAGAGGAAGAAATGTGCAGAAAGAAGCGAGCAGTTCAGAAAGAAACTAGAAAGGTGCAAAAAGAAGCAAGAGATATACAGAAATAAGCATGGTGCAGAAAGAGGCACGAGAGGGGCAGAAAGAGGCATGAGAGGGGCAGAAAGAGGCACGAGAGGTGTAGAAATAGGCAAGAGATGTTCAGAAAGAGGCAAGAGAAGTACAGATTGAGGCAGAAGAGGGGCAGAAAGAGGAAAGAAAAGAGCAGAAAGAGGCACGAGAGGTGCAGAAAGAGGCAAGAGAGGAGCATAAAGAGGCAAGAGCGGTGCAGAACGAGGCAAGAGAGGTGCCAAAACAGGCAACAGAGATGCAGAAAGAGGCAAGAGAGGTACAGAAAGAGGCAAGAGAGGCGCAGAAAGATGCAAGAGAGATAGAGAAAGAGGCAAGTATGGTGCAGAAGGAGGCACAAGAGGTGCAGAACGAGGCAAGATACTTGCAGAAAGAGGAAAGAGATGTGTAGAAGGAAGAGAGTGAGCTGCAGAAAGAGGCAAGAGGTGTAGAAAGAGGCAACAGAGGTGCAGTAAGAGACAAGAGGGGTAAAGAAAGAGGAAGAAAGGTGCAGAAAGAGGCAAGTAAGGAGCAGAAATACACGAGAGGTACAGAAAGACAAGAGAGAAGCAGAATAGAGGCAAGAGTGGTACAGAAAGAGGCAGGAGGGGTGCAGAAAGAGGTAAGAGGTGCAGAAAGCGGCAAGAGAGGTGCAGAAAGAGGCAAGAGGGGTACAGAAAGAGGCAGGAGGGGTGCAGAAAGAGGCAAGAGAGATGCAGAAAGAGGCAAGAGAGGTGCAGAATGAAGCGAGCAGTTCAGAAAGAAACTAGAAAGGTGCAAAAAGAAGCAAGAGAGATGCAGAAAGAAAAGAGCAAGGTGCAGAAAGAGGTAAGAGAGGTGCAGAAAGAGGACAAAGAAGTGCAGAAAGAGGCAAGAGAATTGCAGAAAGAGGCAAGAGAGGGTCAGAAAGAGGCAAGAAAAGAGCAGAAAGAGGCAAGAGAGGTGTAGAAAGAGGCAAGAGTGTTGCAGAAGGAGGCACGGAGGTGCAGGAAGAGGCAAGAGGGGTGCAGAAGGAGGCAAGAGGGGTCTAGAAGGAGGCAAGAGGTGTGCAGAAAGAGGCAAGAGAGGTACAGAAAGAGGCAAGAGAGGTGCAGAATGAAGCAAGCAGTTCAGAAAGAAACTAAAAAGGTGCAAAAAGAAGCAAGAGAGATGCAGAAAGAAAAGAGCAACGTGCAGAAAGAGGTAAGAGAGGTGCGGAAAGAGGACACAGAAGTGCAGAAAGAGACAAGAGAATTGCAGAAAGAGGCAAGAGAGGGGCAGAAAGAGGCAAGAAAAGAGCAGAAAGAGGCAAGAGAGGTGTAGAAAGAGGCAAGAGTGGTACAGAAGGAGGCATGGAGGTGCAGGAAGAGGCAAGAGGGGTGCAGAAGGAGGCAAGTGGGGTCTAGAAGGAGGCAAGAGGGGTGCGGAAAGAGGCAAGAGATGTGCAGAAAGAGGCAAGAGGGGTGCAGAAAGAGGCAATAGTTGTGCAGTAAGACAAGAGGAGTGCAGAAAGAGGCAAGAGGGGTGTGTAAAGAGGCAAGAGAGGTGCAAAAAGAAGCAAGAGAGGTGTAAAAAGAAGCAAGAGAGGTGCAGAAAGAAGAGTGGGGTGCAGAACATGCAAGAGAGGTACAGAAAGAGGCAAGAGAGATACAGAAAGGCAAACAGGAGCAGAGAGAGGCAAGAGAGGTGTAGAAAGAGGCAAGTGTGCAGAAAAAGAAAAGAGGTGCAGAAAAAAGAGTGAGCTGCTGAAAGGGGCAAGAGCGGTGCAGAAAGGTGCAAGAAAGGTACAGAAAGAGGCAAGAGAGGTACAGAAAGAAGCAAGTGAGGTGTAAAAAGGGGTAAGAGAGGTGTAGAAAGAGGCACGAGTGGTGCAGACAGAGGCAGGGGAGGTACAGAACAAGGCAAGAGACATGCAGAAAGAGGGAAGAGACGTGCAGAAGGAAGAAAGTAAGCTACTGAAAGAGGCAAGAGAGGTGCAGAAAGAGGCAGGAAACATGCAGAAGTAAGAGTGACCTGCTGAAAGAGGCAAGAGGGGTACAGAAAGAGGCAACAGGGGTGCAGAAAGAGGCAACAGAGGTGCAGTAAGAGGCAAGAGGTACAGAAACAGGCAAGAGAGGTACAGGATGAGGCAAGAGAGGTGCAGAAAGAGGCAAAAGGCATGCAGAAAGAGGCAAGAGCTGCAGAAAGAGGTAAGAGATGTAGAAATAGGCACGGGTTACAAACCGAGGCAAGAGACATGCAGAAAGAGGCAAGGGGTGCAGAAAGAGGTAAGAAGCACAGAAAGAGGCAAGAGATGTGTAGAAAGAGACAAGAGATGTGCAGAAAGAGGTAAGCGAGGTGCTGAAAGAGGAAAGAGGTACAGAAAGAGGCAAGAGAGGTGCATAAAGGCAAGACAGGGGCAAATAGAGGTAAGAGAAATGCAGAGAGAGACAAGAGAGGTACATAAAGAAGAGAGTGAGCTGCAGAAAGAGGCAAGGAAGGTAAAGAAACAGGCAAGAGAGGTACCGAAAGAGGCTAGAGAAGTGCAGAAAGAGGCAAAAGGGATGAAGAAAGGCAAAAAGGAACAGAAAGAGTCAAGAGAGGTGTAGCAATTGGCAAGAGTGCTGCAGAAGGAGACACAAGAGTTGCAGAAAGAAGAGGTGCAGAAAAAAGAGTGAGCTGCTGAAAGAGGCAAGAGAGGTGTAAAAAGAGGTAAGAGAAGTGCAGAAAGAGACAAGAGAAGTGCAGCTAGAGGCAAGAGAGGAGCAGAAAGAAGCAAGTAAAGAGCAGAATGAGGCAAGAGAGGTGGAGAAAGAGGCACGAGTGGTGCAGAAGGAGGCATGGAGGTGCAGAAAGAGGCAGGAGGGGTGAAGAAGGAGGCAAGAGTGGTGCATAAAGAGGCGAGGGGGGTGCAGAAAGAGGCAAGAGGGGTGCAGAAAGAGGCAAGAGATGTGCAGAAAGACAGGAGGAGTACAGAAACCGGCAAGAGGGGTGTATAAAGAGGCAAGAGAGGTGCAAAAAGAAGCAAGAGGGGCAGAAAGAAGAGTGAGGTGCAGAAAGTGCAAGAGGTACAGAAAGAGGCAAGAGATGTGCAGAAAGACAAGAGGAGTGCAGAAAGAGGCAAGAGAGGTGCAGAAAGAAGCTAAAGAGATACAGAAAGAAGCAAGAGAAGTGCAGAAAGAGGCAAGAAGTACAGAAACAGGCAAGGGAGGTGCAGAATGAGGCAAGAGAGGTGCAGAAAGAGGCAAGAGACATGCAGAAAGAAGCAAGAGCTGCAGAAAGAGGTAAGAAGCGCTGAAAGAAGCAAGAGATGTATAGAAAGAGACAAGAGGTGTGCAGAGAGAGGTAAGAGAGGTGCTGAAAGGCAAGACAGGGGCAAATAGAGGTAAGCAAATTGCAGAGAGAGGCAAGAGAGGTACAGAAAGAAGAGAGTGAGCTGCAGTAAGAGGCAAGGAAGGTACAGAAAGAGGCAAGAGAGTTACAGAAAGAGGCTAGAGAAGTGCAGAAAGAAGCAAGAGAGGTGTAGAAAGGCAAAAAGGAACAGAAAGGGGTGTAGCAATATGCAAGAGTGCTGCAGAAGGAGGCACAAGTGGTGCAGAAAGAAGAGGTGCACAAAAAAGAGTGAGCTGCTGAAAGAGGCAAGAGAGGTGCAGAAAGAGGTAAGAGGTGTAGAAAGAGGCAAGAGGTGTGCAGAAAGAGGCAAGAGATGTGCAGAAAGAAGAGATTGAGATGCAGAAAAAGACGAGAGGTACAGAAAAAGGCAAGAAAGGAGCAAAAAGAGGCAACAGAGACACAGAAAGAGGCCAGAGACGTACAGAAAGAGGCAAGAGGGGTGCAGAAAGAGGCAATGGGTGCAGAAAGAGGCAAGAGGGGTACATAAAGAGGCAAGAGATGTGCATAAAGAGGCAAGAGAGGTGCAAAAAGAAGCAAGAGAGGTGCAAAAAGATGTTAGGATTGGACAATCGGCACCTACCTAACACCTAAAACTAAATGTCCCGTGATCCTAAAGCCGAGGAAAGTATATTGGGCCTGAACGCGCATCGGCTGATGTGCGTAATTCTGGGTATTGCAGGCCTTGTCGGTTGTTGTACGAGGGCTGATTTCTGGCAGGACGTTTCCCATTCTGCCCTCCGATACCATCTACCCTCGGGATCAGTTATGTGGGGACAGCTAATGGCAGAACAGAGAACATGCGGTAAGAGTTTACAGGCGTTATGGTGAGTGGACCGCAGTGGTGAGTTTAAATGTTAAATGCAGTATACTTGTAAAGTGCACAGCTGCCCCAGCAAAGGGGCGTCCCGGCGCTGTATACCGCTGGGGAACCCATCCTGGCTTTCACTGTGAGATGGTCTCTCCTGGGCATCTCCAAGGTGAAGACAAGCATCCCTGGCGCTGATGGGGCTGTTAGTAGAGATTAAGCAAGCTATTGCCCAGAGTTGCTGAGTGGGACCCATGGTTGGATTAGGCACCGAGGCGAGAATTATCGAGTCCACTGACCATGGCCCAAGACCCTGCCGCATCGGGAATTGAACCCTGGTCCCAGGTCGACCTCTACTTCCGGGTCTGCCGCCTCTAACCAGTGAGCCACACCACTCTACACACTTAACCATGCGTTACTGTGTCATTGGATTTGACATTTGGGTTTTCAAGCAGAGTGCGGTGGTATCCGGAACCACGCGCTTCCGTTAACTTTGGTATTGCTTCTCTGATCCAAAAGCGGAGCGCTGTGGTGGTCTCAACCACGCGCTGCAGTTTTTCCTTTTGTGGTATTTCTTTGTTTGCCTAAGCGGAGCACGGTGGTGATCGCAACCACGCGCTGCTGTTTTCATTGTTATTGTACATTTGGTTGCCAAGAAATGCGGAGCACTGTGGTGGTCGCAACCATGCGCTGCCGTGTATAGGTTGTGCTCATAGTGAAAGGCTACCGGAGCGTGGTGGTTGGCACTGCCATGCGTTACCGTTTAGTTAGATGCTTTTGGGAATCTTTTTCAGGTGTTCTTGCGATTGGAATTTCCTCAAGTTCCTGCCCTTCTTTCTGTGTTTGTTCTATCGCTACTGGTATTGTGATTTGGGGATTGAAAGGTACCCTCAACAGTACTCAGATATTCTTTCCTGAAAGGTTTTATGGATGAAAGGATTTACAGTGTTTGAAATCAAGAAACCCACTTTCTTGGAGAACTCTCTCTTTTACTGTGGTATGTGTTTTGGGCATAATACTGCACATGAATTTACTTGTCTAGGGTATATAGTGACTATGATGTTATGACATATCCTTTCAATTACAGGTGTATCAGAAAGTGAGAGACGTTTTGACTACTATAGAAGTTACGTTATGTTCATTCTCCCAAACAGGTATATACTGATCTAGTGAAACCTAATGAGTATAGCATTATATGTCAGGCTCTGTTTAGATTTTGTCCTTTTTGTTGTTACATGTTCCTATCCCTGCAGTCCCTTCCTTGTCCTTTCCCTCCCCTGATAGTTCGAACCCTCTGTGTCCTGCATTCAGGGTGTTGGTGATATCAGGTGGACCCTTATTGGCGGCAACCGGATCCTGCGGAGCAACCCCTGAGCGTGAGGTGCAGAACGAGGCAAGAGAGGGACAGAAAGAGGCAAGAGAGGGACAGAAGGAGGCACGAGAGGTGCTGAAAGGGCCAACAGAGGTGCAGAAAGAGGCAAGAGATGTACAGAAAGAGGCAAGAGAGGTGGAGAAAGAGGCTAGTGTGGTACACAAAGAGGCCCGAGAGGTGCAGAACGAAGCAAGAGACGTGCAGAAAGAGGAAAGAGATGCGTAGAAGGAAGAGAGTGGCAAAACATACAATATGATGGATCGAATGTTGCACAATGGCAAAACATTCACCCCCAGTCACAGATCTGGGTTTAATACATCGTTATTTTGCTCACCAAACCACCCTAGTTCAGATATGGCCATATGCAAATCAGTCTTGACCCTGTGCCTCATGGGAACAGTCCAGACCGAACTGCCAAACCATGTCTTCCCTGGACTGGAATCAAGCATCCTAAGACAGGTTTCTGGCTATCAGCCTTCTTCAGCCAGGACAGTTTGAGGCACAGAGTCAGACTGATTTGCATATGGCCATGTCTGAACTGGGGTGGTGGAGTGAGCTAAAGAATGGTGATGGATTAAACCCAGATCAGTTGACTGGGGTGAAGGTTTGATTTGCTCAAACGCTCCATCCATCATCCCTTTGGTATCGCTTTGTTCACCCTAAGTTGGCAGGGTATGCCCAGACATGGGTCCCTTGCTTACTCTACCACTGGATTTAAGATAGCCTAGCTGATGAGGATTATGAATCCGAAAACGGTCCCAGAATGCTTGTTTCCGGTCCAGGGAAGACATAGTTTGGCAGTTCGGGCTGGACTGTTCCCATGAGGCACAGGGTCAGACTAATTTGTATATGTCCATGTCTGAACTGGGGTGGTGGAGTGAGCTAAAGAATGGTGATGGATTAAACCCAGATCAGTTAACTGGGGGTGAGTGTTTAATTTGCTCAAACGCTCTGTCCATCATCCCCTTTGGTATCGCTTTGAAGGAAGAGAGTGAGCTGCAGAAAGAGGCAAGAGGTGCAGAAAGAGGCAACAGAGGTGCAGTAAGAGGCAACAGAGATGAAGAAATAGGAAGTAAGGTGCAGAAAGAGGCAAGTAAGGAGCAGAAATACGCAAGAGAGGTACAGAAAGGCAAGAGAAAGGCAAGAGTGGTACAGAAAGAGGCAAGAGGGGTGCAGAAAGAGGCAGGAGGGGTGCAGAAAGAGGCAAGAGAGGTACAGAAAGAGGCAAGAGAGGTGCAGAAAAAAAGAAGAAATGTGCAGAAAGAAGTGAGCAGTTCAGAAAGAAACTAGAAAGGTGCAAAAAGAAACAAGAGAGATGCAGAAAGAAGAGAGTAAGGTGCCGAAAGAGGCAAGAGAGGTGCAGAAAGAGGACAGAGAAGTGCAGAAAGAGGCAAGAGAAGTGCAAAAAGAGGCAAGCGAGGGGCAGAAAGAGGCAAGAGTGGTGTAGAAAGAGGCAAGAGTGATGCAGAAGGAGGCATGAAGGTGCAGAAAGAGGCAAGAGGGGTGCAGAAGGAGACAGGGGTCTAGAAGGAGGCAAGAGGGGTGCAGAAAGAGGCAAGAGGGATGCAGAAAGAGGCAAGAGGGGTGCAGAAAGAGGCAAGAGATGTGCAGAAAGAGGCAAGCAGGTGTATAAAGAGGAAAGAAAGGTGCAAAAAGAAGCAAGAGAGGTACAGAAAGGCAAAAAGAAGCAGAAAGAGGCAAGTGAGGTGTAGAAAGAGGCAAGTGTGCTGCAGAAGGAGGCACAAGAGGTGCAGAAAGAGGAGGTGCAGAATAAAGAGTGAGCTGCTGAAAGAGCCAAGAGAGGTACAGAAAAAGGTAAGAGGTGCAGAAAGAAATAAAAGGCATAGAACGAGGCAAGAGGTGTGCAGAAAGAAGAGATTGAGCTGAAAAAGAGAGGTGCAGGAAGGCAAAAGAGGTGCAGAAAGAAGCAAGGAAAGTGCAAAAAGAGGCAAGAGAAGTACAGAAAAGGCATGAGATGTGCAGAAAGTCAAGAGGGTGCATAAAGAGGCCAGAGGGGTGCATAAAGAGGCAAGAGATATGGAGAAAGACAAGAGGATGCATAAAGAGGCAGGAGATGAGAATAAATAAGCAAGAGGTGCATAAATAAGAGTGAGGTACAGAAAGAGGCAAGAGAGGTACAGAAATAGGCAAGAGAGGTACAGAAAGAGGCAAGAGAAGTGCAAAATTAGGTGAGCGGTGCAGAAAGAGGCAAATAAAGGAGCCAAAAGAAGCCTTAGAGGTACAGAAAGAGACCAGAGATGTACAGAAAGAGGCAAGAGGGGTGCAGAAAAAGGTAAGAGGGGTGCCAAAAGAGGTAAGAGGGGTGCAGAAAGAGGCAAGAGGGAGGCAGAAACAGGCAAGAGGGGTGCATAAAGAGGCAAGAGATGTGCAGAATAAGGCAAGAGGGCTGCATTGAGAGGCAAGAGAGGTGCAGAAAGAAGAATGTGAGGTGCAGAAAGAGGCAAGAGAAGGACAGAAAGAAGCAAGAGAGGTACAGACGGAGGCAAAAGAAGTGCAGAAAGGGGCAAGGGAGGTGCAGAAAGAGACAAGAGAGGAAAATAAAGAGGCAAGAGAGGTGCAGAACTAGACAAAAGAGGTGCAGAAAGAAGCAAGAGATGTGCAGAAAGAGGCAAGAGAGGTGCAGAAAGAGGTAAGAGAGATGCAGAAATTCAAGGGTTGTACAGAAAGAGGCAAGAGGGGTGCAGAAAGAAGAGATTGAGCTGCAGCAAAAGGAAAGAGGGGTGCATAAAGAGGGGTTCATAAAGAGGCAAGAGTTGTGCAAAGAGGCAAGAGGGGTGCATAAAGAGGCAAGAGAGGTACAGGCAGAGGCAAGAGAAGAGCAGAAAGAAGCAAGAGAAGTGCAGAAATAGGCAGGAAATGTAAAGAAAGAGGCAAGAGAGGTGTAGAAAGCGGCAAGACAGCTGCAGAAAGAGGCAAGAGAGGTGCAGAAAGAGGCAAAATGTGCAGAAAGAAGAGAGTGAGCTGCAGAAAGAGGCAAGGAAGGTGCAGAAAGAGGCAAGAGTGGTGCAGAAAGAGGCAAGCGACTATTAGAAAGAGGTAAGAGAGGTGCAGACCGAAGAGAGTGAGCTGTAGATAGAGGCAACAGAGGTGCAGAAAGAGGCAAGAAACATGCAGAAAGAGGCAAGCAGTGCAGAAAGAGGTAGTTGTAGAAAGAGGCAAGAGAGATACAGAAAGAGGCAAGAGAGATACAGAAAGAGGCAAAAGAGGTGCAGAAAGAGGCAAGAGAGGTGCAGAAAGAAGCAGGAGAGGTGCAGAAAGAGGCAAGATAGGTGCAGAAAGAGGCAAGAGCTACATATAGAGGCAAGAGATGTGCAGTAGGAGGGACAAGGGGTGCAGGAAGAGGCACGATAAGTGCAGAAAGAGGCAAAAAAGGTATAGAAAGAGGCAAGAGAGGTGTAGAAAGAGGCAAGAGAGGTGTAGAAAGAGGCAAGAGGTGTAGAAAGAGGCAAGAGAGGTTCAGAAAGAGGAAAAAGAGGTACAGAAAGAGGCAAAAGGTGCAGAAAGAAGAGTGAGCTGCAGAAAGAGGCAAGAGGTGGTCAGAAAGAGGTAAGAGAGGTGCAGAAAGAGGTAAGAGGTGTAGAAAGAGGCAAGACAGGTACAGAAAGAAGAGAATGAGCTGCAGAAAGAGGCAAAAGCAGTGCAGAAAGAGGTAATAGGTGTAGGAAGAGGCAAGAGAGGTACAGAAAGAAGCAGGAGACATGCAGAAAGGGGCAAGAGGTATAGAGAGATGTAAGAAGCACAGGAAGAGGCAAGAGAGGTGCAGAAAGAGGCAGGAGGTGTGCAGAAAGAGGCAAGAGAGGTGCAAAAAGAGGAAATAGAGGTGCAGAAAGAGGCAAGAGAGGTGCAGAAAGGCAAGAGAGGAGCAAATAGAGGCAAGAGAAATACAGAGGCAAGAGCGGGGCAGAAAGAAGAGAGTGAGCTGCAGAAAGACAAGGAAGATGCAGAAAGAGGCAAGAGCGGTGTAGAAAGGGGCAAGAGAGGTACAGAAAGAGGCAAAAGAGGTTCAGAAAGAGGCAAGAGAGGTGTAGAAAGAGGCAAGAGTGGTGCAGAAAGAGGCACAAGAGGTGCAGAACGAGGCAAGAGACATGCAGAAAGAGGAAAGAGATGTGCAGAAGGAAGAGAGTGAGCTACTGAAAGAGGCAAGAGAGGTGCAGAAAGAAGCAAGAGACATGCAGAAGGAAAACATTGAGCTGCTGAAAGAGGCCAGAGAGGTACAGAAAGAGGCAAGAGAGGTGCAGAAAGTCAAGTGAGGTGCAGTAAGAAGCAAGAGAGGTACGGAAAAGGCAAGAGAAATTCATGAAGAGGCAAGAGAGGTGCAGAAAGAGGCAAGAGAGGTGCAGAAAGTCAAGGGCAGTACAGAAAGAGGCAAAAGGGGTGCAGAAAGAAGAGATTGAGCTGCACAAAAAGGAAAGAGGGATGCATAAAGAGACAAGAGGGGTTCATAAAGAGGCAAGAGTTGTACAGAGAAGCAAGAGGGCTGCATAAAGAGGCAAGAGAGGTGCAATAAGAAGCAAGAGGGGTGCAGAAAGAGGCAAGAGAGGTGCATAAAGAGACAGGAGAGGTGCATAAAGAGGCAAGAGAGGTACATAAAGAAGCAGGAGAGGTGCAGAAAGAGGCAAGAAAGGTGCAGAAAGAGGCACAAGAGGTGCAGGAAGAGGTAAGAGGTGCAGAAAGTGGCAGGAGTGGTGCAGAAAGTGGCAAGAGTGGTGTAGAAAGTGACAAGAGTGGTGCAGAAAGTGGCAAGAGTGGTACAGAAAGAGGCAAGAGTGGTGCAGAAAGAGGCAAGATACTGTTAGAAAGATGTGAGAGAGGTGCAGAAAGAGGTAGGAGGTGTGGAACGATGCAAGGGAGGTGCACAAAGAAGAGAGAGCTGCAGAAAGAGGCAACATAGGTGCAGAAAGAGGCAAGACGCATGCAGAAAGATGCAAGAGGTGAAGAAAGAGGTAATAGGTATAGAAAGAGGCAAGAGAGGTGCAGAAAGAAGCAGGGGAGGTGCAGAAAGAGACAAGAGGTACAGAAAGAGAGGCAAGAGAGGTACAATAAGAGGCACAGGATGTGCAGGAAGAGGCAAGATAAGTGCAGAAAGAGGCAAGAAAGGTATAGAAAGAGGCAAGAGAGGTATAGAAAGAAGCAAGAGAGGTGTAGAAAGAGGCAAGAGAGGTACAGAAAGAGGGAACATGTGCAGAAAGAAGAGTGAGCTGCAGAAAGAGGCCAGGAAGGTGCAGAAAGAATTAAGAGGTGCAGAAAGTGGCAAGAGTGGTGCAGAAAGTGGAAAGTTTGGTGCAGAAAGAGGCGAGAGATAGTAGAAAAGAGGTAAGAGAGGTGCAGAAAGAGGTAAGAGGTGCAGAAAGAGGCAAGAGAGGTACAGAAAGAGGCAAGAGAGGTACAGGAAAAAGAGAGTGAGCTGCAGAAAGAGGCAAGAGAGGTATAGAAAGAAGCAAGAGAGGTGCAGAAAGTGGCAAGAGTGGTGCAGAAAGTGGAAAGTTTGGTGCAGAAAGAGGCGAGAGATAGTAGAAAAGAGGTAAGAGAGGTGCAGAAAGAGGTAAGAGGTGCAGAAAGAGGCAAGAGAGGTACAGGAAAAAGAGAGTGAGCTGCAGAAAGAGGCAAAAGAGGTGCAAAAAGAGGCAAGAGACATGCAGAAAGAGGCAAGAGGTGTAGAAAGAGGTAAGCGGTGTAGAAAGAGGCAAGAGAGGTACAGAAAGAGGCAAGAGACATGCAGAAAGAGGCAAGAGGTTCAGAAAGAGGTAAGAAGCAGCACAGAAAGAGACAAGAGAGTTGGAGAGGTACAGAAAGAGGCAAGAGATGTACAGAAAGAGGCAAGAGAGGTGCAAAAAGAGGCAAGAGGTGCAAAAAGAGGTAAGAAGCGCAGAAAGGGGCAAGAGAGGTGGAGAGGTGCAGAAAGAGGCAAGAGATGTACAGAAAGAGGCAAGAGATGTGCAAAAAGAGGAAAGATAGGTACAGAAACAGGAAAGAGAGGCGCAGAAAGAGGCAAGAGAGGTGCAGAAGGGCAAGAGGGGGAAAATAGAGGCAAGCGAAATGCAGAGGCAAGAGCAGGGCAGAAAGAGGCACAAGAGGTGCAGAATGAGGCAAGAAACATTCAGAAAGAGGAAAGAGACATGCAGAAGGAATATTGAGCTACTGAAAGAGGTGCAGAAAGAAGACAGTGAGCTGCTAAAAGATGCCAGAGAGGTACAGAAAGAGGCAAGAGAGGTGCAGAAAGGCAAGTGAGGTGCAGTAAGACGCAAGAGAGGTACAGAAAAGGCAAGAGAAGTTCAGGAAGAGGCAAGAGAGGTGCAGAAAGAGGCAAGAGAGGTGCGGAAAGTCAAGGGCAGTACAGAAAGAGGCAAGAGGGGTGCAGAAAGAAGAGATTGAGCTGCGGAAAAAGGAAGGAGGGGTGCATAAAGAGGCAAGAGGGGTTCATAAAGAGGCAAGAATGGGCAGAGAGAGGCAAGAGGAGTGCATAAAGAGGCAAGAGAGGTGCAGAAAGAAGCAAGAGGGTGCAGAAAGAGGCAAGAGGTACAGAAAGAAGCAGGTGAGGTGCAGGAAGAGGCAAGAATGGTACAGAAAGAGGCACAAGAGGTACAGGAAGAGGCCAGAGAAGTGCAGAAAGAGGCAAGAAAGATATAGAAAGAGGCAAGAGAGGTGGATAAAGAGGCAGGACAGGTGCAGAAAGAGGCAAGAGAGGTGCAGAAAGAGGAAAAAGATGCAGAAAGAAAAGGGTGAGCTGCAGAAAGAGGCAAAAGAGGTACAGAAAGAGGTAAGGGACATGCAGAAAGAGGTAAGGGGTGCAGAAAGAGGTAAGAGGTATAGACAAAGGCAAGAGAGGTACAGAAACAGGCAAGAGACAAGCAGAAAGAGGCAAGAGGTACAGAAAGAGGTAAGACGTGCAGAAAGAGCCAAGATAGATGCAAAAAGAGGAAAGAAGAAAGAGAAATGCAGAGGCAAGAGAGGTGCAGAAAGAAGAGAGTGACCTGCAGAAAGGCAAGGAAGGTGCAGAACGAGGCAGGGGCGGTGCAGAAAGGGGCAAGAGAGGTACAGAAAGAGGCAAGAGGGGTACAGAAAGAGGCAAGAGAGGTTCAGAAAGAGGCAAGAGAGGTGTAGAAAGAGGCAAGGTTGGTGCCGAAAGAGGCACGAGAGGTGCAGAATGAGGCAAGAGATGTGTAGAAAGAGGAAAGAGATGTGTAGAAGGAAGAGAGTGAGCTACTGAAAGAGGCAAGAGAGGTGCAGAAAGAAGCAGGAGACATGCAGAAGGAAGGGAGTGTGCTGCTGAAAGAAGCAAGAGAGGTGCAGAAAGAGGCAAGAGAGGTGCAGAAAGGTGCCACAAAGGTACAGGAAGAGGAAGGAGAGGTACAGAAAGAGGCAAGAGAGGTAGAGAAAAAGGCAAGAGAGGTGTAGAAAGTACAAGAGTGGTACAGAAAGAGGTATGAGAGGTGCAGAAAGAGGCACAAGAGGTGCAGAATGAGGCAAGAGACATGCAGAAAGAGGAAATAGACGTGCAGAAGGAAGAGAGTGAGATACTGAAATAGGTGCAGAAAGAAGCAAGAGACATGCAGAAGGAAGAAAATGAGCTGCTGAAAGAGGCAAGAGGTACAGAAAGAGGCAAGAGAGGTACGGAAAGTCAAGAGAGGTGAAGTAAGAGGAAAGAGAGGTGCAGAAAAGGCAAGAGAAGTTCAGGAAGAGGCATGAGAGGTGCAGAAAGGGGCGAGAGGTACAGAAAGTCAAGGGAGATGCAGAAAGAGGCAAGAGGGGTGCAGAAAGAAGAGATTGATCTGCAGAAAGAGGCGTGAGACGTGCAGAAAGAGGCAAGAGAGGTACACGAAGAGGCAAGATAGGTACAGAATGAGGCAAGGGGGGTGCAGAAAGAGGCATTAGGGGTGCAGAAAGATGCAAGAGAGGTACAGGAAGAAGAGAGTGAGCTGCAGAAAGAGGCAAAAGAGGTGCAGAAAGAGGC
The DNA here is from genome assembly GCF_964263255.1 of Lissotriton vulgaris. Taxonomy (NCBI): domain Eukaryota; kingdom Metazoa; phylum Chordata; class Amphibia; order Caudata; family Salamandridae; genus Lissotriton; species Lissotriton vulgaris. Next base: position 1,644,262,329 of record NC_141687.1, read on the forward strand.
AAGAGACATGCAGAAAGAGGCAAGAGGTGTAGAAAGAGGTAAGCAGTGTAGAAAGAGGCAAGAGAGGTACAGAAAGAGGCAAGAGACATGCAGAAAGAGGCAAGAGGTTCAGAAAGAGGTAAGAAGCACAGAAAGAGGCAAGAGATGTGTAGAAAGAGACAAGAGATGTGCAGAAAGAGGTAATAGGTATAGAAAGAGGCAAGAGAGGTGCAGAAAGAAGCAGGGGAGGTGCAGAAAGAGACAAGAGGTACAAAAAGAGAGGCAAGAGAGGTGTAATAAGAGGCACAGGATGTGTAGGAAGAGGCAAGATAAGTGCAGAAAGAGGCAAGAAAGGTATAGAAAGAGGCAAGAGACGTATAGAAAGAAGCAAGAGATGTGTAGAAAGAGGCAAGAGAGGTACAGAAAGAGGGAACATGTGCAGAAAGAAGAGTGAGCTGCAGAAAGAGGCCAGGAAGGTGCAGAAAGAGTTAAGAGGTGCAGAAAGAATTAAGAGGTGCAGAAAGTGGCAAGAGTGGTGCAGAAAGTGGAAAGTTTGGTGCAGAAAGAGGCGAGAGATAGTAGAAAAGAGGTAAGAGAGGTGCAGAAAGAGGTAAGAGGTGCAGAAAGAGGCAAGAGAGGTACAGGAAAAAGAGAGTGCGCTGCAGAAAGAGGCAAAAGAGGCGCAAAAAGAGGCAAGAGACATGCAGAAAGAGGCAAGAGGTGTAGAAAGAGGTAGGCGGTGTTGAAAGAGGCAAGAGAGGTACAGAAAGAGGCAAGAGACATGCAGAAAGAGGCAAGAGGTTCAGAAAGAGGTAAAAAGCAGCACAGAAAGAGACAAGAGAGTTGGAGAGGTACAGAAAGAGGCAAGAGATGTACAGAAAGAGGCAAGAGAGGTGCAAAAAGAGGCAAGAGGTGCAAAAAGAGGTAAGAAGCGCAGAAAGAGGCAAGAGAGGTGGAGAGGTGCAGAAAGAGGCAAGAGATGTACAGAAAGAGGCAAGAGATGTGCAAAAAGAGGAAAGAGAGGTACAAAAAGAGGAAAGAGAGGCGCAGAAAGAGGCAAGAGAGGTGCAGAAGGGCAAGAGGGGGAAATAGAGGCAAGAGAAATGCAGAGGCAAGAGCAGGGCAGAAAGAGGCACAAGAGGTGCAGAATGAGGCAAGAAACATTCAGAAAGAGGAAAGAGACATGCAGAAGGAATATTGAGCTACTGAAAGAGGTGCAGAAAGAAGACAGTGAGCTGCTGAAAGATGCCAGAGAGGTACAGAAAGAGGCAAGAGAGGTGCAGAAAGGCAAGTGAGGTGCAGTAAGATGCAAGAGAGGTACAGAAAAGGCAAGAGAAGTTCAGGAAGAGGCAAGAGAGGTGCAGAAAGAGGCAAGAGAGGTGCGGAAAGTCAAGGGCAGTACAGAAAGAGGCAAGAGGGGTGCAGAAAGAAGAGATTGATCTGCAGAAAGAGGCATGAGACGTGCAGAAAGAGGCAAGAGAGGTACACGAAGAGGCAAGATAGGTACAGAATGAGGCAAGGGGGGTGCAGAAAGAGGCATTAGGGGTGCAGAAAGATGCAAGAGAGGTACAGGAAGAAGAGAGTGAGCTGCAGAAAGAGGCAAAAGAGGTGCAGAAAGAGGCAAGAGACATGCAGAAAGAGGCAAGAGGTGTAGAAAGAGGTAAGCAGTGTAGAAAGAGGCAAGAGAGGTACAGAAAGAGGCAAGAGACATGCAGAAAGAGGCAAGAGGTTCAGAAAGAGGTAAGAAGCACAGAAAGAGGCAAGAGATGTGTAGAAAGAGACAAGAGATGTGCAGAAAGAGGTAATAGGTATAGAAAGAGGCAAGAGAGGTGCAGAAAGAAGCAGGGGAGGTGCAGAAAGAGACAAGAGGTACAAAAAGAGAGGCAAGAGAGGTGTAATAAGAGGCACAGGATGTGTAGGAAGAGGCAAGATAAGTGCAGAAAGAGGCAAGAAAGGTATAGAAAGAGGCAAGAGACGTATAGAAAGAAGCAAGAGATGTGTAGAAAGAGGCAAGAGAGGTACAGAAAGAGGGAACATGTGCAGAAAGAAGAGTGAGCTGCAGAAAGAGGCCAGGAAGGTGCAGAAAGAGTTAAGAGGTGCAGAAAGAATTAAGAGGTGCAGAAAGTGGCAAGAGTGGTGCAGAAAGTGGAAAGTTTGGTGCAGAAAGAGGCGAGAGATAGTAGAAAAGAGGTAAGAGAGGTGCAGAAAGAGGTAAGAGGTGCAGAAAGAGGCAAGAGAGGTACAGGAAAAAGAGAGTGCGCTGCAGAAAGAGGCAAAAGAGGCGCAAAAAGAGGCAAGAGACATGCAGAAAGAGGCAAGAGGTGTAGAAAGAGGTAGGCGGTGTTGAAAGAGGCAAGAGAGGTACAGAAAGAGGCAAGAGACATGCAGAAAGAGGCAAGAGGTTCAGAAAGAGGTAAAAAGCAGCACAGAAAGAGACAAGAGAGTTGGAGAGGTACAGAAAGAGGCAAGAGATGTACAGAAAGAGGCAAGAGAGGTGCAAAAAGAGGCAAGAGGTGCAAAAAGAGGTAAGAAGCGCAGAAAGAGGCAAGAGAGGTGGAGAGGTGCAGAAAGAGGCAAGAGATGTACAGAAAGAGGCAAGAGATGTGCAAAAAGAGGAAAGAGAGGTACAAAAAGAGGAAAGAGAGGCGCAGAAAGAGGCAAGAGAGGTGCAGAAGGGCAAGAGGGGGAAATAGAGGCAAGAGAAATGCAGAGGCAAGAGCAGGGCAGAAAGAGGCACAAGAGGTGCAGAATGAGGCAAGAAACATTCAGAAAGAGGAAAGAGACATGCAGAAGGAATATTGAGCTACTGAAAGAGGTGCAGAAAGAAGACAGTGAGCTGCTGAAAGATGCCAGAGAGGTACAGAAAGAGGCAAGAGAGGTGCAGAAAGGCAAGTGAGGTGCAGTAAGATGCAAGAGAGGTACAGAAAAGGCAAGAGAAGTTCAGGAAGAGGCAAGAGAGGTGCAGAAAGAGGCAAGAGAGGTGCGGAAAGTCAAGGGCAGTACAGAAAGAGGCAAGAGGGGTGCAGAAAGAAGAGATTGAGCTGCGGAAAAAGGAAGGAGGGGTGCATAAAGAGGCAAGAGGGGTTCATAAAGAGGCAAGAATGGGCAGAGAGAGGCAAGAGGAGTGCATAAAGAGGCAAGAGAGGTGCAGAAAGAAGCAAGAGGGGTGCAGAAAGAAGCAAGAGGTACAGAAAGAAGCAGGTGAGGTGCAGGAAGAGGCAAGAATGGTACAGAAAGAGGCACAAGAGGTACAGGAAGAGGCCAGAGAAGTGCAGAAAGAGGCAAGAAAGGTATAGAAAGAGGCAAGAGAGGCGGATAAAGAGGCAGGACAGGTGCAGAAAGAGGCAAGAGAGTTGCAGAAAGAGGAAAAAAGTGCAGAAAGAAAAGGGTGAGCTGTAGAAAGAGGCAAAAGAGGTACAGAAAGAGGTAAGCGACATGCAGAAAGAGGTAAGGGGTGCAGAAAGAGGTAAGAGGTATAGACAAAGGCAAGAGAGGTACAGAAACAGGCAAGAGACAAGCAGAAAGAGGCAAGAGGTACAGAAAGAGGTAAGATGTGCAGAAAGAGCCAAGATAGGTGCAAAAAGAGGAAAGAGGAAAGAGAAATGCAGAGGCAAGAGAGGTGCAGAAAGAAGAGAGTGAGCTGCAGAAAGGCAAGGAAGGTGCAGAACGAGGCAGGGGCGGTGCAGAAAGGGGCAAGAGAGGTACAGAAAGAGGCAAGAGGGGTACAGAAAGAGGCAAGAGAGGTTCAGAAAGAGGCAAGAAAGGTGTAGAAAGAGGCAAGGTTGGTGCCGAAAGAGGCACGAGAGGTGCAGAATGAGGCAAGAGATGTGTAGAAAGAGGAAAGAGATGTGTAGAAGGAAGAGAGTGAGCTACTGAAAGAGGCAAGAGAGGTGCAGAAAGAAGCAGGAGACATGCAGAAGGAAGGGAGTGTGCTGCTGAAAGAAGCTAGAGAGGTGCAGAAAGAGGCAAGAGAGGTGCATAAAGGTGCCACAAAGGTACAGAAAGAGGAAGGAGAGGTACAGAAAGAGGCAAGAGAGGTACAGAAAGAGGCAAGAGAGGTGTAGAAAGTACAAGAGTGGTACAGAAAGAGGTATGAGAGGTGCAGAAAGAGGCACGAGAGGTGCAGAACGAGGCAAGAGACATGCAGAAAGAGGAAATAGACATGCAGAAGGAAGAGAGTGAGATACTGAAATAGGTGCAGAAAGAAGCAAGAGACATGCAGAAGGAAGAAAATGAGCTGCTGAATGAGGCAAGAGGTACAGAAAGAGGCAAGAGAGGTACAGAAAGTCAAGAGAGGTGAAGTAAGAGGAAAGAGAGGTGCAGAAAAGGCAAGAGAAGTTCAGGGAGAGGCATGAGAGGTGCAGAAAGGGGCGAGAGGTACAGAAAGTCAAGGGAGATGCAGAAAGAGGCAAGAGGGGTGCAGAAAGAAGAGATTGATCTGCAGAAAGAGGCGTGAGACGTGCAGAAAGAGGCAAGAGAGGTACATGAAGAGGCAAGAGAGGTACAGAATGAGGCAAGAGAGGTGCAGAAAGAGGCAAGAGAGGTGCAGAAAGTCAAGGGCAGTACAGAAAGAGGCAAAAGGGGTGCAGAAAGAAGAGATTGAGCTGCACAAAAAGGAAAGAGGGATGCATAAAGAGACAAGAGGGGTTCATAAAGAGGCAAGAGTTGTACAGAGAAGCAAGAGGGCTGCATAAAGAGGCAAGAGAGGTGCAATAAGAAGCAAGAGGGGTGCAGAAAGAGGCAAGAGAGGTGCATAAAGAGACAGGAGAGGTGCATAAAGAGGCAAGAGAGGTACATAAAGAAGCAGGAGAGGTGCAGAAAGAGGCAAGAAAGGTGCAGAAAGAGGCACAAGAGGTGCAGGAAGAGGTAAGAGGTGCAGAAAGTGGCAGGAGTGGTGCAGAAAGTGGCAAGAGTGGTGTAGAAAGTGACAAGAGTGGTGCAGAAAGTGGCAAGAGTGGTACAGAAAGAGGCAAGAGTGGTGCAGAAAGAGGCAAGATACTGTTAGAAAGATGTGAGAGAGGTGCAGAAAGAGGTAGGAGGTGTGGAACGATGCAAGGGAGGTGCACAAAGAAGAGAGAGCTGCAGAAAGAGGCAACATAGGTGCAGAAAGAGGCAAGACGCATGCAGAAAGATGCAAGAGGTGAAGAAAGAGGTAATAGGTATAGAAAGAGGCAAGAGAGGTGCAGAAAGAAGCAGGGGAGGTGCAGAAAGAGACAAGAGGTACAGAAAGAGAGGCAAGAGAGGTACAATAAGAGGCACAGGATGTGCAGGAAGAGGCAAGATAAGTGCAGAAAGAGGCAAGAAAGGTATAGAAAGAGGCAAGAGAGGTATAGAAAGAAGCAAGAGAGGTGTAGAAAGAGGCAAGAGAGGTACAGAAAGAGGGAACATGTGCAGAAAGAAGAGTGAGCTGCAGAAAGAGGCCAGGAAGGTGCAGAAAGAATTAAGAGGTGCAGAAAGTGGCAAGAGTGGTGCAGAAAGTGGAAAGTTTGGTGCAGAAAGAGGCGAGAGATAGTAGAAAAGAGGTAAGAGAGGTGCAGAAAGAGGTAAGAGGTGCAGAAAGAGGCAAGAGAGGTACAGGAAAAAGAGAGTGAGCTGCAGAAAGAGGCAAAAGAGGTGCAAAAAGAGGCAAGAGACATGCAGAAAGAGGCAAGAGGTGTAGAAAGAGGTAGGCGGTGTTGAAAGAGGCAAGAGAGGTACAGAAAGAGGCAAGAGACATGCAGAAAGAGGCAAGAGGTTCAGAAAGAGGTAAGAAGCAGCACAGAAAGAGACAAGAGAGTTGGAGAGGTACAGAAAGAGGCAAGAGATGTACAGAAAGAGGCAAGAGAGGTGCAAAAAGAGGTAAGAAGCGCAGAAAGAGGCAAGAGAGGTGGAGAGGTGCAGAAAGAGGCAAGAGATGTACAGAAAGAGGCAAGAGATGTGCAAAAAGAGGAAAGATAGGTACAGAAACTGGAAAGAGAGGCGCAGAAAGAGGCAAGAGAGGTGCAGAAGGGCAAGAGGGGGAAAATAGAGGCAAGAGAAATGCAGAGGCAAGAGCAGGGCAGAAAGAGGCACAAGAGGTGCAGAATGAGGCAAGAAACATTCAGAAAGAGGAAAGAGACATGCAGAAGGAATATTGAGCTACTGAAAGAGGTGCAGAAAGAAGACAGTGAGCTGCTAAAAGATGCCAGAGAGGTACAGAAAGAGGCAAGAGAGGTGCAGAAAGGCAAGTGAGGTGCAGTAAGATGCAAGAGAGGTACAGAAAAGGCAAGAGAAGTTCAGGAAGAGGCAAGAGAGGTGCAGAAAGAGGCAAGAGAGGTGCGGAAAGTCAAGGGCAGTACAGAAAGAGGCAAGAGGGGTGCAGAAAGAAGAGATTGAGCTGCGGAAAAAGGAAGGAGGGGTGCATAAAGAGGCAAGAGGGGTTCATAAAGAGGCAAGAATGGGCAGAGAGAGGCAAGAGGAGTGCATAAAGAGGCAAGAGAGGTGCAGAAATAAGCAAGAGGGTGCAGAAAGAGGCAAGAGGTACAGAAAGAAGCAGGTGAGGTGCAGGAAGAGGCAAGAATGGTACAGAAAGAGGCACAAGAGGTACAGGAAGAGGCCAGAGAAGTGCAGAAAGAGGCAAGAAAGGTATAGAAAGAGGCAAGAGAGGTGGATAAAGAGGCAGGACAGGTGCAGAAAGAGGCAAGAGAGGTGCAGAAAGAGGAAAAAGATGCAGAAAGAAAAGGGTGAGCTGCAGAAAGAGGCAAAAGAGGTACAGAAAGAGGTAAGGGACATGCAGAAAGAGGTAAGGGGTGCAGAAAGAGGTAAGAGGTATAGACAAAGGCAAGAGAGGTACAGAAACAGGCAAGAGACAAGCAGAAAGAGGCAAGAGGTACAGAAAGAGGTAAGACGTGCAGAAAGAGCCAAGATAGATGCAAAAAGAGGAAAGAAGAAAGAGAAATGCAGAGGCAAGAGAGGTGCAGAAAGAAGAGAGTGACCTGCAGAAAGGCAAGGAAGGTGCAGAACGAGGCAGGGGCGGTGCAGAAAGGGGCAAGAGAGGTACAGAAAGAGGCAAGAGGGGTACAGAAAGAGGCAAGAGAGGTTCAGAAAGAGGCAAGAGAGGTGTAGAAAGAGGCAAGGTTGGTGCCGAAAGAGGCACGAGAGGTGCAGAATGAGGCAAGAGATGTGTAGAAAGAGGAAAGAGATGTGTAGAAGGAAGAGAGTGAGCTACTGAAAGAGGCAAGAGAGGTGCAGAAAGAAGCAGGAGACATGCAGAAGGAAGGGAGTGTGCTGCTGAAAGAAGCAAGAGAGGTGCAGAAAGAGGCAAGAGAGGTGCAGAAAGGTGCCACAAAGGTACAGGAAGAGGAAGGAGAGGTACAGAAAGAGGCAAGAGAGGTACAGAAAAAGGCAAGAGAGGTGTAGAAAGTACAAGAGTGGTACAGAAAGAGGTATGAGAGGTGCAGAAAGAGGCACAAGAGGTGCAGAATGAGGCAAGAGACATGCAGAAAGAGGAAATAGACGTGCAGAAGGAAGAGAGTGAGATACTGAAATAGGTGCAGAAAGAAGCAAGAGACATGCAGAAGGAAGAAAATGAGCTGCTGAAAGAGGCAAGAGGTACATAAAGAGGCAAGAGAGGTACGGAAAGTCAAGAGAGGTGAAGTAAGAGGAAAGAGAGGTGCAGAAAAGGCAAGAGAAGTTCAGGAAGAGGCATGAGAGGTGCAGAAAGGGGCGAGAGGTACAGAAAGTCAAGGGAGATGCAGAAAGAGGCAAGAGGGGTGCAGAAAGAAGAGATTGATCTGCAGAAAGAGGCGTGAGACGTGCAGAAAGAGGCAAGAGAGGTACACGAAGAGGCAAGATAGGTACAGAATGAGGCAAGGGGGGGTGCAGAAAGAGGCATTAGGGGTGCAGAAAGATGCAAGAGAGGTACAGGAAGAAGAGAGTGAGCTGCAGAAAGAGGCAAAAGAGGTGCAGAAAGAGGCAAGAGACATGCAGAAAGAGGCAAGAGGTGTAGAAAGAGGTAAGCAGTGTAGAAAGAGGCAAGAGAGGTACAGAAAGAGGCAAGAGACATGCAGAAAGAGGCAAGAGGTTCAGAAAGAGGTAAGAAGCACAGAAAGAGGCAAGAGATGTGTAGAAAGAGACAAGAGATGTGCAGAAAGAGGTAATAGGTATAGAAAGAGGCAAGAGAGGTGCAGAAAGAAGCAGGGGAGGTGCAGAAAGAGACAAGAGGTACAAAAAGAGAGGCAAGAGAGGTGTAATAAGAGGCACAGTATGTGTAGGAAGAGGCAAGATAAGTGCAGAAAGAGGCAAGAAAGGTATAGAAAGAGGCAAGAGACGTATAGAAAGAAGCAAGAGATGTGTAGAAAGAGGCAAGAGAGGTACAGAAAGAGGGAACATGTGCAGAAAGAAGAGTGAGCTGCAGAAAGAGTCCAGGAAGGTGCAGAAAGAGTTAAGAGGTGCAGAAAGAATTAAGAGGTGCAGAAAGTGGCAAGAGTGGTGCAGAAAGTGGAAAGTTTGGTGCAGAAAGAGGCGAGAGATAGTAGAAAAGAGGTAAGAGAGGTGCAGAAAGAGGTAAGAGGTGCAGAAAGAGGCAAGAGAGGTACAGGAAAAAGAGAGTGCGCTGCAGAAAGAGGCAAAAGAGGCGCAAAAAGAGGCAAGAGACATGCAGAAAGAGGCAAGAGGTGTAGAAAGAGGTAGGCGGTGTTGAAAGAGGCAAGAGAGGTACAGAAAGAGGCAAGAGACATGCAGAAAGAGGCAAGAGGTTCAGAAAGAGGTAAGAAGCAGCACAGAAAGAGACAAGAGAGTTGGAGAGGTACAGAAAGAGGCAAGAGATGTACAGAAAGAGGCAAGAGAGGTGCAAAAAGAGGCAAGAGGTGCAAAAAGAGGTAAGAAGCGCAGAAAGAGGCAAGAGAGGTGGAGAGGTGCAGAAAGAGGCAAGAGATGTACAGAAAGAGGCAAGAGATGTGCAAAAAGAGGAAAGAGAGGTACAAAAAGAGGAAAGAGAGGCGCAGAAAGAGGCAAGAGAGGTGCAGAAGGGCAAGAGGGGGAAAATAGAGGCAAGAGAAATGCAGAGGCAAGAGCAGGGCAGAAAGAGGCACAAGAGGTGCAGAATGAGGCAAGAAACATTCAGAAAGAGGAAAGAGACATGCAGAAGGAATATTGAGCTACTGAAAGAGGTGCAGAAAGAAGACAGTGAGCTGCTAAAAGATGCCAGAGAGGTACAGAAAGAGGCAAGAGAGGTGCAGAAAGGCAAGTGAGGTGCAGTAAGATGCAAGAGAGGTACAGAAAAGGCAAGAGAAGTTCAGGAAGAGGCAAGAGAGGTGCAGAAAGAGGCAAGAGAGGTGCGGAAAGTCAAGGGCAGTACAGAAAGAGGCAAGAGGGGTGCAGAAAGAAGAGATTGAGCTGCGGAAAAAGGAAGGAGGGGTGCATAAAGAGGCAAGAGGGGTTCATAAAGAGGCAAGAATGGGCAGAGAGAGGCAAGAGGAGTGCATAAAGAGGCAAGAGAGGTGCAGAAAGAAGCAAGAGGGATGCAGAAAGAAGCAAGAGGTACAGAAAGAAGCAGGTGAGGTGCAGGAAGAGGCAAGAATGGTACAGAAAGAGGCACAAGAGGTACAGGAAGAGGCCAGAGAAGTGCAGAAAGAGGCAAGAAAGGTATAGAAAGAGGCAAGAGAGGCGGATAAAGAGGCAGGACAGGTGCAGAAAGAGGCAAGAGAGTTGCAGAAAGAGGAAAAAAGTGCAGAAAGAAAAGGGTGAGCTGTAGAAAGAGGCAAAAGAGGTACAGAAAGAGGTAAGCGACATGCAGAAAGAGGTAAGGGGTGCAGAAAGAGGTAAGAGGTATAGACAAAGGCAAGAGAGGTACAGAAACAGGCAAGAGACAAGCAGAAAGAGGCAAGAGGTACAGAAAGAGGTAAGATGTGCAGAAAGAGCCAAGATAGGTGCAAAAAGAGGAAAGAGGAAAGAGAAATGCAGAGGCAAGAGAGGTGCAGAAAGAAGAGAGTGAGCTGCAGAAAGGCAAGGAAGGTGCAGAACGAGGCAGGGGCGGTGCAGAAAGGGGCAAGAGAGGTACAGAAAGAGGCAAGAGGGGTACAGAAAGAGGCAAGAGAGGTTCAGAAAGAGGCTAGAAAGGTGTAGAAAGAGGCAAGGTTGGTGCCGAAAGAGGCACGAGAGGTGCAGAATGAGGCAAGAGATGTGTAGAAAGAGGAAAGAGATGTGTAGAAGGAAGAGAGTGAGCTACTGAAAGAGGCAAGAGAGGTGCAGAAAGAAGCAGGAGACATGCAGAAGGAAGGGAGTGTGCTGCTGAAAGAAGCTAGAGAGGTGCAGAAAGAGGCAAGAGAGGTGCAGAAAGGTGCCACAAAGGTACAGAAAGAGGAAGGAGAGGTACAGAAAGAGGCAAGAGAGGTACAGAAAGAGGCAAGAGAGGTGTAGAAAGTACAAGAGTGGTACAGAAAGAGGTATGAGAGGTGCAGAAAGAGGCACGAGAGGTGCAGAACGAGGCAAGAGACATGCAGAAAGAGGAAATAGACGTGCAGAAGGAAGAGAGAGAGATACTGAAATAGGTGCAGAAAGAAGCAAGAGACATGCAGAAGGAAGAAAATGAGCTGCTGAATGAGGCAAGAGGTACAGAAAGAGGCAAGAGAGGTACAGAAAGTCAAGAGAGGTGAAGTAAGAGGAAAGAGAGGTGCAGAAAAGGCAAGAGAAGTTCAGGAAGAGGCATGAGAGGTGCAGAAAGGGGCGAGAGGTACAGAAAGTCAAGGGAGATGCAGAAAGAGGCAAGAGGGGTGCAGAAAGAAGAGATTGATCTGCAGAAAGAGGCATGAGACGTGCAGAAAGAGGCAAGAGAGGTACATGAAGAGGCAAGAGAGGTACAGAATGAGGCAAGAGAGGTGCAGAAAGAGGCAAGAGAGGTGCAGAAAGTCAAGGGCAGTACAGAAAGAGGCAAAAGGGGTGCAGAAAGAAGAGATTGAGCTGCACAAAAAGGAAAGAGGGATGCATAAAGAGACAAGAGGGGTTCATAAAGAGGCAAGAGTTGTACAGAGAAGCAAGAGGGCTGCATAAAGAGGCAAGAGAGGTGCAATAAGAAGCAAGAGGGGTGCAGAAAGAGGCAAGAGAGGTGCATAAAGAGACAGGAGAGGTGCATAAAGAGGCAAGAGAGGTACATAAAGAAGCAGGAGAGGTGCAGAAAGAGGCAAGAAAGGTGCAGAAAGAAGCACAAGAGGTGCAGGAAGAGGTAAGAGGTGCAGAAAGTGGCAGGAGTGGTGCAGAAAGTGGCAAGAGTGGTGTAGAAAGTGACAAGAGTGGTGCAGAAAGTGGCAAGAGTGGTACAGAAAGAGGCAAGAGTGGTGCAGAAAGAGGCAAGATACTGTTAGAAAGATGTGAGAGAGGTGCAGAAAGAGGTAGGAGGTGTGGAACGATGCAAGGGAGGTGCACAAAGAAGAGAGAGCTGCAGAAAGAGGCAACATAGGTGCAGAAAGAGGCAAGACGCATGCAGAAAGATGCAAGAGGTGAAGAAAGAGGTAATAGGTATAGAAAGAGGCAAGAGAGGTGCAGAAAGAAGCAGGGGAGGTGCAGAAAGAGACAAGAGGTACAGAAAGAGAGGCAAGAGAGGTACAATAAGAGGCACAGGATGTGCAGGAAGAGGCAAGATAAGTGCAGAAAGAGGCAAGAAAGGTATAGAAAGAGGCAAGAGAGGTATAGAAAGAAGCAAGAGAGGTGTAGAAAGAGGCAAGAGAGGTACAGAAAGAGGGAACATGTGCAGAAAGAAGAGTGAGCTGCAGAAAGAGGCCAGGAAGGTGCAGAAAGAATTAAGAGGTGCAGAAAGTGGCAAGAGTGGTGCAGAAAGTGGAAAGTTTGGTGCAGAAAGAGGCGAGAGATAGTAGAAAAGAGGTAAGAGAGGTGCAGAAAGAGGTAAGAGGTGCAGAAAGAGGCAAGAGAGGTACAGGAAAAAGAGAGTGAGCTGCAGAAAGAGGCAAAAGAGGTGCAAAAAGAGGCAAGAGACATGCAGAAAGAGGCAAGAGGTGTAGAAAGAGGTAAGCGGTGTAGAAAGAGGCAAGAGAGGTACAGAAAGAGGCAAGATACATGCAGAAAGAGGCAAGAGGTTCAGAAAGAGGTAAGAAGCAGCACAGAAAGAGACAAGAGAGTTGGAGAGGTACAGAAAGAGGCAAGAGATGTACAGAAAGAGGCAAGAGAGGTGCAAAAAGAGGCAAGAGGTGCAAAAAGAGGTAAGAAGCGCAGAAAGAGGCAAGAGAGGTGGAGAGGTGCAGAAAGAGGCAAGAGATGTACAGAAAGAGGCAAGAGATGTGCAAAAAGAGGAAAGATAGGTACAGAAACAGGAAAGAGAGGCGCAGAAAGAGGCAAGAGAGGTGCAGAAGGGCAAGAGGGGGAAAATAGAGGCAAGAGAAATGCAGAGGCAAGAGCAGGGCAGAAAGAGGCACAAGAGGTGCAGAATGAGGCAAGAAACATTCAGAAAGAGGAAAGAGACATGCAGAAGGAATATTGAGCTACTGAAAGAGGTGCAGAAAGAAGACAGTGAGCTGCTAAAAGATGCCAGAGAGGTACAGAAAGAGGCAAGAGAGGTGCAGAAAGGCAAGTGAGGTGCAGTAAGACGCAAGAGAGGTACAGAAAAGGCAAGAGAAGTTCAGGAAGAGGCAAGAGAGGCGCAGAAAGAGGCAAGAGAGGTGCGGAAAGTCAAGGGCAGTACAGAAAGAGGCAAGAGGGGTGCAGAAAGAAGAGATTGAGCTGCGGAAAAAGGAAGGAGGGGTGCATAAAGAGGCAAGAGGGGTTCATAAAGAGGCAAGAATGGGCAGAGAGAGGCAAGAGGAGTGCATAAAGAGGCAAGAGAGGTGCAGAAAGAAGCAAGAGGGTGCAGAAAGAGGCAAGAGGTACAGAAAGAAGCAGGTGAGGTGCAGGAAGAGGCAAGAATGGTACAGAAAGAGGCACAAGAGGTACAGGAAGAGGCCAGAGAAGTGCAGAAAGAGGCAAGAAAGGTATAGAAAGAGGCAAGAGAGGTGGATAAAGAGGCAGGACAGGTGCAGAAAGAGGCAAGAGAGGTGCAGAAAGAGGAAAAAGATGCAGAAAGAAAAGGGTGAGCTGCAGAAAGAGGCAAAAGAGGTACAGAAAGAGGTAAGGGACATGCAGAAAGAGGTAAGGGGTGCAGAAAGAGGTAAGAGGTATAGACAAAGGCAAGAGAGGTACAGAAACAGGCAAGAGACAAGCAGAAAGAGGCAAGAGGTACAGAAAGAGGAAGACGTGCAGAAAGAGCCAAGATAGATGCAAAAAGTGGAAAGAAGAAAGAGAAATGCAGAGGCAAGAGAGGTGCAGAAAGAAGAGAGTGACCTGCAGAAAGGCAAGGAAGGTGCAGAACGAGGCAGGGGCGGTGCAGAAAGGGGCAAGAGAGGTACAGAAAGAGGCAAGAGGGGTACAGAAAGAGGCAAGAGAGGTTCAGAAAGAGGCAAGAGAGGTGTAGAAAGAGGCAAGGTTGGTGCCGAAAGAGGCACGAGAGGTGCAGAATGAGGCAAGAGATGTGTAGAAAGAGGAAAGAGATGTGTAGAAGGAAGAGAGTGAGCTACTGAAAGAGGCAAGAGAGGTGCAGAAAGAAGCAGGAGACATGCAGAAGGAAGGGAGTGTGCTGCTGAAAGAAGCAAGAGAGGTGCAGAAAGAGGTGCAGAAAGGTGCCACAAAGGTACAGGAAGAGGAAGGAGAGGTACAGAAAGAGGCAAGAGAGGTACAGAAAAAGGCAAGAGAGGTGTAGAAAGTACAAGAGTGGTACAGAAAGAGGTATGAGAGGTGCAGAAAGAGGCACAAGAGGTGCAGAATGAGGCAAGAGACATGCAGAAAGAGGAAATAGACGTGCAGAAGGAAGAGAGTGAGATACTGAAATAGGTGCAGAAAGAAGCAAGAGACATGCAGAAGGAAGAAAATGAGCTGCTGAAAGAGGCAAGAGGTACATAAAGAGGCAAGAGAGGTACGGAAAGTCAAGAGAGGTGAAGTAAGAGGAAAGAGAGGTGCAGAAAAGGCAAGAGAAGTTCAGGAAGAGGCATGAGAGGTGCAGAAAGGGGCGAGAGGTACAGAAAGTCAAGGGAGATGCAGAAAGAGGCAAGAGGGGTGCAGAAAGAAGAGATTGATCTGCAGAAAGAGGCGTGAGACGTGCAGAAAGAGGCAAGAGAGGTACACGAAGAGGCAAGATAGGTACAGAATGAGGCAAGGGGGGTGCAGAAAGAGGCATTAGGGGTGCAGAAAGATGCAAGAGAGGTACAGGAAGAAGAGAGTGAGCTGCAGAAAGAGGCAAAAGAGGTGCAGAAAGAGGCAAGAGACATGCAGAAAGAGGCAAGAGGTGTAGAAAGAGGTAAGCAGTGTAGAAAGAGGCAAGAGAGGTACAGAAAGAGGCAAGAGACATGCAGAAAGAGGCAAGAGGTTCAGAAAGAGGTAAGAAGCACAGAAAGAGGCAAGAGATGTGTAGAAAGAGACAAGAGATGTGCAGAAAGAGGTAATAGGTATAGAAAGAGGCAAGAGAGGTGCAGAAAGAAGCAGTGGAGGTGCAGAAAGAGACAAGAGGTACAAAAAGAGAGGCAAGAGAGGTGTAATAAGAGGCACAGGATGTGTAGGAAGTAGGAAGAGGCAAGATAAGTGCAGAAAGAGGCAAGAAAGGTATAGAAAGAGGCAAGAGACGTATAGAAAGAAGCAAGAGATGTGTAGAAAGAGGCAAGAGAGGTACAGAAAGAGGGAACATGTGCAGAAAGAAGAGTGAGCTGCAGAAAGAGGCCAGGAAGGTGCAGAAAGAGTTAAGAGGTGCAGAAAGAATTAAGAGGTGCAGAAAGTGGCAAGAGTGGTGCAGAAAGTGGAAAGTTTGGTGCAGAAAGAGGCGAGAGATAGTAGAAAAGAGGTAAGAGAGGTGCAGAAAGAGGTAAGAGGTGCAGAAAGAGGCAAGAGAGGTACAGGAAAAAGAGAGTGCGCTGCAGAAAGAGGCAAAAGAGGCGCAAAAAGAGGCAAGAGACATGCAGAAAGAGGCAAGAGGTGTAGAAAGAGGTAGGCGGTGTTGAAAGAGGCAAGAGAGGTACAGAAAGAGGCAAGAGACATGCAGAAAGAGGCAAGAGGTTCAGAAAGAGGTAAGAAGCAGCACAGAAAGAGACAAGAGAGTTGGAGAGGTACAGAAAGAGGCAAGAGATGTACAGAAAGAGGCAAGAGAGGTGCAAAAAGAGGCAAGAGGTGCAAAAAGAGGTAAGAAGCGCAGAAAGAGGCAAGAGAGGTGGAGAGGTGCAGAAAGAGGCAAGAGATGTACAGAAAGAGGCAAGAGATGTGCAAAAAGAGGAAAGAGAGGTACAAAAAGAGGAAAGAGAGGCGCAGAAAGAGGCAAGAGAGGTGCAGAAGGGCAAGAGGGGGAAAATAGAGGCAAGAGAAATCCAGAGGCAAGAGCAGGGCAGAAAGAGGCACAAGAGGTGCAGAATGAGGCAAGAAACATTCAGAAAGAGGAAAGAGACATGCAGAAGGAATATTGAGCTACTGAAAGAGGTGCAGAAAGAAGACAGTGAGCTGCTAAAAGATGCCAGAGAGGTACAGAAAGAGGCAAGAGAGGTGCAGAAAGGCAAGTGAGGTGCAGTAAGATGCAAGAGAGGTACAGAAAAGGCAAGAGAAGTTCAGGAAGAGGCAAGAGAGGTGCAGAAAGAGGCAAGAGAGGTGCGGAAAGTCAAGGGCAGTACAGAAAGAGGCAAGAGGGGTGCAGAAAGAAGAGATTGAGCTGCGGAAAAAGGAAGGAGGGGTGCATAAAGAGGCAAGAGGGGTTCATAAAGAGGCAAGAATGGGCAGAGAGAGGCAAGAGGAGTGCATAAAGAGGCAAGAGAGGTGCAGAAAGAAGCAAGAGGGGTGCAGAAAGAAGCAAGAGGTACAGAAAGAAGCAGGTGAGGTGCAGGAAGAGGCAAGAATGGTACAGAAAGAGGCACAAGAGGTACAGGAAGAGGCCAGAGAAGTGCAGAAAGAGGCAAGAAAGGTATAGAAAGAGGCAAGAGAGGCGGATAAAGAGGCAGGACAGGTGCAGAAAGAGGCAAGAGAGTTGCAGAAAGAGGAAAAAAGTGCAGAAAGACAAGGGTGAGCTGTAGAAAGAGGCAAAAGAGGTACAGAAAGAGGTAAGCGACATGCAGAAAGAGGTAAGGGGTGCAGAAAGAGGTAAGAGGTATAGACAAAGGCAAGAGAGGTACAGAAACAGGCAAGAGACAAGCAGAAAGAGGCAAGAGGTACAGAAAGAGGTAAGATGTGCAGAAAGAGCCAAGATAGGTGCAAAAAGAGGAAAGAGGAAAGAGAAATGCAGAGGCAAGAGAGGTGCAGAAAGAAGAGAGTGAGCTGCAGAAAGGCAAGGAAGGTGCAGAACGAGGCAGGGGCGGTGCAGAAAGGGGCAAGAGAGGTACAGAAAGAGGCAAGAGGGGTACAGAAAGAGGCAAGAGAGGTTCAGAAAGAGGCAAGAAAGGTGTAGGAAGAGGCAAGGTTGGTGCCGAAAGAGGCACGAGAGGTGCAGAATGAGGCAAGAGATGTGTAGAAAGAGGAAAGAGATGTGTAGAAGGAAGAGAGTGAGCTACTGAAAGAGGCAAGAGAGGTGCAGAAAGAAGCAGGAGACATGCAGAAGGAAGGGAGTGTGCTGCTGAAAGAAGCTAGAGAGGTGCAGAAAGAGGCAAGAGAGGTGCAGAAAGGTGCCACAAAGGTACAGAAAGAGGAAGGAGAGGTACAGAAAGAGGCAAGAGAGGTACAGAAAGAGGCAAGAGAGGTGTAGAAAGTACAAGAGTGGTACAGAAAGAGGTATGAGAGGTGCAGAAAGAGGCACGAGAGGTGCAGAACGAGGCAAGAGACATGCAGAAAGAGGAAATAGACGTACAGAAGGAAGAGAGTGAGATACTGAAATAGGTGCAGAAAGAAGCAAGAGACATGCAGAAGGAAGAAAATGAGCTGCTGAATGAGGCAAGAGGTACAGAAAGAGGCAAGAGAGGTACAGAAAGTCAAGAGAGGTGAAGTAAGAGGAAAGAGAGGTGCAGAAAAGGCAAGAGAAGTTCAGGAAGAGGCATGAGAGGTGCAGAAAGGGGCGAGAGGTACAGAAAGTCAAGGGAGATGCAGAAAGAGGCAAGAGGGGTGCAGAAAGAAGAGATTGATCTGCAGAAAGAGGCGTGAGACGTGCAGAAAGAGGCAAGAGAGGTACATGAAGAGGCAAGAGAGGTACAGAATGAGGCAAGAGGGGTGCAGAAAGAGGCATTAGGGGTGCAGAAAGATGCAAGAGAGGTACAGGAAGAAGAGAGTGAGCTGCAGAAAGAGGCAAAAGAGGTGCAGAAAGAGGCAAGAGACATGCAGAAAGAGGCAAGAGGTGTAGAAAGAGGTAAGCAGTGTAGAAAGAGGCAAGAGAGGTACAGAAAGAGGCAAGAGACATGCAGAAAGAGGCAAGAGGTTCAGAAAGAGGTAAGAAGCGCAGAAAGAGACAAGAGAGGTGGAGAAGTACAGAAGGAGGCAAGAGATGTACAGAAAGAGGCAAGAGAGGTGCAAAAAGAGGTAAGAAGCGCAGAAAGAGGCAAGAGAGGTGGAGAGGTGCAGAAAGAGGCAAGAGGGGTGCAGAAAGAGGCAATGGGTGCAGAAAGAGGCAAGAGGGGTACATAAAGAGGCAAGAGATGTGCATAAAGAGGCAAGAGAGGTGCAAAAAGAAGCAAGAGAGGTGCAGAAAGATGTTAGGATTGGACAATTGGCACCTACCTAACACCTAAAACTACATGTCCCGTGATCCTAAAGCCGAGGAAAGTATATTGGGCCTGAACGCGCATCGGCGGATGCACGTAATTCTGGGTATTGCAGGCCTTGTCGGTTGTTGTACGAGGGCTGATTTCTGACAGGACGTTTCCCATTCTGCCCTCCGATACCATCTACCCTCGGGATCAGTTATGTGGGGACAGCTACCGGCAGAACAGAGAACATGCGGTAAGAGTTTACAGGCATTATGGTGAGTGGACCGCAGTGGTGAGTTTAAATGTTAAATGCCGTATACTTGTAAAGTGCACAGCTGCCCCAGTAAAGGGGCGTCCCGGCGCTGTATACCGCTGGGGAACCCATCCTGGCATTCAATGTGAGATGGTCCCTCCTGGGCATCTCCAAGGTGAAGACAAACATCCCCGGCGCTGATGGGGCCGTTAGTAGAGATTAAGCAAGCTATTGCCCAGAGTTGCTGAGTGGGACCCATGGTTGGATTAGGCACCGAGGCGAGAATTATCGAGTCCACTGACCATGGCCCAAGACCCTGCCGCATCGGGAATTGAACCCTGGTCCCAGGTCGACCTCTGCTTCCGGGTCTGCCGCCTCTAACCAGTGAGCCACACCACTTTTTCAGGTGTTCTTGCGATTGGAATGTCCTCAAGTTCCTGCCCTTTGTTCTGTGTTTGTTCTTTCGCTACTGCTATTGTCATTTGGGGATAGAAAGGTACCCTTGACAGTACTCAGATATTCTTTCCTGAAAGGTTTTATGGATGAAAGGATTTACAGTGTTTGAAATCAAGAAACCCACTTTCTTGGAGAACTCTCTCTTTTAGTGTGGTATGTGTTTTGGGCATAATATTGCACATGAATACACTTGTCTAGGGTATATAGTGACTATGATGTTATGACATATTCTTTCAATTACAGGTGTATCAGAAAGTGAGAGACGTTTTGACTGCTATAGAAGTTACGTTATGTTCATTCTCCCGAACAGGTATATACTGATCTAGTGAAACCTAATGAGAATAGCATTATATGTCAGGCTCTGTTTAGATTTTGTCCTTTTTGTTGTTACAGGTTCCTATCCCTGCAGTCCCTTCCTTGTCCTTTCCCTCGCCTGATAGTTTGAACCCCCTGTGTCCTGCATTCAGGGTGTTGGTGATATCAGGTGGACCCTTATTGGCGGCAACCGGATCCTGCGGAGCAACCCCTGACAAAAGAAGAGCGTGAGGTGCAGAACGAGGCAAGAGAGGGACAGAAAGAGGCAAGAGAGGGACAGAAGGAGGCACGAGAGGTGCTGAAAGGGCCAACATAGGTGCAGAAAGAGGCAAAAGAGGTACAGAAAGAGGCAAGAGATGTACAGAAAGAGGCAAGAGAGGTGGAGAAAGAGGCTAGTGTGGTACACAAAGAGGCCCGAGAGGTGCAGAATGAAGCAAGAGACGTGCAGAAAGAGGAAAGAGATGCGCAGAAGGAAGAGAGTGGCAAAACATACAATATGATGGATGGAATGTTGCACAATGGCAAAACATTCACCCCCAGTCACAGATCTGGGTTTAATACATTGTTATTTTGCTCCCCAAACCACCCTAGTTCAGATATGGCCATATGCAAATCAGTCTTGACCCTGTGCCTCATGGGAACAGTCCAGACCGAACTGCCAAACAATGTCTTCCCTGGACTGGAATCAAGCATCCTAAGACTGGTTTCTGGCTATCAGCCTTCTTCAGCCAGGATAGCTTGAGGCACAGAGTCAGACTGATTTGCATATGGCCATGTCTGAACTGGGGTGGTGGAGTGAGCTAAAGAATGGTGATGGATTAAACCCAGATCAGTTGACTGGGGTGAAGGTTTGATTTGCTCAAACGCTCCATCCATCATCCCTTTGGTATCACTTTGTTCACCCTAAGTTGGCAAGGTATGCCCAGACATGGGTCCCTTGCTTACTCTACCACTGGATTTAAGATAGCCTGGCTGATGAGGATTATGAATCCGAAAACGGTCCCAGAATGCTTGTTTCCGGTCCAGGGAAGAAATGGTTTGGCAGTTCGGGCTGGACTGTTCCCATGATGCACAGGGTCAGACTAATTTGTATATGTCCATGTCTGAACTGGGGTGGTGGAGTGAGCTAAAGAATGGTGATGGATTCAACCCAGATCAGTTAACTGGGAGTGAGTGTTTAATTTGCTCAACCGCTCCGTCCATCATCCCCTTTGGTATCGCTTTGAAGGAAGAGAGTGAGCTGCAGAAAGAGGCAATAGGTGCAGAAAGAGGCAACAGAGGTGCAGTAAGAGGCAACAGAGATGAAGAAAGAGGAAGTAAGGTGCAGAAAGAGGCAAGTAAGGAGCAGAAATACGCAAGAGAGGTACAGAAAGGCAAGAGAAAGGCAAGAGTGGTACAGAAAGAGGCAAGAGGGGTGTAGAAAGAGGCAGGAGGGGTGCAGAAAGAGGCAAGAGAGGTACAGAAAGAGGCAAGAGAGGTGCAGAAAGAAGAAGAAATGTGCAGAAAGAAGTGAGCAGTTCAGAAAGAAACTAGAAAGGTGCAAAAAGAAACAAGAGAGATACAGAAAGAAGAGAGTAAGGTGCAGAAAGAGGCAAGAGAGGTGCAGAAAGAGGACAGAGACGTGCAGAAAGAGGCAAGAGAAGTGCAAAAAGAGGCAAGCAAGGGGAAGAAGGAGGCAAGAGTGGTGTAGAAAGAGGCAAGAGTGGTGCAGAAGGAGGCATGGAGGTACAGAAAGAGGCAAGAGGGGTGCAGAAGGAGACAGGGGTCTAGAAGGAGGCAAGAGGGGTGCAGAAAGAGGCAAGAGGGATGCAGAAAGAGGCAAGAGGGGTGCAGAAAGTGGCAAGAAAGGTGCAAAAAGAAGCAAGAGAGGTACAGAAAGGCAAAAAGAAGCAGAAAGAGGCAAGTGAGGTATAGAAAGAGGCAAGTGTGCTGCAGAAGGAAGCACAAGAGGTGCAGAAAGAGGAGGTGCAGAATAAAGAGTGAGCTGCTGAAAGAGCCAAGAGAGGTACAGAAAGAAATAAAAGGCATAGAACGAGGCAAGAGGTGTGCAGAAAGAAGAGATTGAGCTGCAAAAAAGAGGCAAGAGAGGTGCAGGAAGGCAAAAGAGGTGCAGAAAGAAGCAAGGAAAGTGCAAAAAGAGGCAAGAGAAGTACAGAAAAGGCATGAGATGTGCAGAAAGTCAAGAGGGTGCATAAAGAGGCCAGAGGGGTGCATAAAGAGGCAAGAGATATGGAGAAAGACAAGAGGATGCATAAAGAGGCAGGAGATGTGAATAAATAAGCAAGAGGTGCAGAAATAAGAGTGAGGTACAGAAAGAGGCAAGAGAGGTACAGAAATAGGCAAGAGAGGTACAGAAAGAGGCAAGAGAAGTGCAAAATGAGGTGAGCGGTGCAGAAAGAGGCAAATAAAGGAGCCAAAAGAATCCTTAGAGGTACAGAAAGAGACCAGAGATGTACAGAAAGAGGCAAGAGGGGTGCAGAAAAAGGTAAGAGGGGTGCCAAAAGAGGTAAGAGGGGTGCAGAAAGAGGCAAGAGATGTGCAGAATAAGGCAAGAGGGCTGCATAGAGAGGCAAGAGAGGTGCAGAAAGAAGAATGTGAGGTGCAGAAAGAGGCAAGAGAAGGACAGAAAGAAGCAAGAGAGGTACATACAGAGGCAAAAGAAGTGCAGAAAGGGGCAAGAGAGGTGCAGAAAGAGATAGAGAGGAAAATAAAGAGGCAAGAGAGGTGCAGAACTAGACAAGAGAGGTGCAGAAAGAAGCAGGAGAGGTACAGAAAGAGGCAAGAGAGGTGCAGAAAGAGGCAAGAGAGGTGCAGAAAGAGGTAAGAGAGGTGCAATAAGAAGCAAGAGGGGTGCAGAAAGAGGCAAGAGAGGTGCATAAAGAGACAGGAGAGGTGCATAAAGAGGCAAGAGAGGTACATAAAGAAGCAGGAGAGGTGCAGAAAGAGGTAAGAGGTGCAGAAAGTGGCAGGAGTGGTGCAGAAAGGGGCAAGAAAGGTGCAGAACGAGGCAGGAGCGGTGCAGAAAGGGGCAAGAGAGGTACAGAAAGAGGCAAGAGTGGTACAGAAAGAGGCAAGAGAGGTTCAGAAAGAGGCAAGAGAGGTGTAGAAAGAGGCAAGGTTGGTGCCGAAAGAGGCACTAGAGGTGCAGAATGAGGCAAGAGATGTATAGAAAGAGGAAAGAGACCTGTAGAAGGAAGAGAGTGAGCTACTGAAAGAGGCAAGAGAGGTGCAGAAAGAAGCAGGAGACATGCAGAAGGAAGGGAGTGTGCTGCTGAAAGAAGCAAGAGAGGTGCAGAAAGAGGCAAGAGAGGTGCAGAAAGGGGCCAGAAAGGTACAGAAAGAGGAAGGAGAGGTACAGAAAGAGGCAAGAGAGGTACAGAAAGAGGCAAGAGAGGTGTAGAAAGTACAAGAGTGGTACAGAAAGTGGTATGAGAGGTGCAGAAAGAGGCACGAGAGGTGCAGAACGAGGCAAGAGACATGCAGAAAGAGGAAATAGACGTGCAGAAGGAAGAGAGTGAGATACTGAAATAGGTGCAGAAAGAAGCAAGAGACATGCAGAAGGAAGAAAATGAGCTGCTGAAAGAGGCAAGAGGTACAGAAAGAGGCAAGAGAGGTACAGAAAGTCAAGAGAGGTGAAGTAAGAGGAAAGAGAGGTGCAGAAAAGGCAAGAGAAGTTCAGGAAGAGCATGAGAGGTGCAGAAAGAGGCGAGAGGTACAGAAAGTCAAGGGAGATGCAGAAAGAAGCAAGAGGGGTGCAGAATGAAGAGATTGAGCTGCAGAAAGAGGCGTGAGACATGCAGAAAGAGGCAAGAGAGGTACATAAAGAGGCAAGAGAGGTACAGAATGAGGCAAGAGGGGTGCAGAAAGAGGCATTAGGGGTGCAGAAAGATGCAAGAGATGTGCAGAAAAAGGCAAGAGATATACAGAAAGAGGCAAGAGAGGTGCAGAATGAGGCAAGAGAGGTGCAAAAAGAAGCAAGAGAGGTGCACAAAGAAGAGCGTGAGGTGCAGAAAGGCAAGAGAGATACAGAAAGAGGCAGCAGAGGTACAGAAAGAGGCAAGAGAAGTGCAGAAAGAGGCAAGAGGTGCAAAAAGAGTTAAGACGCGAAGAAAGAGGCAAGAGAGGTGCAGAAAGAGGCAAAAGAAATGCAGAGGCAAGAGAAGTGCAGAAAGAAGGGAGTGAGCTGCAGAAAGGCAAGGCAGGTGCAGAACGAGGCAAGAGCAGTGCAGAAAGGGGCAAGAGAGGTGCAGAAAGGGGCAAGAGAGGTGCAGAAAGAGGCAAGAGAGGTAAAGTAATAGGCAGGAGAGGTACAGAAAGAGGCAAGCGAGTTACAGAAAAAGGCAAGAGAGGCGTAGAAAAAGGAAAGAGAGGTGTAGAAAGTGCAAGAGTGGTGCAGAAAGAGGCTCGAGAGGTGCAGAACGAGGCAAGAGACATGCAGAAAGAGCAAATAGTTGTGCAGAAGGAAGAGAGTGAAGTACTGAAATAGGTGCAGAAAGAAGCAAGAGACATGCAGAAGGAAGAAAGTGAGCTGTTGAAAGAGGCAATAGGTTCAGAAAGAGGCAAGAGAGGTACAGAAAGTCAAGAGAGGTGAAGTAAGAGGCAAGAGAGGTGCAGAAAAGGCAAGAGAAGTTCAGGAAGAGGCATGAGAGGTGCAGAAAGAGGCGAGAGGGGTGTGGAAAGAAGAGATTGAGCTGCAGAAAGAGGCATGAGAGGTGCAGAAAGAGGCAAGAGACATGCAGAAAGAGCAAATAGTCGTGCAGAAGGAAGAGAGTGAAGTACTGAAATAGGTGCACAAAGAAGCAAGAGACATGCAGAAGGAAGAAAGTGAGCTGCTGAAAGAGGCAAGAGGTTCAGAAAGAGGCAAGAGAGGTACAGAAAGTCAAGCAGAGAGGTGAAGTAAGAGGCAAGAGAGGTGCAGAAAAGGCAAGAGAAGTTCAGAAAGAGGCATTAGAGGTGCAGAAAGAGGCGAGAGGTGCAGAAAGTCAAGGGAGGTGCAGAAAGAGGCAAGAGGGGTGCGGAAAGAAGAGATTGAGCTGCAGAAAGAGGCATGAGAGGTGCAGAAAGAGGCAAGAGAGGTACATAAAGAGGCAAGAGAGCTACAGAATGAGGCAAGAGGGGTGCAGAAAGAGGCAAGAGGTGCAGAAAGAGGCATTAGGGGTGCAGAAAGATGCAAGAGATGTGCAGAAAGAGGCAAGAGATATGCAAAAAGAGGCAAGAAGGGTACAGAACGAGGCAAGAGAGGTGCAAAAAGAAGCAAGGGAGGTGCACAAAGAAGAGCATGAGGTGCAAAAAAGGCAAAAGAGATAGAGAAAGTGGCAACAGAGGTACAGAAAGAGGCAAGAGAAGTTCAGAAAGGGGCAAGAGAGGTGCAGAAAGAGGCAAAAGGAGCATAAAGAGGCAAGAGAGGCGCAGAAAGAGGGAAGAGAGGTGCAGAAAGAAGCAGGAGAGGTGCAGAAAGAGGCAAGAGAGGTGCTGAAAGAGGCAAGAGAGGTGCAGAAAGAGGCGAGAGCGGTGCATAACGAGGCAAGTGAGGTGCAAAAAGAAGCAAGAGAGGTGCAGTAAGAAGAGCGTGAGGTACAGAAAGAGGCAAGAGAGATACAAAAAGAAGCAACAGAGGTACAGAAAGAGGCAAGAGAAGTGCAGAAAGGGGCAAGAGAGGTGCAGAAAGAGGCAAAAAGGAACATAAAGAGGCAAGAGGTACAGAAGAGGTAACAGAGGTGCAGAAAGAAGAGATTGAGCTGCGGAAAAAGGAAAGAGGGGTGCATAAAGAGGCAAGAGGGGTTCATAAAAAGGCAAGAGTTGTACAGAGAGAGGCAAGAGGGGTGCATAAAGAGGCAAGAGAGGTGCAGAAAGAAGCAAGAGGGGTGCAGAAAGAGGCAAGAGAGGTACAGAGAGAGGCAAGAAAGGTGCATAAAGAGGCAAGAGGAACAGAAAGAAGCATGAAAGGTACAGGAAGAGGCAAGAAAGGTACAGGAAGAGGCACAAGAGGTGCAGGAAGGGGCAAGAGAAGTGCAGAAAGAGGCAAGAAAGGTATAGAAAGAGGCAAGAGAGGTGCAGAAAGAAGAGATTGAGCTGCAGAAAAAGTAAAGAGGGGTGCATAAAGAGGAAAGAGGGGTTCATAAAGAGGCAAGAGTTGTGCAGAGAGAGGCAAGAGGGGTGCATAAAGAGGCAAGAGAGGTACAGAATGAAGCAAGAGGGGTGCAGAAAGAGGCAAGAGAGGTACAGAAAGAGGCAAGAAAGGTGCATAAAGAGGCAAGAGGTATAGAAAGAAGCAGTAGAGGTGCAGGAAGAGGCAATAAAGGTACAGAAAGAGGCACAAGAGGTGCAGAAAGAGGCAAGAGAAGTGCATAAAGAGGCAAGAAAGGTATAGAAAGAGGCAAGAGAGGTGGAGAAAGAGGGAGGACAGGTGCAGAAAGAAAAGAGTGAGCTGCAGAAAGAGGCAAGAGAGATACAGAAAGAGGCAACAGAGGTACAGAAAGAGGCAAGAGAAGTGCAGAAAGGGGCAAGAGAGGTGCAGAAAGAGGCAAAAAAGGAGGATAATGAGGCAAGAGTGGTGCAGAAAGAGGAAAAAGAGGTACACAAAGAGGTAGGAGACATGCAGAAAGAGGCGAGGGGTACAGAAAGAGGTAGGAGGTGTAGAAAGAGGCAAGAGAGGTAAAGAAACAGGCAAGAGACAAGCAGAAAGAGGCAAGAGGTGCAGAAAGAGTTAAGACATGCAGAAAGAGGCAAGAGAGGTGCAGAAAGAGGCAAAAGAAAGGCAGAGGCAAGAGAGGTGCAGAAAGAAGAGAGTGAGCTGCAGAAAGGCAAGGAAGGTGCAGAACGAGGCAAGAGCGGTGCAAAAAGAAGCAAGGGAGGTGCACAAAGAAGAGCGTGAGGTGCAGAAAAAGGCAAGAGAGATACAGAAAGAGGTAACAGAGGTACAGAAAGAGGCAAGAGAAGTGCAGAAAGGAGCAAGAGAGGTGCAGAAAGAGGCAAAAAAGGAGCATAATGAGGCAAGAGTGGTGCAGAAAGAGGAAAGAGAGGTGCAGAAAGAAGCAGGAGATGTGTAGAAAGAGGCAAGAGAGGTGCTAAAAGAGGCAAGAGAGGTGTAGAAAGAGGTGAGAGTGGTACAGAAAAAGGCGAGATCGGCGCATAACGAGGCAAGTGAGGTGCAAAAAGAAGCAAGAGAGGTGCGGAAGGAGGAGCGTGAGGTACAGAAATAGGCAAGAGAGATACAAAAAGAAGCAACAGAGGTACAGAAAGAGGCAAGAGAGGTGCAGAAAGAGGCAACAGAGGTGCAGAAAGAAGCATGAGAGGTGAAAAAAGAGGCAAGAGAGGTGCTGAAAGAGGCAAGAGATGTGCAGAAAGAAGCAAGAGAGGTGCAGGAAGAGGCAAGAGAGGTGCAGAAAGAGGCAAGAGAGGTGCAGGAAGAGGCAAGAAAGATATAGAAAGAGGCAAGAGAGGTGCAGAAAGAGGCAAAAAGGAGCATAAGGAGGCAACAGAGGTGCAGAAAGAGGCAAGAGAGGTGCAGAAAGAAGCAGGAGAGGTGCAGAAAGAGGCAAGAGAGGTGCAGAAAGAGGCAAGAGAGGTGCAGAAAGAGGCAAGAGAGGTGCAGAAAGAAGCAAGAGAGGTGCAGGAAGAGGCACAAGAGGTGCAGGAAGAGGCAAGAGAAGTGCAGGAAAAGGCAAGAAAGGTATAGAAAGAGGCAAGAGAGGTGTAGAAAGAGGCAAGACAGGTGCAGAAAGAGGCAAGAGAGGTGCAGAAAGATGCAAACGGAGGTGCAGAAACAAGTGAGTGAGCTGCATAGAAGTTCAGGAAGAGGCAAGATCAATCAATCAATCACTAAAATTTGTATAGCGCGCTACTCACCCATAAGGGTCTCAAGGCGCTTGAGGGGGGGTCGCTACTGCTCAAACAGCCAGGTCTTGAGTTGTTTCCTGAAGGCGAGATGGTTAGGGGTCAGCCGTAGGCAAGTGGGGATGTGCAGAAAAAGGCAAAAGAGGTGTATAAAGTCAAGGGAAGTGCAGAAAGAGGCAAGAGGGGTGCAGAAAGAAGAGTGAGCTGCAGAAAGAGGTCAGAGGTGCAGAAAGTGGCAAGAGTGGTGCAGAAAGTGGCAAGAGAGGTGTGGAAAGAGTCAAGATTGGTACAGAAAGAGGCACGAGAGGTGCAGAAAGAGGCAAGAGAGGTGTGTAAAGAGTCAAGATTGGTGCAGAAAGAGGCACGAGAGGTGCAGAACCAGGCAAAAGACATGCAGAAGGAAGAGAGTGAGCTGCTGAAAGAGGCAAAAGAGGTACAGTAAGGCACAAGAGATGTGCAGAAAGAGGCAAGAAAGGTACAGAAAGAGGCAAGAAAGGTACATAAAGAGGCAAGAGAGCTACAGAATGAGGCAAGAGGGGTGCAGAAAGAGGCAAGAGAGGTGCAGAAAGAGGCATTAGGGGTGCAGAAAGATGCAAGAGATGTGCAGAAAGAGGCAAGAGATATGCAAAGAGAGGCAAGAAGGGTGCAGAACGAGGCAAGAGAGGTGCAAAAAGAAGCAGGAGAGGTGCAAAAAAAAGCAAAGAGGTGCACAAAGAAGAGTGTGAGGTGCAGAAAAAGGCAAGAGAAATACAGAAAGAGGCAACTGAGGTACAGAAAGAGGCAAGAGAAGTGCAGAAAGGGGCAAGAGAGGTGCAGAAAGAGGCATAAAAGGAGCATAAAGAGGTAAGAGAGGTGCAGAAAGAGGGAAGAGAGGTGCAGAAAGAAGCAGGAGAGGTGCAGAAAGAGGCAAGAGAGATGTTGAAAGAGGCAAGAGAGGTACAGAAAGAGGCAAGAGCGGTACAGAAAGAGGCAACAGCGGTGCATAACGAGGCAAGTGAGGTGCAAAAAGAAGCAAGAGAGGTGCAGAAAGAGGAGCGTGAGGTGCAGAAAGAGGCAGGACAGGTGCAGAAAGAGGCAAGAGAGGTGCAGAAAGAGGCAAAAGCTGCAGAAATAAAAGAGTGAGCTGCAGAAAAAGGCAAAAGAGGTACAGATAGAGGTAAGAGACATCCAGAAAGAGGCAAGGGGTGCAGAAAGAGGCAAGAAGCGCAGAAAGAGGCAAGAGAGTTGCAGAAAGAAGAGAGTGAACTGCAGAAAGGCAAGGAAGGTGCAGAATGAGGCAAGAGCAGTGCAGAAAGGGGCAAGAGGGGTGCAGAAAGAGGCAAGAGAGGTACAGAAAGAGGCAGGAGAGGTACAGAAAGAGGCAAGAGAGGTACAGAAAAAGGCAAGAGAGGTGTAGAAAGTGCAAGAGTGGTGCAGAAAGAGGTATGAGAGGTGGAGAACGAGGCAAGAGACGTGGAGAACGAGGCAAGAGACATGCAGAAAGAGGAAATAGACGTGCAGAAGGAAGAGAGTAAAGTACTGAAATAGGTGCAGAAAGGAGCTAGAGACATGCAGAAGGAAGAAAGTGAGCTGCTGAAAGAGGCAAGAGGTTCAGAAAGAGGCAAGAGAGGTACAGAAAGTCCAGGGAGGTGAAGTAAGAGGCAAGAGAGGTACAGATAAGGCAAGAGAAGTTCAGGAAGATGCATGAGAGGTGCAGAAAGTCAAGGGAGGTGCAGAAAGAGGCAAGAGGGGGGCAGAAAGAAGAGATTGAGCTGCAGAAAGAGGCATGAGAGGTGCCGAAAGAGGCAAGAGAGGTAGATAAAGAGGCAAGAGAGCTACAGAATGAGGCAAGAGGGGTGCAGAAAGAGGCATGAGAGGTGCAGAAAGAGGCATTAGGGGTGCAGAAAGATGCAAGAGGTGTGCAGAAAGAGGCAAGAGATATGCAAAAAGAGGCAAGAAGGGTGCAGAACAAGGCCAGAGAGGTGCAGAAAGAGGGAAGATAGGTGCAGAAAGAAGCACAAGAGGTGCAGAAAGAGGCAAGAGGGATACAAAAAGAAGCAACAGAGGTACAGAAAGAGGCAAGAGAAGTGCAGAAAGGGCCAAGAGAGGTGCAGAAAGAGGCAACAGAGGTGCAGAAAGAAGCATGAGAGGTGAAAAAAGAGGCAAGAGAGGTGCTGTAAGAGGCAAGAGATGTGCAGAAAGAAGCAAGAGAGGTGCAGGAAGAGGCAAGAGAGGTGCATAAAGAGGCAAGAGAGGTGTAGAAAGAGGTAAGACAGGTGCAGAAAGTGGCAAGAGTGGTGCAGAAAGTGGAAAGTTTGGTGCAGAAAGAGGCGAGAGATAGTAGAAAAGAGGTAAGAGAGGTGCAGAAAGAGGTAAGAGGTGCAGAAAGAGGCAAGAGAGGTACAGGAAAAAGAGAGTGAGCTGCAGAAAGAGGCAAAAGAGGTGCAAAAAGAGGCAAGAGACATGCAGAAAGAGGCAAGAGGTGTAGAAAGAGGTAAGCGGTGTAGAAAGAGGCAAGAGAGGTACAGAAAGAGGCAAGATACATGCAGAAAGAGGCAAGAGGTTCAGAAAGAGGTAAGAAGCAGCACAGAAAGAGACAAGAGAGTTGGAGAGGTACAGAAAGAGGCAAGAGATGTACAGAAAGAGGCAAGAGAGGTGCAAAAAGAGGCAAGAGGTGCAAAAAGAGGTAAGAAGCGCAGAAAGAGGCAAGAGAGGTGGAGAGGTGCAGAAAGAGGCAAGAGATGTACAGAAAGAGGCAAGAGATGTGCAAAAAGAGGAAAGATAGGTACAGAAACAGGAAAGAGAGGCGCAGAAAGAGGCAAGAGAGGTGCAGAAGGGCAAGAGGGGGAAAATAGAGGCAAGAGAAATGCAGAGGCAAGAGCAGGGCAGAAAGAGGCACAAGAGGTGCAGAATGAGGCAAGAAACATTCAGAAAGAGGAAAGAGACATGCAGAAGGAATATTGAGCTACTGAAAGAGGTGCAGAAAGAAGACAGTGAGCTGCTAAAAGATGCCAGAGAGGTACAGAAAGAGGCAAGAGAGGTGCAGAAAGGCAAGTGAGGTGCAGTAAGACGCAAGAGAGGTACAGAAAAGGCAAGAGAAGTTCAGGAAGAGGCAAGAGAGGCGCAGAAAGAGGCAAGAGAGGTGCGGAAAGTCAAGGGCAGTACAGAAAGAGGCAAGAGGGGTGCAGAAAGAAGAGATTGAGCTGCGGAAAAAGGAAGGAGGGGTGCATAAAGAGGCAAGAGGGGTTCATAAAGAGGCAAGAATGGGCAGAGAGAGGCAAGAGGAGTGCATAAAGAGGCAAGAGAGGTGCAGAAAGAAGCAAGAGGGTGCAGAAAGAGGCAAGAGGTACAGAAAGAAGCAGGTGAGGTGCAGGAAGAGGCAAGAATGGTACAGAAAGAGGCACAAGAGGTACAGGAAGAGGCCAGAGAAGTGCAGAAAGAGGCAAGAAAGGTATAGAAAGAGGCAAGAGAGGTGGATAAAGAGGCAGGACAGGTGCAGAAAGAGGCAAGAGAGGTGCAGAAAGAGGAAAAAGATGCAGAAAGAAAAGGGTGAGCTGCAGAAAGAGGCAAAAGAGGTACAGAAAGAGGTAAGGGACATGCAGAAAGAGGTAAGGGGTGCAGAAAGAGGTAAGAGGTATAGACAAAGGCAAGAGAGGTACAGAAACAGGCAAGAGACAAGCAGAAAGAGGCAAGAGGTACAGAAAGAGGAAGACGTGCAGAAAGAGCCAAGATAGATGCAAAAAGTGGAAAGAAGAAAGAGAAATGCAGAGGCAAGAGAGGTGCAGAAAGAAGAGAGTGACCTGCAGAAAGGCAAGGAAGGTGCAGAACGAGGCAGGGGCGGTGCAGAAAGGGGCAAGAGAGGTACAGAAAGAGGCAAGAGGGGTACAGAAAGAGGCAAGAGAGGTTCAGAAAGAGGCAAGAGAGGTGTAGAAAGAGGCAAGGTTGGTGCCGAAAGAGGCACGAGAGGTGCAGAATGAGGCAAGAGATGTGTAGAAAGAGGAAAGAGATGTGTAGAAGGAAGAGAGTGAGCTACTGAAAGAGGCAAGAGAGGTGCAGAAAGAAGCAGGAGACATGCAGAAGGAAGGGAGTGTGCTGCTGAAAGAAGCAAGAGAGGTGCAGAAAGAGGTGCAGAAAGGTGCCACAAAGGTACAGGAAGAGGAAGGAGAGGTACAGAAAGAGGCAAGAGAGGTACAGAAAAAGGCAAGAGAGGTGTAGAAAGTACAAGAGTGGTACAGAAAGAGGTATGAGAGGTGCAGAAAGAGGCACAAGAGGTGCAGAATGAGGCAAGAGACATGCAGAAAGAGGAAATAGACGTGCAGAAGGAAGAGAGTGAGATACTGAAATAGGTGCAGAAAGAAGCAAGAGACATGCAGAAGGAAGAAAATGAGCTGCTGAAAGAGGCAAGAGGTACATAAAGAGGCAAGAGAGGTACGGAAAGTCAAGAGAGGTGAAGTAAGAGGAAAGAGAGGTGCAGAAAAGGCAAGAGAAGTTCAGGAAGAGGCATGAGAGGTGCAGAAAGGGGCGAGAGGTACAGAAAGTCAAGGGAGATGCAGAAAGAGGCAAGAGGGGTGCAGAAAGAAGAGATTGATCTGCAGAAAGAGGCGTGAGACGTGCAGAAAGAGGCAAGAGAGGTACACGAAGAGGCAAGATAGGTACAGAATGAGGCAAGGGGGGTGCAGAAAGAGGCATTAGGGGTGCAGAAAGATGCAAGAGAGGTACAGGAAGAAGAGAGTGAGCTGCAGAAAGAGGCAAAAGAGGTGCAGAAAGAGGCAAGAGACATGCAGAAAGAGGCAAGAGGTGTAGAAAGAGGTAAGCAGTGTAGAAAGAGGCAAGAGAGGTACAGAAAGAGGCAAGAGACATGCAGAAAGAGGCAAGAGGTTCAGAAAGAGGTAAGAAGCACAGAAAGAGGCAAGAGATGTGTAGAAAGAGACAAGAGATGTGCAGAAAGAGGTAATAGGTATAGAAAGAGGCAAGAGAGGTGCAGAAAGAAGCAGTGGAGGTGCAGAAAGAGACAAGAGGTACAAAAAGAGAGGCAAGAGAGGTGTAATAAGAGGCACAGGATGTGTAGGAAGTAGGAAGAGGCAAGATAAGTGCAGAAAGAGGCAAGAAAGGTATAGAAAGAGGCAAGAGACGTATAGAAAGAAGCAAGAGATGTGTAGAAAGAGGCAAGAGAGGTACAGAAAGAGGGAACATGTGCAGAAAGAAGAGTGAGCTGCAGAAAGAGGCCAGGAAGGTGCAGAAAGAGTTAAGAGGTGCAGAAAGAATTAAGAGGTGCAGAAAGTGGCAAGAGTGGTGCAGAAAGTGGAAAGTTTGGTGCAGAAAGAGGCGAGAGATAGTAGAAAAGAGGTAAGAGAGGTGCAGAAAGAGGTAAGAGGTGCAGAAAGAGGCAAGAGAGGTACAGGAAAAAGAGAGTGCGCTGCAGAAAGAGGCAAAAGAGGCGCAAAAAGAGGCAAGAGACATGCAGAAAGAGGCAAGAGGTGTAGAAAGAGGTAGGCGGTGTTGAAAGAGGCAAGAGAGGTACAGAAAGAGGCAAGAGACATGCAGAAAGAGGCAAGAGGTTCAGAAAGAGGTAAGAAGCAGCACAGAAAGAGACAAGAGAGTTGGAGAGGTACAGAAAGAGGCAAGAGATGTACAGAAAGAGGCAAGAGAGGTGCAAAAAGAGGCAAGAGGTGCAAAAAGAGGTAAGAAGCGCAGAAAGAGGCAAGAGAGGTGGAGAGGTGCAGAAAGAGGCAAGAGATGTACAGAAAGAGGCAAGAGATGTGCAAAAAGAGGAAAGAGAGGTACAAAAAGAGGAAAGAGAGGCGCAGAAAGAGGCAAGAGAGGTGCAGAAGGGCAAGAGGGGGAAAATAGAGGCAAGAGAAATCCAGAGGCAAGAGCAGGGCAGAAAGAGGCACAAGAGGTGCAGAATGAGGCAAGAAACATTCAGAAAGAGGAAAGAGACATGCAGAAGGAATATTGAGCTACTGAAAGAGGTGCAGAAAGAAGACAGTGAGCTGCTAAAAGATGCCAGAGAGGTACAGAAAGAGGCAAGAGAGGTGCAGAAAGGCAAGTGAGGTGCAGTAAGATGCAAGAGAGGTACAGAAAAGGCAAGAGAAGTTCAGGAAGAGGCAAGAGAGGTGCAGAAAGAGGCAAGAGAGGTGCGGAAAGTCAAGGGCAGTACAGAAAGAGGCAAGAGGGGTGCAGAAAGAAGAGATTGAGCTGCGGAAAAAGGAAGGAGGGGTGCATAAAGAGGCAAGAGGGGTTCATAAAGAGGCAAGAATGGGCAGAGAGAGGCAAGAGGAGTGCATAAAGAGGCAAGAGAGGTGCAGAAAGAAGCAAGAGGGGTGCAGAAAGAAGCAAGAGGTACAGAAAGAAGCAGGTGAGGTGCAGGAAGAGGCAAGAATGGTACAGAAAGAGGCACAAGAGGTACAGGAAGAGGCCAGAGAAGTGCAGAAAGAGGCAAGAAAGGTATAGAAAGAGGCAAGAGAGGCGGATAAAGAGGCAGGACAGGTGCAGAAAGAGGCAAGAGAGTTGCAGAAAGAGGAAAAAAGTGCAGAAAGACAAGGGTGAGCTGTAGAAAGAGGCAAAAGAGGTACAGAAAGAGGTAAGCGACATGCAGAAAGAGGTAAGGGGTGCAGAAAGAGGTAAGAGGTATAGACAAAGGCAAGAGAGGTACAGAAACAGGCAAGAGACAAGCAGAAAGAGGCAAGAGGTACAGAAAGAGGTAAGATGTGCAGAAAGAGCCAAGATAGGTGCAAAAAGAGGAAAGAGGAAAGAGAAATGCAGAGGCAAGAGAGGTGCAGAAAGAAGAGAGTGAGCTGCAGAAAGGCAAGGAAGGTGCAGAACGAGGCAGGGGCGGTGCAGAAAGGGGCAAGAGAGGTACAGAAAGAGGCAAGAGGGGTACAGAAAGAGGCAAGAGAGGTTCAGAAAGAGGCAAGAAAGGTGTAGGAAGAGGCAAGGTTGGTGCCGAAAGAGGCACGAGAGGTGCAGAATGAGGCAAGAGATGTGTAGAAAGAGGAAAGAGATGTGTAGAAGGAAGAGAGTGAGCTACTGAAAGAGGCAAGAGAGGTGCAGAAAGAAGCAGGAGACATGCAGAAGGAAGGGAGTGTGCTGCTGAAAGAAGCTAGAGAGGTGCAGAAAGAGGCAAGAGAGGTGCAGAAAGGTGCCACAAAGGTACAGAAAGAGGAAGGAGAGGTACAGAAAGAGGCAAGAGAGGTACAGAAAGAGGCAAGAGAGGTGTAGAAAGTACAAGAGTGGTACAGAAAGAGGTATGAGAGGTGCAGAAAGAGGCACGAGAGGTGCAGAACGAGGCAAGAGACATGCAGAAAGAGGAAATAGACGTACAGAAGGAAGAGAGTGAGATACTGAAATAGGTGCAGAAAGAAGCAAGAGACATGCAGAAGGAAGAAAATGAGCTGCTGAATGAGGCAAGAGGTACAGAAAGAGGCAAGAGAGGTACAGAAAGTCAAGAGAGGTGAAGTAAGAGGAAAGAGAGGTGCAGAAAAGGCAAGAGAAGTTCAGGAAGAGGCATGAGAGGTGCAGAAAGGGGCGAGAGGTACAGAAAGTCAAGGGAGATGCAGAAAGAGGCAAGAGGGGTGCAGAAAGAAGAGATTGATCTGCAGAAAGAGGCGTGAGACGTGCAGAAAGAGGCAAGAGAGGTACATGAAGAGGCAAGAGAGGTACAGAATGAGGCAAGAGGGGTGCAGAAAGAGGCATTAGGGGTGCAGAAAGATGCAAGAGAGGTACAGGAAGAAGAGAGTGAGCTGCAGAAAGAGGCAAAAGAGGTGCAGAAAGAGGCAAGAGACATGCAGAAAGAGGCAAGAGGTGTAGAAAGAGGTAAGCAGTGTAGAAAGAGGCAAGAGAGGTACAGAAAGAGGCAAGAGACATGCAGAAAGAGGCAAGAGGTTCAGAAAGAGGTAAGAAGCGCAGAAAGAGACAAGAGAGGTGGAGAAGTACAGAAGGAGGCAAGAGATGTACAGAAAGAGGCAAGAGAGGTGCAAAAAGAGGTAAGAAGCGCAGAAAGAGGCAAGAGAGGTGGAGAGGTGCAGAAAGAGGCAAGAGGGGTGCAGAAAGAGGCAATGGGTGCAGAAAGAGGCAAGAGGGGTACATAAAGAGGCAAGAGATGTGCATAAAGAGGCAAGAGAGGTGCAAAAAGAAGCAAGAGAGGTGCAGAAAGATGTTAGGATTGGACAATTGGCACCTACCTAACACCTAAAACTACATGTCCCGTGATCCTAAAGCCGAGGAAAGTATATTGGGCCTGAACGCGCATCGGCGGATGCACGTAATTCTGGGTATTGCAGGCCTTGTCGGTTGTTGTACGAGGGCTGATTTCTGACAGGACGTTTCCCATTCTGCCCTCCGATACCATCTACCCTCGGGATCAGTTATGTGGGGACAGCTACCGGCAGAACAGAGAACATGCGGTAAGAGTTTACAGGCATTATGGTGAGTGGACCGCAGTGGTGAGTTTAAATGTTAAATGCCGTATACTTGTAAAGTGCACAGCTGCCCCAGTAAAGGGGCGTCCCGGCGCTGTATACCGCTGGGGAACCCATCCTGGCATTCAATGTGAGATGGTCCCTCCTGGGCATCTCCAAGGTGAAGACAAACATCCCCGGCGCTGATGGGGCCGTTAGTAGAGATTAAGCAAGCTATTGCCCAGAGTTGCTGAGTGGGACCCATGGTTGGATTAGGCACCGAGGCGAGAATTATCGAGTCCACTGACCATGGCCCAAGACCCTGCCGCATCGGGAATTGAACCCTGGTCCCAGGTCGACCTCTGCTTCCGGGTCTGCCGCCTCTAACCAGTGAGCCACACCACTTTTTCAGGTGTTCTTGCGATTGGAATGTCCTCAAGTTCCTGCCCTTTGTTGTGTTTGTTCTTTCGCTACTGCTATTGTCATTTGGGGATAGAAAGGTACCCTTGACAGTACTCAGATATTCTTTCCTGAAAGGTTTTATGGATGAAAGGATTTACAGTGTTTGAAATCAAGAAACCCACTTTCTTGGAGAACTCTCTCTTTTAGTGTGGTATGTGTTTTGGGCATAATATTGCACATGAATACACTTGTCTAGGGTATATAGTGACTATGATGTTATGACATATTCTTTCAATTACAGGTGTATCAGAAAGTGAGAGACGTTTTGACTGCTATAGAAGTTACGTTATGTTCATTCTCCCGAACAGGTATATACTGATCTAGTGAAACCTAATGAGAATAGCATTATATGTCAGGCTCTGTTTAGATTTTGTCCTTTTTGTTGTTACAGGTTCCTATCCCTGCAGTCCCTTCCTTGTCCTTTCCCTCGCCTGATAGTTTGAACCCCCTGTGTCCTGCATTCAGGGTGTTGGTGATATCAGGTGGACCCTTATTGGCGGCAACCGGATCCTGCGGAGCAACCCCTGACAAAAGAAGAGCGTGAGGTGCAGAACGAGGCAAGAGAGGGACAGAAAGAGGCAAGAGAGGGACAGAAGGAGGCACGAGAGGTGCTGAAAGGGCCAACATAGGTGCAGAAAGAGGCAAAAGAGGTACAGAAAGAGGCAAGAGATGTACAGAAAGAGGCAAGAGAGGTGGAGAAAGAGGCTAGTGTGGTACACAAAGAGGCCCGAGAGGTGCAGAATGAAGCAAGAGACGTGCAGAAAGAGGAAAGAGATGCGCAGAAGGAAGAGAGTGGCAAAACATACAATATGATGGATGGAATGTTGCACAATGGCAAAACATTCACCCCCAGTCACAGATCTGGGTTTAATACATTGTTATTTTGCTCCCCAAACCACCCTAGTTCAGATATGGCCATATGCAAATCAGTCTTGACCCTGTGCCTCATGGGAACAGTCCAGACCGAACTGCCAAACAATGTCTTCCCTGGACTGGAATCAAGCATCCTAAGACTGGTTTCTGGCTATCAGCCTTCTTCAGCCAGGATAGCTTGAGGCACAGAGTCAGACTGATTTGCATATGGCCATGTCTGAACTGGGGTGGTGGAGTGAGCTAAAGAATGGTGATGGATTAAACCCAGATCAGTTGACTGGGGTGAAGGTTTGATTTGCTCAAACGCTCCATCCATCATCCCTTTGGTATCACTTTGTTCACCCTAAGTTGGCAAGGTATGCCCAGACATGGGTCCCTTGCTTACTCTACCACTGGATTTAAGATAGCCTGGCTGATGAGGATTATGAATCCGAAAACGGTCCCAGAATGCTTGTTTCCGGTCCAGGGAAGAAATGGTTTGGCAGTTCGGGCTGGACTGTTCCCATGATGCACAGGGTCAGACTAATTTGTATATGTCCATGTCTGAACTGGGGTGGTGGAGTGAGCTAAAGAATGGTGATGGATTCAACCCAGATCAGTTAACTGGGAGTGAGTGTTTAATTTGCTCAACCGCTCCGTCCATCATCCCCTTTGGTATCGCTTTGAAGGAAGAGAGTGAGCTGCAGAAAGAGGCAATAGGTGCAGAAAGAGGCAACAGAGGTGCAGTAAGAGGCAACAGAGATGAAGAAAGAGGAAGTAAGGTGCAGAAAGAGGCAAGTAAGGAGCAGAAATACGCAAGAGAGGTACAGAAAGGCAAGAGAAAGGCAAGAGTGGTACAGAAAGAGGCAAGAGGGGTGTAGAAAGAGGCAGGAGGGGTGCAGAAAGAGGCAAGAGAGGTACAGAAAGAGGCAAGAGAGGTGCAGAAAGAAGAAGAAATGTGCAGAAAGAAGTGAGCAGTTCAGAAAGAAACTAGAAAGGTGCAAAAAGAAACAAGAGAGATACAGAAAGAAGAGAGTAAGGTGCAGAAAGAGGCAAGAGAGGTGCAGAAAGAGGACAGAGACGTGCAGAAAGAGGCAAGAGAAGTGCAAAAAGAGGCAAGCAAGGGGAAGAAGGAGGCAAGAGTGGTGTAGAAAGAGGCAAGAGTGGTGCAGAAGGAGGCATGGAGGTACAGAAAGAGGCAAGAGGGGTGCAGAAGGAGACAGGGGTCTAGAAGGAGGCAAGAGGGGTGCAGAAAGAGGCAAGAGGGATGCAGAAAGAGGCAAGAGGGGTGCAGAAAGTGGCAAGAAAGGTGCAAAAAGAAGCAAGAGAGGTACAGAAAGGCAAAAAGAAGCAGAAAGAGGCAA
Organism: Lissotriton vulgaris; assembly: GCF_964263255.1. Lineage (NCBI taxonomy): Eukaryota > Metazoa > Chordata > Amphibia > Caudata > Salamandridae > Lissotriton > Lissotriton vulgaris. The sequence continues at coordinate 1,644,299,860 of NC_141687.1, forward strand.
GTGAGGTATAGAAAGAGGCAAGTGTGCTGCAGAAGGAAGCACAAGAGGTGCAGAAAGAGGAGGTGCAGAATAAAGAGTGAGCTGCTGAAAGAGCCAAGAGAGGTACAGAAAGAAATAAAAGGCATAGAACGAGGCAAGAGGTGTGCAGAAAGAAGAGATTGAGCTGCAAAAAAGAGGCAAGAGAGGTGCAGGAAGGCAAAAGAGGTGCAGAAAGAAGCAAGGAAAGTGCAAAAAGAGGCAAGAGAAGTACAGAAAAGGCATGAGATGTGCAGAAAGTCAAGAGTGTGCATAAAGAGGCCAGAGGGGTGCATAAAGAGGCAAGAGATATGGAGAAAGACAAGAGGATGCATAAAGAGGCAGGAGATGTGAATAAATAAGCAAGAGGTGCAGAAATAAGAGTGAGGTACAGAAAGAGGCAAGAGAGGTACAGAAATAGGCAAGAGAGGTACAGAAAGAGGCAAGAGAAGTGCAAAATGAGGTGAGCGGTGCAGAAAGAGGCAAATAAAGGAGCCAAAAGAATCCTTAGAGGTACAGAAAGAGACCAGAGATGTACAGAAAGAGGCAAGAGGGGTGCAGAAAAAGGTAAGAGGGGTGCCAAAAGAGGTAAGAGGGGTGCAGAAAGAGGCAAGAGATGTGCAGAATAAGGCAAGAGGGCTGCATAGAGAGGCAAGAGAGGTGCAGAAAGAAGAATGTGAGGTGCAGAAAGAGGCAAGAGAAGGACAGAAAGAAGCAAGAGAGGTACATACAGAGGCAAAAGAAGTGCAGAAAGGGGCAAGAGAGGTGCAGAAAGAGATAGAGAGGAAAATAAAGAGGCAAGAGAGGTGCAGAACTAGACAAGAGAGGTGCAGAAAGAAGCAGGAGAGGTACAGAAAGAGGCAAGAGAGGTGCAGAAAGAGGCAAGAGAGGTGCAGAAAGAGGTAAGAGAGGTGCAATAAGAAGCAAGAGGGGTGCAGAAAGAGGCAAGAGAGGTGCATAAAGAGACAGGAGAGGTGCATAAAGAGGCAAGAGAGGTACATAAAGAAGCAGGAGAGGTGCAGAAAGAGGTAAGAGGTGCAGAAAGTGGCAGGAGTGGTGCAGAAAGGGGCAAGAAAGGTGCAGAACGAGGCAGGAGCGGTGCAGAAAGGGGCAAGAGAGGTACAGAAAGAGGCAAGAGTGGTACAGAAAGAGGCAAGAGAGGTTCAGAAAGAGGCAAGAGAGGTGTAGAAAGAGGCAAGGTTGGTGCCGAAAGAGGCACTAGAGGTGCAGAATGAGGCAAGAGATGTATAGAAAGAGGAAAGAGACCTGTAGAAGGAAGAGAGTGAGCTACTGAAAGAGGCAAGAGAGGTGCAGAAAGAAGCAGGAGACATGCAGAAGGAAGGGAGTGTGCTGCTGAAAGAAGCAAGAGAGGTGCAGAAAGAGGCAAGAGAGGTGCAGAAAGGGGCCAGAAAGGTACAGAAAGAGGAAGGAGAGGTACAGAAAGAGGCAAGAGAGGTACAGAAAGAGGCAAGAGAGGTGTAGAAAGTACAAGAGTGGTACAGAAAGTGGTATGAGAGGTGCAGAAAGAGGCACGAGAGGTGCAGAACGAGGCAAGAGACATGCAGAAAGAGGAAATAGACGTGCAGAAGGAAGAGAGTGAGATACTGAAATAGGTGCAGAAAGAAGCAAGAGACATGCAGAAGGAAGAAAATGAGCTGCTGAAAGAGGCAAGAGGTACAGAAAGAGGCAAGAGAGGTACAGAAAGTCAAGAGAGGTGAAGTAAGAGGAAAGAGAGGTGCAGAAAAGGCAAGAGAAGTTCAGGAAGAGCATGAGAGGTGCAGAAAGAGGCGAGAGGTACAGAAAGTCAAGGGAGATGCAGAAAGAAGCAAGAGGGGTGCAGAATGAAGAGATTGAGCTGCAGAAAGAGGCGTGAGACATGCAGAAAGAGGCAAGAGAGGTACATAAAGAGGCAAGAGAGGTACAGAATGAGGCAAGAGGGGTGCAGAAAGAGGCATTAGGGGTGCAGAAAGATGCAAGAGATGTGCAGAAAAAGGCAAGAGATATACAGAAAGAGGCAAGAGAGGTGCAGAATGAGGCAAGAGAGGTGCAAAAAGAAGCAAGAGAGGTGCACAAAGAAGAGCGTGAGGTGCAGAAAGGCAAGAGAGATACAGAAAGAGGCAGCAGAGGTACAGAAAGAGGCAAGAGAAGTGCAGAAAGAGGCAAGAGGTGCAAAAAGAGTTAAGACGCGAAGAAAGAGGCAAGAGAGGTGCAGAAAGAGGCAAAAGAAATGCAGAGGCAAGAGAAGTGCAGAAAGAAGGGAGTGAGCTGCAGAAAGGCAAGGCAGGTGCAGAACGAGGCAAGAGCAGTGCAGAAAGGGGCAAGAGAGGTGCAGAAAGGGGCAAGAGAGGTGCAGAAAGAGGCAAGAGAGGTAAAGTAATAGGCAGGAGAGGTACAGAAAGAGGCAAGCGAGTTACAGAAAAAGGCAAGAGAGGCGTAGAAAAAGGAAAGAGAGGTGTAGAAAGTGCAAGAGTGGTGCAGAAAGAGGCTCGAGAGGTGCAGAACGAGGCAAGAGACATGCAGAAAGAGCAAATAGTTGTGCAGAAGGAAGAGAGTGAAGTACTGAAATAGGTGCAGAAAGAAGCAAGAGACATGCAGAAGGAAGAAAGTGAGCTGTTGAAAGAGGCAATAGGTTCAGAAAGAGGCAAGAGAGGTACAGAAAGTCAAGAGAGGTGAAGTAAGAGGCAAGAGAGGTGCAGAAAAGGCAAGAGAAGTTCAGGAAGAGGCATGAGAGGTGCAGAAAGAGGCGAGAGGGGTGTGGAAAGAAGAGATTGAGCTGCAGAAAGAGGCATGAGAGGTGCAGAAAGAGGCAAGAGACATGCAGAAAGAGCAAATAGTCGTGCAGAAGGAAGAGAGTGAAGTACTGAAATAGGTGCACAAAGAAGCAAGAGACATGCAGAAGGAAGAAAGTGAGCTGCTGAAAGAGGCAAGAGGTTCAGAAAGAGGCAAGAGAGGTACAGAAAGTCAAGCAGAGAGGTGAAGTAAGAGGCAAGAGAGGTGCAGAAAAGGCAAGAGAAGTTCAGAAAGAGGCATTAGAGGTGCAGAAAGAGGCGAGAGGTGCAGAAAGTCAAGGGAGGTGCAGAAAGAGGCAAGAGGGGTGCGGAAAGAAGAGATTGAGCTGCAGAAAGAGGCATGAGAGGTGCAGAAAGAGGCAAGAGAGGTACATAAAGAGGCAAGAGAGCTACAGAATGAGGCAAGAGGGGTGCAGAAAGAGGCAAGAGGTGCAGAAAGAGGCATTAGGGGTGCAGAAAGATGCAAGAGATGTGCAGAAAGAGGCAAGAGATATGCAAAAAGAGGCAAGAAGGGTACAGAACGAGGCAAGAGAGGTGCAAAAAGAAGCAAGGGAGGTGCACAAAGAAGAGCATGAGGTGCAAAAAAGGCAAAAGAGATAGAGAAAGTGGCAACAGAGGTACAGAAAGAGGCAAGAGAAGTTCAGAAAGGGGCAAGAGAGGTGCAGAAAGAGGCAAAAGGAGCATAAAGAGGCAAGAGAGGCGCAGAAAGAGGGAAGAGAGGTGCAGAAAGAAGCAGGAGAGGTGCAGAAAGAGGCAAGAGAGGTGCTGAAAGAGGCAAGAGAGGTGCAGAAAGAGGCGAGAGCGGTGCATAACGAGGCAAGTGAGGTGCAAAAAGAAGCAAGAGAGGTGCAGTAAGAAGAGCGTGAGGTACAGAAAGAGGCAAGAGAGATACAAAAAGAAGCAACAGAGGTACAGAAAGAGGCAAGAGAAGTGCAGAAAGGGGCAAGAGAGGTGCAGAAAGAGGCAAAAAGGAACATAAAGAGGCAAGAGGTACAGAAGAGGTAACAGAGGTGCAGAAAGAAGAGATTGAGCTGCGGAAAAAGGAAAGAGGGGTGCATAAAGAGGCAAGAGGGGTTCATAAAAAGGCAAGAGTTGTACAGAGAGAGGCAAGAGGGGTGCATAAAGAGGCAAGAGAGGTGCAGAAAGAAGCAAGAGGGGTGCAGAAAGAGGCAAGAGAGGTACAGAGAGAGGCAAGAAAGGTGCATAAAGAGGCAAGAGGAACAGAAAGAAGCATGAAAGGTACAGGAAGAGGCAAGAAAGGTACAGGAAGAGGCACAAGAGGTGCAGGAAGGGGCAAGAGAAGTGCAGAAAGAGGCAAGAAAGGTATAGAAAGAGGCAAGAGAGGTGCAGAAAGAAGAGATTGAGCTGCAGAAAAAGTAAAGAGGGGTGCATAAAGAGGAAAGAGGGGTTCATAAAGAGGCAAGAGTTGTGCAGAGAGAGGCAAGAGGGGTGCATAAAGAGGCAAGAGAGGTACAGAATGAAGCAAGAGGGGTGCAGAAAGAGGCAAGAGAGGTACAGAAAGAGGCAAGAAAGGTGCATAAAGAGGCAAGAGGTATAGAAAGAAGCAGTAGAGGTGCAGGAAGAGGCAATAAAGGTACAGAAAGAGGCACAAGAGGTGCAGAAAGAGGCAAGAGAAGTGCATAAAGAGGCAAGAAAGGTATAGAAAGAGGCAAGAGAGGTGGAGAAAGAGGGAGGACAGGTGCAGAAAGAAAAGAGTGAGCTGCAGAAAGAGGCAAGAGAGATACAGAAAGAGGCAACAGAGGTACAGAAAGAGGCAAGAGAAGTGCAGAAAGGGGCAAGAGAGGTGCAGAAAGAGGCAAAAAAGGAGGATAATGAGGCAAGAGTGGTGCAGAAAGAGGAAAAAGAGGTACACAAAGAGGTAGGAGACATGCAGAAAGAGGCGAGGGGTACAGAAAGAGGTAGGAGGTGTAGAAAGAGGCAAGAGAGGTAAAGAAACAGGCAAGAGACAAGCAGAAAGAGGCAAGAGGTGCAGAAAGAGTTAAGACATGCAGAAAGAGGCAAGAGAGGTGCAGAAAGAGGCAAAAGAAAGGCAGAGGCAAGAGAGGTGCAGAAAGAAGAGAGTGAGCTGCAGAAAGGCAAGGAAGGTGCAGAACGAGGCAAGAGCGGTGCAAAAAGAAGCAAGGGAGGTGCACAAAGAAGAGCATGAGGTGCAGAAAAAGGCAAGAGAGATACAGAAAGAGGTAACAGAGGTACAGAAAGAGGCAAGAGAAGTGCAGAAAGGAGCAAGAGAGGTGCAGAAAGAGGCAAAAAAGGAGCATAATGAGGCAAGAGTGGTGCAGAAAGAGGAAAGAGAGGTGCAGAAAGAAGCAGGAGATGTGTAGAAAGAGGCAAGAGAGGTGCTAAAAGAGGCAAGAGAGGTGTAGAAAGAGGTGAGAGTGGTACAGAAAAAGGCGAGATCGGCGCATAACGAGGCAAGTGAGGTGCAAAAAGAAGCAAGAGAGGTGCGGAAGGAGGAGCGTGAGGTACAGAAATAGGCAAGAGAGATACAAAAAGAAGCAACAGAGGTACAGAAAGAGGCAAGAGAGGTGCAGAAAGAGGCAACAGAGGTGCAGAAAGAAGCATGAGAGGTGAAAAAAGAGGCAAGAGAGGTGCTGAAAGAGGCAAGAGATGTGCAGAAAGAAGCAAGAGAGGTGCAGGAAGAGGCAAGAGAGGTGCAGAAAGAGGCAAGAGAGGTGCAGGAAGAGGCAAGAAAGATATAGAAAGAGGCAAGAGAGGTGCAGAAAGAGGCAAAAAGGAGCATAAGGAGGCAACAGAGGTGCAGAAAGAGGCAAGAGAGGTGCAGAAAGAAGCAGGAGAGGTGCAGAAAGAGGCAAGAGAGGTGCAGAAAGAGGCAAGAGAGGTGCAGAAAGAGGCAAGAGAGGTGCAGAAAGAAGCAAGAGAGGTGCAGGAAGAGGCACAAGAGGTGCAGGAAGAGGCAAGAGAAGTGCAGGAAAAGGCAAGAAAGGTATAGAAAGAGGCAAGAGAGGTGTAGAAAGAGGCAAGACAGGTGCAGAAAGAGGCAAGAGAGGTGCAGAAAGATGCAAACGGAGGTGCAGAAACAAGTGAGTGAGCTGCATAGAAGTTCAGGAAGAGGCAAGATCAATCAATCAATCACTAAAATTTGTATAGCGCGCTACTCACCCATAAGGGTCTCAAGGCGCTTGAGGGGGGGTCGCTACTGCTCAAACAGCCAGGTCTTGAGTTGTTTCCTGAAGGCGAGATGGTTAGGGGTCAGCCGTAGGCAAGTGGGGATGTGCAGAAAAAGGCAAAAGAGGTGTATAAAGTCAAGGGAAGTGCAGAAAGAGGCAAGAGGGGTGCAGAAAGAAGAGTGAGCTGCAGAAAGAGGTCAGAGGTGCAGAAAGTGGCAAGAGTGGTGCAGAAAGTGGCAAGAGAGGTGTGGAAAGAGTCAAGATTGGTACAGAAAGAGGCACGAGAGGTGCAGAAAGAGGCAAGAGAGGTGTGTAAAGAGTCAAGATTGGTGCAGAAAGAGGCACGAGAGGTGCAGAACCAGGCAAAAGACATGCAGAAGGAAGAGAGTGAGCTGCTGAAAGAGGCAAAAGAGGTACAGTAAGGCACAAGAGATGTGCAGAAAGAGGCAAGAAAGGTACAGAAAGAGGCAAGAAAGGTACATAAAGAGGCAAGAGAGCTACAGAATGAGGCAAGAGGGGTGCAGAAAGAGGCAAGAGAGGTGCAGAAAGAGGCATTAGGGGTGCAGAAAGATGCAAGAGATGTGCAGAAAGAGGCAAGAGATATGCAAAGAGAGGCAAGAAGGGTGCAGAACGAGGCAAGAGAGGTGCAAAAAGAAGCAGGAGAGGTGCAAAAAAAAGCAAAGAGGTGCACAAAGAAGAGTGTGAGGTGCAGAAAAAGGCAAGAGAAATACAGAAAGAGGCAACTGAGGTACAGAAAGAGGCAAGAGAAGTGCAGAAAGGGGCAAGAGAGGTGCAGAAAGAGGCATAAAAGGAGCATAAAGAGGTAAGAGAGGTGCAGAAAGAGGGAAGAGAGGTGCAGAAAGAAGCAGGAGAGGTGCAGAAAGAGGCAAGAGAGATGTTGAAAGAGGCAAGAGAGGTACAGAAAGAGGCAAGAGCGGTACAGAAAGAGGCAACAGCGGTGCATAACGAGGCAAGTGAGGTGCAAAAAGAAGCAAGAGAGGTGCAGAAAGAGGAGCGTGAGGTGCAGAAAGAGGCAGGACAGGTGCAGAAAGAGGCAAGAGAGGTGCAGAAAGAGGCAAAAGCTGCAGAAATAAAAGAGTGAGCTGCAGAAAAAGGCAAAAGAGGTACAGATAGAGGTAAGAGACATCCAGAAAGAGGCAAGGGGTGCAGAAAGAGGCAAGAAGCGCAGAAAGAGGCAAGAGAGTTGCAGAAAGAAGAGAGTGAACTGCAGAAAGGCAAGGAAGGTGCAGAATGAGGCAAGAGCAGTGCAGAAAGGGGCAAGAGGGGTGCAGAAAGAGGCAAGAGAGGTACAGAAAGAGGCAGGAGAGGTACAGAAAGAGGCAAGAGAGGTACAGAAAAAGGCAAGAGAGGTGTAGAAAGTGCAAGAGTGGTGCAGAAAGAGGTATGAGAGGTGGAGAACGAGGCAAGAGACGTGGAGAACGAGGCAAGAGACATGCAGAAAGAGGAAATAGACGTGCAGAAGGAAGAGAGTAAAGTACTGAAATAGGTGCAGAAAGGAGCTAGAGACATGCAGAAGGAAGAAAGTGAGCTGCTGAAAGAGGCAAGAGGTTCAGAAAGAGGCAAGAGAGGTACAGAAAGTCCAGGGAGGTGAAGTAAGAGGCAAGAGAGGTACAGATAAGGCAAGAGAAGTTCAGGAAGATGCATGAGAGGTGCAGAAAGTCAAGGGAGGTGCAGAAAGAGGCAAGAGGGGGGCAGAAAGAAGAGATTGAGCTGCAGAAAGAGGCATGAGAGGTGCCGAAAGAGGCAAGAGAGGTAGATAAAGAGGCAAGAGAGCTACAGAATGAGGCAAGAGGGGTGCAGAAAGAGGCATGAGAGGTGCAGAAAGAGGCATTAGGGGTGCAGAAAGATGCAAGAGGTGTGCAGAAAGAGGCAAGAGATATGCAAAAAGAGGCAAGAAGGGTGCAGAACAAGGCCAGAGAGGTGCAGAAAGAGGGAAGATAGGTGCAGAAAGAAGCACAAGAGGTGCAGAAAGAGGCAAGAGGGATACAAAAAGAAGCAACAGAGGTACAGAAAGAGGCAAGAGAAGTGCAGAAAGGGCCAAGAGAGGTGCAGAAAGAGGCAACAGAGGTGCAGAAAGAAGCATGAGAGGTGAAAAAAGAGGCAAGAGAGGTGCTGTAAGAGGCAAGAGATGTGCAGAAAGAAGCAAGAGAGGTGCAGGAAGAGGCAAGAGAGGTGCATAAAGAGGCAAGAGAGGTGTAGAAAGAGGTAAGACAGGTACAGAAAGAGGCAAGAGAGGTGCAGAAAGAGGCAAACGGAGGTGCAGAAAGAGGCAAGAGGTGCAGAAAGTGGCAAGAGAGGTGCAGAAAAGGCAAGGGAAGTTCAGGAAGAGGCAAGAGAGGTGCAGAAAGAGGCAAAAGAGGTATAGAAAGTCAAGGGAGGTGCAGAAAGAGGCAAGAGGGGTGCAGAAAGAAGAGTGAGCTGCAGAAAAAGGTCAGAGGTGCAGAAAGTGGCAAGACTGGTAAAGAAAGTTGCAAGAGAGGTACAGAAAGAGGTAAGAGAGGTTCAGAAAGAGGCAAGAGGGGTGTAGAAAGAGGCAAGATTGGTGCAGAAAGAGGTACGAGAGGTGCAGAACCAGGCAAGAGACATGTAGAAAGAGGAAAGAGATAGGCAGAAGGAAGAGAGTGAGCTACTGAAAGAGGCAAGAGGTGCAGAAAGAAGCAGTGTTAAACGGGACCTGGAGGGTCGGCCGAGGACAAGGGGAGAGGTCTCCGGGGAGAGCCGTCTCCAGCGATCGTACAGACCAGTAACTTCCCCCCCACAGATGGACACCACACAAGGATATAGTTTAACGTTCTTTATAAGCAATCTTGAGGTACGGTAGAATGGTACAAGGAGGTCAGGACTCAGGGGTCCCCTCGATTCTAGTCTCTTGGTTGGGGAAGGAGGGTAGCGGGACAGTCTTGTTACCAATCTGGTAGTTACGCTGAGATGATGGGTAGCTCACAATCCTCGAGCTCGATGTTCTAGGAGGACGGGCCGCGGCAGCGCCAGCAGGTCCCGAGAAGGTCGTAGGTGGCAACGGTCCGCGGCAGCGCCAGCAGGTCCCGACGAAGATAGTAGTTACAACGGGCCGCGGCAGCGCCAGCAGGTCCCGACGAGGATGAAGGTTGCAGAGGGCCGCGGCAGCACCAGCGGCAGGACGACAGCTCACAAGGCAGGGCTGCGGCAGCGCCAGCAGTCCGTCAGGGATGAGTTCTTCTCGGTGTCTCTCGACTCCAGGATACAACTGCCTTCCTGCTCTGGAGCTGCCCCAGTTATAGGTCTGGCGCCCTTTGATGTCCGGACCCTCGCACTTGGAGGTCGGGAGGTCCGGGATGAGGGAGTCCAGACACCCAGCAGGGGGGTGGAGCCAGCGCCCGGGGAGGCTGGGGGCGATCGGCACCTGGCGGGGGAGAGCCATCGACACTTCTTTCTCCCATTGACCTGCCAAGTGGTCCGTTCACCTCCTGGGTGGATGGTGGTGCCGGGATGTCAGGGCCTGGCTAGGCCCAGGGTTAGGGTCGAGCTGAGGCCACACGGCCTCGTGGTGCAGTGTCCAAGATGGTGGCCGGGCCGGGCAATGGAGCTGACAGGGGCCCGGGCCAATGGCACAGAGCTGTCCGGGAGCAGGAGTCCCGTAGGGGACGGTGTGCGGGTTGCTTCTGTGGGTAGCACCTGGAGGGCCGGCGTCTGGGCCCTGTCATGCGGGGAGGGAGCGAGCCCTTCAGGTGGCCTGTCCAACATGCGTCCCCCCCAGCTGAAGGCGGGGAGGGTCACCCATCCTCTTGGGGACTCTCCTCGACGAGGCGGAAAAAGCGTGACAGGCCATCCGCGTTGGCGTGATCCTGGCCAGGTCGGTGCTCCACAGTGAAGTCCATCCCCTGCAGGGAGATGGACCAGCGCAATAGTTTGGGATTTTCCCCCCGCATCTGCATTAGCCATTGCAGGGGGCGATGATCTGTTTTTACCCGAAAGTGGGTGCCGAAGAAGTAGGGCCGGAGCTTCTTGAGGGCCCACACTACTGCGAAGGCCTCCCTCTTGATGGTGCTCCAGCGCTGTTCTCGGGCCAGTAGGCGTCTGCTGATGAAGGCCACTGGTTGGTCCACCCCATCGGGGTTCAGCTGGGAGAGGACGGCCCCGATGCCATGGTCGGAGGCATCAGTCTGGACGATGAATTCCTGGCTGTAGTCGGGAGCCTGGAGCACAGGGGCGGTGCACATGGCGGCCTTCAGTTTCTCGAAGGCCGCTTGACAGTCTGGAGTCCAGTTGACCATGTTTGGGTGTTTCTTGGATGTGAGCTCTGTGAGGGGCCCCACAATACTGCCATAGTCCTTCACAAACCGCCGGTAGTATCCGGTGAGCCCCAAGAAGGCTCGGACCTCGGTTTGCGTTACGGGAGGCTGCCAGGACTGGATGGCAGTGATCTTGAGCTGAAGGGGGGCCACCAGACCGCTTCCCACTTGGTGTCCGAGGTAGGTCACGGACCCTTGGCCAATTTGGCATTTGCTGGCCTTGATTGTGAGGCCGGCCTGTTGGAGGGCCTGCAGGACCTCTCGGAGGTGGCGGAGGTGGTCTGACCAGTGGCGGCTGTACACAGCAATATCGTCCAGGTAGGCGGCGCTGAACTCTTCGAGGCCCGCCAATACCTGGTTCACAAGTCGTTGAAAAGTGGCTGGAGCGTTTTTCATGCCGAATGGCATCACTTTGAAATGGTAGTGGCCATCCGGGGTGGAGAAAGCGGATCGTTCTTGGGCCCTGGGGGTGAGGCCGATCTGCCAGTAGCCCGCTGTCAGGTCAAAGATGCTGAGGTAGCGGCCAGCCCCCATGCGGTCGATCAGTTCATCTGCTCGGGGAATGGGGTGAGCGTCGGTTCAGGTGACGGCGTTCAGACCCCGATAGTCGATGCAGAATCGGAGCTCAGGGGTGGTGCCTGGGGCAGCAGCTTTGGGGACCAGTACGACTGGGCTGGCCCAGGGGCTGTCCGAGGGCTCGATGACTCCGAGGGTGAGCATTTTCGACACTTTTTCCTGGATGCAGGCCCGTACCCGATCTGGTACGCGGTACGCCCGGTGTCTGATAGGGGGACTGTCCCCAGTGTCCACGTCGTGCAAGCACCAGGGGGTGACTCCTGGGGTGAGGGAAAATAGGGTCGCAAATTGCAGCAGGAGGCCCCGACAGTCTTGGCGCTGCTCCGGGGTTAGGGCCTCTGAGAGTCGGACCCCGTCTACTGAACCATCTTTGTCCCGGGTCCCCAGTAGGTCAGGGAGGGGCTCGGAGTCTTCTTTGGCTCCACTGTCTGTAGCCATCAGTAGGCTGAGCTCCGAGCGCACAAAGTGGGGTTTAAGTCTGTTGGCGTGGAGGACCTGGAGTGGGTTCCGGGGAGATTCCATGTCGATGAGATAGGTGACGGGGCTCTTGCGCTCGACTACCTTGAAGGGCCCTGTCCACTTGTCCTGCAAGGCACAAGGTTCGGTTGGGGACATCACCCATACTTGCTGGCCAGGTTCGAACTCTATGGAGGAGGCATTTTGATCGTACCATTTCTTCATGTCCTCCTGACTGGCCTCAAGATTAGCTTTGGCTATCTCTCTGAATCGTCTTGTCTGGTTGCGTAGGGTCAGGAGGTACTTGTAGACGTCTGGAGGGGTTTTCAGGGGGGTCATCTCCCAACCTTCTTTGACTAGGCTGAGGGGCCCTCGAACAGGGTGTCCGTACAAGAGTTCGAAGGGGCTGAAGCCGAGGGACTTCTGGGGGACTTCTCGGTAGGCGAAGAGGAGGCACGGAAGTAGCACATCCCACTGGCGGCGTAGGGGTTCTTCCAACCCCATAATCATTCCCTTGAGGGTGCGGTTGAACCGCTCAACTAGTCTGTTTCCTTGAGGGTGATAGGGGGTTGTGAATCGGTAGGTGACCCCGCACTGCTGCCAGAGGGATTTCATATATTTCGAAATAAAGTTCATGCCCCTGTCGCTGACGACTTCCCGGGGGCAGCCCACCCGGGAGAAGATCCCCATTAAGGCTCGGCCGACCACCGGGGCTGTTACAGTTCAAAGGGGAACAGCCTCGGGATAGCGGGTGGCGTGGTCCACCAGTACCAGGATGAATCGATGCCCTTGTGCTGTTCGGGGGTCCAGGGGCCCCACAATGTCTATTCCCACCTTTTCGAACGGGGTGGTAACAACCGGGAATGGTTGCAGGGGTGCCTTGAGTTTGCGGCCGCTCTTCCCGCTGGCCTGGCAAGTGGGGCAGGACCGGCAGTGGTTGAGGACATCATTTCTCATTTTTGGCCAGTAAAAGTGGGTCACCAGGCGGTGGTAGGTTTTGTCCTGTCCCAAGTGTCCAGCCAGGGGGACATCGTGGGCCAAATTCAACAGGAAGTCTCTAAAGCGGAGGGGCACCACCAACACTCGACTGGCCCCCAACTCCGCGATTCTTTGTTCGCTATACAATAGGTCATTGTCCCAATAGATCCAGTGGGCCCCGGCGATACTTCCCGCGCTCTGGGCGAGGGCTTGCTGTCGTAGTCCCTCGAGGGAGGGACAGGCCTTTTGCTCTTGACGGAATTGTTCCTGGGTGGGTCCCCCCTCTTGACGCCACTGAGCCAGGTCTGGAAGGTCCTGGGGCGGAGCGAGCCTTTCTTGGGTTAGTTCCGGGGGGTCGGTATGGTCGGCGTCCCCCACTGGAGCGATCGGGGGAGGAGGTGCTGGCCATTCGGGTTCTTCAGGTCGGGGGATGGCGCGGGCGGCCATGGACCGGGTGGTTACGCACGCCCAGTCCGGGAGGCCCAACAACCCCAGGTGCTCTCTTCTTTCCACGGCGGCCCACGGGGAACTCTCGAGATCGTTCCCCAGGAGACAGTCCACGGGGGCATCATCACGGACCGTCACCTTCAACATGCCGGATACTCCTCCCCATTCGAATGGGACGCAGGCCATCCGACACAGGCTCTCAGAATTGTCGGCTGAACGGACGGGGCAGAGAACGTTCGGCAGGATTTGTTCCGGGGTCACCAGGTGACAGCGGACGGCCGTCACACTGGCCCCCGTGTCACGTAGGGCTTCAGCCTTGCGCCCATTTATGTTCACCCACTCACTGTATTTTCTGGTGTTGGCGGGTAGGGAAGCCCGCGGGATCATGTCTCTTCCCCCTAGGCATGCCAGGACCGTGGCTGCCGGGTCCCACTCTGTTTGTTCCTGTTCGTATTCTTCAGATTCTTCGGAGACTTGCTCTTCTCCTAGGACGGCGGCAGCTATCTGGTGGGGCCCTGGAGTCTGGTTCTTTGGGCAGTTCGGATCATTGGCGTAGTGGCCGACTCGCTGGCATCGGTGACAAGTGACACTGGCTCGGAACCCCAGGAGCATCGGGGGTTGCCCCGGCCGGCCGGGGGTGGGGTGCTGGTAGCGGGAGCGGCCGGGACGGCGTCTTTCCCCCGGCCCTGGCCTCCTCCTCCTCCTCGGGGACGGTGATGGCCTTGGCTGTTCCTGTTCTGTTCGTTCGGCCCACCCCGGCCCACTCGGGTGCTCTCCCAACGGTCAGCCTCGGCGGCGAGCTGCCGTGGGTCAGTCAATTTACTGTCGAGGAGGTGCTGCCTGAGCTCGACGAAGCAGTTGTTGGAGAGGTGTTCCCACACGATGAGGTTAAAAAGTTGCTCGTAGGTTGTTACGCGGCTCCCCTTGATCCATCCTCGAAGGCGCGGCTGAAATAGTTCACATATTCCACCCAAGTTGTACCCGGGATTCGGGTGCAGTCGCGGAACCTCTGGCGATACATTTCGAGTGTAAGCCCATATCGAGTGAGGAGGGCGGCCTTCATGTGGTCATAGGACGTCATTTGATGGTCCGGGAGCTGTAGCAGGGCATCACGGCCTTCATTGACGAACCTCCCCCATAGCCCGGCTCCCCAGTCACTTCGATCAATCCGGTGGGAGGTCATGGCGATCTCGTAGGCCTTGAACCACTGTTGTATGTCGTCGTTTCGGACATACTCTCGGATGACATCTTTGGGGATGTGGACCTTTGGTTCTGTAGCTCCTGGGGTGCGCGGCTGCTCGGGCACCCCCAGGTCTTTGTTTTGCTTCCGTAGTTCTATCTCTGCCAGTTTGCGCTCGTGTTCGTATGCCAGTCTCTTTTCTTCGAGTTCTCTTTGTCTTTGCTTTTCTTCCCGCTCTTCTCGGAGCCATAGGTGTTCTAAGTTCAGTTTTTGTTCCGCTAGTTTTAGCTCACCGTCCATCTTGAGCCGTACCATCTCTAATTCGTGTAGTCTGTTCCTTTCTCTTTCTTGGATCTCTTCCTGTGAGAGACCCGTTCTCCGTTCTTCGGGAGAAGAGGTGTTGATCTCTGATGCTGCAATGTTTTGGTCCGAGAGTCTGATGGCCCAGGTTTCCGCCCAAGACTCGATGGCGTGCTTGTGTGGTAAATTTAAATTACCTATACTTAATTTATGCGGTAAAGTTCAATAAGAATAACTCAGTCAAAAAGAAGAGGCAAAATCCGTGGTATTTGAGGTTTTAAAAGGGGTTTTATTCCTTAAAAAGGAATTGGTTCGAACCAGGTTGCTCACCATTCCGTCACCACGAAGGTTCGGGAAGGGACAGACAGACCATACTTTATTGACAGTTAATCATATATATAGTCAATGCATTACAGTAAAGGCAGATGCAGAAGGCGTAACAGCTGAGAGGAGAGATAAGAGTACACATACGTAATGTAAAGGCGTTACAATAGGCGTGCATAAAGGCGTGTACTAGAAACGTTATTAAGAGGATGTCACAAGTGGGTGGATCCATAAGAGAATCCTGCAGTGTCAGCAGAAATATATGGCAGAGATGCGCGCGCAGGCAGCATGACGTGTGACTAGAGGGTGAAGGGGACTTGACATTTAGCCCTACATGAGGAGACAGAAGTCTGGGATGTCAGATCAACCTAATCCCAAATATAAGCGTCTACGTGTCTGCATGAGATGCGAGGGGGCATGGGCCTACCATGGTAACAGGAGCTATGAATTACTTGCACGGAGACAGTGAGGCCGGGCCCTTTGCTCTGCAGCTGGGAGGATGTTTACCTAAACCACTAGACAGGAATGTATTTTTCGAGGAGCGGAGCAGATAACTTGAAGGCTGAATACAGTCTTGGCAGGCAACAGGCCGAGCCAAGCACCGTTAGCCGCGCAGGGAGTAAGACAAAGGTCACGGATACAGATGCAGGTCCAGGCTGAAGCATTCAGAGGCAGAAGGCAGGAAAAGGCTCGATGGCAGAATTCAGGGCCTAACTCGCTAGAGCTGAAAAACGTGTAAAGTACACCACATAAAGACGTTGGCAAGGCATACTTAGGAACGGAATATTCGATCCATTCATGGTGGATCTGAAAGAGGACATGTTAACGTTGGACGCAAATGTATTTGCGTCTTCATAGCTGGAAGTGGTGGGAACATACATGTACTTGTAGCGCATACATGGAGCCGTTGGGGTCTAAGATAGGGGACACAATTGATCATAAAAATTCATATTTCCTCATTCCCTCCTTGTCCCCTACGGACCCTTCATGATATATCGATCCTCATGAATCGATCAATCTGTTCACGTAACATCATTTGCTCTTCTTTCTTCTTATGGCGTTTTGAATGAGAACTTGAATGTGGAATACATGATGTGGCACATAGGCTGCAAATCGCTGGCCCACATTGCAGACATAGGCAACAACTGAATACTATGAGAAGGGCAATACCTAGGAAGGATAGGACCTTCCATCCCCAGGCTGTCAACGTGGTCCAGAACCAACCGGACCAAGTCCAGGTGCCTGGATTCTGGTGTATCAAACTTGCAATCTTATGAAGATGGGTTATAGCTTTGTATACTGATGGCGCGTTTTCTGGAATGAAAACACAGCAGCTCGACCCGATGACTCTACAGGCTCCGCCCCTATCGGCTAGGATGACGTCAAGGACAAGACGATTTTGAAGAACAACAATCCGCATCGCAGACTGCTCCTCCGTTAAGTTGCCTAGGGCGGAAGTAGTTTCATTCACTACTGCTTCGAGGGTTCTAGTTAATTTGCGTATCAGTTTACTATTAAAGACAGCACCTAAGTAGGGAAAGAAACCTTTATTGAAGTCTGTGTATTGCTCCCATGCCGTTTCAGTGTAATCGACAATCGGGAGATCTCTCCGGAGTCTATTGTTTACGAGATGGGTATTTCTATGATAATCAGGAGGGGCTAGGAAAACAGGTGGCAGAAGGAATGCAATGTAACAGGTACCATCCCAATCTAAAGGTAAGCGTATATATGCGGTATGACCACAAATGAAGTAGGAATGACGGGTAGCTCTAAATGTAGACTTGCCTTGATCACTGAATTCGACCACAGTAGTACATTTACTATGACCTAAGTGTACTGAACCATTCTTTCTAACGCATAATTCACCTGTGACTGGTAATACTGACATGGCAGGCAAGACTGGTGCAGCTTCGGATTCAACATTCAAAATCATGAGGTTAAGTGTAAAGTTACCTAATCCATATACTTCATTTTCTAGATCAGTTCCTGTCCTTGTTGGAAGTGCCTCCTTGTTAGGGTAGCAGGCTTTAAGCAAAACTAAGTTCAGGTTTCCCCAAACCCAATTTCCCTCGTAAACTACAGTATCGGAATCTAAGGAATTAATCAAACTAAACCATGCACCACATGAACCATTGTGTGTGAACGGGTACGGAAAAAGGGGCAGAACTCCCTTGTATTTCTGGTAGGGAGGGAGTCGGCCACATATCCAACAATTTGTAGCGTTGTTGGTCTGATGGGAATGATGTAACATACTAATGAATGTGTTGTTGCGCAGCGCAAGTCTGTAAGACAATTCATGCGGAGGTAATTCACTAAAAGAATGTTCGGCAGTGACGTTGAAAGCAGAATGTGCACGCTTGAAAATAGGGTAATAGATATGCAATAATATACTTGCAGCAATAATCAGAAGACTTAGAAAAAACATAATCAATAATGTCACTATACAGTGACTACGAAGTGATTTACAATATGCACGTTTCTTGAGCTGTCTCTGTCTATCTCTCTCTCTATCTCGGTCTAGGGGATACATGTCAGAAACTAATTTAACCGATTCACCTAGGGGAGGACTTAAACAATTAAACTGTCTGACTTGCTAGACCGTAGTTTCAGTTTATACTCTTGGGAAGCGGTTTTCTCAACCAGGGGGAGTTTTGAGTCAGTCTGTGGAGGAGGGCAGGGCTGAGAGTTCAAATCAGAAGGAAGTCCATGAAACTTTTTAATGTGGCTCGAGTGCAGCCACCCTTTCCGGCCCTCAATTTTCACGGCGGTCCTCGTCGTCAGAAGAACCATTTTCAGTGTTTGCCAGCGGGGCTCCAGCGGGCTTCTTCGGTCAAAATTACGCACAAAAACGAAGTCCCCAGGGACCACTTCATGGGGCTTCACCTCTGTGTTGTCGGGAAAGGCTGCAGCTACCTGTGAACGACAAGATTGTAGTGCAGACATCAAGGAGGCAAGGTAATCTGTCAGCATAATACAGTCAACATCCGTTATTTTACGAGGTATAGGCGTCCCCCACATATTTGGTGACCTACCGAAGACCACCTCATACGGGGATAGCCCTGTTCGAGAATGCGCTATCATCCTCATGTAGAAGAGCGCAACTGGCAAAGCTACTATCCAGTCAACGCCTTTCTCTCTGCATATTTTTGAAAGTCGGATTTTCAGAGTCTGATTATGGCGCTCCACGAGACCTGCTGCCTCGGGATGCCGAACACAGTGGAATTTCCACTGATAGCCTAACAGGAGTGTAATGTGTTTTACAAGCTCGGATGAGAATGGTTGCCCGTTAATTGAGTACACGATACGGGGCAAACCATACCGTGGGAAGAATTCGCGAACCAGCTGCTTGGCAGTGGTCGGAGCAGTGTAGTCTGGGACTGGATATGCTTCTGTCCATCGGGAAAGTGCACATACGACTACGAGGACATATTTGAATCCTCGACAACGTTCCATCTGGATATAATCCATCTGGAGGACTTCAAAAGGGTGATCGGGAGGTTGAAATCCACCTTGCTCTATAGGAATGCTTTTACCTGGGTTGAACTGACAACAAATCATGCAAGTACGCACTTTCTGTTTGGCTGCTGCTCGTAAGTGTTTATTGAACCATATGTTTTAATACTGTCTAGCATGGCTTTTTCTCCTAGGTGTGCTGGACTATGTATCGTGTTAATGATGACTTGAACCATAGAGTCGGGGAGAAACCATGTAGATTTTCCCTTCGTCATCCATCCCTGATCTGTTTGGATCCCTCCTAGTTCAGTCCATTTCTTGATTTCGTCTGGTGTAGCATGTGTCTGTATGTCAATTACATCATAGGCGGGATCCCTAACTGTCATGCAGTGTGTCGATGTCGGAACTATTGTCTTTGTCAAGTCAGTTGCATGAGTTCGATTCTGGGCAGTTTGCTTAGCTGTCCGGTCTGCCAGGTCGTTACCCTGGGAGATGGTATCGGTGACTTTTGTATGTGCTTTACACTTCATGATAGATATCGCAGTAGGCAGATGTATTGCATCTAATAGAGCTTGAATGAGGGGACCGTGTTGGATGTTGGCACCGTGAGAAGTTAAGTAACCTCTCTCTCGCCAGAGGACTCCGAAGTCGTGAACGACTCCGAATGCATAACGTGAATCTGTGTATATGTTAACTTTCTTATTTTTTGCTTGAATACAGGCTTGTGTCAGAGCAATGAGCTCTGCTGCTTGAGCTGACAATGTGTCGATACCATTGGTTTCAATAACTTCGGTGTCTGTCGTGACTGCGTAAGCGGCCACTAATTCACCTGTACTTGTTCTCATACATGAAACATCCACATAAAGTGTCAGGTCTGGATCTGGTAATGGAATGTCTGTCAAGTCTTGTCTGGGTTTCGTCGTAATAGTAATGACTTCAATACAATCATGTGCCAATGGGTCTGTTCCACTTAATGGCAAAAGTGTAGCAGGATTTAATGTACTACAGCGTCTGATTTCTATGTGTGGCTGAAACAATGTCAATTCATAACCTGTCAGTCGTGCTATAGTCAAGTGCTGGGTCTGTGTACGGTTTAAAAGAACTTCCACAGAATGTGGAACTTGCACTGTTAATTGATGTCCTAATACTATGGAATCACTTTGTCTGATTGCTAAAGCTGTCGCTGCAACTGATTTCAAGCACGCAGGCAGAGCCTGGGCTACTGGGTCTAATGTGCTAGAAAGGTAAGCACATGGTTTGTGTGAACCTGCTTGTTCCTGGGTTAGCACTGACAAGGCAGTACCTTCACGTTCTGTGACAAAAAGTGTAAAAGGCTTACTGTAACATGGTGTTGCTAAAACAGGTGCTTGACATAAGGCTTTCTTTAAGTCTTCAAAAGCTTGTGTATGTTCCTGAGTCCAAGGGAGGACAGTCGATGTCGCTGCCTCCTGGGTTGTCAACTGAATGAGTGGCTTGCACAAAAACGAAGTCCCCAGGGACCACTTCATGGGGCTTCACCTCGGTGTTGTCGGTGATGACTTGAACCATAGAGTCGGGGAGAAACCATGTAAAAAACGGCCATAGCTATAGATGCTGGGGCTTTCTGTGAATCCTTGAGGTGCGCGTGCAAATTTGAAACTTCGTCCATTTAAACAGAATCCGAACAAGTATTGGCTTTCCGGATCGATTGGGACGCTAAAGAAGGCGTTCTTGAGGTCAATTACAGTAAAGAACGTCGCTTCTGAATCAATAGCTGTCAGTAATGAAGAGATATCTGGAACCACGGGATACTGTGGTACAATGCATTTATTCAATTCGCGCAGATCAATAACTAATCGATAAACTGGTGGTGCATTTGGATCAGTACGTTTAAGAATTGGAATGATAGGAGAATTACATACATTGGAGTCGGTTTCCACGACCACTCCTTGTGCAATGAGCTCGTCAATGATTTGCAGCAAAGCCACTACAGCATCTGGAGGTAACTTGTATTGTCGAATTCGTGGTAATACCACTCCTGCTTTGAGTGTGACTCGATATGGTGTAATGTGCATACAACCTACATCAGTGGGGCCTTGTGCCCACAAATGTGCAGGGACATTTTGTAACCGGTGATCCATGTCTCTCAATACATAATGACCTTTAAAATCTCGCAAGAATAATCTTACTCCTTCCGGAGAACAGCATATTATAGCTCCTAGAGCTTTCAGTGTTTTTATACCTAGCAAGTTTTCTGGGCATGATTTTGTAAGCAATAAATCTGTAGTCCGTGTCAGAGGACCAACTGCAAGAGGAAGAGGTTGCGATACTTCGTTAATAATAGGTTTTCCTGAAAATCCAAGGGAAACATTCTGTGAGCCTGAGAGGGGTGCCCCTGGAACCTCATCGTGACTAATAGTTGTTCTGCTTGCCCCTGTATCAATTAAAAACTTTCTGTCTTTCCCTAATACTTGACTGTGTACATAAGGACCCTCTTGATCTACAGGAACCTCAATAAGAGGCAAGCCAACCTCCCTCTCTAGGCTGTTTCATGTGTATCGCTGATAATCGGGGTAGTCATTTTGTGCATACTGGTACATCTGTTGTGTCGTGTTTTGTGTTGCGGCAATAGGCTGTGGCTGTGGTACTGCTACGGTCTGTTGTGAAGCTGGCATAGGTGGTAGATTCTGTATATTCTGAGGTACTTGTTGTTGGGCCTGATCTTGTCTAGGTGGACGCGGTCTCTCCTTGGTTTTACCCGTGGAGATATTGTGTTTCAGAACTGCACAATCGTTTATATAATGACCTGGCTGTTTGCAATAGTTACATGTCCCTTTAACAGGAGCCGTCGAATTACTGGGCTGGGTTGCACCCTTTTTGTGACCGTCAGCTGGAACTGACTGAGCAACTAACGTTTTCATTTTCGTGTCTTTCATACGTCTTTGTTCGTGTTCTTGTTCTTCTCTAATTCTATTCTGGTGGTACTGTAACATTTGTAACATTTGTGAAGGGGTATTAGCTTGCCAAGTGCTCTCGACTTTCAGTACTCTGTTCTTAACCTGGGGCAGGGAATTCTCGACTAACTTTGTTACAAAAAGATGTGGATATGATTCGCTACTTGCTTTCAGGCCGCTGTTAATACCAAAACATTTTTCAAATCGGGAATAAAAATCACTAGTGTCTTCATCTGGTTTCTGTTTGCAAGCTGAGATTGCACCCCAGTCTTCCTTTTTCGTAGATAATAAACGTGGCAATACTTGTACTAACAATCCTGGTAATGCTTTAACTTTATCCCCAAGTCCTAGGCCTGCGACTCGGGTATTTTCTTCGTTTTCTAATGCAGCCCAATCAATCTTTGCTTCTCCCACCTCCCATTCTTTTTCTTTGAGTTTCTCGTAAATACCGGCAGGCAGTAATACTTTCAATATTTTCATAATGTCAGGATAGGTGTAATCACCCATGAGTAACATGTCTTTTATTTCACGATGAAAACCTGCTGGATCTTTGTCATGGCTGGGTACTAATTTTTTCATTTCCAATAATTCTATTTTAGTTATGGGCGTGTACACAAACACGCGTCTAAAAGTATTATCATCATTTTTAACTGGGTGCACTTCTCGTAACAGATTCTGTCGGTCTATGTAATACATTTTTCTTTCCATGGAGTGTGCTGAATCAGGCTGTGGACACAGGAAGGCACTATATCTGTGCCGATGTTCTAGAATTACTTTAATTAGATCGGTACCTAGACCTCTCCATTTATTCATGAGTAGTTCTACTAATATATCAGGCAGGGGACCTGGATCGGAGTGTTGACTTCTATACAATATGAGTAGGTGTTGTATCATGTACATACCAGCTAAACGCTGTTCGCTTGGTGACATATTCAAAAACGTGTGTGCTAACGCATCATCACTATATTTCTCAGGACTGTCAGCCCATTGTACTGCTGACCTAGCTAATTCTTGTTCATCCATGGAATCGAGTACATGGTACCCCATTCGTTCTCGAAGTCTGTTGTCAGTGGCTTGGAATAAGTGTTCAGGAGTTCTTGGATTAGACATGGCTGCCTGAAAAATTCTTTTACTTTCTGGACATACTGGACGCATTGAATTATTAAAGGATCTTCCTTTACCTACATAAGCTATCATTTCTCTAGCTGGTAATTGTACTTGTCCTGCTGCCGTTTCTGGTGTTTCCTCCTCCCCTGAGGATTCAACTTTGTCTGAATCTATTTCTGGTTCTGGCTGTCTTCTTTCATGTATTTTTATTACTGCATTTCTGATCCTTCGGTACATGTTTTCTATACAACTCTGTTTATCATGGTTCCCGTCTGCTATATTCTGACCCCATCTATTAAGTGCTTTCATTTCTTCCGGGTTTGCACCTGGCCTATCTTGTTCTCTTATTAGGCAGTTTATAAAAAACCGTAATATCTTGGCTTGAGTGTCAACTTTTTGGTAGGCCATGGCCTCGCCAATACTTTCAGGGCCTTCCCCTGTTTGAACAAAATGATATATTCTATCTAGATGATCAACCATTCCGGGTAGTAATAATAAAAAGTTTGTAACTCGTCGTAATCGTATTGATGCGAGCATCATTCTGTCGTCATTCTTTTTACCGGGTACTGGGTCATATCTACAATCTGCGAGACGTTCTTTATATATGTCATAATCGGCTGATTGAGGTGTACGTTGTTGTGCTAGATCCCTATAAGTCCATCGGTGTGCTTGTGGTGGCGTTTGGAAACCTGTTGCACCTCCTGCTGCACCTCCTGCGGTGCCAGATCCAAAAGGATTCGTTGGGTGTAAAGTAGGGAGAATAGGTGCAGGAAGAAGTGGAAGAACAGGCGGAAGGGTTGGAACGGGAGGAGGAGTAGCTTGCCGCGTAGGTGGGGGTTGATTATCTCGGGCTCGAGCGCCGCCAGTAGGGGGTGTGCGTGGCGGTGCGGCATTAACATATTCGGGGGCTACATCATCTAGATAGGAAGAAAGGAAAATGTCCTTTGCGGTCTTGTGATGCATTTTAGTCGGGAGCAATGGAGGTGGCATATCTTTTGGTACTTCCGGGGTGGCCTTAGGTAAACCCTCGGCCAGAAGAGGATACATACCATTCATAAGGGTGTTTCGTTGTCTGTCTACTTGTTCTGTTTTTACTCGGATACCTTCCTCAACTAATACGTTTTCTCGGGCCTTGTCTGAATCCTCTCTACTTTTCTCTTCTTTTCTGAGTGCTTTTTCTGTACGTCTATGCGATTCTTTACGCCATAATTCAATGGCATCTTTCTGTGACTGTCTGGCTTTCTTTTTCCATAATGCTTCTTCTACTCTCATGATGCAATCTGCATCCCATGTCCCAGCAGCGGGCCATCTCTGATTCTCTGCTAGATCCTTGGTGTAGTCCACCCATAAATCAAGGAATAATACGGCATATAGGCCATGCTTGTGGTACATAAAGTACCCTGGAGTGTCTCTAGGTGGAATGGGAACGGCTTCCTCGATACCCCTTTTCTAGTTTTTATCTGTCTTAATTTGGAGAATAACGGCATCTTAAAAATCTGGCTACTTGATCCTTACTCAGACATGAACACAATTAACACAATAATCAAGTATAAGGCCCTCCTGGTGAATGCTAGGATAGAATGGGACTACGATTATTGGGAGAACCTCGTGAAGGCATTATCCACCAGAGACTCACGTAAATTTTGGCGTGTAGTGGCGAATGGCACGGGTGAGTTATCATCAGCAATAGAACCCAACATAGCCGCCACGGTATGGCAGGCTCACTTTGAAGCACTATATGCTGAGAGAGGGCAGGATTCTTGTATCGGGAGCAATCTGCCCGCACCCAGCCCTTCGGGGGCTGCATTTACTGAAAAAGAAGTAAGGGAGGCGATTGAAGGCTTAGCTGCTGGAAAAGCCCCGGGGTTGGACGGGGTCCCGGGGGACCTGTTTAAACAGGAACCAGGGATCTGGGCTCCGTACCTCACGCTAATATTTAATGCCATACTGGAGGGAATGACTGTGCCCGATACTTGGACGGGAGCAGAGGTAGTCCCAATTTATAAAAAGGGATCTCCCCTGCTCCCGTCCAACTATCGACCTATCAGTCTGATAGATATTTCTCAAAAACTTTTTGGCAGACTGATTTTAAATCGTTTGCAAGCATGGATCCAAGAAATGGATATCCTATCCCCATATCAGGCAGGATTCCGGGAGGGTGTTTCTACCACAGACCAAATATTTAGGTTACAACTGCTCTACTGGAGAACAGCAACAATCGAAGGCGGCAGTCTCTATACCATCTTTGTAGACCTACGTGCCGCCTTCGATTTGGTGCCCAGAGCGAGGCTGTGGAATGTTATGAAAGATCTTGGGGTCCCCGCAGATATCCTGGCAATTCTGGTAAGACTCCACACTAACAACTATGCCCGCGTTAGATGTGGCAAAGGTGGTAAACTAACTGAGCGGTTCCCCGTTCGCAAAGGTGTAAGACAGGGTTGTGTACTTGCACCTACCCTGTTTTGCATCTTTGTGAACGGGGTAATTGCCCACCTCAACGGGATTGCCAACACGGACGCCCCCAAGTTGACAGGCAACAGGGTGCCCGCAATTATGTTTGCAGACGACACCCTGTTGCTGTCTAAATCCCCTATGGGGATTCAGCGCATTTTGGACGGCTTCCTTAACTTTTGCTCTGATCGGGGACTGGAAGTCAATCCCCAAAAAACAAAATTTATGATTTTAAATCCTACCTCCCGAAATAGAACCCCCCCCAAGCTCTGCACAGTTCAATTAGAACGGGTGCATAATATTGAATACCTGGGAATCACTATAAATGAACGTCTAACTTGGTCAACTCACCAGGCCAAAGTGACCATCAAACTAGCACAGTTGGCGGGTGGCACTTTGCGTCTGGCAAATAAATCTAGCTATCGACCATTCACCCCAGTCATTCACATATACAAAACACAAGCCAGGGCAGGGGTCACCTATGGGGGAGAGTTGTGGGGACACATGCCGAACTCCAAGTTACAGACTACGGAGAATAAGTTCTTGAGACAGGTAGCTGCCCTCCCCCAGAGTACCCCTTTACTACCATTAAGGTTGGATTTGGGAATTAGACCCATTACAGAGGAGTTAGGACTAAAACCCCTAAAATTCTGGAGGCGTTTGTGGACCAGTCCTGACCTCGTAAGCTATAGAGCAGAATTACAAGAATTCCTGGAACTACAGAGCACCAAGAAGATTCCCTGGTTGACTTACGTCAGAGGAACGTGCGAGGAATTGGGATTTCCGGAATTATGGATTGATCCGCTCAATTCTTGCACCAAGATCTCAAAAAAGGCACTCGCGAACACTTACTATGCCATGATGCTCGCTAGAGCCTCCAATGACACTCGCGAGGGGTCCTTGACAAACCTTTTCTTGAATATAAAAGATACCTACTTTCTTGAAAAAACCCTAGATGAGATCTCTCCTGCATTAACCAGGAAACTGTTTTTACAATGGCGCTATGGATGCCTTCCTTTAGCTGCGTTTACAGCATCCTGGTCACTTTGCTCCACTACATCAATCTGCCCAATGTGTGCACATCCTAAGGAGGACGACATGCATGCGGTCCTCTTTTGCAAGGGTTACGAGCGGAGCAGGAAATATTGGCTTGTTCCGATGCTCAGGAACCTGGGGTTCAGATCTCATCAAACTGCTTACAGAGTTCTAAAATCTGATCTCTCCCCTCCTACCGTTTTTGCATTGGCAAAATTTTTAACTTCATTGTGGTTTACCCGTAGCCGAATGATGAGAAGTCTGGTATAAAGGGACATGTCCAGGGCGCTCCGCAAATGTTTTATCCTTATCTTAATCTATTGGATCACTTCTTGTTTAATAACTTTTTAAATGTATGTATTGTTCCTTATCTTTTATGATCTGTGATCGAAATAAAGATTAAATGAATGATGAACACAATAATCACAATAATGAAAATCGAACAATCACTCATACCACGACATTTTGAAACACATTAAAACATTCTAAAACGAACAACAATAATTAGAATAAAACTAGCTAACTGCATAATACTGGATGTACTGCTAAACAGTACAGATACACCGCTAAAACAGTGCAGACAGGATATACTGCTAAACAGTACAGATACACTGCTAAACAGTGCAGACCAGGTCTGTGTACCCAAACCCGTCTTGACCGGCACAAATTAATGCGCACGTCTAGATGCGTCCCCAGCAATGGTACTCACCGGGAAGCACGGAACGGAAGGCCTCGGAAACTCTGGACTGGACTGGACCGGACTGGACTCGACTCGTGACGTAGATACTTCGGAACTTCGGAACCTGGTGGGCCTCTGTATACCTCGGATCTTGCTCTCTCAGCTAGGCTCTGGTCGGGATCCTCCGCACTCCTCACCGCCTCGTCTGGGTGTTGATCGCAGCCTCAGTCACCTCCGTTGGCCTGAGGGAGGTACAGGAAATCCTGCGGGTACGCGTAGTTGTCCGTCCGGCTGTGGCAGGGGGCTAGGCCTGCAACGCACCTCCGGCGCGTGGGGTGGGGGAGGGGTCCCTATTCGGGTGCCAATTATGTGGTAAATTTAAATTACCTATACTTAATTTATGCGGTAAAGTTCAATAAGAATAACTCAGTCAAAAAGAAGAGGCAAAATCCGTGGTATTTGAGGTTTTAAAAGGGGTTTTATTCCTTAAAAAGGAATTGGTTCGAACCAGGTTGCTCACCATTCCGTCACCACGAAGGTTCGGGAAGGGACAGACAGACCATACTTTATTGACAGTTAATCATATATATAGTCAATGCATTACAGTAAAGGCAGATGCAGAAGGCGTAACAGCTGAGAGGAGAGATAAGAGTACACATACGTAATGAAAAGGCGTTACAATAGGCGTGCATGAAGGCGTGTACTAGAAACGTCATTAAGAGGATGTCACAAGTGGGTGGATCCATAAGAGAATCCTGCAGTGTCAGCAGAAATATATGGCAGAGATGCGCGCGCAGGCAGCATGACGTGTGACTAGAGGGTGAAGGGGACTTGACATTTAGCCCTACATGAGGAGACAGAAGTCTGGGATGTCAGATCAACCTAATCCCAAATCGTATCTAATATCTTGTGTTTAAGGAACTGTATTATCTGGAAGGAAAGGTCTCTCGGGCAGAGGCTATTCTATACTGACTGCTAGTGCGTGTATAAGCGTCTACGTGTCTGCATGAGATGCGAGGGGGCATGGGCCTACCATGGTAACAGGAGCTATGAATTACTTGCACGGAGACAGTGAGGCCGGGCCCTTTGCTCTGCAGCTGGGAGGATGTTTACCTAAACCACTAGACAGGAATGTATTTTTTGAGGAGCGGAGCAGATAACTTGAAGGCTGAATACAGTCTTGGCAGGCAACAGGCCGAGCCAAGCACCGTTAGCCGCGCAGGGAGTAAGACAAAGGTCACGGATACAGATGCAGGTCCAGGCTGAAGCATTCAGAGGCAGAAGGCAGGAAAAGGCTCGATGGCAGAATTCAGGGCCTAACTCGCCAGAGCTGAAAAACGTGTAAAGTACACCACATAAAGACGTTGGCAAGGCATACTTAGGAACGGAATATTCGATCCATTCATGGTGGATCTGAAAGAGGACATGTTAACGTTGGACGCAAATGTATTTGCGTCTTCATAGCTGGAAGTGGTGGGAACATACATGTACTTGTAGCGTATACATGGAGCCGTTGGGGTCTAAGATAGGGGACACAATTGATCATAAAAATTCATATTTCCTCACTTGAAATCGTCTTTCGTGCTCAGACCGGTGGTAGCAATGCCTAGTTCGATGCAAAATTGTTTTAACTCACGATGGTTGTACTCTTCCAATTTCTCCATCTGGAATTTTTGTGTGCTCTCTTTGGTTGTCATTGTGGTTTAGTCGTGGGGTGAGTTACTCTCTGTACGTACGCGTTGATTCGGATCGCGCCGCTGGCCACCAATGTTAGACGGGACCTGGAGGGTCGGCCGAGGACAAGGGGAGAGGTCTCCGGGGAGAGCCGTCTCCAGCGATCGTACAGACCAGTAACTTCCACCCCACAGATGGACACCACACAAGGATATAGTTTAACGTTCTTTATAAGCAATCTTGAGGTACGGTAGAATGGTACAAGGAGGTCAGGACTCAGGGGTCCCCTCGATTCTAGTCTCTTGGTTGGGGAAGGAGGGTAGCGGGACAGTCTTGTTACCAATCTGGTAGTTACGCTGAGATGATGGGTAGCTCACAATCCTCGAGCTCGGTATTCTAGGAGGACGGGCCGCGGCAGCGCCAGCAGGTCCCGAGAAGGTCGTAGGTGGTAACGGTCCGCGGCAGCGCCAGCAGGTCCTGACGAAGATGGTAGTTACAACGGGCCGCGGCAGCGCCAGCAGGTCCCGACGAGGATGAAGGTTGCAGAGGGCCGCGGCAGCGCCAGCGGCAGGACGACAGCTCACAAGGCAGGGCTGCGGCAGCGCCAGCAGTCCGTCAGGGATGAGTTCTTCTCGGTGTCTCTCGACTCCAGGATACAACTGCCTTCCTGCTCTGGAGCTGCCCCAGTTATAGGTCTGGCGCCCTTTGATGTCCGGACCCTCGCACATGGAGGTCGGGAGGTCTGGGATGAGGGAGTCCAGACACCCAGCAGGGGGGTGGAGCCAGCGCCCGGGGAGGCTGGGGGCGATCGGCACCTGGCGGGGGAGAGCCATCGACACTTCTTTCTCCCATTGACCTGCCAAGTGGTCCGTTCACCTCCTGGGTGGATGGTGGTGCCGGGATGTCGGGGCCTGGCTAGGCCCAGGGTTAGGGTCGAGCTGAGGCCACGCGGCCTCATGGTGCAGTGTCCAAGATGGCGGCCGGGCAATGGAGCTGACAGGGGCCTGGGCCAATGGCACAGAGCTATCCGGGAGCAGGAGTCCCGTAGGGGACGGTGTGCGGGTTGCTTCTGGGGGTAGCACCTGGAGGGCCGGCGTCCGGGCCCTGTCATGCAGGGAGGGAGCGAGCCCTTCAGGTGGCCTGTCCAACAAGCAGGAGACCTGCAGAAGGAAGAGAGTGAGCTGCTGAAAGAGGCAAGAGAGGTACAGAAAGTCAAAAGAGGTGAAGTAAGAGGCAGGAGAGATGCATAAAAGGCAAGAGAAGTTCAGGAAGAGGCAAGAAATGTGCAGAAAGAGGCAAGAGAGGTGCAGAAAGTCAAGGGAGGTGCAGAAAGAGGCAAGAGGGGTGTAGAAAGAAGAGATTGAGCTGCAGAAAGAGGCAAGAGAGATGCAGAAAGAGGCAAGAAAGGTACAGAAAGAGGCATGAGGGGTGCAGAAACAGGCAAGAGATGTGTATAAAGAGGCAAGAGATATGCAGAAAGAGGCAAGGATGCAGAACGAGGTAAGAGAGGTGCAAAAAGAAGCAAGAGGGGTACAGAAAGAAGAGTGTGAGGTGCAGAAAGAAGCAAGAGAGATACAGAAAGAGGCACCAGAGGTACAGAAAGAGGCAAGAGAAGTGCAGAAAGGGGCAAGAGAGATACAGAAAGAGGCAAGAGAGGTGCAGAAAGAAGCAGGAGATGTGCAGGAAGAGGCAAGAGAGGGGCAGGAAGAAGCAAGAGAGGTACAGAAAGAGGCAAGAGAGGTATAGAAACTGCAAGAGTGGTGCAGAAAGAGGGACAAGAGGTGCCGAAAGAGGCACGAGAGGTGCAGAAAGAGGCACGAGAGGTGCAGAACGAGACAAGAGACATGCATAAAGAGGGAAATAGACGTGCAGAAGGAAGAGAGTGAAGTACTGAAATAGGTGCAGAAAGAAGCAAGAGACATGTAGAACGTAGAAAGTGAGCTGCTGAAAGAGGCCAGAGGTTCAGAAAGAGGCAAGAGAGGTACAGTACGTCAAGAGAAGTTCAGGAAGAGGCATGAGAGGTACAGAAAGAGGTGAGAGGTGCAGAAAGTCAAGGGAGGTGCAGAAAGAGGCAAGAGGGGTGCAGAAAGAAGAGATTGAGCTGCAGAAAGAGGCATGAGAGGTGCAGGAAGAGGCAAGAGAGGTACATAAAGAGGCAAGAGAGCTACACAATGAGGCAAGAGGGTTGCAGAAAGAGGCAAGAGAGGTGCAGGAAGAGGCATTAGGGGTGCAGGAAGAAGAGATTGAGCTGCAGAAAGAGGCATGCGAGGTGCAGAAAGAGGCAAGAGAGGTACATAAAGAGGCAGAGCTACAGAATGAGGCAAGAGGGGTGCAGAAAGAGGTAAGAGAGGTGCAGAAAGAGGCATTAGGGGTGCAGAAAGATGCAAGAGATGTGCAGAACGAGGCAAGAGAGGTGCAAAAAGAAGCAAGAGAGGTGCACAAAGAAGAGCGTGAGGTGCAGAAAAAGGCAAGAGAGATACAGAAAGAGGCAACAGAGGTACAGAAAGAGGCAAGAGAAGTGCAGAAAGGGGCAAGAGAGGTGCAGAAAGAGGCAAAAAAGGAGCAGAAAGAGGCAAGAGAGGTGCAGAAAGAGGGAAGAGAGGTGCAGAAAGAAGCAGGAGAGGTGCAGAAAGAGGCAAGAGAGGTGCTGAAAGGGGCAAGAGAGGGGCAGAAAGAGGCAAGAGTGGTACAGAAAAAGGCGAGATTGGTGCATAAAGAGGCAAGTGAGGTGCGAAAAGAAGCAAGAGAGGTGCAGAAAGAGGCAAGAGAAGTGCAGAAAGGGGCAAGAGAGGTGCAGAAAGAGGCAACAAGGAGCATGAAGAGGCAAGAGAGGTGCAGAAAGAGGCAACAGAGGTGCAGAAAGAAGCAGGAGAGGTGCAGAAAGGGGCAAGAGAGATACAAAAAGAAGCAACAGAGGTACAGAAAGGGGCAAAGAGAAGTGCAGAAAGGGGCAAGAGAGGTGCAGAAAGAGGCAACAAGGAGCATGAAGAGGCAAGAGAGGTGCAGAAAGAGGCAACAGAGGTGCAGAAAGAAGCAGGCGAGGTGCAGAAAGAGGCAAGAGACGTGCTGAAAGAATCAAGAGAGGTGCAGAAAGAAGCAAGAAAGGTGCAGGAAGAGGCCCGAAAGGTGCAGGAAGAGGCAAAAGAAGTGCAGGAAAAGGGAAGAAAGGTATAGAAAGAGGCAAGAGAGTTGTAGAAAGAGGCAAGACAGGTGCAGAAAGAGGCAAGAGAGGTGCAGAAAGAGGCAAACGGAGATGCAGAAACAAGTGAGTGAGCTGCATAGAAGTTCAGGAAGAAGCAAGATCAATCAATCAATCACTAAAATTTCTATAGCGCACTACTAACCCATAAGGGTCTCAAGGCGCTTGAGGGGGGTCGCTACTGCTCGAACCGCCAGGTCTTGAGTTGTTTCCTGAAGGCGAGATGGTTAGGGGTCAGCCGTAGGCGAGTGGGGGAGGTGCAGAAAGAGGCAAAAGAGGTGTAGAAAGTCAAGGGAGGTGCAGAAAGAGGCAGGAAGGGTGCAGAAAGAAGAGTGAGCTGCAGAAAGAGGTCAGAGGTGCAGAAAGTGGCAAGAGTGGTACGAAAAGTGGCAAGAGAGGTACAGAAAGAGGCAAGAGAGTTTCAGAAAGAGGCAAGGGAGGTGTGGAAAGAGGCAATAGTGGTACAGAAAAAGGCAAGAGAGATACAAAAAGAAGCAACAGAGGTACAGAAAGAGGCAAGTGAAGTGCAGAAAGAAGCAGGAGACATAACGACATGCAGAAGGAAGAGAGTGAGCTGCTGAAAGAGGCAAGAGAGGTACATAAAGGGGCAAGAGATGTGCAGAAACAGGCAAGAAATGTACAGAAATAGGCAAGAGAGGTACATAAAGAGGCAAGAGAGCTACAGAATGAGGCAAGAGGGGTGCAGAAAGAGGCAAGAGAGGTGCAGAAAGAGGTATTAGGGGTGCAGAAAGATGCAAGAGATGTGCAGAAAGAGGCACGAGATATGCAAAAAGAGGCAAGAAGGGTGCAGAACGAGGCAAGAGAGGTGCAAAAAGAAGCAAGAGAGGTGCACAAAGAAGAGCGCGAGGTGCAGAAAAAGGCAAGAGAGATACAGAAAGAGGCAACTGAGGTACAGAAAGAGGCAAGAGAAGTGCAGAAAGGGGCAAGAGAGGTGCAGAAAAAGGCAAAAAAAGGAGCATGAAGAGGCAAGAGAGGTGCAGAAAGAGGGAAGAGAGGTGCAGAAAGAAGCAGGAGAGGTGCAGACAGAGGCAAAAGAGGTGTTGAACGAGGCAAGAGAGGTACAGAAAGAGGCGAGAGCGGTACAGAAAGATGCAAGAGCGGTGCATAACGAGGCAAGTGAGGTGCAAAAAGAAGCAAGAGAGGTGCAGAAAGTGTAGCGTGAGGTGCAGAAAGAGGTCAGAGGTGCAGAAAGTTGCAAGGGTGGTGCAGAAAGTGCAAGAGAGCTACAGAAAGAGGCAAGAGAGGTTCAGAAAGAGGCAAGAGAAGTGCAGAAAGGGGCAATAGAGGTGCAGAAAGAAGCAAGAGAGGTACAGGAAGAGGCATGAGAAGTGCAGTAAGAGGCAAGAGAGGTCTAGAAAGAGGCAAACGGAGGTGCAGAAACAAGTGAGTGAGCTGCAAAGAAGTTCAGGAAGAGGCAAGGGAGGTACAGAAAGAGGCAAAAGAGTTGTAGAAAGTGAAGGGAGGTGCAGGAAGAGCCAAGAGGGGTGAAGAAAGAAGAGTAAGCTGCAGAAAGAGGTCAGAGGTGCAGAAAGTGGCAAGAGTGGTGCAGAAAATGGCAAGAGAGCTACAGAAAGAGGCAAGAGAGGTTCAGAAAGAGGCAAGAGAGGTGTAGAAAGAGACAAGATTGGTGCAGAAAGAGGCTCGAGAGGTGCAGAACCAGGCAAGAGACATGTAGAAAGAGGAAAGAGATGTGCAGAAGGAAGAGAGTGAGCTACTAAAAGAGGCAAGAGAGGTGCAGAAAGAAGCAGGGGACATGCAGAAGGAAGAGAGTGAGCTGCTGAAAGAGACAAGAGAGGTATAGAAAGGGGCAAGAGATGTTCAGAAAGAGGCAAGAAAGGTACAGAAATAAGCAAGAGAGGTACATAAAGAGGCAAGAGAGCTACAGAATGAGGCAAGAGAGGTGCAGAAAGAGGCAAGAGAGGTGCAGAAAGAGGCATCAGGGGTGCAGAAAGATGCAAGAGATGTGCAGAAAGAGGCACGAGATATGCAAAAAGAGGCAAGAAGGGTGCAGAACGAGGCAAGAGAGGTACAAAAAGAAGCAAGAGAGGTGCACAAAGAAGAGCGTGAGGTGCATAAAAAGGCAAGAGAGATACAGAAAGAGGCAACAGAGGTACAGAAAGAGGCAAGAGAAGTGCAGAAAGGGGCAAGAGAGGTACAGAAAGAGGCAAATAAAAGCATAAAGAGGCAAGAGAGGTTCAGAAAGAGGGAAGGGAGGTGCAGAAAGAAGCAGGAGAGGTGTAGAAAGAGGCAAGAGAGGTACTGAAAGAGGCAAGAGAGGTACAGAAAGAGGTGAGAGCGGTACATATAGAGGCAAGAGCGGTGCATAACGAGGCAAGTGAGGTGCAAAAAGAAGCAAGAGAAGTGCAGCAAGAGGAGCATGAGGTGCAGAAAGAGGCAATAGAGATACAAAAAGAAGCAACAGAGGT
Organism: Lissotriton vulgaris; assembly: GCF_964263255.1. Lineage (NCBI taxonomy): Eukaryota > Metazoa > Chordata > Amphibia > Caudata > Salamandridae > Lissotriton > Lissotriton vulgaris. The sequence goes on from NC_141687.1 coordinate 1,644,333,344, forward strand.
ACAGAAATAGGCAAGAGAAGTGCAGAAAGGGGCAAGAAAGGTGCAGAAAGAGGCAAAAAGGAGCATAAAGAGGCAAGGGAGGTGCAGAAAGAGGCAACAGAGGTGCAGAAAGAAGCAGGAGAGGTGCAGAAAGAGGCAAGAGAGGTGCTAAAAGAAGCAAGAGAGGTACAGGAAGAGGTAAGAGAGGTGCAGGAAGAGGCAGAAGAGGTGCAGGAAGAGGCAAGAGAAGTGCAGGAAAAGGGAAGAAAGGTATAGAAAGAGGCAAGAGAGGTGTAGAAAGAGGCAAGACAGGTGCAGAAAGAGGCAAGAGAAGTGCAGAAAGGGGCAAGAAAGGTGCAGAAAGAGGCAAAAAGGAGCATAAAGAGACAAGAGAGGTGCAGAAAGAGGCAACAGAGGTGCAGAAAGAAGCAGGAGAGGTGCAGAAAGAGGCAAGAGAGGTGCTAAATGAAGCAAGAGAGGTGCAGGAAGAGGCAAGAGAGGTGCAGGAAGAGGCACAAGAGGTGCAGGAAGAGGCAAGAGAAGTGCAGGAAAAGGGAAGAAAGGTATAGAAAGAGGCAAGAGAGGTGTAGAAAGAGGCAAGGAAGGTGCAGAAAGAGGCAAGAGGTGCAGAGAGTGGCATGAGAGGTGCAGAAAAAGGCAAGAGAAGTTCAGGAAGAGGCAAGAGAGGTGCAAAAAGAGGCAAACGAGGTATAGAAAGTCAAGGGAGGTGCAGAAAGAGGCAAGGGGGTGCAGAAACAAGAGTGAGCTGCAGAAAGAGGTCAGAGGTGCAGAAAGTGGCAAGAGTGGTGCAGAAAGTGGCAAGAGGTACAGAAAGAGGCAAGAGAGGTTCAGAAAGAGGCAAGAGAGTGGTAGAAAGAGGCAAGATTGGTGCAGAAAGAGGTACAAGAGGTGCAGAACCAGGCAAGAGACATGTAGAAAGAGGAAAGAGATATGCAGAAGGAAGAGAGTGAGCTACTGAAAGAGGCAAGAGAGGTGCAGAAAGAAGCAGGAGACATGCAGAAGGAAGAGAGTGAGCTGCTGAAAGAGGCAAGAGAGGTTGAAAGGGGCAAGAGTTGTGCAGCAAGAGGCAAGAAAGCTACAGAAAGAGGCAAGAGAGGTACAGAAAGGGGAAAGTGACGTGCAGAATGAAGATAGTGAGGTACTGAAATAGGTGCAGAAAGAAGCAAGAGACATGCAGAAGGAAGAGAGTGAGCTGCCGAAAGAGGCAAATGTACAGAAAGAGGCAAGAGAGATGCATAAAAGGCAAGAGAAGTTCAGGAAGAGGCAAGAAAGGTGCAGAAAGAGGCAAGAGAGGTGCAAAAAGTCAAGGGAGGTGCAGAAAGAGGCAAGAGGGGTTCAGAAAGAAGAGATTGAGCTGCAGAAAGAGGCAAGAGAGGTGCAGAAAGAGGCAAGAAAGGTACAGTAAGAGGCATGAGGGGTAAAGAAACAGGCAAGAGGTGTGCATAAAGAGGCAAGAGATATGCAGAAAGAGGCAAGCATGCAAAATGAGGCAGGAGAGGTGCAAAAAGAAGCAAGAGAGGTACAGAAAGAAGAGTGTGAGGTGCAGAAAGAAGCAAGAGATACAGAAAGAGGCAACAGAGGTACATAAAGAGGCAGGAGAAGTGCAGAAAGGGGCAAGAGAGGTGCAGAAAGAAACAGGAGAGGTACAGAAAGAGGCAAGAGAGGTGCTGAAAGAGGCAAGAGAGGTGCAGAAAGAGGCAAGAGAGGTACAGGAAGAGGCAAGAGAGGTGCAGAAAGAGACAAGAGAGGTGCAGGAAGAGGCAAGAGAGGTACAGAAAGAGGCAAGAGAGGTGTAGAAACTGCAAGAGTGGTGCAGAAAGAGGTACAAGAGGTGCAGAAAGAGGCACAAGAGGGGCAGAATGAGGCAAGAGATGTGCGGAAAGAGACATGCAGAAGAAAGAGAGTGAGGTACTGAAATAGGTACATAAAGAACCAAGAGACATGCAGAAGGAAGAGCGTGCGCTGCTGAAAGAGGCAAGAGGTACAGAAAGAGGCAAGAGAGGTACAGAAAGTCAAAAGAGGTGAAGTAAGAGGCAAGAGAGTTACAGAAAAGGTATCATGGGGATGAGCCTTGCATTTACACTGTGTTAAGTTGGCATGAGCTTATTGGAAGTTTAACCGCCATTTCCCTTTCTGCTGCCTTTATACATGGCACACATTATTATACATATTTAGAGTTTAGCAGAGTGTTTTGCTTCTCACAAGAATAATATGTTTTTCTATAGTAGCAGCCTTGCTTGGTAAGCTTTGTCTGAACAGTGAGTGCCGAGGCCTTCAAGGTTATTTCAACACAGTGGTTGTTCAGATTGTGCAGCGCATGTTCTAGACATAACATATATGCAGCTGTGGCCACCTCTGGTTTTGCGTGTTTAATAATGCACACACTTGGAGAACTTTCACATGCAGAGAGCTGGTGCAGAAACTGATGTGATTCATTTCTGCTAGGACCAGAGGTATGGGGCCGCCCTTGTAATCTCAAGAGACCTTCTATAGATATAAAATAACTTACTAGCAAGGAAGGGTGAGATATAGGTGTATTCTAACCTGTTTTCCATTTAGCATTGTAACATGCTTTCTCCATTTGTATTTTATGGAATAGTAACTATGCTGATAATCTTGTTGCTTATAATATGTCGCCTTGTGTTAGCTAAGATACTGCGCATGAGAACACGGCATTAGAAATAAATATTTCAAACTTGCTTGTGTCTCTTGTTACTCTCTGTTTTGGACTGGTATGAGAGTATAACGAAAGAGTATTCATGTGTTCCACATTGCCTGAGGTATTCTAAGTTCCATGTTCTGGGTTGTCTAATCATTGGGGTTATGGAAGAACCAATGAGACAATGATTGCTAATTTGGTAGGGGATTTTGGCTATTAAGGTGAGTTTTGGTATACCCTAGTTCACTGAGGTTCCAAGTCTCCATGCACAGTTCTGTGTATGAGCAGAATCCTGCTACATGGCACCCAACGTTGGTGGTCTTATTACATGATGCTTGATTAGTACTTCTATCGGTCCTTAGCCCCTTCACTATTGTTTCCGGTTAACAGAAGTGTTGGACAAACCTACCTATAGTTACATAGGTCTTTTAAAGCTTGAATCTTTCGTAATGGTTTCCTTTTGAAATACTCTTCTTCTCTGTGTCACTATGGCTAACGTTGATATACCGCAGCATAGTCGCATTGCGGTCCGCAATCATTTGCAAGCTTATAACGTTGGTTTGGAGGGCATGGTAGTTATTTTGGTGGTGAGTGCTGAGGTTGCTTACCCGTTTGAGATTTTCTACTCATGGGTGACATTTCCCTGCTGTGGAGGCAGCTACTCAGATATTTGAGACTTATACTCACACAGCCGTGCCCTTGGAGTATGTTCCTTATAGGACACAGGTGATTCCGATTTCTGCATGGCACCACTGTGTCTGGTTTAATGGCGCCCTTCCCCACAGTATAACGGCGATTAGATTGGATCCTTTGTCCATTTCGGGTGCTTCTTGGCCGGTTATGGCTGGATTGACCCCGCATCCTCGTGCGGGGCAAGTCCCCGTTGCTGAATTACGGACCTTATATAACTCTTCTATCAGTGTCATTCGGGCCCTAGTTCAATATATTACCCGCAATTTCCAGGGCGGGGCCCCTGGTGTTGCGGCTCTTCCAGCTGGAACGAGCGGAATGAAGCTTAGTCCCATGATGGTCAATCTGGTAATGGGCAAGCGTCCCCAGGATAAGGATGATATGCCTTTTTGGCTTGCCGAGAAGTTTGACCAGCTTGAAGCAGTATTTCCTAATTCGACTCCTGTTGAAAAACACAGGATTCTTACAATTAGTTTACCCAAGGACTTGTTACCGGAAGCCGGGGACTGTGAGTCATGAGGTAGGATTTTTGCAGTAGTGTGCACAAGGTGCTTCGGCACTCCTTCAATGGCTGTCCTTCCGACGGTCATTAAACGTGTTCAGGACGAACACGGACCTGAGGCTGCGGTTGATTTGGGAATGAGACTAGTTGGCACATTTGACGTAGTTTCCGATCTGGTCCTTTCTAATATAAAGGGAGATGCGGTGAACTTTCAAGTGGCTAATGCCTTTCGCGATGTCCCCGATGCCGACAAACCCCGACAGTTAACGAGAATTATTACGGCGGCTTATAAAACCATTGGCCGGAATAGTTTAGGTGTCAATCCCTTTTCTGCTAAAGATAAAAAACAAGCTCAGGGTTCGAAGTCTGAAACGGACGTTCAACTCACTGCTCCAAAGAAAAAATGGAACAAAAATAAAAAACAGGGGAAACAGCAACAGAAACAGGAGTCCCTTCCCCCATCAACAGTGCCTGCGTCTACTGAGCGCGTTTATGAGTTGCTCGACCGTACTACAATTAAGTCTCCTGATAGATTTCAGGTTCCTGATCAACGCTATCCTTGTTCTTTGCAGGACACATCGGCCTCTTTGTCCGGTGGTGGAAGCGGCGGAAGAGGTAGGGGTGGGCAGCAGAGTTGTGACCAGCCCCGCCCGAAAGACGGAAAAGGCAAGCAGGACGATTCTTCATAGAAAAGACCCCAGTTTCAGAAAAAGAAAGTTGCCGCTTTAACAGCGAGATATGCCACAGATAGTGAGAACGCAGCTTCAGAATCAGACATTGGCGCGGACGTTGTTGGACAGCGCAGCGGAAATTACCATAGTGCGGGAGGCCCTGCGTCCACTACTGAGGGTGACAGCGACTGACCAATATGTTGTTGTAGAGACAGCTGATACTAGAGTAGCTCCCCCAATAGGCTTTTTGAAATTGTCCTTTTAATTGAAGGTGACATACAACGTACCATAAAAGGGGTATTTTGGGAAAATCTTACAACTACCTTTGACATTTTGTTAGCGGAGGCTGACTGGCCCCCACCTTTTTTTCTCACAGCTCCAAGAGGGGAGGAGGTAATCCTCCCTCGTTTCGCGCACATGGTGTCTAAGGAGCATGCGCTGAATTTTGCAGAAGAGTGGGCTAATGCCCTGTGAGGAATTCACAACCCCGACCCAACCCAAGATGGCCGCGGGGTTGGACTCGGCCGGAAGTCAGGTCGGCATTCCAGCCGTGGCCACGGAAGGCGCTGTATCCGCTTTGCGGACACAAAAGACGGCGTCCACAGCAACTGGGTGTGCAGAGCCGGAGTGGGAGACGGACGGATCAGGAGTGACCTGCGAGAGCATTTCGAGGCGGAGAGTACAAGGAGGCGACGTCGGCGAGAGCGAGGACAGCCCTGAGGACAGCCAGAGCCCGAGGGACCAACCCGAAGACACCAAAAGAACCCCAGAGAACGCGAGCGAGACCGGCCCCCTGAAGGAACCAGAGGAGGCGGGATCTCACGATACCACGGTCACCTGGGACCGTGGCAACAGGCAAGTGACGGGGGAGACTGGGGGCTGGTTTAAAGGGTGGTGGAAGGGCCGCCTGAGCACCACACTGCATCGCTAGCACTTGTATATCCCTCACTTAGGCACTACACCGTTAGGGACCGGTGTGTGGTTTGCACATTCCCTTTCCCCCACGTTTCTTGTAAAAAGGCAGAGACCTGACGCTTGTTTTTGTTTCTTTTGCTCCCTATTCCCTATGGATTTCTGGAGGCCGGTCGACGTCTTCTACACCCGAAGAAGGGATAAAGAATCCAGACCTTGGACAGAGCGCCTATGCTTTCTGAGAGACTTCCTTTTGTTATTTCGTTAGCTGAACTCAGTGACTGTATAACTGACCTCACAGTAAAACTTACTTTGTTTCATGAGCCAGCCAGATCACACAAAGCCTAAACGAACCAATAAAGCTGGTAAACCTTATCCCCAGACTCGCTCCTACCTTCGTGTGCCTAGTAGCCGGGACGGAAGTCCTGACATGCCCTTGCGCCGGCTTTATACCGTACTCACTGTAGTTGGGATAAATTTTCCCCGCACCACGAGATTCCCTTATGGTCTATGCCACAGCCTCAACCTCAATATCCCATCCGGCGTGAAGCTAAGGCTTCCGTTGCGAAATTCCTTGAACAATTAGAATATCAAGAAGTGATTGAAACTTGTGTGTCACCAATGAATAACCCACTTTTTACTGTGACCAAGCCTGACGGTTCATACCGTTTGGTATTGTATTACCAGCATTTAAACTTGCATTGCCGTACCTGTGTAGTACAAAATACTCACTGCTCTGCTTTAATGGATGGTCTTGTGCGTAAAAGGTGTAAAACCACACTTGACATATCCAACATTTATTTTGCCCATAATCTGTCTGGTCTAAATTCCCAATGGACCAGTTTTACCAGTGGCTGCAAACATCGCCAATTTAAACGCCTGACCATGGGCTATAAGAATAGTCCAGGTGTGTTTGCTGCCCGTATCGTCTCTATCTTGGAGAGAGTTGATCCGGATGCATGTTCGTATGTGGATGATATCTATCTCACAGACGACGAAATTTGGGCGCATCTGTGTTGCGTTGACCGCATTATTTGTAACTTTACAGACTTCGGTTACAAATTCAACTTTGCAAAGTCTCAAATTGCAGAGTACACAGTGTTGTTCCTGGGCTACGAGCTCAACAATGAAGGTCGAGGATTGGCTCCTCACTTCTTGGAGAAATGCGCACAGTTGTGCGCTCCTACAACCATAAAAAATTACAGTCCTTGCTGGGATTTTTGAATTTTGGGCGTACTTACATTCCCGAATATGCCCAGCGTATCGAGTCTTTTTATGCTTTGATACAACCTACTTTTACCAAATCATGCTGGCTGCCTGAACATTCAGCCATTTTGCAGTCTTTGCAGGCTGATCTTCTAGAATCTAAATTCTTACTGACTCGTGATAACCACACCAACCTGGTGATAAGAATCATCCCTGGGGCGGTGGGTTTCACTTACCTTACTTTTAACGAAGGACACACAGTGCCTATCGCTTACAAGTCACACTTGTACACTTCGGCTGAAATGCTGTTTACCACTGTGGAGAAAGTTTTGACAGCAGTGCAAATGGCGATTCTTAAGAAACGTGCACTGTCGCAGGGAAAACGCATGTTGGTTGTTACTCCGTATCCTGCCCTAGCGGCAGTGACGAAAGCCAGTGTACCAAATTCTAAACTTTGCACCCATGGTGGATACAATGGACAGCATCATTGACGTCTCTGGATGTCACGTTTATTTATTTTTTATTTTTTTGGGAAAACCTTTATTGGACATTTCAACCAGGTACAAACACAGGCCTACAACCCCCAGGGCCGGCCGCTAAGCAGTTGCAACACAATAAAACAATCAAAACCCAGACTCAGCATCCCAGGGAGCAGATTCGCCACGTCCACAATATGTACTGGTTGTAAAACATGTCAAGTTGGTAACAGGATACAAAAGGTTCCATTTTATAATATAAGATAGAAGGATCAGGTGCCATACAATATCTCAAGTTGCGAAAAAAGGGGGGGGGGGGGCGAAATAGCAATATGTCCACAGTGAAATCATCTTCGTGTAAGTCAGCGGCGTTATGACATACTATTCAGGATAAGCGAGCGTACAAGTACAGTTCGCGCCAGCTAATTGTCCGCCCAGTAGCACTGAAACATCGCGAGAATTGAGGCACATATGAAAAAGCAGAGATGGACATAAAAATGAACCCATTACACTGACCCGGAAAAGAAGGAAAGAAAAGGGCAAAGAAAGATAAGAAGAAAAAAGGCCATAGAAATAAAACAAAAAACAAAACTCCCATCCCCCAACCCCCCACCCTGCACCCCTGCAGATGACTACGGCCTACCCCCCTAGCAGCGTGCCTGTCGCCCAAGAACTGAAACCCGAAATATAGAAAGACCCAGAGAAAGACAGAAAGAAATTAAACCCCACCCAAAGAGGGGAAATGGAGGAGGGCTATCTTCTACGTGCTCCCGGTCTCTCCCCCCGCCCTAACAAAGGGGTCCCCCCGAAACTGTCGCATTTGAATAGTCCAAACTGAAAAAGCACCCCGGGGGGAACCGCCAACCCTGCCCCGGACTCTGTTAATCTAATGAAGCAATCCCGTTACCGATAAAATCACAATGAACAACCCAAACAACAATCTCAGCCTTGGCCCCGTCGATCAAATTCGCTGAGTCCCTCAGACGAATAAAGCCCCATCATCAAAATGTCAAAAGATACACAGAAGTGGTCGGAACATGGTTCAGTAGATGGAAAAAGAACAGCAGATCCCAAAGTAATCAGCTGGTACCAACGATGCCCTTCCCCGTCTCCGAAGCCAGGTATTATCACATCCGCCATCTTGATAAACCGACTGGGGAGGGGGTTCGACACAATCCGAAACAGTTCACAGTACCAATTAAAAGGTTCCAGGATAGGGACAGCAGTTGAATGTTCCGACAGCGGCAAAACCGGGGATTCCAAAAGATTAGTTAAGTCACCGATAACAGCCCATTCGAGTAGATCCACTTCTGTAGGGGCAGGCACAGCTTCCAGCACCGGGTCTAAGTGCGCCACTGGGGCGTCGATCAAAAGGCAAGCTGGCTGCCGGGTCTCGGGCATCAAGTCAGGATCCGGTCTCAGTCCTTTAATTCCATCTGCCGCCGACAACAGGCTGCAGGCCTGGGCTGCCACAGTCGCCAGAAGTGCCTCTAGGGCCGCCAGCACCGCCCGGTTCCATATTTCCTCAGGCATAATGATCTCCACGGAGAGGCGCCTTCTCCGGCGGGGGTAAGATCAGCTGGAGCAGGACTGAGCCGTGAGGGACCAACCGGCAGCATGCATGAGTGAGCGACGAGACTCCAACCCAAGGTGCGCCGGCGATGCAAGTGCCGGGCCTCCGGGTCAGGGACCCCCGCAACACAGCACCGTGCGTCACTCGTCTCCTCACCTCCAACACAACACCAGGCTGCAGATGGTAGCAAAGCAATCCAAAAATTCCGAAAGTTCCAGAGACCGGACCCTGCCGCCCTCAACTGTCCGCTGTTGTTCAACTCGGACCCGGCTAGGCCAGCACTCGAGACCCCGGCTTCCAGACTGGGTTAGGCCACAAATCGGTCCTCGACGTTACTCCGCTCCACAATGTCAGAAAAACCCCGGGATCACACCATCGGAGTGCGGATTAGTTCACACACACGGATCCGGGGCAGGAAATCAGGATAAGTGACAGGATCTTGGAGCGTTGACGGAGGTCAGCGGATCCGGGAGACTATGCAACCATCTTGCTTGCTGTCGTAGCTCCTCCAGTTTGTCCCGTTTATTTTTGATGCCTCCTTACATTCACAAGAGTGTCTGCAGTATGAGTTTGTTCATACGGCACCATTGACTATGCGACTGTAACCTTTTGGTACAAGGATGGACAGAGCCAAGACTATGAAGTGGGCAAGGATTATTTATTTGTAGCACAACAGTCCAATCAGCGAAAACAAACAGTGTATCTCCTAGGGGCTGTCCTGGGGCTTCGGTCTCCACCTTGGCTCTCTTCCCTGGGGTCCGTCTTCTTTCTCTCACAGTGGTATGCCCAAAAAGAAAACAAACGTGGCTGTTACTACACAGCAATACCTAACAGCTGATATGGGAGAGGGAGTGAGGGAGTACGTTTTGTGCTTGCATAGACGCCACCACCAAAAGCCTATGTCACCCAAGGGTGTAGTGTAAACTGGTGCCTTGTCCTGCTAGACGCCTCCCTTCCTACCCAGTCCCTCCCCGCTTGAACCCAAACAGGGTACGCAAACGGCTACGCACCTGTGGTAGCCACGCATCCTCCTGCGCGTGGCTGGGCGGTGGGCAGTATCGCTGGCCTCCTGGCTTTCTTGGCTCCTCTCCTCGCTGACGTCCTTGCTCGAGGGTGTCCTCACGGTCTCCGGTTCGCCTTCCCTCCTCCGGAGCTCCCAACCTTCTCCCGACGGCGTCGCTGCAGTTCCCGGATCCTCAGGGGGAACACCTTTCGATGAAACCTCGTCCTGCGGAAACTCCTCTGCTCCTCTCTGTCCTTCGGTCGTGGTGAAAGAGTCCCCGCACATCAGCGAGACGGCGTCTTCCGTGTCCGCCCTTCTATCCGCAAGAGCAGTTCCTGATTGGAGCACATGTCGGCTCGTCATAGGGGCGGGGCCGGCCGCCTCGTAGGCAAAGCAAGAATTAAAGGGGCCACTCCAATCCTGTAGGGAAGAGGAAAAGTCCGTTACGGGACTGCAGTCCTCGACCCCATGACAAACCTCCCCCTAGCTTTTCCCGTTCGAGGGAAAGAGGGTAACGTGAGAAGTAATCAGCATTAGAGTGCTGGGTACCCTTTCTATGGCTGACATCGAAATCATATGGCTGGAGGGAAAGGAACCCCCGCATTATGCGATCGTTCCTTCCTTTGTTCTGGTAGAGCCACGTCAAGGGGGCATGGTCAGTGATCAACGTGAAGTGACGGCCCTCCAAATAATAACGGAGTTTCTCAATACTCCACTTCACGGCAAGGCACTCTTTTTCTATGGTTGGATAGACTGCTTCTCGGGGGAACAGTTTCCGGCTCAGGTACAAGATGGGTCTTTCCCTACCCTCTTTATCAGGCTGGGACAATACTGCGCCTAAACCAACTCCTGATGCGTCCGTTTGTAGACAAAAGGGTTTGGTAAAGTCCGGGGTTGCCAACGCCGTAGCTGAAGAGAGAACATCTTTTAAGTTTTGAAAAGCAGTTGTAGCTTCATGAGAGGGGTTTTTGAACTGCACTGAAGTGGCTGTTTTCTTTAACATATCCGTTAGAGGGGCTGATAGTGAGGCAAAGCGAGGGATGAAGCGGCGGTAATAACCGACCAGTCCTAAAAATGCTCTTAGGTCCCTCCGGGTTGTAGGGAATGTTTTTGCCCGTATTGCTCTGACCTTTTCTTCCTGTGGATATAGTTGACCACTTCCTAGGACATACCCAAGATATTTGACACGGGTAAACGCGATCCTTGACTTTTTTGAGTTTATATGCAATCCTGCTTTTTCCAGGGCGCCCAGTATCAGTTCGAGGTGTCGCAAATGGGTTTCACAGTCAGGGCTATGTATGACTATATCATCTAAATATGCCGCTGCGAACTGGGTATATTGGGCCAGTACTGTGTCCATAAGGCGCTGAAACGTTGCTGGGGCTCCATGCAATCCAAAGGGTAGTACTGTGAAGTGGAACAAGCCATCTGGTGTTATGAAAGCTGTTTTTTCCTGGTCTTGAGGGGACAGAGGCACCTGCCAGTAGCCTTTGGTGAGGTCAATAGTTGTTATATACTGGGCCTCACCAAGACGTTCGATCATCTCGTCAACCCTTGGTAGCGGGTAGCCATCTTGTTTTGACACTCTGTTGACCCCGCGGAAGTCAATGCAAAAGCGAGTGCTTCCGTCGGGTTTCGGTACTAACACTACTGGGGACGACCAATTACTTTTGGAAGGGACTATTATTCCTGCTTCGAACATTTTCTTCACTTCTGTTTGTAGTAAGAGTCTTCGGGCCTCTGGTACCCGATAGGGTCTTTGTTTGACAACAACCCCAGCCTGGGTGGGTATGTGATGTTCTTCCAGTGTTGTTCTGCCGGGTTGGTCTGAGAATATGGATGAATGATTGGACATTTTGCCCACTACCTCCTTCTTTTGTGCCTCCGACAAATCGGGGTTTATCACAGCTTGGTCTATGGTATGTGGAGCAGAGATGGCTAGAGACACCGCTACCGAGGTTCTGGGAGGTGGACCTAACCACTTCTTTAGAATGTTAATATGATAGATTTGAGTCCTGGATGGAGTTATCTGCAGGTCGTAGGTGGTTCTCCCTATCTTTCTTATTATTGGGTAAGGCCCTTACCACTCCTTGCGTAGTTTGTGTGTGGAAGTGGGAAGAAGTACAAGAGCCCAATCCCCAACGTCTAATTCCCTCCATTTCTTTCCTTTATCGTAAAAGAACTTCTGTTTCGCTTGGGCCTTTTCTAAAGTGTCATAGGACAAGGTCCGTAATTTGTACAGCCTGTTTTTCAGTTGTTGTGCATAGTCCATCAACTCTTGCGCGTCATGTGTACCCTCTTTTTCCCAGCTATCTTTTGTTATCTCTAAAAGGGTACGAGGTTTCCTCCCGAACAAGAGTTCAAAAGGGGAGGCCCCCATGCTGCTCTGATGTTGACTCAGTAACACAAAGAGGGCTAGGGGAAGGAGTTGGTCCCACTGTTTTCCGTCCCCCGACAACAGTTTTTTTAAGGTGGTCTTAATCAGGCCGTTGTATCGTTCAACCAACCCATCAGTTTGTGGGTGGTAAACTGACGTGCGCAGGTGTTTCAACTGTAATATGGCGCAGACCTGTTTCATAAGACGGGAGACGAAAGGGGTACCCTGATCGGTGATAATATCTTTAGGGAATCCCATTCTAGAGAACAGTTCTACCAACTTTTGAGAAATGGCGCTAGTGGTAGCAGCGCGTAAGGGAAATACCTCAGGATAGCGAGTGGCATAGTCCACTACTACCATCACATACTGATATCCCCTATGTGATTTGGGCAAGGGTCCTATGATATTTACTCCTATTCTTTCAAAGGGTTTCCCAATGATGGGGAGGGGAACAAGCGGAACCCTGGGCGGAATGTAAGGGTTGCGCTTCTGGCATATTTAACACTCTTGACAGTATCTCTTTATTTGCGCGTATACACCAGGCCAATAAAAATGTTGTATGATGGACTCAGTTGTTTTTTCGGCCCCGGAGTGACCAGCTAAGAGGTGCGCATGAGCGTAGAATAGAACTTGTTCACGAAAGTCAGCTGGTACAAGCAACTGAGGGGTAGCTGTAAGGCTACCTACCCTGTACAAAAGCCCATTCTGTTTAAAAAAACAGGGATATATAGTACCTTGCCCCAACTTTTCCTGGGCACTTTGCCAGGCGGAGGACAAAGATGCATCGTTCAATTGGGCAGCCCGGAAATTGGAGTCATTGGTCCACGGTTCTGTGGTTAGCAAACCGGGAACTACCTTGGTGGTTTTACTCCTAGACAAGGCTTCTTCCATCAAGGTGGGGAAGCATTTATTGTCGGTTCCTATTATCAAGGCCTCAGGTAATTCTGGAAGAACCCCAACCTCACACTGTAGCTGAGTGCCCTTCTCTGTTACAATATTTACCCTAGCTAGGGGATACGTGCGTATGTCACCATGCACACACTTTATCCTAACGGTACGGTTCAAAAAGGAAGAAGAACCGGTCAGAGTACTTTTCTTTACTACAGAGTGGCGACATCCTGAATCTAGCAAGGCCCTAATAGGGCGGTCATCAAGAAGGACACTTACGTAGTAAGCTGGCCCGGTTTCTTTGGCATAGAGTATGGCACGAGGAGCGTATCCCACCTCCATCGGTTCTTCTTCTTTCTCTTTTCTTTTTCTACATAGTCTTGCGATATGACCCCATTCCCCGCATTCATAACATTGAGGTCCTGTCATAATCGGTGGTTCAGGTCTTACTGGTCTGGGTTTCAAAGGAGGAGGAAGAGTATCAGGAGAGCCCTTGACGGTTTTCTTTTAGTTTTTTGTGAAGACTTTATTGTTGTTAGGATTCTCCGCCTCCCTAACCACTGGACGGGTTTGGGCCCTGGCATATGAATTAGCCATCTCTATTGCATGTTCAAGAGTTAAACCCGCGTGTTGCCTGAGACATCTTTGTGTACCATAGGGTAGTGCTTCAAGAAACTGCTCTAGATAGATTTTGTTCATTACTTCGTCCAGGTTGCCATCTTGGGGTTTCAACCAACGATCAGCAGCTTCCTTCATTTTATAAAAAAGCGTTTTAGGAGTGTCAGTGCCAAGTCCTCTCTCTTGTCTAAACTATATTCTGTGACTTTCGTCGTCGACCCCAAGTCTGTCCAAAACTATTTGTTTTACGTGACCATATGCAGCAGGTCCATCCTTATTAGCGAGTTGATAAGCTGCCTGAGCTTCGCCTGTTAACAGGGGCGCTAAGTAAAAGGGCCACCTTTCGCCTGGCCAGGCACTAGCACGGGCTGCCCTCTCGAAGTTTAAGAAAAAAGAAACAGGGTCGTCTCCTGCTACGTATTTCTGTAAAGGGACTACTGCTCCTGGGGGAGCGGCCACTCTTTGTTGCCCTAGAAGCGTAAGGAGCTGGTTCTGTCCTTCCGTAAGTTTTGTGATATGGTCCGCCTGCTGTTGAATGGCGGCGGTGAACGTGGCCCTGTCATTGTCTGCCTGTTCACTGGACTGTCCAATGGCCCATTCAAGTTTGGCCTGTCCTTCTGACATCTTAGTAAGTATGGCCTCCATCTGTGCAGATGGATAACTCCTATCTGGCTCGCCACATGTAACCTTTTGGTACAAGGATGGACAGAGACAATACTATGAAGTGGGCAAGGATTATTTATTTGTAGCACAACAGTCCAATCAGCGAAAACAAACAGTGTATCTCCTCGGGGCTGTCCTGGGGCTTCGGTCTCCACCTTGGCTCTCTTCCCTGGGGTCCGTCTTCTTTCTCTCACAGTGGTATGCCCAAAAAGAAAACAAACGTGGCTGTTACTACACAGCAATACTTTTTTTTTTTTTAAACACTTTATTAAGGCAGATGTTTCAATCCACAGCAGTAAAACAAACACTGTGATAAGGTCTGTACTTATGGCCGTCAAGTGACTCAGGCAGCAGAACTATGAGTACAGTGGAACGTACAATCGGGTTGCACCATAGAGCACTGTAAATGTTACAATAGGAACATTTTCTGATAAAGCAACTTAAATACAAACTAAACATAACCATTGGTTCAAAAAGCAAAGAAAAGATAAAAGGGACAGGAATCATGAGAATCAGACTGCAAGACCAGCACAGTAAATCGATCGGTATCACGTCAAGTGGCACCGTTGACAATAACCACATCACAGTAAAAGCAATTACTGAACCTTTCCACCCAACAACGAGCTGGACTAAGAGCAGGAGTTCGCGCAGTTCAAAATTGTCGTGAAGGGCCAAGAGTTGGGCCGCATGAGTGTGAAAATAACAACCTCCATCGTTGGCAGAAAGACCCCTGAGTCGGGAACGGTATCGGGGCCCCCACCAATCCCGGCCCTGCACCCACACCCAAGAGGCGGCGGCAAGTAACAGCAGAAGCAGCGCCAGAGTGGGTGTATGAAATGGGCGTCCCATGGTCTAGCCCACCCCAGTCGGTATATTGGGATGTAGGGACTGAGAGGGCGCTTCAAGTGCCTTCCCTGAAATGTATTGGCGGTACGGACCCCAAATGTCTGTAGGGCGGGAAGAGGCCGGGAGTTGGTCAGAATATTCCACACAGTTTACATTGCAGTATGCCACACTCCTTAGCCACGCGGCAACAGAGGGAGCACGTCTTGAGCACCAGTGCAGTGCGACCTCTCTCTTGGCCAGAAGGAAGCAGATCGATGCTAACTTGCGAATTTTGCGGGGAAAATTGGACACATATCCCATCAGGGCAATCTCCGGTAGGACAGATAGCGACAGGCCCAATATCGCACCCAGTGTGTCGTGCATTTCAACCCAATAGGAGTGTAATTTCGGGCAGGTCCAGGAAAGATGGGCAAAGTCGGCCTGAGGGGCGCTACACAGCAATACTTAACAGCTGATATGGGAGAGGGAGTGAGGGAGTACGTTTCGTGCTTGCGTAGACGCCACCACCAAAAGCCTATGTCACCCAAGGGTGTAGTGTAAGCTGGTGCCTTGTCCTACTAGACGCCTCCCTTCCTACCCAGTCCCTCCCCGCTTGAACCCAAACAGGGTACGCAAACGGCTACGCACCTGTGGTAGCCACGCGTCCTCCTGCGCGTGGCTGGGCGGTGGGCAGTATCGTTGGCCTCCTGGCTTTCTTGGCTCCTCTCCTCGCTGACGTCCTTGCTCGAGGGTGTCCTCACGGTTCTCCGGTTTGCCTTCCCTCCTCCGGAGCTCCCGACTTTCTCCCGACGGCATTGCTGCAGTTCCCAGATCCTCGTGGGGGAACACCGTTCGATGAAACCTCGTCCTGCAGAAACTCCTCTGCTCCTCTCCGTCCTCCGGTCGTGGTGAAAGAGTCCCCGCACATCAGCGAGACAGCGTCTTCCGTGTCCGCCCTTCTATCCGCAAGAGCAGCTCCTGATTGTAACACATGTCGGCTCATCATAGGGGCGGGGCCGGCCGCCTCTTAGGCAAAGCAAGAATTAAAGGGGCCAGTCCAATCCTGTAGGGAAGAGGAAAAGTCAGTTACGGGACTGCAGTCCTCGACCCCATGACAGCGACCTTTGGAGGATTTCCATTGTATCATTTACACTGATGGTTCAGTGCAAGTTGCGCATGGGTCTAAGCACGCATACGTCTCAGCTTGCGCCATTGTGGTAGGTACCATGGTGAATGATGACTTCCAGTCCAACTGTTGGAAATAGTTTGGCCGGTATGGCCGCAAAATCAGCAGTAGCAACATATTTGGTTGCAGCAGTTACACGTTTCAAAAGTAAGATTGATGATGACATCCTGGTGGCTGTTGCCCCTACTGAGAAGGGAAGTAAAGATCCCAAGGGGTTCCCTTCAAAGTATTCAAATCACTTAGGTCCTGATAAAGTTCCTTATGTGAAAATACCGGACGATGGTGAAAGATTAATTCCCAACGTGGACCGCAGGTACACACTGATTACAGCTGCCCATGAAGCTGTTGCGTCTGCACATGCAGGCGTTTCGGCTACTGTGTCTCAGTTGCAACAACGTTTCTGGTGGCAGGGACTGTACAAACAGACGCGCGATTATTTCCTTCAATGTGACATTTACCAGCAGAATAATCCTTCAACTGCTACGCGTCCGCCCCAGACACAGTTGTACATTTCTAACAAACCACTTGGTTGTGTTTATTTGGATCACCGCGGTCCTTTTTCCTCTGATAATGCGTATAAGTACATCTTAGTTGCAGTTGATTCTTGCACGTGCTTTGTGTGGGTGTGGCCACACTGCAGCGCTGATTCACAAACTGTCATAAGAGACTTGCGTGTCTTTGTAGGGATCTTTGCCTGTGGTACCTTCCATTCAGATCAGGGTCCTGCTTTTGCCTCTAAGGCGTACATGGATGCCATGAGTTCATTGGGGGTCCAAGTCAAGTTTTCGTCTCCATAGAGACCTGAGGGTAATAGTGTTGTGGAACGAATGAACCGAGATTTAAAGTAGTCTCTGACAGGTAGAGTTATAGGCACTGGCAGGAACTGGCTGGCCCATCTCAATAGCGTACAGCATGCCCTAAATAATCTCCCTAGAAGGTCTCTGGGTGGGCGGGCCCGATACAAAATGCTTGACGGTCTAGACCAGGCGCCGGTTGCTGCCTCCTTTGACGTGGATGAAAATTTTCACGTTTTACAGGATCTACAAAATATGAGAGACAGTCTTGCAAAGGAACACTTGCCCTCCACATCAGCGTTTCAGATTCTGGTAGTTGGCTGGCTACCACAAGTTGGAGAACTGGTTCGAGAGAAGATCGAAAACAAGAAAGAATTTGGTCCCTCATATCGAGGTTCAGTTCCAGTGCTTGGCGTGAAGGGCACAAGAACAGTCATTTTACCACCACTTCCAGGTCGTAAAGAAAAAAGGTACATCTTCATTGACCATGTCAAACTACACAGAGTGGCTGATTCTTTTTAGTATGACTCCTGCGGTCTCATGTCCATCGATTTTGAGAAATTCAGTTTTGGCCCCGGCTCCTAACCCCAGGCCGGACGTTGCCTTCAAGATGCCTGCAGTTTCAAGTCCTTTTTGAGTTCTCTATCTGATGCTCACCCTGATGAGAGTGAATATACTAACCCCACTGACTTATCGATGCCTGATTTTCAAACCTGTTTGGCTACTAAGGTGAGTTTTGGCACACCCTAATTCACTGAGGTTCCAAGTCTCTATGCACAGTTCTGTGTAGGAGCAGAATTCCTGCTACATGACTGAATCCAGATTTTCATTTGACTCTGACTCTCACACATCGAAGACCCCTTCGAAAATCTCTGTTTTTGCAACATGTTTAAAAACATTTTTGATTCCTCCTTGGACCTACATTTGGTTTGTGCTTTTTTCGATTTACCTGTTCGTGTCTATTGGATTCGTGGTGTATTTTTTCCGGCTTGTCAACGGACGCTATATTGAAGAGAGAACGTGCATTTGACATATTAATGGAACATTGGCTCCCCATTCCTCATCACACAGATTGAAGAGGGACCTGGCATTTGTAAACATCACTGCTTATGTACCATGGCCAAAATCAATTGCGTTCTATTATGCAGTTTGCATGGACCTTGCAGACCTTGAAATCTGGAACAGTGCCATGGCACTACATGAATAATTCCTCATTATTTGCCTTGTTTAATTTGACTGAAAAGCAACGTTTAATGTCTATGAAAGATGCAACTTTTTCGATGTTACATATTGAAAAGTTAGAGCCATTACCATTTTCTGTGGCTGAGACAAATTCTGGTACGTGACTTATCCATGGGTTAATAACTTTACCTTTTCCCCTTTTCAAATTTGAGGCCTGTATGAAGTACTATGATATAGGCAGATATGAACCGCTGGGCACCCCTTATCTTCATGAAGCTTGGTCGCTACCTTTTACCTATAGGTTCCTTAGGGAGGGAAAAGAGGTTTACTTGAATGGGGAGGTTTGCACTACAACACCAGATCACTCATTAATGTGTAGAAATATCCAATTACATGGCTCTTGTAACCAGAACGAGCCGAATTTAGCCTGCATTTTGAAAGGTACACCAGCACCTGCTATCATACCCACATTCACATTACTGGCAAATGGGAGTTATTTACTTTTAACTAATGAAGATTGTTGTGGGATGGTAGTCGAATTCCTTACCTGGTTACGGTCAGTGAGCGTGTAGTTTGTTGTAAAAATGTAATGTTTCCTCCTCCGCATGGGAAGCTTGACGATTCCATCTGGACGACGATTCCGACCTTGAAAGCAAAGTTCAACAAGATGAGTCGTATAAGAGCTCTATTGTCTCAGAAAGAAGTTGCCCTCACATCTGCTCGTGAAACATTTGTCCTTCACGTGGCAAACACCCACACAGAGGTGCATGCTTTATTAAATACGGATTTGCCCTTGCATTTTGGTGAATTAATTCACACTATCTTTAATGCATCCTCCACCACGGGGCTGGCTCACTTTTTTAAAGTTGATAGTAGTGGCCTTGTGACTTCTTTTCAAATTATATTTGGTGTGTTCCTGGCATTTTGTCATTCGATTTTTTCCAGCCTGTTTGGAGGAATTCCCTTCATGCTCGCTCTGTTTGCAGGCGTACTTCTGTTCTTTTGTTTATTTCAAAATGGATGCACGTCCTGTGTTACACGAAGATTTGTCCCGACTGTTGTTGCTCCGCAACTGAACGCTTGAATATTATGGTGCGCTGCCTCTTGCTACATTGAGTGCAGTTTATGTATTATGGTTTCGATTTTCCTTCTTTACATGCATCCAGCCTGCCTTTCATTGCCTGAGTTGCGATTTTGACTGGGCCCTAGATTTGTGTCTCTGCAATAGGGTGTCTCCCAATGCAGATTACGATCAACTGATGAGCCTCTTAGTTGCTCATGAATTGTTTTGTTCTGGTGGAGGGATTATGGCCTTTGCAGCGATGCATGGAATCCTGGGATGTTGGAATGTTTTTGCAGCGGCGCAAGATCTCTTGGCACGCAGCTTCATTGAAGACACACCGAGTTGCCCTCTGATGGTGCTAGAGGCTCCGGTAATTGAAGAACATGTATGTTCTTTCCCTTTGCTGAATTGGATGGCTGAAATGTTTTTGGATGAATACAGTGGCTTCCTTTTGGAGGCTGTTGCTACATATTTTGCATACACATTGTTGGATTGAGACGTGTCATCGCTTCTCTCTCATCCATGACAGAGGTCACATGTTGGACATCAGATCATTTTTTATTTTTTTCTTGTCCATTTGTTTTCTACCCAGGCCTATTGACGTTCCTATGTCCATGGCTAGAATTGCTTAATTTGAAGTACATTGAATGTATGGAGTTTTGTTCCCATTTTTTCACTGTGGCAATTTGAACTTGGTTCTGACTGTTGTTCTTGAACTCTGCTTTCCTAATTTTCCCCTTTCTTATCAGTGCTCAGATCAAAGGAGGGTGTCATGGGGATGAGCCTTGCATTTACACTGTGTTAAGTTGGCATGAGCTTATTAGAAGTTTAAACGCCATTTTTCCTTTCTGCTGCCTTTGCACACGGCACACATTATTATAAATGTTTAGTGTTTAGCAGAGTGTTTTGCTTCACACAAGAATAATATGTTTTTCTATATTAGCAGCCTTGCTTGGTAAGCTTTGTCTGAACAGTGAGTGCAGAGGCCTTCAAGGTTATTTCAACAAATGGGGTTGTTGTTCGGACTGATCAGCGCACGTTCTAGACATAACATATATGCAGCTGTGTAGACGGGGGGATAGAATGGGTTTGGATAGGTTTAGGAAGAAATGGCGCTCAGCGTGTTCCTTCAATGAAGGCCGTGGCTGAAAGTTAGGTTCGGTGCATACAGGTCAGGGAACAAACCCAACGGAAAACCAGCCCCTGCAAAGGTCAGAAGTAAGTAAGTAAGTAATACTTTATTGTACAGTTAATAAAAACCATTACAAAAACCATCAGCAGTAAAAAAAGAAAGTATTAAAAATATTTGTAGCAGCATAGATAATGGAGTTATTCGATTTAAGCTATGTTACAAAGTGCAGTTTAAAAAAAAGTTAAAAAGAACGGAGTGTCCGTCTGCCGTTAGGTGCTCGTGTCCTTCTACGGAGAGGGTTTCTTTTGTCAGTCCTGGCCCTCATTCCTATACAAAGTTAGGTATTGCAGTGCCTATTCCTTTTTGGAAGACTGCCTGGCGTTTACCCTGAATGTTCGTAACTTTTAGTTATAGTATGCCAGTGTTTTAATTCAGTTTAAGTCTCTGATGTTTTGGCACTCACAGTATTGAGGGTGTGCTGTCCTTTTCCGTTTGTTCTTTCTTTGTGTTGATTCTGTTTTCTACAGCTCCGAGGTATTTTACCAGTCGGCAAGCCATTTGCACTTCGTCGCCTCTGAAGCAAGCCAGAGTTGCTTGTCTGCACGTCCTGATTCCTTTTTTTATGAATAGGGGTCTCAGTAGGTTCCTGCGATCTTGCTGTAGCTCTTTGCAGATGGTAATGAGATGTACAATGTTTTCCTCATGAGTTCCACACAGGCGACAGTTTGCCGGTTTTTGGGGGCCGCAGCCAAGGGGCCATGTGGTCAGCTGAGGGTAATACTCCTAATCGTAATTTTAGGAATGTTTCTTTTGGTTTTTTAGTGAAGCTGGTCAGAAGGTATACCTGTGGTGTGAGTTTATTGTAGGTTTGTACTGTCAGCCAGCAATGTGCTCTCTCCGTTAGTGAGGCTTTGTCTTGTAGGAGGGATTCTTTCCTAACTGCATTGTTTACAGCTTTTTTGAAACCTGCCAGGCTCCCTTGCAGATCCCATAGTTGACTCGCCCCCAGCTGTTTAATTGCATCCTCTAGAAAGAGTCTTGCTGGGCAGTTGTCTTTGCTTTGTAGATCTTTCCAGAGGAGTGCGTTGAGGGTGTTTGCTTCCCCTCTGCTAATTTTGTGCCAGGTCTTAAGGTTTGCTCCCTTGCCAGCAAGCTCTTCCTTAACCTGCCCAAATTCGAGTCGGATCTGCGCCGGAGAAGTGTATCTCGGGAGGCCAAACATCATCCGAATTGCTCTTGTAATTACTCCTTCTAAGGTTCCGGTATCTCTGCCTCTCAATGCTTCGCTATCGTGTGTAATGGATGGTATCAGTTTGGCTTGTATCAGTTTTAGGAGTGAGGTGAAGCTTGGGCCGAGGATCTTATTTTTCAAGTTCCTTAGAGATACAGCTATCATTAAGCCTCTCTTTTTTATCTCCTCACATTGCGGTTTGACGCTCCACCTATGATCAATAGTCACTCCCAAGTAACAATATTTATTTGTGACTTCCAATTTATTTTTATCCAGGTTCCAACTAAATGTTGGTTTCTTCTTGCGATAGTTGAGGCGCATGACTTTTGTTTTACAATAATTAATACTGAGTTTATTTGTTTTGGAGTGTTGTGCGGTGATGTCGAGGAGCCACTGTAGGCCGATCGGAGTCCGGCTGATTAGCACCAAGTCATCAGCATAAAATAAGTTAGACAGTTGAGTGCCCCCCAGTTTTGGCGCAAATGAGTTGTTTTCGTTTAGTGTGGTAGATAGGTCGGCCATAAAGAGATTAAATAAAGTTGGAGCTAGCACACATCCTTACTTTACTCCTGTGTTAGTTGGAATTTTCTTAGTTAAAAAGTCGCCGGTACCTAGTTTAACCTGGACCCATGTATCGCTGTGCAGGAGGATTAGTTGGTTCAGTAGTGTTGCTGGAATTTTCATTTTCTCCAGTTTTCGCCGCAGCAGATTTCTGTTTACGCGGTCAAAGGCGGAGCTGTAGTCAATAAAACACAGGTACAAGGTTTGTTTTCCTTCTAGAGTTGAGTCGATCAGGAGTGACAAGGCAAGGATGTTTGTGGTCGTCCCCATGTTTTTTCTGAAGCCTGTTTGATTAAGTGGGATTGCTGAGGTTTCTTCCGCCCATAATGTCAGTTCCTGAAGTAAGAGGCCAGCGTAGTATTTTGCTTCGTTGTCTAATAAGGCAATTAACCGATAGGTTCTTGGATCTTTACTGTCGCCTTTTTTATATATTGGTGAGATTATTGCCCCCGTCCATGATCGCGGAATTGTCGCAGTCAGCCATATTTTTTCAAACATTGGTTTTAGAGTAGGTGCCCAGTATTCTGGTGCCTGCTTGAATATTATTGGGGGTATACCGTTGGGGCCTGGAGCTCCCTCTGTTCTCCCTTTGGAAATCCTATTAGTTATTTGTAGAGTCGTGATTGATAGTGCTTCGTTGGTTGTCGAGGATTCTTTGAGTGGAGGCAAATATTCTGCAAAGGTCAGGAGACGTGTCTCCTGTTCCACAAATATGAACAGAGTCCTGTGCACACGTTAAAATGAATGGTTTCCTAGTGAAAACCTAAATGTCAGCAAAGTAGCTCAAATGATTCAAAAGTTTGTTATATGTGGGTATGGATGTTTTAATAGTGGGGTGCTGATCAGTACATCCAATACATGATTCTTTGTAATAAAGTAAATTGCCACGAAAATAATATGTTTTTCTATAGTAGCAGCCTTGCTTGGTAAGCTTTGTCTGAACAGTGAGTGCAGAGGCCTTCAAGGTTATTTCAACACAGTGGTTGTTGTTCAGATTGATCAGCGCACGTTCTAGACATAACATATATGCAGCTATGGCCACCTCTGATTTTGGCACGTTTAATAATGCACTGCGTAGGCATGATCACACACACTTGGAGACTTTCGCATGCAGAGAGCTGGTGCAGAAACTGATGTGATCCATTTCTGCTAGGACCAGAGGTGTGGGGTCGCCCTTGTAATCCCAAGAGACCTTCTATAGATATAAAATAACCTACTAGCGAGGGAGGGTGAGATAATGGTGTATTCTAAGCTGTTTTCAATTTAGCATTGTGACATGATTTCTCCCTTTGTATTTTATGGAATAGTAACTATGCTGATAATCGTGCTACTTATAATATGTCTGCTTGTATTAGCTAAGATACTGCGCATGAGAACACGGCATTAGAAATAAATATTTCAAACTTGCTCGTGTCTCTTGTTACTCCCTGTTTTGGACTGGTATGAAAGTATAACGAAAGAGTGTTCATGTGTTCCACATTGCCTGAGGTATTCTAAGTTCCATGTTCTGGGTTGTCTAATCATTGGGGTTATGGAAGAATCAATGAGACACTGATTGCTAGTCTGGTAGGGGATTTTGGCTACTAAGGTGAGTTTTGGTACACCCTAGTTCACTGAGGTTCCAAGTCTCTATGCACAGCTTTGTGTATGAGCAGAATCCCTGCTACAAAGGCAAGAGAAGTTCAGGAAGAGTTGAGAGAGGTGCATAAAGAGGCAAGAGAGGTACAGAAAGTCAAGGGAGGGGCAGAAAGAGGCAAGAGGGGTGCAGAAAGAAGAGATTGAACTGTAGAAAGAGGCACGAGAGGTGCAGAAAGAGGCAATAAATGTACAGAAAGAGGCAAGAGAGGTACAGAAAGAGGCAGGAGAGGTGCAGAAAGAGGCATGAGGGGTGCATAAAGAGGCAGGAGATGTCCATAAAGAGGCAGGAGATATGCAGAAAGAGGCAAGAAGGGTGCAGAACAAGGCAAGTGAGGTGCAAAAAGAAGCAAGAGAGGTGCAGAAAGAAGAGCTTGAGGTGCAGAAAGAGGCAAGATAGATACAGAAAGAGGCACAAGAGGTACAGAAAGAGGCAAGAGAAGTGCAGAAAGGGCAAGAGTGGTGCAGAAAGAGGCAACATAGAGACAAAAGAGGCAAGAGAGGTGCAGAAAGAGGCAAGAGGGGTGCAGAAAGAAGCAGGAGAGGTACAGAAAGGGGCAACAGATATGCAGAAAGAAGAAAGTGAGCTGCTGAAAGAGGCAAGGAAGGTGCAGAAAGGCAAGAGAGGGGCAAGGCAAGACAGGTGCAGAAAGAGGCAAGAGATGTGCAGAAAGAAGAGTGAGCTGCAGAAAGAAGCAAGAGAGATGCAGAAAGAAGCAAGAGAGGTGAAGAAAGAGGAGAACGTTGCAGAGAAAGGCAAATGAGGAGCAGAAAGAGGCAAGAGGAGTGCAGAAAGGCAAGAGAGGTGCAGAAAGAGGCAAAAGGAGTGTAGAAAAGAGGCACGAGGGTTGGAAAAAGAGGCTACAGAGGTGCAGAAAGAGGAAAAAAATCCAGAATGAAGCGAGCAGTGCAGAAAGAAGCAAGAGAGGTGCAAAAAGAAGCAAGAGAGGTGGAGAAAAGAGTGAGTTGCAGAATGAGGCAAGAGAGGTGCACAAAGAGGCAAGAGAGGTGTAGAAAGAGGCAAGAACGGTGCAGAAAGAGGCAAGGCAGGTGAAGAAAAAGAAAGAAAGGCCCCCCTTCTTCTTGCTCATCATGGCCATTGTGCTGCCACTAGCCCTCCCCCTTGTCACGCAGGGCTTTCTTTAATTTAATTTAAATTTAATTTAATAACGATTTCTAAAGGGCCTGGTGACCCAAGGGCATCCCCGCGCTATAAGATTTGTGATCCTGTTGAGGGGGAAGGAGAGAGGAGAGACACTTATAGAGGGACTCTATTTAGGGAATAGGTGTGTCTTTAATTTCTTGCGAAATGCCAGGTAGTTAGGTTCAAGTCTGAGGGAGCGGGGAAGAGCGTTCCATCCAGCAGCTGCTTGAACGGAGAATTGTCGTCCTCCTGTGCGAGTCCTTTTGAATCTAGGAATGTTGGCCAGGTTCTCATTCTGGGATCGTAGGGATCTGGTTGCTGTGTAGGGGGTGATCATTTTGCTGAGGATCGCCGGGCCAGATCCGTTGATCAGCTTATGTGTCGTGCACATTGCCTTGAATTGCACCCTTTGGCGCACAGGGAGCCAGTGCAGAGCTTTGAGGGCCGGCTTGGCGGACATTCTGGAGGGGAGGTTGGTGAGCAGGCGTGCCGCCGCGTTCTGTGTCCGCTGGAGCTTCGTCAGGGTGGCCTCAGGGGCTCCCAGGTAGATCAAATTGCTGTAGTCCAGGCGAGACAGTACTAGTCCCTGGATGAGCAGTTTCCTGGAAGTAGGTGGAAGTAAGGGGAGAATCTTGCGGGTCGTGCGCATGAGCCCGAAGCAGGTGCCCGAAGTTTTAGCTGCTTGTGTCTTCATAGAAAGCTCTGGTTCGAGCCACACACCGAGTGTCTTAATTTCACGCTTCGGGGAGGGGATTTCCCCAAACACGTCGGGCCAGAGTGCTGGAGGGATGGTCGTCCATTGTTTCCCTAGGAGCATCACCTCCGTCTTTGACCCATTTAGTTTTAATGATGAATTATTCATCCAGTTGTGAATTTCTGTAAGACAATTGGTCAGGTTTTCTGGGTGGTCGATCAGTTGGGACAAGGAGACGACCAGCTGAGTGTCGTCAGCATAGCTTACCATTTTTATGTTAAATGGTGTTACCACGTCCTCAAGGGGGGCCATATATGCATTAAAAAGCGTCGGGCTCAGGGAGGAGCCCTGAGGGACACCGCTTGTGAGTGGAAGGGTGGATGAGTGGTGATTGTTGTCCCACACTTGGAACGTGCGCCCTGTAAGAAAGGATTCAATCCAACTGAGTGCCGTCCCGGTAAGTCCTGCATCCGCCAGTCTATGTAGAAGGACACGGTGGTTGACTGTGTCGAAGGCTGCGCTTAGATCCAGGAGGATCACTGCCACTGATCCTCCTGAATCCAGTATGCGCCTTGCTTCTTCAATGACGGCAAGGAGTGCGGTGTCTGTGCCATGGCCCGGGCGGAATCCAGTTTGGGATTGCCTAAGTACGTTGTTGGTCTCAAAGAACTGAGATAATTGTACGTTTACCAATTTTTCTGCTACTTTGCTGATACCTGGGAGGAGTGATATTGGTCGGTAATTAGACATATCTGCTGGGTCTAGCTGGGGTTTTTTTTGAAGTGCCTTCACCACAGCACTCTTCCAGCTGTCGGGGACAGATCCGTGGGCGAGCGAGCTGTTAATAAGTTCCGTGACAGTGGGAACGATGACTGAGGCTACGGTTTTGACGAACCTGATCGGTGCTGGGTCACGAGGTGATCCGCTTTTCATTTTCGTCAAGGTTCGTTCTACCTCTAGGCAAGTTACTGGCCGAAATGTCAGCAGTGTGGGGCGTAGATTGCTTTCGGCCTGGTCGAGGGATAAACGGCTTTCTATGTGACTTGGGGGGCCAGGGGGTGGGAGGGAGGCCAGGATACGGGTGATTTTGTCGTTAAAGTAATTAGCTAGTTCATTACTTCGGTCAACTTTGGGGGTGGTGGAGGGGGGAGTGTTGGGGACTTTGAACAGCTCCTTTACAATTAAGAAGGATTCCCTGGCTGAGTTGGATGATTCTTGTATCCGCGTGTCGTAGTGTGAGGCTTTGGCTTGTCTGATGGCCTCTTTATAGAGTCTGACTGTGATCTGGTAAGCTTCTTTGTTGGCATGCTGCCAGTTTCTCCTCCAAAGCCGTTCGGCTTTTTTGCAGTTTTTGCGAAGTAGTCGGAGGTCCGCGGTATACCACGGGGCCGAACCGGGTTTGCCGTTTTTGTCCTCCCTAGTTCTAAGTGGGAGCACTGAGTCCAGGGAGGAGGTGATCCACTCTCTGAATTTTTTGTCGGCGATAGCCGGGTCTTCCGCGTATGCAGGGGTGGTCCTTTCTAGGGTCTTGGCCCATTCTTCAGTGGGGAGTCTGGACCAGGTCCTGTCCCTGCTGTAGGTGGGCGGTTTTTGGGGTTTCCTGAAAGTTCCAGGTAGTTGGAAGGAGACTAAGAAGTGGTCTGTCCAGGGAAGGGGAAGAGCCTCCTTCGCTTGCATCGAGGGAGAGCTTGTGAAAACCGGGTCCAATAGATGACCCTTGATGTGGGTGGCTCCGGAGTTAAGGAGGCGAATGTCAAGTGCTGCCAGATCTAAGATCAGGTCGTTAGCTACCGAGTCTACCGGGTCTTCGAGATGAATGTTCAGGTCTCCTACTATCATAAAGTTTGATAGAGAGTGGGCCTGTGTTGTAACTGAGTCCAGGAGGGAACTAGCGAAGGGACCTGGGAGACCGGGAGGACGGTACACAAGTATTCCCATTAATGAGTTGGTAGGGTTTAGCTTGATAGTAAAGTGAAGACTTTCTGAGTCGGTAATCTGCGCATCACTGGTTTTACAGTGGAGATAGTCACAGTGGATAATGGCGACACCACCACCTCTGCCTAAGGGGCGGGGTAGGGACTGAATGAGATAGCCCGGTGGAGTTGCTAGAGCCATATCTGATTGTGAATGTGGGGCAAGCCACGTTTCCGTGAGAAAAAGGATATCTATCTCCAGGTCTTCTATGAGATGGTTAATCTGTGTCGCGTGTTTAGGAAGTGAGCGACAGTTTAGTGAAGCGAGTTTGAGGGAGGCGGGCTTGTGAGATTTTGTAGGGAGTGTGAGCTGGGCTGGCTTACATAGAGAGCAGCGAGTGAAAGGTCCATTTAGATCATGGATGTAATCACAGGAAGAGGTTGGGGGTCTAAGACTTAGTAGCTCTCTACGTGAGTAGCTTACCTCTGGGTTGGCTGTTTTAGGCAGGGGTTCTGGCCCTGGGCCCGAACGTGCGCGGACGGGCGCAGACGGGCTTGTCTTAGGCGCACCTTCGGCACGCAAACGGCGCTCCCGCTGCGCTCGTCCGCTGCGCTGGTATGGCCGGAACATTTGTAGTGCTTGAGGGTGGGCGTGGCCTCGCAGTGGGCATGGCTACCGCCTTGGGCGTTCCCTGTCTCAGCGCGGACCGCTGTCTCAGGGAAGAGTGAGGAGGGCTGTGTCAGCGCGTGGTGTGAGCGCTTCCAACAGGTGAGCTCCCAGTTTTAAAAACACGAAAATTAGCACAGTTACAAGGTTTTAAAAGTAAATTGGTGAACAACAGTCCTCCGGCTTCCGCCTCAGAGGATACACACAAGTGATGACAAACGCTTAGTTTCCAGCGTATTTGTAGTGCTTGAGGGTTGGCGTGGCCCCTCCATCTTCCCAGTGTGGTCAGCTAGCTGCCCCTGAACCCTTCCCACCTTCCCTCCATGGTCTGTTTGTATGCCATTATAGTCTCACTGTTGCCCTCTATGGTGTGTTGTGCTTCTAGTGCCCATCTTGCCTGACCTCGGTGGTCAGCTTGCTGCTCCTGTCCTGCCCCCTGCCCTCTGTTTTCCATGTTAATCCCTCCCTCCTGGCTTGTCTGTTCCCTTGTCATGCCCCTGATCTCTCCCTCCTGCCCTTTATGGTCCGTTATGCTGCAGCTTTCTCTCCTGTCTTTCCAGTATGGTCAGCTTGCTGTTATTGACTCTTTCCCATCTCTTCTCTGTTGTCCATGTGCATGGTCCTGTCTCTCCCCATTGCTTTCCATGGTGTGTTGTGCTGCACTGCCATACCGCATGCCCTGGGTGGTGTATTATGCTGCTGCAAACCCTGATGCCTGCCCTGTAAGGTCAGTTTGGTGCACCTGTCCATGTCCCTCCTGTCCTCTGTTATCCAAGTCCATTTCCCTACCCCATTTTCTCCTGCTTTCCATGATCCAATGTACTGTACTTGCTAACATTTTTAACTTAGTTAGAGGGAGATTTTGTGGGGGAAAAACTGGGAAATTGATTTTCTCCATTGACTTATATTGAAATAGAGAAGATTGTAGACTGGAGACAGATAAAATAAAGTCCTGCTGGGCTTAAAAAGATTGGGCGTTTCCTGCCTGAATCGGGTCGGTTGGCATGTATGGTTGTACTACAACTGCCTCTTACTTCCGCCCTCAATGGTCTATTATATTGCCACATACTCTCTTGCCTGTCCTGCATTTTTGGTTTGTTGCCCCTGCCCCCTTTTTACTTCCCTCCATAGTCTGTTGTGCTGCCACTGTTCTTCCTGCCTGCCAATGTGGTTACATTGTTGCCTCTGCACCAGGGCCAGACTGGTATGTCCGGGCACTGGTCAGTCCCCCAGTAGGCTGGAAGGGGTGGGGGCCGGTTTTGGGACAGGGGGCTGTGTTCTGTTGTTGGGGCCGCTTTGGCCATGTCAGACCGACTGCGTGAGTCAAAGACAGTGACATAAAGCACAACCAGCCCCAGCCAGTCTGGTTATGCTTAATGTCACTGTCTCTGACTTTTTTGTAGCCACCATAAGATAAAAAATGCAGAGTTAGTATTACCTACAGATTGCACACAGACAGATCCCTGAAGCAGGGGTGAAGACCACAGAGCTACGTCAGAGGATTCTTGGTTACAGGAATATAACTTTGTAGAAGCCGCACTTTGCCTATTTTGCTTTATTATACCATTACCCAACTGGCATTGGCAGAGTTCTTGGCAGAGTCCGTCTAGACTCGTACTATTGTTTATTCCAATTAATGGTGAGATAGCTCAGTGGGTTAACTGTGTAATTGTCAAGGCTTTTGTGTGATCTGCGGGCCATAGGCTGGAGATCTGGTAATCAGGGGATAGGAGAGTTATCAGTTTAGGTTAATCAGTCAGTAGGGAGAAGGGATAAGAGGTCCATTCATATCCCGGTATAGTAATCAAATTTAGCAATAGGAAGAATGGACACTTGTAGCTTCATAACCTTTGGTTATACTTGAAACGCCCTCATAAATGCCTTGATTTTAAAAGCGGTATATATCTGTTGTCCGCCCCTTATCAGCGTTATGGCATAGTCATCGGGTGCTCAATAACGTGCTATATGCCAGCCTCATCCTGAGGCAACTCCGGTCTGGGTAGCAGTGCCAAGAAATTAAAATTAAAATTAAAAGACTCTCCCAGATGGAGGGTGCAAAGAAAAAGAGGAAATGACAGTGAGGTTTTTCCTTAATAAGAAACAGTAGTTCTCCATACAAAAATCTTTAATATAAATGGAGAGGTAGTGTTATTAAAAAGGAATTGCGATATTATGGTCAATCGGGTAACTGGATTACCATATATCTTTCACAAAACGGTCGACATGTTTCTGCTCCTTTG
This sequence comes from Lissotriton vulgaris, assembly GCF_964263255.1. Lineage (NCBI taxonomy): Eukaryota > Metazoa > Chordata > Amphibia > Caudata > Salamandridae > Lissotriton > Lissotriton vulgaris. The sequence continues at coordinate 1,644,363,849 of NC_141687.1, forward strand.
GCCCAGCCGGGTCTATAGAGCATTCGTCAGGACATACAAAACATATAAGTACTCACACCATTTGTGTAGTTTTCAAAAATGTTAGAATTCTTAACACTTGTTTGTAATGGATTCCTGGAGAGGGAGACAAATTAACAAATATCCATATTTTGCATGTAGACATTATCTCATATAGCACATTCACAATCTTCTAATTCTAGAATGGTGAATACACACATATCTGTACTCTTACTTTGTTAACAGGAACTGAATACAATGGGAATTCTGGAGGTTTGAGTTGTCAAAGTTTGAACATTAATAGCAATAAGGAGCAGCAAGTCAATATAATGTGTGATTTAAGAAATAGAAAAATGCTGCACAGCGTGCTGACATTATGATGGTCACAAGTAATACTTGACCTGAGTCCTATTGTTAAGCATGACACAGAAAGAGTTATCAAGGGTGGCACTATCGTGCTGAGTTCTGCTTGGGCACAGCCAAACGTTTTACATGTAAAAATGCGCAGTTGGTAACGGGTCACGGAAGTTATAGCGTTTCTGTGACTTTATGCTCCATGTTCGTTAGGTATTGGGGCGTATTTTAGGAAACAGTAGCACAGAGATAGACATTTTTACAGCGCTCGGTATTCAATGAGAAAATGAAACTTTTACCTTCGAAAAATGTATGTTCAAAGTCCTCGGGGTGTATCGATTCCGATTATACCAGAGCTAAATAAAGTATAATGAAATGGTATTGTGAATTAGTTCAAAGTAGGGCAGTTTAATCTTTTAGGGAAAAAGCGTTCGAGAAACGCCAGATTCGGCAGCCATTCTTACCCGCGTGTGTGGTGATTACCATCTGCTAGTGCTGACTCTGCCCCCGGAAGTATGACAAGCCCTGCCTGATCCCATCCTAAATATAGTGTAATAAAGAAAGGACTATAGGCAGGTAGGAGCTATTCAAAGGCAGTTCGATACTGCTGTGTGCCTCTCAATCTTAACGGGAAAAATTTTCAGAACATCTCTGGTTCTGTTGTGTTTAGAAAACAATGTTTTCTATATATCGGAGCATGGTAGGAAATGAATGTAAAATTAGGGGATTGTGAAAATATTTGAAAGCGATGATTATTGCACATAGAAGTTTTAATACACATGTTTTTGGGGGATCACTGTCCCGAAGAGAGAGTTATCATATTTAGGGAACATCGTAGGTGCCTTAGGGGTATATCATTTGTAATAGTTATTTGGCTAGCACGGAGTGTTTCCTGTATTGAAATTTTTTTTATATTAATGCCACGGAAATGCACGAAATTGTTCTGAGGTGCGTATGTATCACGTGAACTGATGCCATGGTACATTGTCATTCAAACCTACAAGGTGTGTCTGGAGGCAGTTTACCCACCTCTGTTCCTTCTCAAAAAGGATTTTGTCAGCATTCCTGGTTTTATCTGTTAGCATCTCAAGCACTGTCCATCTAAGATCTTCACAATCATGGCCTGCTTCTACAAAATGGGAGCAAAGTTTGGTAGTGTTTCTCTTCATTCTTATATTGCTCTTATGCTCTCCAATTCGCAGCTTGATTTTCCGGCAGGTCATTCCCACATATTTCTGCTGGCAAGGACAGTTCACCAAATACACCACATGAGTGGAATTACAATTTGTGTGTTGTCGCTGTGCCCACAGGAGCGTTTCACTGAGTTGTAGGGTCTTCGTTGTTTTTGTAAGTTTACATACCGCACACGTTCCACAAGGATAGTGTCCTGTGATTGGTAATAAGTTCAGGTCTCTAATTTGTGGAATGATTTTATTCTTTTTGGGCGGGTATGTACCAACACATCTTTTTGGTTTTTCGTTCGCTTGTTTGCGAACCTAGGTTTAGGCCAGTTGTGTTGTCCCGAGGTAATGATACTCCAGTTCTTTCTAATCAATTTTTGAACCTCATATGTTGCTGGACAATAGGTTGTAACACATGTAACCAGGTCTTTAATGGGTTCTTTTTCAATAGTTTGAAGCAGGCAGTCTCTGGGTTGATGTTTTGCCCGTTTGCGGCATTTGGAAATGGTGGATGCTGTATAGTCTCTAGCCTTTAGTTTTTGGCTCAGTTCATGTGCTTGTTCTGAATAGTCGCTGTTCTTGCTACAGTTGCGCTTCAATCTTAAAAATTGGTTGTAGGGGAGGTTATCACGCAATGGTTTCAGGTGATAACTCTTATAAGACAAAAGGCTGTTTTTTGTGGTGGGTTTTGTATAGGTTTTTGTCTCAAGGGTGCCATTTTCACTAAAGATAGTCAAATCCAAGAAGTCTATTTTCTTGTTGTTCGAAGTGAAGGTGAATTTTAGCCACCGATCTCTGCCATTTAACCATTCAATGAAGAGATTTAGATCTTTGTCTGCCTGCCATATCAGTAGAATATGGTCAATGTAACGTTTCCAGTATAAAATACTGGAAACGTATGGATTGCTGTCATTGAGGACAAATTGGCTTTCAAATTGGCTCACATAAAGTCCAGCTACTGATGGGGCAAAAGCACTGCCCATGGAAGTGCCATGGCACTGCAAAAACAATTCACTGTTATATTCAAAATAGTTCTCTTTCAGAGCAAGGCGGCAGCACTCGAGAATGAAATGTCTGGGGTTGTTATGCGTCCAGGTTTCCATGAAAAGGATGTCTTCAAGCATTTGTAGGGTGTCATCCTGAGGGAGACTGGTGTACAATGACTCCATGTCTAATCCTACTAGGAGCATTGTATGTGGGTCAAAATTAATTCCTGAAAGTTGAGTCAGGAGGTCTCGGGTGTCCTTTAAGTACGTCGGGGTTGTTTGTACGATGGACTTGAGGTATTCATCCGCAAACTTGGATAAAGGTTCCAGTATGGAATCAATCCCTGAAACTATCGGGCGTCCTGGAGGGGGAAATTTATTTTTGTGGGTTTTTGGCAATGAATAAAAGAACGGTATTCGTGGTTCTTTAGGTGTTAAAAAGTTAGCCTCTTTTTTTGAGATCCACATGTTCAATTCTGCTTCATGGATCATTATTGCGACAGTGTTTGTTAGTCTATCGGTCGGATCTCTGTCTAATTTCTTGTAAAATTTAGTATCCGATAGTAGAGCAAGACATTGTTGGTCATATCCATCTTTTGATAGGATCAGTATCCCTCCCCCTTTGTCCGCCGGTTTGATGATTATGGCGTCATTATTTTGTAGTTCATTTAGGGCCAGTCGTTCTTTTTTACTCAGGTTCTGAAAAGTTTTTCTTGTATTGTCCAAATTACATATCCCCTTGAAGAGTGCTTGTTCGAATGTTTGTATTTCAATTGGGACAGAACTATTTGGTGGGTTGAATGTAGATTTCCTCCTGAGTGTAGTAGCACCCTCATTCTGTTGTTGTTCAGACCCTGAAAAGAAATCCTTTAATTTCAATGTTCTGCAGAACTCAGCTATTTTGCATTTTATTTTAAAGGTGTCTAGGGGTGGGGTGGGAACGAATCTGAGTCCTTTGTTTAAGACACTCAATTGATCTTTGGTTAGAGTCAAATCGGATAGATTGACAACTAGTGATTCTTCTTGCTCGTGCCCGGTTGGGCCGATGACATTCTGCGTGTTTGTACATTGGGCTGCTGGTCTTGCCAGGTTAGGTTTTTCTTTCTCCTGCATGACTGATTTTGGCCTCTCGATAAAAAAGGCTGTTGGTTGTGATGTTGGTTCCCCATGTCAGTCATGTGTTGGTTACCCATTTGTGGTGGCTGTCGCATATCGTGGTTGTAAGGGTTGAACCAGCCTCCAAATTGTGGCATGTACGGTTGGAAGAAAGGAATATGATTTCCATGAAAAAAGGGGGGTCTTTGTCCCCTATTGCCTCTACGTGGACGTCTGCTTCGAAAGTTATTGCGTCCTCTTCTTGTAGTGGATTCATCAGAGCTGCCCTCCGAGCCTTCCAAGGAGTTCCAGCCTGTTGACTCATAATCCGAATCTTGATCAGGTGGAGTGGAGTCATCTTTTGAATAGGGGTGCATCCGTTCTTGACTGAATTTCTTCAGATCCTTTCCTTGTTTTTGTAATTTACTCTGCATTAGAAATTCTTGTGTGTCATCCATTTCTTTTGTGATTTTTTCAAGTTTCTTTTTGTAGACTAAGGGATTGATACCTTTCTTCAATTCGTTTTCACAGGTTTGTATTTGAGCTAATAGCGCATCTGAAAGTCTCTTTTCTGTTTTAACTATTAAAACCAAATAGTCTAAAGTACATTTCCATGAAATGGAAGACCAGTCACGGCGAAATGCTAAGTCGTGTAAGAAGATTCTCGGGGCATTACTAACCCACAGACCTCTTGGAGCAGTTTTTGACCTCAGATACTCAGTCATAATGATACCATGTATCGCTGTACGAATTTGTTCTCTTTTCTTCTCGGTTAGCGTGTCCCAGTCATCCGTTTGCGCAAGAGCTTGCGTAAGGTCTGCATTTTGTAACAAAGGTTGTGCTGCTAGAATTTCATCTATATCGCCCCCAGAGAAACTAAGACCAGAATTGTTCTCCATATTCCCGTATTATTGTCCTGAAAAAATCCCTGGGGGGAAACTTAATTGTGCTTACCAGGGATCTAAAAAATACTCCCGCAGCTGCACGCTGCTTAAAGTAGGTTAATCAGTCAGTAGGGCAGAGGTCTTCAAACTTTTTGATGCCGAGACCCCCTTGTAAAACCTTTTTAGGCGTAAGGACCCCCTTCCGACAAAAGTTTCTAGAAACTGGTACTCCTCATCATCAACTTTTGACAACCATAAATGCGCCTGTTAGACCTCATCACATCCCTCCATCATTCATCCACCCACACTTTCACACATCCATCCATCCACACTTTCATCCTTCCATCCATACATCCATCCACCCTTTCATCCTTCCATCCATACATCCATCCTTCCTTTACCCATCCAACCTTCTTTCCATCCACCCATCATTCATCCACCCACCTTTTCACACATCCATCCATCATTCATCCATGCAACCTTTTATCCATTCATACACCCATCCACCCTTTCATCTTCCCATCCATACATCCATCCTTCATCCATCCACCCTTTCATCCATCCATCCACCCACCATTTCATCCATCCATTCACCCATCATTCATCCACCCATCTTTTTACACATCTATCCATCATTCATCCATCCACCCTTTCATCCATCCATCCTTCATCCATCCACCCTTTCATCCTTCCATCCATCCATCCATCATTCATCCATCCACCCTTTCATTCATCCATCCACTCATCATTCATCCACCCACCTTTTCACACATCCATCCATCCTTCAGCCTTTCATCCATCCATCCATCCATCCACTCATCATTCATCCACCCACCTTTTCACACATCCATCCATCCTTCAGCCTTACATCATCCATCCACCCATCATTCATCCACCCACCTTTTCTGTGCCTCTCTCATGGGGAAGGGGGGGGGGGGTCAGTATCTCTCTGCGTCATCTTCCTTCTTTCCCGCTCATGGGAGGGCATCTCTGTGCCTCCCTGCTGGGGGCGGGGGACGTGTCACGGGACCCACACCTCCAGGTGCGCAACATCCATTGAACTCAAAGGGCTACACTACAGCCTGTTCCCCCAGCCCCCCCCCCCCCAGCTCCCCCCAGCTCGTGTATGTGAGCCCGGCTGTAACAGCTTCCGGGACACACACACAGTCACACCCAAGTACTTGACAGGTCTTTAAAAGACCTTTTACTTGTTAATGAGGAGTTGATGTTTTTCACACCTCGGTGTGAATTAGGCCTCCGCCGTGAGCACCAGCCCAATGCCAGGAACTGCACTCTGCAGAATCTGCGACCCCCTTCCCAGGACTCCACGACCCCCCTGGGGGTCGCGCCCCACAGATTGAAGACCGCTGCAGTAGGGAGAAGGGATAAGAGGTCCATTCATATGCCCTGGTATAGTAATCAGATTTATCAATAGGAAGAATGGACACTTGTAGCTTCATAACCTTTGGTTATACTTGAAACACCCTCATAAACGCCTTGATTTTAAAAGCGGTATATATCTGTTGTCCGCCCCTTATCAGCGTTATGGCATAGTCATCGGGTGCTCAATAACGTGCTATATGCCAGCCTCATCCTGAGGCAACCTCCGGTCTGGGTAGCAGTGCCAAGAAATTTAAATTTAAATTAAAAGACTCTCCCAGAAGGAGGGTGCAAAGAAAAAGAGGAAATGACAGTGAGGTTTTTCTTTATAAAAAACAGTAGTTCTCCATACTAAAATCTTTAATATAAATGGAGAGGTAGTGTTATTAAAAAGGAATTGCGATATTATGGTCAATCGGGTAACTGGATTACCTTATATCTTTCACAAACGGTCGACATGTTTCTGCTCCTTTAGCCCAGCCGGGTCTATAGAGCATTCGTCAGGACATACAAAACAAATAAGTACTCACACCATTTGTATAGTTTTCAAAAATGTTAGAATTCTTAACACTTGTTTGTAATGGATTTCTGGAGAGGGAGACAAATTAACAAACATCCATATTTTGCATGTAGACATTATCTCATATAGCACATTCACAATCTTCTAATTCTAGAATGGTGAATACACACATATCTGTACTCTTACTTTGTTAACAGGAACTGAATACAATGGGAATTCTGGAGGTTTGAGTTGGTCAAAGTTTGAACATTAATAGCAATAAGGAGCAGCAAGTCAATATAATGTGTGATTTAAGAAATAGAAAAATGCTGCACAGCGTGCTGACATTATGATGGTGTAACGACCGGATTCTCGAACCAGATGGGATCAGCTCCTGAGAGCCCCTCCAACCCAGTCGGAACATAATCACCTCCCTCCTTAGAACGTATTTACAATGGGTATATGTATATGTATGTACATCTCGTACCTAAGGATGGGGAAAATAGCAATACACATGCATAGGTTTTCTACAATATCCCATTCATACCAACTAGTCTCACGGCCACTTAGGCCCAGACTAATCTACCCTGGGGCAGTTCTGATTATGTACCATTACACACTGATCACCCTCAGTGCTCACTCGACACGCAATCCGGCGTGCCATACACACTGAGCTGCAGCCCCGGTGCTCCCTTTTTATCCGGTCCACAATCCGGCGGACCTACACACTGGTTTCCCTCCCAGTGCTCGCTTACTTACAATCCGATCCGCAATCCGGCGGATCTAAGCACCAGTCTCCCACCTGGTGTTCTCATTAACGCCGCTTACCAACGACGATCACTCTCCTATGAATACCTTTGGAAGGAATCTCTCATTGGCTACTCGGGATGATACTACAATAACATGAATTAGCACAGCTTTCCAAATTGAATCATGTACCTTCTACTCTCAGCATCAAATGGTCCCTCTCTCCCTCATTATTCAGTCACCTCTTACCTGACCGGGATTTACATCCGTTCATGAAAACGATATCTGACTAGAAGACCAGGTTACCCTGATTGAACAAGAATACAAGGCAAATGTCGGTTCACTAAGAACTGGGGTATTTTATTACAATAATTATAAACACAGCACTATACTATAACATATATCCTGCAAAGGAAAGTGAAACGTTAGAATGTGCACACTATAGGAACAGGTCAGACTTCACCTTATGGACACAAAGTGGGGTTCAACAGTCATCTAGGTTCCCTTATCGTCTGTACCTTGGCTCGTCTCGGAATCACACCTCAGCAGTCACGAGTACACGTCTGCACCGCTATGCTCTGTCTCCTCTGCTTCCCTCCAAGTCACTGGAACCTTCCTTTTTATTAGCTGCTGTCTCTCTCTGTCTCTGATCGCTCTGCGCTACTTCACCTTCTCCTTCAATCTTTCTCAGAGAGTATCAGCTTCATGATCTTTCTCGGACTTCAAGATGGCGACTGTCTGCCTGGAAATGATTAATGGCATTGATGCTAACGGCTAGCTGCCACCTACAGACTGACTGACGCACAGCCTAACACTTTAGCTAATATGGAAGCTTGTCCTTTCATGGAAAGTTACGGGCAGTAACCTGCCGCCCACCAAATTCTTGTACCTCCCCGTACCAAGGACACGTTCCCAGCCGGCCGGCCTGATGTTGTGTCTTCGGAGTGGAGAAAAATACAGTCTTTCGATAAGGGCCAGCCTGAGCCGGTTCTCTCCAAGCGAACAACACTTCGAAACTAAAACATTACACTTGACCTAGAAGCATCTCGAGCTGCTGGGGCAGAAAGCAAGATGGAGTCTCTCCCGTTTGAGACCTACAAGGCCCGAAATAAGCATAACTCCATAGAAGGTATACTAACACTCTTACAAAAGGACGGATTATCACTAATACTAATGAATCTATCCCCTAGCTTAAGTTTAGAAGCCCTGATCTAAGGAAAAGGGTACAAAAAGTGCATTACTGTGCCTTATGAATAGGCCCTGTTTATAGTTCTAATCCCTGCAATAGAGGAGTAATAGGCTGGAGTCACCTTCAATCATTCTCCCTCAAAAGAGGGCCGAAAAAGTCGGTCAGAACACTTCACCCTTGACTCAAGTCTATTAATCATTCTCTATATGGAACTAACATCTGTGGAAGAATAATAGGAAACAAAACTAACTGATCTATTCCTCTTGCCAAGTCTACAGTATTGGAGTAAAGAAGGAATGCACTGAATAAAGCAGCAAATAGCTACTAAAATACAAATAGAAATCATAATACCCCCTAATATCTGTCGTAGAGAATGCAAGTCAGGTAACCAATTGAAGAGCCAGTCAAACCAACCCTGATCAATATGTTTTCTAACCTCTGCAGTCAAGTCATGGAGTTTGTCAATATGGGCCTGGATAGATTTGGTATGATCGGACAGATTAAAGCAGCAAAGACCCTCAAAGTCAGAGCAGTCATGTCCATGCTTTAACAGGAGATAGTCGATAGCTGCGCGGTTCTGCAGAATTGCTCTGCGTTCACCCTGGGCATCTAATAGCATATCAGATAAAATGGTAGAGGTTTGGTTAATCGATTTCACCATCCAACAGGCCATTTTTCCGATGGACTTCGCATTGTAAACAGCTAATGCTGGGACACCAACAATGGAGAAACTAAACTAAGATATTCGGATTTGGAATAGAGATGTAAGGAAGAATCACAGTCCTCGTTTAGCATCATAGAATCACGGACTACACGGGAATAGGAATTGGGATGTGAAGAAAACATTAATAAACTCAGTCTGGCACACGGGCCTCCGGAAATATTTGCAGGAATATAGGGCCAAGAGGAGTTGCCGCACGAAAAGAGCCAACCAGCAGGTAACAACATTGTACGGTAATCGCTAGGGGCAACAACTATACTTTTACAAGTCATATTATTTTTAACAGAAACACATGATTTTGGGGGTTTTCGTGAGCACAGCAATCGTTCATGAGCCGAAAAAGAAGTGGCGGCTCTCCATTTTAACTTTACACATTCAGTAATTGCACTAGGATCACAAGTCAAGAAAAAGCACAAATCACCCTGCGTGATATTATACGTGGTAATCTGAGAATGAATTGGGGGAATGGACTCTGAAAGAATAGTACATAAAGGACAAAATTCATGGGCCGCGAAATCGACCAGAATAACATTGGGTCGGGCATTTGATATGTTGAAAATATTTTTGAGAGTCTCTAATGAGGCAGGGACAGCAACCAAACAGGTCGCTAAAATGTCAGTTACTGAGCGCATGGGTGTCAAGCAAAAATGCGGGGACTTAGTGACGTGTTTAGCTAGAGTAGTCCAAAAGTTTGATAATGAATCCAACGCAGCGAAGGAACGCGGTACTCGGGTTCTCGATTCAACCAAAGTCTGTGGGTTCCCTCCTCCCCCGACGTAGCAGACCAAAAGGAGTCCAACGCCGGCACATCCTGCAGCAGCAGTCCAAAGAATGATCTGAAAGAAAATCAAATACAGGCATTATTCATTCTCGTAGGTAACATTTGTCAGCCGGGACAGCTTCCCAGCTATCTTTCCCTGGTCTCATCACCAAAATGGTGTTGTCATGTCCGGTTGCAATTATTTCAGCTTGTTCAGGGGGACTTTTAGGCGATTGCACCCATATTCTCGCTCCAGGATTATCAGTAGATCCAAAGTCTTTTTGGCCTCGTACAGTTAGTAAAGTTGGGGCAGTGCCTTTCTGAATCTCACCACTGAAAACAGGCATAATTAGCAATTGAGCAACTCGGTCAGTCTTTTGAATCGATAAATCAACCTCACTGCTATTTAGCAGGAGGACCTTAATCTCTCCCTGATAATCACTGTCAATCACTCCTCCGAGAACTTGAACACCTTTTAGGGCAAGGCCCGATCTAGGGGCAATCAGACCAAAACTTCCAGCTGGTATACAGACACCAACGCCGGTCTCGACAATGATTCGGTCTTTACTTTTAAGTACAGTGTCATTCGTGGCATGCAGGTCCAAGCCTGCGGAACCTGGGGTTGCTCTGCATGGAGCCAAAGCTCCGGGGGAAATTTCCCAATACATTACAGTATTGCCAATGGTGTTTGGTTTTACATCGACATTTGGGGGAAACAAACGCATCAAAGGAGATTCAGCATGTAACAAGGGACGATTATTCAGAATTAACAATGCTTGAAATAAATAGTCCCGCCAATTTTTGTATTTATCATCAGTTAATTTTCGCAACTGTTCTTTAAGCAAACCATTCATTCTCTCAATAAGACCCGATGCTTGCGGATAATAAGGAATATGAAACACACACTCTATATTGTTTTCCACACAGAATTCCAGTACCAATCTTCCACGAAAGTGGGATGCATTATCAGATTGAATTTGAAATGGAATGCCATAATATAATATGATCAATTCCAATGTTTTAATGGTATTCACTTGAGTAGCTTGTTTGCAGCGAAAGGCCACCAAAAGGCCACTGTAAGTGTTGACAATTGTATAAACATATTGACAATTCTTGCTCATAGGGAGCGGGCCAATGTAATCAATCTGCCAAATTTGAGCGGGCAATTTTCCTCGATGTAAATGGCCTTTAACAATTTGTGGTACTTTTCGTTGTCTAGAATGTTGACATATAGGACAATGCAGAATAGCATCTTTAATGGAATTTAAAGGAATATAAATTCCTCGATCGGCGGCCCACCTGCTAGTGGCTCTCTCTCCAAAATGTCCTGCTTTCTGGTGGGCCCATTTCGCCAATCCCGCCAAATCAGAATCTTGCATGTCCACCACTGCCTCAGCAATTTTAGATTTCTCATCTGCAATGTTATGAAAGAATTTGTCAAGGGAGTCTATCGGGGTATGAGCATCCACATGAAAGATTGTCACAGTACTCTGTGGGAGCATTTCCCAAATTTCTTGCCATAATTCTTTTCCCCACAATGCTTTTGAATGCAATTCACAATTATGAGAATGCCAGGTTGGTAACCATACCGCCAGTCCATTAGCAGTGGACCAGGAATCAGTAAAAATATGACATGTGCCAGGTAGCTCCTGTTTCAAAACTTGGTAAACTGCATATAATTCAGCAAACTGACTGCTCTTTCCTTCACCAGTTGTACTCAACAATTTTCGTGTGATCGGATTATAGGACACTGCCTTCCAATGCCGTTTCTCTCCAATGAACCTCACTGAACCATCCGTAAACCACACATGTTTTCTGTCCTCCGCGGACAAATCATCAAATGGCTTACCCCACTTGACAGGAGATTCCTGTACCATAGGTACGGAGCAATTACTTCCAATCTCATCCGATGGCGCCTGCGCCACTTGCTCATGTAATGCTGCCACACCTTTCGGACCCGCACGTGCCCTGTCCTGAATGTACCATTTCCGTTTAATCACACTCGGCTCTTGAGCATGTCCAATTCGATGAGTTTTCAGCGAACTCAAAACCCACTGCATAATAGGAATTTCAGGTCTCAAAATCACATCATGACCTAAAGTCAATTGCTCGGTATCCACCAGAGCCCAATAACATGCAAGTATCTGTTTCTCAAAAGGTGTATAACGCTCACCAGCCTCAGGTAACTTTTTAGTCCAAAAACCTAATGGCACTTTTTGTCTGCCTTGCTTTTGCCACAGACTCCAATTTGCATACAGACCATGTACAGACACATTTAAATCCACATCACCCTCGCCCAGGCCACAAATCCAAAGGGTAAAATACCATCACTCCGCATTTTTTACTCCTCATACTTTCACTCCTCATACCATTAGTCCGCAGGTACCTTTACTCCGCATTTTTCATTCCGCATGCCTTCATATATTATATGCTTTTATCTCGCATGCTTTTATGACGAAAATCATTTTAAAAGCATGATTGGTAAAAGTATATGTTTTAAGGTAAGTTGTAAGGTAAGTATATGGGTTTAAGTTATGGGGTGCAGGGGTATTTAATTGTTAAGGGGTACAGGGGTATTTTTAGGGTTCAGGGGTAGGTTTGCGTTTTGGGGTACAGGGGTATTTTTAGGGTTCAGGGGTAGGTTTGCGTTTTGGGGTACAGGGGTATTTTTAGGGTTCAGGGGTAGGTTTCCGTTTTGGGGTACAGGGGTATTTTTAGGGTTCAGGGGTTGTTTTGTGTTTTGGGGTACAGGGGTATTTTTAGTGTTCAGGGGTAGGTTTGCGTTTTGGGGTACAGGGGTATTTTTAGGGTTCAGGGGTTGTTTTGGGTTTTGGGGTACAGGGGTATTTTTAGGGTTCAGGGGTTGTTTTGGGTTTTGGGGTACAGGGGTATTTTTAGGGTTCAGGGGTTGTTTTGGGTTTTGGGGTACAGGGGTATTTTTAGGGTTCAGAGGTTGTTTTGGGTTTTGGGGTACAGGGGTATTTTTAGGGTTCAGAGGTTGTTTTGGGTTTTGGGGTACAGGGGTAGTTTTAGGGTTCAGGGGTTGTTTTGGGTTTTGGGGTACAGGGGTAGTTTTAGGGTTCAGGGGTAGGTTTGGGTTTTGGGGTACAGGGGTAATTTTAGGGTTCAGGGGTTGTTTTGGGTTTTGGGGTACAGGGGTATTTTTAGGGTTATGGGGTTGTTTTGGGTTTTGGGGTACAGGGGTATTTTTAGGGTTCAGGGGTTGATTTGGGTTTTGGGGTACAGGGGTATTTTTAGGGTCCAGGGGTAGGTTTGGGTTTTGGGGTACAGGGGTATTTTTAGGGTTCAAGGATTGTTTTGGGTTTTGGGGTACAGGGGTATTTTTGGGGTTAAGGGGTTGTTTAGGGTTTTGGGGTACAGTGGTACTTTTTGGGTTCAGGGGTTGTTTTGTGTTTTGGGGTACAGGGGTATTTTTAGGGTTCAGGGGTATGTTTGGATTTTGGGGTACAGGGGTATTTTTAGGGTCAGGATGGGTTAGTGTTTAAGGGTGCTGGGGTATTTAAAGGGACTAGGGTGGAATTAGTTTTTAGGGTTTTTATATATATATATATATATATATATATATATATATATATATATATATATATATAATATATATATGTGTGTGTGTGTATTATTAATATAGTTTAATATAGTTCTAAATATAATGTAAATTTAAAAACTTAATTCTTTTTATTTAAAATTATATATATATATGTGTGTATACATATATATATATATATATATATATATATATATATATATATATATTTATTTAAAGATAAAGTACTTTTACAAAGTATATGACTTCACCACACATGCATTTGCGTTATAATTGCATGCGGAGTGAAGTCGTATGCTATGTGAAAATTTGCGGAATCAATGCATGAGGAGTAATGGTTTTTGCGGACTTAAAAATGCGGAGTGATGGTATGCGGGATTTTTTTTTGCGGAGTGGAAAGACATATTCAATCCAAAGCATACTGAATCGCTTCTTTTGCCAAATTAAATGCATTCTGTTGTGGTTCACCCCATTCAAACGCATGCTTTTTGCGAGTGACTCGGTATAAAGGAGCCAATATCTGACTCAAATGGGGAATATGTTGACGCCAAAAACCAAACAAGCCAATGAAGCTCTGAGCCTCTTTTCTATTCCTCGGAACTGCAAAATCAAAAAAATTTTGTTTAACCTGCGGGATCACCTTTCTGTGACCTTCATGCCAATTGATACCTAAAAACTTAACATTTTGGGATGGACCTTGTAGCTTGTCAGGATTAAGTTCCCAACCTTTTTCACGCAAGCAATCAAGGATTTGATCTAATTGGGTCTGAACTTGATCTTGTGTTTCGCCTTGAATTAAAATGTCGTCAATATAATGACACACTTGAATTTGCGGGTGTACAGTTACTTCGGACAAATGCTCCGCCACCAGCCGGTGACAGATCGTAGGACTATGTACATAACCTTGAGGAAGACTTCTAAACGTCATTTGACGTCCATTCCATGTAAAACTGAATTGTTCCTGACACTCGGGGGCAATCGGAATTGAGAAAAAAGCATCAGCAATATCAATAGACACATACCATGTACCTGGATGCTTTTGGATTCTTTCAATTAAAGTCACAATATCTGGTACTGCAACAGTCAAAGGGGGTGTGTGTTTATTCAGTTCTCGATAATCAACGGTCATGCGCCAAGAATTATCACTCTTGCGCACGGGCCAAACGGGATTATTCCAAGCAGAAGTAACCGGAGTTATAACTCCTGCGTCAACCAAATCCTGAATTGTGGCACTAATCTCCTCATGGCCACCTGGAATACGATATTGTTTCTGAGAAACCACCTTAGTAGCTTGGGGAATTTTTATGGGGGGCATTCGTAAACGGCCAACCCGTACGGGGCTGGACGATATATAATGTTTAGTTCCAAATTGATAACAACCGTCATCCAAATGCAAAGTCATTCCTTTTAAAATATCAATTCCAATTATATACTCCAAGAGTGGTACAACTAATACAGAATATTCTCTTCGGGGAATCCTACCTATTCTCATTTCAAGCATAGTTTGCACTGCGGGAGTCTCCTTTCCACTTAAACCAGTAATTGTGAAAAATTGACCTTTGAATTTCTTTGATTTACCATGAATTAGAGTGGCCTCCGCTCCTGTATCTACTAATGCTCGGGCACTTTGGATATTACGATGTTTCCAAAAAATTTCAATATCTACATAGGGTCTATTGTCTTTGTGAGCCCACCTGCGTACTGGAGCTTGACCTATTTCCTAGTCATTTTTACTGCATTCTGTCAACCAGGACAAATCAGGGTAAATGCTCTCATGTTTCTTGGGTATCAAAATATCCTGTTCATATCCATCTCCATTACGAAATGGATTTTTGTCATTCTCATAGAACTGTGAGTTACGATCAGAAAGCCTGTGACGATCCTCCCTTCTCCACAACTCAGGGGACTGACCCTTTCATCTCTATATCTGTTGTAGACACGATCATCTCTCCCCCTTTCTTTTTCCCCCTCTCTCCCCCTAACTTTTTCACGACGAGGGGAATCATCACGCTCATAGCGTCGTCCTTCACGACGATCAGAATCCACATGACGCCTGTCATCACCACTGTCATCAGAACAACCACGATCACAATCATTCTTTCGCACACGACGGGCACCCTCCTTCCGATCCAAACCACGCTTACGAAACATGTCCCATAAGCGATTGTTAGGTTCACCGTCAATGTCTTCCTTTTTCATACCATCAGCCAACAGTGCAAGAAACATATCACGTCTAGAGAATTTATAATCTCCAGCAGTACGACCCTCCGGTCTGGACTGCCTCTCAGGTTTAAACCAGTCACCCAACTCACCAAGCTGACGGACAGATTCAAGCACTATAGACAAAGGATTGCCAGTTTGATTAATCAACAAAGTCATCATAACCTGTTTATAAGCAACAGGGGAAGAACGGATAATGCGATTCCGCACAGAAGATGTCAATAAGCCATCCAACAACCTGTCAGCAGTACTGAGAAAAATCGCAGTTTTCATCACCTCCTCTTTCAAACGCTGCGACGCATCGTGCAAAGTGTACCACGGCTTGTCATTGACAGGCCAATCAGACTCAGTAGGGTATTTGTGATGACAGCCATCAGTCGCTAGCTGGAGTAGACTAATTTGGCCGGCACCATTAAAATTTCGAAAATGGTCTTGTACAGTAGAATCAGAACTCGTAAACAATCACCTGCATCTAGCATGATACCTGCAGCACCTAATTCATAAAGGAGCACCATCCACGTAAGCAAAGCCTCACCAGGCCGTTGACGAAATCGTTGCAGAATGTCACTAACTTCCTGTTGAGTAAAATCTTCAATACTATCCATATGAATACCATTAGGATTACCAGGAGCCTGTTGTAATTTGCGTCGAAAAACCGGGTGTGCAGAAACCTCCGGACGAGCCTCCGAAGAAGCCCGAGCCATAGACGTAGAGGAACAATCAGGAGTAGGTACGTCACCAGAACGGGGAGAGCGACCACGGTCGCCAGAACCATCGTCTTTGTCACAAGAAGCAGATTTACAGTCACGACCGGAGCGAGAAGACTCGCGTTTGTCAGACTCCTCAGCCGAGGAGCCAGAATCGTTCGAGTCCCAGATATTACCATCCCACTCATCAGGGTTCCAATCCAGTCCGGCTTTCGCCACGACCAGACGCACTTTCCGTTTAGAAACACGACCGCAACGGTGTCTATATTTGTATTTCGCAATTCGGACCGCAGCCCTTTCGGCTATAGTCTGATAAGTTTCAAGTTTGTCGGCAAGCAATTTATTTTGACACCGCAAAAGAGTATGCGCATTCTGCACTTCAACAAACTTCTCTTCCATATCCACAAATTGCTTCTGTAATTTCACAAATTTCTCATGAATTATTCTGTAAGCAGTCAATACAATCCAACCTCTGCGTCCTAAAATAGGAAGCTCATCAGCCTTCACTACTGGAGCCTTTTGCAAGCAAGAGACCAAATCAGCAGGCTCCGCCTGCTCCAAACAAGAAGTCCAATTCTCGCTCAAACCAGAAGAATCGGCCCACTCACGGGCCAAGGCCTCGTAAGGCGTCGATTCCCAGCCGGGAATTTCAACAGGCAATTTGAAAGTAGATTTCGACTTTCGCGAAAACATTTTGAGACACAAAAAATATATACACAATTATCAACAAAGAAAATACGTACGAGCCGAGCGCAAACCAACAAGATGAAAACAATACAGCGCATACAGGCTTCGTAAACAGTTCGTGATGCCAGATGTAACGACCGGATTCTCGAACCAGATGGGATCAGCTCCTGAGAGCCCCTCCAACCCAGTCGGAACGTAATCACCTCCCTCCTTAGAACGTATTTACAATGGGTATATGTATATGTATGTACATCTCGTACCTAAGGATGGGGAAAATAGCAATACACATGCATAGGTTTTCTACAATATCCCATTCATACCAACTAGTCTCACGGCCACTTAGGCCCAGACTAATCTACCCTGGGGCAGTTCTGATTATGTACCATTACACACTGATCACCCTCAGTGCTCACTCGACACGCAATCCGGCGTGCCATACACACTGAGCTGCAGCCCCAGTGCTCCCTTTTTATCCGGTCCACAATCCGGCGGACCTACACACTGGTTTCCCTCCCAGTGCTCGCTTACTTACAATCCGATCCGCAATCCGGCGGATCTAAGCACCAGTCTCCCACCTGGTGTTCTCATTAACGCCGCTTACCAACGACGATCACTCTCCTATGAATACCTTTGGAAGGAATCTCTCATTGGCTACTCGGGATGATACTACAATAACATGAATTAGCACAGCTTTCCAAATTGAATCATGTACCTTCTACTCTCAGCATCAAATGGTTTCTCTCTCCCTCATTATTCAGTCACCTCTTACCTGACCGGGATTTACATCCGTTCATGAAAACGATGTCTGACTAGAAGACCAGGTTACCCTGATTGAATAAGAATACAAGGCACATGTCGGTTCACTAAGAACTGGGGTATTTTATTACAATAATTATAAACACAGCACTATACTATAACATATATCCTGCAAAGGAAAGTGAAACTTAGAATGTGCACACTATAAGAACAGGTCAGACTTCACTTTATGGACACGAAGTCGGGGTTCAACAGTCATCTAGGTTCCCTTCTCGTCTGTGCCTTGGCTCGTCTCGGAATCACACCTCAGCAGTCACGAGTACACGTCTGCACCGCTATGCTCTGTCTCCTCTGCTTCCCTCCAAGTCACTGGAACCTTCCTTTTTATTAGCTGCTGTCTCTCTCTGTCTCTGATCGCTCTGCGCTACTTCTCCTTCTCCTTCAATCTTTCTCAGAGAGTATCAGCTTCATGATCTTTCTCGGACTTCAAGATGGCGACTGTCTGCCTGGAAATGATTAATGGCATTGATGCTAACGGCTAGCTGCCGCCTACAGACTGACTGACTCACAGCCTAACACTTTCGCTAATATGGAAGCTTGTCCTTTCATGGAAAGTTACGGCCAGTAACCTGCCGCCCACCAAATTCTTGTACCTCCCCGTACCAAGGACACGTTCCCAGCCGGCCGGCCTGATGTTGTGTCTTCGGAGTGGAGAAAAATACAGTCTTTCGATAAGGGCCAGCCTGAGCCGGTTCTCTCCAAGCGAACAACACTTCGAAACTAAAACATTACACTTGACCTAGAAGCATCTCGAGCTGCCGGGGCAGAAAGCAAGATGAAGTCTCTCCCGTTGAGGCCTACAAGGCCCGAAATAAGCATAACTCCATAGAAGGTATACTAACACTCTTACAAAAGGACGGATTATCACTAATACTAA
Organism: Lissotriton vulgaris; assembly: GCF_964263255.1. Classification (NCBI taxonomy): domain Eukaryota; kingdom Metazoa; phylum Chordata; class Amphibia; order Caudata; family Salamandridae; genus Lissotriton; species Lissotriton vulgaris. The sequence continues at coordinate 1,644,382,511 of NC_141687.1, forward strand.
TGAATCTATCCCCTAGCTTAAGTTTATAAGCCCTGATCTAAGGAAAAGGGTATGAAAAGTGCATTACTGTGCCTTATGAATAGGCCCTGTTTATAGTTCTAATCCCTGCAATAGAGGAGTAATAGGCTGGAGTCACCTTCAATCATTCTCCCTCAAAAGAGGGCCGAAAAAGTCGGTCAGAACAGATGGTCACAAGTAATACTTGACCTGAGTCCTATTATTAAGCATGACGCAGAAAGAGTTATCAAGGGTGGCACTATCGTGCTGAGTTCTGCTTGGGCTCAGCCAAACGTTTTACATGTAAAAATGCGCAGTTGGTAACGGGTCACGGAAGTTATAGCGTTTCTGTGACTTTATGCTCCATGTTCTTTAGGTATTGGAGCGTATTTTAGGAAACAGTAGCACAGAGATAGACATTTTTACAGCGCTCGGTATTCAATGAGAAAATGAAACCTTTACCTTCGAAAAATGTATGTTCGAAGTCCTTGGGGTGTATCGATTCCGATTATACCAGAGCTAAATAAAGTATAATGGAATGGTATTGTGAATTAGTTCAAAGTAGGGCAGTTTAATCTTTTAGGGAAAAAGCGTTCGAGAAACGCCAGATTTGGCCGCCATTCTTACCCGCGTGTGTGGAGATTACCATCTGCTAGTGCTGACTCTGCCCCCAGAAGTATGACAAGCCCTGCCTGATCCCATCCTAAATATAGTGTAATAAAGAAAGGACTATAGGCAGGTAGGAGCTATTCAAAGGCAGTTCGATACTGCTGTGTGCCTCTCAATCTTACCGGGAAAAATTTTCAGAACATCTCTGGTTCTGTTGTGTTTAGAAAACAATGTTTTCTATATATCGGAGCATGGTAGGAAATGAATGTAAAATTAGGGGATTGTGAAAATATTTGAAAGCGATGATTATTGCACATAGAAGTTTTAATACACATGTTTTTGGGGGATCACTGTCCCGAATAAGTTATCATATTTAGGGAACATCGTAGGTGCCTTAGGGGTATATCATTTGTAATAGTTATTTGGCTAGCACGGAGTGTTTCCTGTATTGAATTTTTTTTATATTAATGCCACGGAAATGCACGAAATTGTTCTGAGGTGCGTATGTATCACGTGAACTGATGCCATGGTACATTGTCATTCAAACCTACAAGGTGTGTCTGGAGGCGGTTTACCCACCTCTGTTCCTTCTCAAAAAGGATTTTTTCAGCATTCCTGGTTTTATCTGTTAGCATCTCAAGCACTGTCCATCTAAGATCTTCACAATCATGGCCTGCTTCTACAAAATGGGAGCAAAGTTTGGTGGTGTTTCTCTTCATTCTTATATTGCTCTTATGCTCTCCAATTTGCAGCTTGATTTTCCGGCAGGTCATTCCCACATATTTCCGCTGGCACAGACAGTTCACCAAATACACCACATGAGTGGAATTACAATTTGTGTGTTGTCGCTGTGTCCACAGGAGCGTTTCACTGAGTTGTAGGGTCTTCGTTGTTTTTGTAAGTTTACATACCGCACACGTTCCACAAGGATGGTGTCCTGTGATTGGTAATAAGTTCAGGTCTCTAATTTGTGGAATGATTTTATTCTTTTTGGGACGGGTATGTACCAACACATCTTTTAGGTTTTTCGTTCGCTTGTTTGCGAACCTAGGTTTAGGCCAGTTGTGTTGTCCCGAGGTAATGATACTCCAGTTCTTTCTAATCAATTTTTGAACCTCATATGTTGCTGGACAATAGGTTGTAACACATGTAACCAGGTCTTTAATGGGTTCTTTTTCAATAGTTTGAAGCAGGCAGTCTCTGGGTTGATGTTTTGCCCGTTTGCGGCATTTGGAAATGGTGGATGCTGTATAGTCTCTAGCCTTTAGTTTTTGGCTCAGTTCATGTGCTTGTTCTGAATAGTCGCTGTTCTTGCTACAGTTGCGCTTCAATCTTAAAAATTGGCTGTAGGGGAGGTTATCACGCAATGGTTTCGGGTGATAACTCTTATAAGACAAAAGGCTGTTTTTTGTGGTGGGTTTTGTATAGGTTTTTGTCTCAAGGGTGCCATTTTCACTAAAGATAGTCAAATCCAAGAAGTCTATTTTCATGTTGTTCGAAGTGAAGGTGAATTTTAGCCACCGATCTCTGCCATTTAACCATTCAATGATGAGGTTTAGATCTTTGTCTGCCTGCCATATCAGTAGAATATCGTCAATGTAACGTTTCCACTATAAAATACTGGAAACGTATGGATTGCTGTCTTTGAGGACGAATTGGCTTTCAAATTGGCTCACATAAAGTCAAGCTACTGAAGGGGCAAAAGCACTGCCCATGGAAGTGCCATGGCACTGCAAAAACAATTCACCGTTATATTCAAAATAGTTCTCTTTCAGAGCAAGGCGGCAGCACTCGAGAATGAAATGTCTGAGGGTGTTATGAGTCCAGGTTTCCATGAAAAGGATGTCTTCAAGCATTTCTAGGGTGTCATCCTGAGGGAGACTGGTGTACAATGACTTCACGTCTAATCCTACTAGGAGCATTGTATGTGGGTCAAAATTCATTCCTGAAAGTTGAGTCAGGAGGTCTCGGGTGTCCTTTAAGTACGTCGGGGTTTTTTGTACGATGGGCTTGAGGTATTCATCCGCAAACTTGGATAAAGGTTCCAGTATGGAATCAATCCCTGAAACTATCGGGCGTCCTGGAGGGGGAAATTTATTTTTGTGGGTTTTTGGCAATGAATAAAAGAACGGTATTCGTGGTTCTTTAGATGTTAAAAAGTTAGCCTCTTTTTTTGAGATCCACATGTTCAATTCTGCTTCATGGATCATTATTGCGACAGTGTTTGTTAGTCTATCGGTCGATTCTCTGTCTAATTTCTTGTAAAATTTAGTATCCGATAGTAGAGCAAGACATTGTTGGTCATATCCATCTTTTGATAGGATCAGTATCCCTCCCCCTTTGTCCGCCGGTTTGATGATTATGGCGTCATTATTTTGTAGTTCATTTAGGGCCAGTCGTTCTTTTTTATTCAGGTTCTGAAAGGTTTTTCTTGTATTGTCAAATTACCTATTCCCTTGAAGAGTGCTTGTTCGAATGTTTGTATTTCAATTGGGACAGAACTATTTGGTGGGTTGAATGTAGATTTCGTCCTGAGTGTAGGAGCACCCTCATTCTGTTGTTGTTCAGACCCTGAAAAGAAAGCCTTTAATTTCAATGTTCTGCAGAACTCAGCTATTTCACATTTTATTTTAAAGGTGTCTAGGGGTGGGGTGGGAACGAATCCGAGTCCTTTGTTTAAGACACTCAATTGATCTTTGGTTAGAGTCAAATCGGATAGATTGACAACTAGTGATTCTTCTTGCTCGTGCCCGGTTGGGCCGATGACATTCTGCGTGTTTGTACATTGGGCTGCTGGTCTTGCCAGGTTAGGTTTTTCTTTCTCCTGCGTGACTGATTTTGGCCTCTCGATAAAAAAGGCTGTTGGTTGTGATGTTGGTTCCCCATGTCAGTCATGTGTTGGTTACCCATTTGTGGTGGCTGTCGCATATTGTGGTTGTAAGGGTTGAACCAGCCTCCAAATTGTGGCATGTACGATTGGAAGAAAGGAATATGATTTCCATGAAAAAAGGGGGGGTCTTTGTCCCCTATTGCCTCTACGTGGACGTCTGCTTCGAAAGTTATTGCGTCCTCTTCTTGTAGTGGATTCATCAGAGCTGCCATCTGAGCCTTTCGAGGAGTTTCAGCCTGTTGACTCATAATCCGAATCTTGATCAGGAGGAGTGGAGTCATCTTTGGAATAGGGGTGCATCCGTTCTTGACTGAATTTCTTCAGATCCTTTCCTTGTTTTTGTAATTTACTCTGCATTAGAAATTCTTGTGTGTCATCCATTTCTTTTGTGATTTTTTCAAGTTTCTTTTTGTAGACTAAGGGATTGATACCTTTCTTCAATTCGTTTTCACAGGTTTGTATTTGAGCTAATAGCGCATCTGAAAGTCTCTTTTCTGTTTTAACTATTAAAACCAAATAGTCTAAAGTACATTTCCATGAAATGGAAGACCAGTCACGGCGAAATGCTAAGTCGTGTAAGAAGATTCTCGGGGCATTACTAACCCACAGACCTCTTGGAGCAGTTTTTGACCTCAGATACTCAGTCGTAATGATACCATGTATCGCTGTACGAATTTGTTCTCTTTTCTTCTCGGTTAGCGTGTCCCAGTCATCCGTTTGCACAAGGGCTTGCGTAAGGTCTGCATTTTGTAACAAAGGTTGTGCTGCTAGAATTTCATCTATATCACCCCCAGAGAAACTAAGACCAGAATTGTTCTCCATATTCCCGTATTATTGTCCTGAAAAAATCCCTGGGGGGGAAACTTAATTGTGCTTACCAGGGATCTAAAAAAAACTCCTGCAGCTGCACGCTGCTTAAAGTAGGTTAATCAGTCAGTAGGGAGAAGGGATAAGAGGTCCATTCATATGCACAGTATAGTAATCAGATTTATCAATAGGAAGAATGGACACTTGTAGCTTCATAACCTTTAGTTATACTTGAAACACCCTCATAAACGCCTTGATTTTAAAAGCGGTATATATCTGTTGTCTGCCCCTTATCAGCATTATGGCATAGTCATCGGGTGCTCAATAACGTGCTATATGCCAGTCTCATCCTGAGGCAACCTCCGGTCTGGGTAGCAGTGCCAAGAAATTGAAATTAAAATTAAAAGACTCTCCCAGATGGAGGGTGCAAAGAAAAAGAGGAAATGGCAGTGAGGTTTTTCTTTATAAAGAACAGTAGTTCTCCATACAAACATCTTTAATATAAATGGAGAGGTATTGTTATTAAAAAGGAATTGCGATATTATGTTCAATCGGGTAACTGGATTACCTTATATCTTTCACAAAACGGTCGACATGTTTCTGCTCCTTTGGCCCAGCCGGGTCTATAGAGCATTCGTCAGGACATACAAAACAAATAAGTACTCACACCATTTGTATAGTTTTCAAAAATGTTAGAATTCTTAACACTTGTTTGTAATGGATTTCTGGAGAGGGAGACAAATTAACAAACATCCATATTTTGCATGTAGACATTATCTCATATAGCACATTCACAATCTTCTAATTCTAGAATGGTGAATACACACATATCTGTACTCTTACTTTGTTAACAGGAACTGAATACAATGGGAATTCTGGAGGTTTGAGTTGGTCAAAGTTTGAACATTAATAGCAATAAGGAGCAGCAAGTCAATATAATGTGTGATTTAAGAAATAGAAAAATGCTGCACAGCGTGCTGACATTATGATGGTGTAACGACCGGATTCTCAAACCAGATGGGATCAGCTCCTGAGAGCCCCTCCAACCCAGTCGGAACGTAATCACCTCCCTCCTTAGAACGTATTTACAATGGGTATATGTATATGTATGTACATCTCGTACCTAAGGATGGGGAAAATAGCAATACACATGCATAGGTTTTCTACAATATCCCATTCATACCAACTAGTCTCACGGCCACTTAGGCCCAGACTAATCTACCCTGGGGCAGTTCTGATTATGTACCATTACACACTGATCACCCTCAGTGCTCACTCGACACGCAATCCGGCGTGCCATACATACTGAGCTGCAGGCCCAGTGCTCCCTTTTTATCCGGTCCACAATCCGGCGGACCTACACACTGGTTTCCTCCCAGTGCTCGCTTACTTACAATCCGATCCGCAATCCGGCGGATCTAAGCACCAGTCTCCCACCTGGTGTTCTCATTAACGCCGCTTACCAACGACGATCACTCTCCTATGAATACCTTTGGAAGGAATCTCTCATTGGCTACTCGGGATGATACTACAATAACATGAATTAGCACAGCTTTCCAAATTGAATCATGTACCTTCTACTCTCAGCATCAAATGGTCCCTCTCTCCCTCATTATTCAGTCACCTCTTACCTGACCGGGATTTACATCCGTTCATGAAAACGATATCTGACTAGAAGACCAGGTTACCCTGATTGAACAAGAATACAAGGCAAATGTCGGTTCACTAAGAACTGGGGTATTTTATTACAATAATTATAAACACAGCACTATACTATAACATATATCCTGCAAAGGAAAGTGAAAGGTTAGAATGTGCACACTATAGGAACAGGTCAGACTTCACCTTATGGACACGAAGTCGGGGTTCAACAGTCATCTAGGTTCCCTTCTCGTCTGTGCCTTGGCTCGTCTCGGAATCACACCTCAGCAGTCACGAGTACACGTCTGCACCGCTATGCTCTGTCTCCTCTGCTTCCCTCCAAGTCACTCGAACCTTCCTTTTTATTAGCTGCTGTCTCTCTCTGTCTCTGATCGCTCTGCGCTACTTCTCCTTCTCCTTCAATCTTTCTCAGAGAGTATCAGCTTTATGATCTTTCTCGGACTTCAAGATGGCGACTGTCTGCCTGGAAATGATTAATGGCATTGATGCTAACGGCTAGCTGCCACCTACAGACTGACTGACTCACAGCCTAACACTTTCGCTAATATGGAAACTTGTACTTTCATGGAAAGTTACGGCCAGTAACCTGCCGCCCACCAAATTCTTGTACCTCCCCGTACCAAGGACACGTTCCCAGCCGGCCGGCCTGATGTTGTGTCTTCGGAGTGGAGAAAAATACAGTCTTTCGATAAGGGCCAGCCTGAGCCGGTTCTCTCCAAGCGAACAACACTTCGAAACTAAAACATTACACTTGACCTAGAAGCATCTCGAGCTGCCGGGGCAGAAAGCAAGATGGAGTCTCTCCCGTTTGAGGCCTACAAGGCCCGAAATAAGCATAACTCCATAGAAGGTATACTAACACTCTTACAAAAGGACGGATTATCACTAATACTAATGAATCTATCCCCTAGCTTAAGTTTATAAGCCCTGATCTAAGGAAAAGGGTACAAAAAGTGCATTACTGTGCCTTATGAATAGGCCCTGTTTATAGTTCTAATCCCTGCAATAGAGGAGTAATAGGCTGGAGTCACCTTCAATCATTCTCCCTCAAAAGAGGGCCGAAAAAGTCGGTCAGAACACTTCACCCTTGACTCCAGTCTATTAATCATTCTCTATATGGAACTAACATCTGTGGAAGAATAATAGGAAACAAAACTAACTGATCTATTCCTCTTGCCAAGTCTACAGTATTGGAGTAAAGAAGGAATGCACTGAATAAAGCAGCAAATAGCTACTAAAATACAAATAGAAATCATAATACCCCCTAATATCTGTCGTAGAGAATGCAAGTCAGGTAACCAATTGAAGAGCCAGTCAAACCAACCCTGATCAATATGTTTTCTAACCTCTGCAGTCAAGTCATGGAGTTTGTCAATATGGGCCTGGATAGATTTGGTATGATCGGACAGATTAAAGCAGCAAAGACCCTCAAAGTCAGAGCAGTCATGTCCATGCTTTAACAGGAGATAGTCGATAGCTGCGCGGTTCTGCAGAATTGCTCTGCGTTCACCCTGGACATCTAATAGCATATCAGATAAAATGGTAGAGGTTTGGTTAATCGATTTCACCATCCAACAGGCCATTTTTCCGATGGACTTCGCATTGTAAACAGCTAATGCTGGGACACCAACAATGGAGAAACTAAACTAAGATATTCGGATTTGGAATAGAGATGTAAGGAAGAATCACAGTCCTCATTTAGCATCATAGAATCACGGACTACACAGGAATAGGAATTGGGATGTGAAGAAAACATTAATAAACTCAGTCTAGTGATGGCACACGGGCCTCCGGAAATATTTGCAGGAATATAGGGCCAAGAGGAGTTGCCGCACGAAAAGAGCCAACCAGCAGGTAACAACATTGTGCGGTAATGGCTAGGGGCAACAACTATACTTTTACAAGTCATATTATTTTTAACAGAAACACATGATTTTGGGGGTCTTCGTGAGCACAGCAATCGTTCATGAGCCGAAAAAGAAGTGGCGGCTCTCAATTTTAACTTTACACATTCAGTAATTGCACTAGGATCACAAGTCAAGAAAAAGCACAAATCACCCTGCGTGATATTATACGTGGTAATCTGAGAATGAATTGGGGGAATGGACTCTGAAAGAATAGTACATAAAGGACAAAATTCATGGGCCGCGAAATCGCCCAGAATAACATTGGGTCGGGCATTTGATATGTTGAAAATATTTTTAAGAGTCTCTAATGAGGCAGGGACAGCAACCAAACAGGTCGCTAAAATGTCAGTTACTGAGCGCATGGGTGTCAAGCAAAAATGCGGGGACTTAGTGACGCGTTTAGCTAGAGCAGTCCAAAAGTTTGATAATGAATCCCACGCAGCGAAGGAACGCGGTACTCGGGTTCTCGATTCAACCAAAGTCTGTGGGTTCCCTCCTCTCCCGACGTAGCAGACCAAAAGGAGTCCAATGCCGGCACATCCTGCAGCAGCAGTCCAAAGAATGATCTGAAAGAAAATCAAATACAGGCATTATTCATTCTCGTAGGTAACATTTGTCAGCCGGGACAGCTTCCCAGCTATCTTTCCCTGGTCTCATCACCAAAATGGTGTTGTCATGTCCGGTTGCAATTATTTCAGCTTGTTCAGGGGGACTTTTAGGCGATTGCACCCATATTCTCGCTCCAGGATTATCAGTAGATCCAAAGCCTTTTTGACCTCGTACAGTTAGTAAAGTTGGGGCAGTGCCTTTCTGAATCTCACCACTGAAAACAGGCATAATTAGCAATTGAGCAACTCGGTCCGTCTTTTGAATCGATAAATCAACCTCACTGCTATTTAGCAGGAGGACCTTAATCTCTCCCTGATAATCACTGTCAATCACTCCTCCGAGAACTTGAACACCTTTTAGGGCAAGGCCCGATCTAGGGGCAATCAGACCAAAACTTCCAGCTGGTATACAGACACCAACGCCGGTCTCGACAATGATTCGGTCTTTACTTTTAAGTACAGTGTCATTCATAGCATGCAGGTCCAAGCCTGCGGAACCTGGGGTTGCTCTGCATGGAGCCAAAGCTCCGGGGGAAATTTCCCAATACATTACAGTATTGCCAATGGTGTTTGGTTTTACATCGACATTTGGGGGAAACAAACGCATCAAAGGAGATTCAGCATGTAACAAGGGACGATTATTCAGAATTAACAATGCTTGAAATAAATAGTCCCGCCAATTTTTGTCTTTATCATCAGTTAATTTTCTCAACTGTTCTTTAAGCAAACCATTCATTCTCTCAATAAGACCCGATGCTTGCGGATAATAAGGAATATGAAACACCCACTCTATATTGTTTTCCACACAGAATTCCTGTACCAATCTTCAACGAAAGTGGGATGCATTATCAGATTGAATTTGAAATGGAATGCCATAATATAATATGATCAATTCCAATGTTTTAATGGTATTCACTTGAGTAGCTTGTTTGCAGCGAAAGGCCACCAAAAGGCCACTGTAAGTGTCGACAATTGTACAAACATATTGACAATTCTTGCTCATAGGGAGCGGGCCAATGTAATCAATCTGCCAAATTTGAGCGGGCAATTTTCCTCGATGTAAATGGCCTTTAACAATTTGTGGTACCTTTCGTTGTCTAGAATGTTGACATATAGGACAATGCAGAATAGCATCTTTAATGGAATTTAAAGGAATATAAATTCCTCGATCGGCGGCCCACCTGCTAGTGGCTCTCTCTCCAGAATGTCCTGCTTTCTGGTGGGCCCATTTCGCCAATCCCGCCAAATCAGAATCTTGCATGTCCACCACTGCCTCAGCAATTTTAGATTTCTCATCTGCAATGTTATGAAAGAATTTGTCAAGGGAGTCTATTGGGGTATGAGCATCCACATGAAAGATTGTCACAGTACTCTGTGGGAGCATTTCCCAAATTTCTTGCCATAATTCTTTTCCCCACAATGCTTTTGAATGCAATTCACAATTATGAGAATGCCAGGTTGGTAACCATACCGCCAGTCCATTAGCAGTGCACCAGGAATCAGTAAAAATATGACATGTGCCAGGTAGCTCCTGTTTCAAAACTTGGTAAACTGCATATAATTCAGCAAACTGACTGCTCTTTCCTTCACCAGTTGTACTCAACAATTTTTGTGTGATCGGATTATAGGACACTGCCTTCCAATGCCGTTTCTCTCCAATGAACCTCGCTGAACCATCCGTAAACCACACATGTTTTCTGTCCTCCGCGGACAAATCATAAAATGGCTTACCCCACTTGACAGGAGATTCCTGTACCATAGGTACGGAGCAATTACTTCCAGTCTCATCCGATGGCGCCTGCGCCACTTGCTCATGTAATGCTGCCACACCTTTCGGACCCGCACGTGCCCTGTCCTGAATGTACCATTTCCATTTAATCACACTCGGCTCTTGAGCATGTCCAATTTGATGAGTTTTCAGCGAACTCAAAACCCACTGCATAATAGGAATTTCAGGTCTCAAAATCACATCATGACCTAAAGTCAATTGCTCGGTATCCACCAGAGCCCAATAACATGCAAGCAACTGTTTCTCAAAAGGTGTATAACGCTCACCAGCCTCAGGTAACTTTTTAGTCCAAAAACCTAATGGCACTTTTTGTCTGCCTTGCTTTTGCCACAGACTCCAATTTGCATACAGACCTTGTACAGACACATTTAAATCCACATCACCCTCGCCCACAGGCCACAAATCCAAAGCATACTGAATCGCTTCTTTTGCCAAATTAAATGCATTCTGTTGTGGTTCACCCCATTTAAACGCATGCTTTTTGCGAGTGACTCGGTATAAAGGAGCCAATATCTGACTCAAATGGGGAATATGTTGACGCCAAAAACCAAACAAGCCAATGAAGCTCTGAGCCTCTTTTCTATTCCTCGGAACTGCAAAATCTAAAAAATTTTGTTTAACCTGCGGGATCACCTCTCTGTGACCTTCATGCCAATTGATACCTAAAAACTTAACATTTTGGGATGGACCTTGTAGCTTGTCAGGATTAAGTTCCCAACCTTTTTCACGCAAGCAATCAAGGATTTGATCTAATTGGGTCTGAACTTGATCTTGTGTTTCGCCTTGAATTAAAATGTCGTCAATATAATGACACACTTGAATTTGCGGGTGTACAGTTACTTCGGACAAATGCTCCGCCACCAGCCGGTGACAGATCGTAGGACTATGTACATAACCTTGAAGAAGACTTCTAAACGTCATTTGACGTCCATTCCATGTAAAACTGAATTGTTCCTGACACTCGGGGGCAATCGGAATTGAGAAAAAAGCATTAGCAATATCAATAGACACATACCATGTACCTGGATGCTTTTGGATTCTTTCAATTAAAGTCACAATATCTGGTACTGCAACAGTCAAAGGGGGTGTGTGTTTATTCAGTTCTCGATAATCAACGGTCATGCACCAAGAATTATCACTCTTGCGCACGGGCCAAACGGGATTATTCCAAGCAGAAGTAACCGGAGTTATAACTCCTGCGTCAACCAAATCCTGAATTGTGGCACTAATCTCCTCATGGCCACCTGGAATACGATATTGTTTCTGAGAAACCACCTTAGTAGCTTGGGGAATTTTTATGGGGGGCATTCGTAAACGGCCAACCCGTACGGGTCTGGACGATATATAATGTTTAGTTCCAAATTGATAACAACCGTCATCCAAATGCAAAGTCATTCCTTTTAAAATATCAATTCCAATTATATACTCCAAGAGTGGTACAACTAATACAGAATATTCTCTTCGGGGAATCCTACCTATTCTCATTTCAAGCGTAGTTTGCACTGCGGGAGTCTCCTTTCCACCTAAACCAGTAATTGTGAAAAATTGACCTTTGAATTTCTTTGATTTACCATGAATTAGAGTGGCCTCCGCTCCTGTATCTACTAATGCTCGGGCCCTTTGGATATTACGATGTTTCCAAAAAATTTCAATATCTACATAGGGTCTATTGTCTTTGTGAGCCCACCTGCGTACTGGAGCTTGACCTATTTCCTAGTCATTTTTACTGCGTTCTGTCAACCAGGACAAATCAGGGTAAATGCTCTCATGTTTCTTGGGTATCAAAATATCCTGTTCATATCCATCTCCATTACGAAATGGATTTTTGTCATTCTCATAGAACTGTGAGTTACGATCAGAAAGCCTGTGACGATCCTCCCTTCTCCTCAACTCAGGGGACTGATCCCTTTCATCTCTATATCTGTTGTAGACACGATCCTCTCTCCCCCTTTCTTTTTCCCCCTCTCTCCCCCTAACTTTTTCACGACGAGGGGAATCATCACGCTCATAGCGTCGTCCTTCACGACGATCAGAATCCACATGACGCCTGTCATCACCACTGTCATCAGAACAACCACGATCACAATCATTCTTTCACACACGACGGGCACCTTCCTTCCGATCCAACCCACGCTTACGAAACATGTCCCATAAGCGATTGTTAGGTTCACCGTCAATGTCTTCCTTTTTCATACCATCAGCCAACAGTGCAAGAAACATATCACGTCTAGAGAATTTATAATCTCCAGCAGTACGACCCTCCGGTCTGGACTGCCTCTCAGGTTTAAACCAGTCACCCAACTCACCAAGCTGACGGACAGATTCAAGCACTATAGACAAAGGATTGCCAGTTTGATTAATCAACAAAGTCATCATAACCTGTTTCTAAGCAACAGGGGAAGAACGGATAATGCGATTCCGCACAGAAGATGTCAATAAGCCATCCAACAACCTGTCAGCAGTACTGAGAAAAATCGCAGTTTTCATCACCTCCTCTTTCAAACGCTGCGACGCATCGCGCAAAGTGTACAACGGCTTGTCATTGACAGGCCAATCAGACTCAGTAGGGTATTTGTGATTACAGCCATCAGTCGCTAGCTGGAGTAGACTAATTTGGCCGGCACCATTAAAATTTCGAAAATGGTCTTGTACAGTAGAATCAGAACTCGTAAACTATCACCTGCATCTAGCATAATACCTGCAGCACCTAATTCATAAAGGCGCACCATCCACGTAAGCAAAGCCTCACCAGGCCGTTGACGAAATCGTTGCAGAATGTCACTAACTTCCTGTTGAGTAAAATCTTCAATACTATCCATATTAATACCATTAGGATTACCAGGAGCCTGTTGTAATTTGAGTCGAAAAACCGGGTGTGCAGAAACCTCCGGACGAGCCTCCGAAGAAGCCCGAGCCATAGACGTAGAGGAACAATCAGGAGTAGGTACGTCACCAGAACGGGAAGAGCGACCACGGTCGCCAGAACCATCGTCTTTGTCACAAGAAGCAGATTTACAGTCACGACCGGAGCGAGAAGACTCGCGTTTGTCAGACTCCTCAGCCGAGGAGCCAGAATCGTTCGAGTCCCAGATATTACCATCCCACTCATCAGGGTTCCAATCCAGTCCGGCTTTCGCCACGACCAGACGCACTTTCCGTTTAGAAACACGACCGCGACGGTGTCTATATTTGTATTTCGCAATTCGGACCGCAGCCCTTTCGGCTATAGTCTGATAAGTTTCAAGTTTGTCGGCAAGCAATTTATTTTGACACCGCAAAAGAGTATGCGCATTCTGCACTTCAACAAACTTCTCTTCCATATCCACAAATTGCTTCTGTAATTTCACAAATTTCTCATGAAGTATTCTGTAAGCAGTCAATACAATCCAACCTCTGCGTCCTAAAATAGGAAGCTCATCAGCCTTCACTACTGGAGCCTTTTGCAAGCAAGAGACCAAATCAGCAGGCTCCGCCTGCTCCAAACAAAAAGTCCAATTCTCGCTCAAACCAGAAGAATCGGCCCACTCACGGGCCAAGGCCTCGTAAGGCGTCGATTCCCAGCCGGGAATTTCAACAGGCAATTTGAAAGTAGATTTCGACTTTCGCGAAAACATTTTGACACACAAAAAAAATATACACAATTATCAACAAAGAAAATACGTACGAGCCGAGCGCAAACCAACAAGATGAAAACAATACAGCGCACACAGGCTTCGTAAACATTTCGTGATGCCAGATGTAACGACCGGATTCTCGAACCAGATGGGATCAGCTCCTGACAGCCCCTCCAACCCAGTCGGAACGCAATCACCTCCCTCCTTAGAACGTATTTACAATGGGTATATGTATATGTATGTACATCTCGTACCTAAGGATGGGGAAAATAGCAATACACATGCATAGGTTTTCTACAATATACCATTCATACCAACTAGTCTCACGGCCACTTAGGCCCAGACTAATCTACCCTGGGGCAGTTCTGATTATGTACCATTACACACTGATCACCCTCAGTGCTCACTCGACACGCAATCCGGCGTGCCATACACACTGAGCTGCAGCCCCAGTGCTCCCTTTTTATCCGGTCCACAATCCGGCAGACCTACACACTGGTTTCCCTCCCAGTGCTCGCTTACTTACAATCTGATCCGCAATCCGGCGGATCTAAGCACCAGTCTCCCACCTGGTGTTCTCATTAACGCCGCTTACCAACGACGATCACTCTCCTATGAATACCTTTGGAAGGAATCTCTCATTGGCTACTCAGGATGATACTACAATAACATGAATTAGCACAGCTTTCCAAATTGAATCATGTACCTTCTACTCTCAGCATCAAATGGTCCCTCTCTCCCTCATTATTCAGTCACCTCTTACCTGACCGGGATTTACATCCGTTCATGAAAACGATGTCTGACTAGAAGACCAGGTTACCCTGATTGAACAAGAATACAAGGCACATGTCGGTTCACTAAGAACTGGGGTATTTTATTACAATAATTATAAATACAGCACTATACTATAACATATATCCTGCAAAGGAAAGTCAAAGGTTAGAATGTGCACACTATAAGAACAGGTCAGACTTCACCTTATGGACACGAAGTCGGGGTTCAACAGTCATCTAGGTTCCCTTCTCGTCTGTGCCTTGGCTCGTCTCGGAATCACACCTCAGCAGTCACGAGTACACGTCTGCACCGCTATGCTCTGTCTCCTCTGCTTCCCTCCAAGTCACTGGAACCTTCCTTTTTATTAGCTGCTGTCTCTCCCTGTCTCTGATCGCCCTGCGCTACTTCTCCTTCTCCTTCAATCTTTCTCAGAGAGTATCAGCTTCATGATCTTTCTCGGACTTCAAGATGGCGACTGTCTGCCTGGAAATGATTAATGGCATTGATGCTAACGGCTAGCTGCCGCCTACAGACTGACTGACTCACAGCCTAACACTTTCGCTAATATGGAAGCTTGTCCTTTCATGGAAAGTTACGGCCAGTAACCTGCCGCCCACCAAATTCTTGTACCTCCCCGTACCAAGGACACGTTCCCAGCCGGCCGGCCTGATGTTGTGTCTTCGGAGTGGAGAAAAATACAGTCTTTCGATAAGGGCCAGCCTGAGCCGGTTCTCTCCAAGCGAACAACACTTCGAAACTAAAATATTACACTTGACCTAGAAGCATCTCGAGCTGCCGGGGCAGAAAGCAAGATGAAGTCTCTCCCGTTTGAGGCCTACAAGGCCCGAAATAAGCATAACTCCATAGAAGGTATACTAACACTCTTACAAAAGGACGGATTATCACTAATACTAATGAATCTATCCCCTAGCTTAAGTTTATAAGCCCTGATCTAAGGAAAAGGGTATGAAAAGTGCATTACTGTGCCTTATGAATAGGCCCTGTTTATAGTTCTAATCCCTGCAATAGAGGAGTAATAGGCTGGAGTCACCTTCAATCATTCTCCCTCAAAAGAGGGCCGAAAAAGTCAGTCAGAACAGATGGTCACAAGTAATACTTGACCTGAGTCCTATTATTAAGCATGACGCAGAAAGAGTTATCAAGGGTGGCACTATCGTGCTGAGTTCTGCTTGGGCTCAGCCAAACGTTTTACATGTAAAAATGCGCAGTTGGTAACGGGTCACGGAAGTTATAGCGTTTCTGTGACTTTATGCTCCATGTTCTTTAGGTATTGGAGCATATTTTAGGAAACAGTAGCACAGAGATAGACATTTTTACAGCGCTCGGTATTCAATGAGAAAATGAAACCTTTACCTTCGAAAAATGTATGTTCGAAGTCCTCGGGGTGTATCGATTCCGATTATACCAGAGCTAAATAAAGTATAATGGAATGGTATTGTGAATTAGTTCAACGTAGGGCAGTTTAATCTTTTAGGGAAAAAGCGTTCGAGAAACGCCAGATTTGGCCGCCATTCTTACCCGCGTGTGTGGAGATTACCATCTGCTAGTGCTGACTCTGCCCCCAGAAGTATGACAAGCCCTGCCTGATCCCATCCTAAATATAGTGTAATAAAGAAAGGACTATAGGCAGGTAGGAGCTATTCAATGGCAGTTCGATACTGCTTTGTGCCTCTCAATCTTAACGGGAAAAATTTTCAGAACATCTCTGGTTCTGTTGTGTTTAGAAAACAATGTTTTCTATATATCGGAGCATGGTAGGAAATGAATGTAAAATTAGGGGATTGTGAAAATATTTGAAAGCGATGATTATTGCACATAGAAGTTTTAATACACATGTTTTTGGGGGATCACTGTCCCGAATGAGAGTTATCATATTTAGGGAACATCGTAGGTGCCTTAGGGGTATATCATTTGTAATAGTTATTTGGCTAGCACAGAGTGTTTCCTGTATTGAATTTTTTTTATATTAATGCCACGGAAATGCACGAAATTGTTCTGAGGTGCGTATGTATCACGTGAACTGATGCCATGGTACATTGTCATTCAAACCTACAAGGTGTGTCTGGAGGCGGTTTACCCACCTCTGTTCCTTCTCAAAAAGGATTTTTTCAGTATTCCTGGTTTTATCTGTTAGCATCTCAAGCACTGTCCATCTAAGATTTTCACAATCATGGCCTGCTTCTACAAAATGGGAGCAAAGTTTGGTGGTGTTTCTCTTCATTCTTATATTGCTCTTATGCTCTCCAATTCGCAGCTTGATTTTCCGGCAGGTCATTCCCACATATTTCCGCTGGCACGGACAGTTCACCAAATACACCACATGAGTGGAATTACAATTTGTGTGTTGTCGCTGTGTCCACAGGAGCGTTTCACTGAGTTGTAGGGTCTTCGTTGTTTTTGTAAGTTTACATACCGCACACGTTCCACAAGGATAGTGTCCTGTGATTGGTAATAAGTTCAGGTCTCTAATTTGTGGAGTGATTTTATTCTTTTTGGGACGGGTATGTACCAACACATCTTTTAGGTTTTTCGTTTGCTTGTTTGCGAACCTAGGTTTAGGCCAGTTATGTTGTCCCGAGGTAATGATACTCCAGTTCTTTCTAATCAATTTTTGAACCTCATATGTTGCTGGACAATAGGTTGTAACACATGTAACCAGGTCTTTAATGGGTTCTTTTTCAAAAGTTTGAAGCAGGCATTCTCTGGGTTGATGTTTTGCCCGTTTGCGGCATTTGGAAATGGTGGATGCTGTATAGTCTCTAGCCTTTAGTTTTTGGCTCAGTTCATGTGCTTGTTCTGAATAGTCGCTGTTCTTGCTACAGTTGCGCTTCAATCTTAAAAATTGACTGTAGGGGAGGTTATCACGCAATGGTTTCGGGGGATAACTCTTATAAGACAAAAGGCTGTTTTTTGTGGTGGGTTTTGTATAGGTTTTTGTCTCAAGGGTGCCATTTTCACTAAAGATAGTCAAATCCAAGAAGTCTATTTTCTTGTTGTTCGAAGCGAAGGTGAATTTTAGCGACCGATCTCTGCCATTTAACCATTCAATGAAGAGGTTTAGATCTTTGTCTGCCTGCCATATCAGTAGAATATCGTCAATGTAACGTTTCCAGTATAAAATACTGGAAACGTATGGATTGCTGTCATTGAGGACGAATTGGCTTTCAAATTGGCTCACATAAAGTCAAGCTACTGAAAGGGCAAAAGCACTGCCCATGGAAGTGCCATGGCACTGCAAAAACAATTCACCGTTATATTCAAAATAGTTCTCTTTTTTTGGGGGGCGTGGCCAAGATGGCGGGCTGAGAGGTCGCACTTGCCGAGAGCTCCCGGACCCCTGAATCCCTGCACCGCTTGTAACCGCTGATTCCCCCCGGATCACGCGGCGACTGAGCCTGGTGCCCACGGTGGAGGTGTGGAGCGACTGCTGAGCCCGGTTTGCGCCGTCGGGGGTGAGATCCTGACCGGTGAAGCTTGGGTCGGGGCCCGCTGAATGGCCCATGTGCGAGCTGGAAGCCGCGAGTCTCCCGACCCTCGGAGCGTGACGGAGCGCCCAGCCGCCTGTGTGTGAAGCCCGCAGCGGTGCATGAACTGTCGGAGTGGGAGTCAGCAGCGGCTTCGCGAACGGCTCGGAGTTGTCCGACGGCGGTTGTACGGAACGGAGCAGAGCGGAGGTGAGGAGCGGAGGCGGAGTCGACATCGCCTCACTACGCCAGCCCGTGGATTGAAGAGGCCCGCTGGGAGAGGCCGCTCCGGCCGGTTGTCTGAGCGGAGCAGAGGAACGGGGCTCCCGGGGCAGATCTCCCCCTGAGGCTACGGGCCCCGGCGACCATCGCACCGTGACTTTGCCCACTGGCCGGATTTTTGGGTCCCGGATCAGAGACGGAGAGGGGTTCTCCATATTGGGCGTTGGCCCCTCGACATCACAGAGCGGCCATTTTGTGGTCTCCGGACGGGCAGCTCGGCCTTCCTGGTGCTCTTTATGTGGCGCTGCCCCCGGCTGGCATATAGCTGCTTTCTTTGCCCTCAACGTCCTCTACTCAGCTGCAATGTCGAACGCTAGAGGACAGCGACGGGGCGACCGAAACCTTGCCGGACATGCTGGGACGCGGCGCCCTACGCAGCGGTGGAACCCAACCCGCCACGACCTCCCCGGCCCCGACCAGGGGTGCAGATGGCGGAGAACTCCCGGTGACAAGATCATTTCTTGAATCGCTCTTTAGCTCCCTTCGGGAGGACTTTCAAACGCTCAAGCGTGAGGTGGCCGGGGAGGTCCGCGAAGTAAGGAGAGAGATGGACTCCCTGGGGGAACGTGTGAACACAGTGGAGGAAGCGGGTCACTCCAGGGATGAAGAGATCAACCATCTGCAGCAGGAGGTCCTGCGACTGCGGGAGCAACAGATTGAGCTACAGGCCCACGCCGAGGACCTTGAAAATCGGTCCAGGCGGAACAACATACGGGTCCGCGGTGTGCCGTCCGGTGAGGAGGGTGAAGACGTGACTGCTTATCTGGTGGCCCTCTTTCGTGCGATCCTGGGAGAGTCGGAGGACTTTCGGATCCGCATAGACCGAGCACATCGGGTGGGCCGCCCCCGCAGAGCTACGGCGCCCGCCCCGGACATTCTGGCCTTCCTCCCGGACTTTCCCTTGAAGGAGCGGATCCTCCGAGAAGCACGAGGGCAGCAATCTTTCCGATTCCGGGACCACCCTGTGACCCTGTTTCAGGACTTATCTACAGTCACGCTGCAGAAGAGGAAATCATTCAAGACCGCCACTGACTTCCTCCGGGAGCAAGGGACACAGTACTCTTGGGGGCACCCCTTCCGTCTGATATTTCGATGGAACGGTGTTTTGCATCAGCTTCGGTCCCTCCAGGATGTCTGCGCGGTGTTGGGCCTCACAGCATCGGATACAGATACCCCGGCTCCGCGGCGGAGGCGAAGCACTCGTGACGGATGGCAGCAAGCTGGAGGGGGGACCTCTCCTCCGTCGGAGCGCCCGGGCTCGCCCGTGATCAGGGCGGACATGGCGGCCGCCATCCAGGAGGCCTCCAGAGTGGCGGCGAACGGCAAAGTGGCCCTGACGGCCTGAACTCACTCCGGGGGGAGTCTACTTTAGCTTATTCCTCTTGCAGGTGCGGGGATCCGGGGGGTGGGCTGGGAGGAATGGCGAGTGCTGGAGGAGGTGGCTGGACGTCCACTAGACTGATTTACCACGGCCCTGCCCGTTACGGGCCGGACTGGGTCAATGTCTTTTTTGAAAAGTTTGAGTAGCAGGGAATGGGGTTGGGACAGGCGGGCAGATGTTTTGATTCTGGGGCCTAGAGGGGGGGCCAGTTGCGGGGGGTGGTGTAGATTTGGTTGTGTGGGGACAAGGGGGGTTTTTCTAGTTGAGGGGTGTTGGGGTTCGGGGACTGTACTGTGCCAGTGGAAGGTTCAAAGTTGCTCTGTTTTGAGGCCTCGAGTGGTGCCTTCTGTGTTTGCTTGCGGGGCTTTGCCTCTTGACATGTGCTCCATTGATCCCCCTCCTTGATGGCTCTTAAGGTGCTTACTCTCAATGTGAAAGGGCTGAATAATCCGGTTAAGAGGCGGGCAGTGTTATCCTTGTTAGAAAACTCACAAGCGGATATCTGTCTGTTGCAGGAGACCCATTTGCTGGCTAAGGACTGCTCGAGGATGCGTACCCCTAAGTTCCCCACGCAGCTGTTCTCCTCTAGCGCCTCCAAGACGGCAGGGGTGGCGATCCTGTTTTCTAGGGGGTTCAGGGGAGAGGTCGTGTGCAAGGTAGCAGAACAGAAAGGGAGACTTCTAGTGTACAGGATCAAGATGGGGGGTTTAGCACTGACTGTTGGCACCATCTACTGCCCCAATGATCACCAGGACCAATTCTTACACAGGGCTTTGGAGGACGTAGCATCCACCTCAGATAGGCACATAGTGTTGGGGGGTGATTTGAACCTGGTTTTTGACGCGGCGATGGACAGGTCTGTGCAGCGGCGCCACCAGTTGGGTGAGCTTTCGGGCTCGATTCGAACTCGACTTGAGGAGCTGGATCTGCATGACTTGTGGCGCCACCTCCACCCCACCACCCGCGCATACTCTTACTTCTCACATGCCCATAGATCTTATGCGCGATTAGATCATCTCCTTGTGCCGGGCCCAATGCTCCCTTTGGCTTCGAGTGTGGACATGGGGGTCCTCTCTCTTTCTGACCACGCCCCGGTGGAGGGCGCTTTCACTCTGCCCCCGGTGGTTCGGCCGAGAGGGGTCTGGCGGCTCCGGGACACGCTTTTGCACAGGCGGTCGGTGGTGGATCAGATCCGGGCGGCCATTTTGGATTTTCAGACCATAAATGATACTGGGGATACTTCTCGTGCGACACAGTGGGCAGCCCTGAAGGCGGTGCTCCGAGGCGAATTTATAGCGATTTCCTCGGCCGAGAATAGGGACCGACAGCTCAAGAGAGATGAGCTCACCCGGCAGGTGAGGGAGCTGGAGCAGGTTCATCACAGGACAGGGGCCCCCAGGGTGTGGAGGCAGCTGAAGGCGGCACGGAAACTCCTGGCGGCCCTTGACACGGACCGGGCGGAGTATGCGATGCTTCGCCTGAAACACAAATATTATACAGGGGGCGATCGGTGTGGGCGGCTCCTGGCTAATAAACTTAGGGTGCAACACCAGCAGCACCGTGTGAAGGAACTGGTGGACCCGACCGGTGGTAGGGTCACGGCTGATGAGCAAATAGCAGACGTCTTTCGCAGCTTTTATGCTGACCTCTACACCGGGGAGGCCCCCTCGGCCCGGGCTGAGATGGCCTATCTGGACTCGGTCCCGCTCCCGTCGTTGTCTCAGGAGCAGGCTCAGTATCTGGAGCGTGACATCCGTATCGAGGAGGGGATCACGGCGATATCCCGGCTTAAATTGGGCAAGGCCCCGGGTCCGGATGGCTTTATCCCGCTGTTCTATAAAACCTTCTGTCAGGAACTGGCGCCTCTACTGACCCGCCTTTTTAACTCCTTCGCAGAACCGGGGGCCATCCCCTCCGAATTTCTCCAGGCCACGGTTTCCGTGATTCTGAAGCCGGGTAAGGACAGGACCGCCTGTGGGTCCTACCGTCCCATTTCGCTACTGAACACAGATTTGAAAGTGTTCACCAGTATATTAGCTGCACGCCTGGCGTTGCACCTCCCGGGCATGGTTGACTCGGACCAAGCGGGCTTCGTGCCCGGTAGGCAAACAGTAGATAACACAAAGAGGGTGACGCACATCCTCGAGAAGGCTTCCAGGATCCCTGGGGAGAGGATGCTCCTGTCCATAGACGCGGAGAAGGCTTTCGACAGGGTGCACTGGCCCTACCTAGAGAAGGTCCTGAGCAAATTCGGGATTGGGGAGAAGTTCCGTCATCTGATCTTCAATTGTTACCGGTTCCCCTCTGCGGTAGTCCGGGTGAACGGCGGCAGCTCTCGGCCCTTCCCCATTGAGCGGGGTACGAGACAGGGGTGCCCTCTCTCCCCTCTGCTCTTTGCCCTGTACATGGAGCCCTTTGCTCAGAGGGTTAGGCAGAACCCCGACATTGTCGGTGTCAAGATGGGTGAATTCCATCATGCGATCAGCCTGTACGCGGATGATGTCATTCTGACGCTGGATGACCCGCGGAGATCGCTGCCGGCCTGTGTAGAGGAACTGAACTTATTCGCCGACGTGGCGGGCTTCAAGGTGAACCTGGGGAAGTCGGCCGCCCTTGACATTTCGCTTACTAACGCCACTAGAGCGGAACTACAGAGGCTTTACCCTCTGAGCTGGTCCAGGGACCGGATCCCGTACTTGGGGATCCTATTGGCGCCCTCCCTCCCGGAGATGGTCACGGCCAATTACGCGGCGCTGGGCGCGAAAATCAGGGAGGAATTGGGCCGGTGGGATAAGGGCACGCTGTCGTTACTGGGTAGGGTGGCCGCGGTGAAGATGACTCTCCTGCCTCAGGTGCTTTACCTCTTCAGAGCGTTGCCGCTCCAGCCCCCCGCGGGGTGGCTGGCGGAGACACAGACTGCCATTGCGCGGTTCGTGTGGCAGGGCCGCAGGCCGAGGATCAAGAGAAGCATCGCTATGCTGTCACCGGAATCCGGGGGGCTGGGGATACCGGACTTGCGGAAATATTTCCAGGCCGCTCAGCTCCGCTATCTAGTGGAATGGAGCCGGTGGGAGTCTGATAAGCACTGGCTGTTCCAGGACCAGGCGGTGGCGGGTAGGACGCTGCAGGAAGTACCATTCTTGAAGCGGGCCCATCGACCCCCCAATCTCTATGCGTCTCTGGTAACGCGGGTCCCGCTCCGGACGTGGGACTCGGTGGCTGCCAGGTGCGAGCTTACCACCTTCCCCTCTCCCTTTACGCCGCTCATTGGCAACCCGGACTTCGGCCCCGGGATGGAGCAGGGCGCTTATGAGCTCTGGCGGGTGGCCCGCTGCTGCACTCTGTATCACTTGTACTGCCCTGAGGGGGTTGTCCCCTTCCCGGACCTGAGGAGGGATTATGGCCTCCCGGAAACGGAGCGCATGCGATACATGCAGGCGCGCCACTGGGCATTACAACCCCAAGTGCGCGACGCGGCACACCGGGAAATCACGGCGTATGAGCGTTGGTTAATTACTCGCACGTCGGACGCTAAACTGATCTCAGACCTGTATAAAATGCTGCAGCCCCCCTCCTTTCATATTCACAACCCCGGTCGGGAACGTTGGGAGCGTGAGCTCGGGCGCGTGTTGAGCCATAAAGAATGGGAACACATCTCCTTCCGCGCACGTCACTCGGCCTACCACACGGGTCTTACGGAGACCTTCACTAAAATCTCGACCTACTGGTACCGTACTCCGGAGAAACTGCACGAGATGGACAGGGCAATACCAGGGACGTGCTGGCGCAACTGTGGCAATACTGGTACACTAACACACATACTATGGGAATGTCCCCTGCTGGCTCCTTACTGGGAAGAGGTTTTGGGCGAGGTAGACAAATGCTTTGGGATAGAACTGCCTAGATTCCCGGCCTATGTTCTGCTAGGGTTGCCGAATGGGCTGATGTATCCCCTTAGATCTAAGAGAGGTAGACAGATCGCAATTGCGCTGGGGTCAGCGGTGCAGAATATTCTCATACACTGGCGCACTACCACACTTCCCTCTGTAGTTGGTTGGCTGCACAGATTATGGCATGTCCTTGGAATGGAGAAGATGTCCTTAGTAGCCTTGGGGGATACTGATACCTTTGAGGAACTGTGGGAGCCCTTTCACAGCCTGTTATGTTCCGAGTTTCGGGAGATCACCTGCCCTAGATACCTTAGGCTGTTAAGGCTGACACCGCCACCGGACCCGCCTGCTTGATTGGGTGGGGTCGGTACTGTATAGCGGGGATTTTCGGAGAGTTGCATGTAGCGGAGACTGTAGATATTGGCACAGTACAGGGGGTGGGTTAGGGTTAGGTAGTTGGGGGTTCTGTTTGGTTGGGTAGGTTCTTGGAGCGGGGTTGCTTCTCCTCCCTTCACCCCTCCCTTTTTTCCCTTCCCCTCTTCCCCTCCCCCCCCCTTTTTTTTCTTTTCTTTTTTTTTCTCCCGTTCTCTCTTGGTCCCCCCCCCCTGATTTTCTTTCCTCCCCCCCATCCCGTCCCTCCCTCCCTTTCTCCCCCCCCCCCCCTCGTTGTTTGTATGTGACCACAGGTGCGAAAGCTATGCTCCCGAGTCGGATGGGGCCTCTTACGAAATTGTAACTGCATTACTGTACTTGCTGTACAATGCGCATTGCTGTGCGGTTCCTGTGGTTTACTTCTTCCTTGCCCCTTTGTGTCCTACCCCACCCTGCTTCAATAAAATACTTTAAACCTAAAATAGTTCTCTTTCAGAGTAAGGCGGCAGCACTCGAGAATGAAATGTCTGGGGGTGTTATGCGTCCAGGTTTCCATGAAAAGGATGTCTTCAAGCATTTGTAGGGTGTCATCCTGAGGGAGACTGGTGTACAATGACTCCACGTCTAATCCTACTAGGAGCATTGTATGAGGGTCAAAATTCATTCCTGAAAGTTGAGTCAGGAGGTCTCGGGTGTCCTTTAAGTACGTCGGGGTTTTTTGTACGATGGGCTTGAGGTATTCATCCGCAAACTTGGATAAAGGTTTTAGTATGGAATCAATCCATGAAACTATCGGGCGTCCTGGAGGGGGAAATTTATTTTTGTGGGTTTTTGGCAATGAATAAAAGAACGGTATTCGTGGTTCTTTAGGTGTTAAAAAGTTAACCTCTTTTTTTGAGATCTACATGTTCAATTCTGCTTCATGGATCATTATTGCGACAGTGTTTGTTAGTCTATCGGTCAGATCTCTGTCTAATTTCTTGTAAAATTTAGTATCCGATAGTAGAGCAAGACATTGTTGGTCATATCCATCTTTTGATAGGATCACTATCCCTCCCCCTTTGTCCGCCGGTTTGATGATTATGGCGTCAATATTTTGTAGTTCATTTAGGGCCAGTCGTTCTTTTTTACTCAGGTTCTGAAAAGTTTTTCTTGTATCGTCCAAATTACCTATCCTCTTGAAGAGTGCTTGTTCGAATGTTTGTATTTCAATTGGGACAGAACTATTTGGTGGGTTGAATGTAGATTTCCTCCTGAGTGTAGTAGCACCCTCATTCTGTTGTTGTTCAGACCCTGAAAAGAAAGCCTTTAATTTCAATGTTCTGCAGAACTCAGCTATTTCGCATTTTATTTTAAAGGTGTCTAGGGGTGGGGTGGGAACGAATCCGAGTCCCTTGTTTAAGACACTCAATTGATCTTTGGTTAGAGTCAAATCGGATAGATTGACAACTAGTGATTCTTCTTGCTCGTGCCCGGTTGGGCCGATGACATTCTGCGTGTTTGTACATTGGGCTGCTGGTCTTGCCAGGTTAGGTTTTTCTTTCTCCTGCGTGACTGATTTTGGCCTCTCGATAAAAAAGGCTGTTGGTTGTGATGTTGCTTCCCCATGTCAGTCATGTGTTGGTTACCCATTTGTGGTGGCTGTCGCATATCGTAGTTGTAAGGGTTGAACCAGCCTCCAAATTGTGGCATGTACGGTTGGAAGAAAGGAATATGATTTCCATGAAAAAAGGGGGGTCTTTGTCCCCTATTGCCTCTACGTGGACGTCTGCTTCGAAAGTTATTGCGTCCTCTTCTTGTAGTGGATTCATCAGAGCTGCCCTCCGAGCCTTCCGAGGAGTTCCAGCCTGTTGACTCATAATCCGAACCTTGATGAGGTGGAGTGTAGTCATCTTTTGAATAGGGGTGCATCCGTTCTTGACTGAATTTCTTCAGATCCTTTCCTTGTTTTTGTAATTTATTCTGCATTAGAAATTCTTGTGTGTCATCCATTTCTTTTGTGATTTTTTCAAGTTTCTTTTTGTAGACTAAGGGATTGATACCTTTCTTCAATTCGTTTTCACAGGTTTGTATTTGAGCTAATAGCGCATCTGAAAGTCTCTTTGCTGTTTTATCTATTAAAACCAAATAGTCTAAAGTACATTTCCATGAAATGGAAGACCAGTCACGGCGAAATGCTAAGTCGTGTAAGAAGATTCTCGGGGCATTACTAACCCACAGACCTCTTGGAGCAGTTTTTGACCTCAGATACTCAGTCATAATGATACCATGTATCGCTGTACGAATTTGTTCTCTTTTCTTCTCGGTTAGCGTGTCCCAGTCATCCGTTTGCGCAAGAGCTTGCGTAAGGTCTGCATTTTGTAACAAAGGTTGTGCTGCTCGAATTTCATCTATATCGCTCCCAGAGAAACTAAGACCAGAATTGTTCTCCATATTCCCGTATTATTGTCCTGAGAAAATCCCTGGGGGGGGGAACTTAATTGTGCTCACCAGGGATCTCAAAAAAACTCCCGCAGCTGCACGCTGCTTAAAGTAGATTAATCAGTCAGTAGGGAGAAGGGATAAGAGGTCCATTCATATCCCCGGTATAGTAATCAGATTTATCAATAGGAAGAATGGACACTTGTAGCTTCATAACCTTTGGTTATACTTGAAACACCCTCATAAACGCCTTGATTTTAAAAGCGGTATATATCTGTTGTCCGCCCCTTATCAGCGTTATGGCATAGTCATCGGGTGCTCAATAACGTGCTATATGCCAGCCTCATCCTGAGGCAACCTCCGGTCTGGGTAGCAGTGCAAAGAAATTGAAATTAAAATTAAAAGACTCTCCCAGATGGAGGGTGCAAAGAAAAAGAGGAAATGACAGTGAGGTTTTTCTTTATAAAAAACAGTAGTTCTCCATACAAAAATCTTTAATATAAATAGAGAGGTAGTGTCAGACTCCACGCTGCAGGATCCGGTTGATGCACATAAAACTCCACCTCCCGACCTCACCAACACACTACTGTTCAAAACACAGTGTGTTCGAGTGATAGGGCGAGGGAAAATAAACAGAACAAGGAGGGGACGGAAGGGGACTGCAGGGAAGGGATAGCTGAAAGACAAGAAAATGGAATACAAGGTTATAAATGAACACAGCTTAACCCTACACTCATTTCATTCTCGCTAACCAAACCACAAGAATCACCTTAATGAAGTAAGTGCGCTCCACCTCTTCCCTGATGAGTTATGTATTTGAACATCAGATTCTTTGATCCCTAGGAAATACAAGAAGCGGTTAACTCCTATACCATACAAGTCACCATGTGAATTCCTTAGTATATCTGGTAACGTACCCCTCCTTGTTTTAGGTCTTATCCAACTTATAAATGTGTTTCCTTCACACAATTCCAAGTGCATCCAATCCAAACAATAAGTATAGTGAAAACGGAAACTAATCCATAAAATGTACCAGAGATAGTTTTCTTATGAGGCACGGCAAGACATAGCTTTCCACTACTGTCCTCCGTTCTGTAACATTTATCCAATAAATCCTCAATAGCTCTTTGCTCCAAACACGGCAAGGTGTAGAGCCCCACAACCTTCCGCTTTGGCACTTGAATCAATAAACACTAGTGCTTTTCTTCGTAGCGGTGGTGCCTAGAGAAAGCCTCTCCACAACACTCCGCTCTCTTAGTATGCAAATGACCCTTGTACTGAACAGCTGTGTCAGTTCCCATTCAGCATACTGTTTCCAAACGAGTACAGAAATACGATTCCACAGAGAGGGTAGCGCAAGAATAACTCGCGCTGCTGGTTACTCACAGGACGCGAGTCGTTATCAGAGGTCCGCTCTCCCTCGCTCTCTCTGCAACGCAGTTCCAGTCTCTGGCGTCTATCTGAGAGCCTAGACTCCAAACGCCTAAAGCTTTCCCGCTACTCGGTAAACACCCGAGACAGCAGGAAACAAAACACGAGCGTCTCCCACACTCGCCAGTAACAATCCTCAGCACATCAAGGGATTCCCTCGTAGGAACAAGAAGACTCACGCCAGAAATCCAACTCCGGTAGAACTAAAGCACAGCTCGACACAAAATCACGAACAGTGTTAACTGGTTCCTCCCAGCTTATATAGGGCCACGCCCACCTCCAGGACTTCTGGGAGATGTAGTTTAAACCTATTAGGCCGGCGCCTTGGCCGTTCCTGACAGGTAGTGTTATTAAAAAGGAATTGCGATATTATGGTCAATTGGGTAACTGGATTACCTTATATCTTTCACAAAACGGTCGACATGTTTCTGCTCCTTTGGCCCAGCCGGGTCTATAGAGCATTCGTCAGGACATACAAAACAAATAAGTACTCACACCATTTGTAATGTTTTCAAAAATGTTAGTATTCTTAACACTTGTTTGTAATGGATTTCTGGAGAGGGAGACAAATTAACAAACATCCATATTTTGCATGTAGACATTATCTCATATAGCACATTCACAATCTTCTAATTCTAGAATGGTGAATACACACATATCTGTATTCTTACTTTGTTGACAGGAACTGAATACAATGGGAATTCTGGAGGTTTGAGTTGGTCAAAGTTTGAACATTATTAGCAATAAGGAGCAGCAAGTCAATATAATGTGTGATTTAAGAAATAGAAAAATGCTGCACAGCGTGCTGACATTATGATGGTCACAAGTAATACTTGACCTGAGTCCTATTGTTAAGCATGACGCAGAAAGAGTTATCAAGGGTGGCACTATCGTGCTGAGTTCTGCTTGGGCACAGCCAAACGTTTTACATGTACAAATGCGCAGTTGGTAACGGGTCACGGAAGTTATAGCCTTTCTGTGACTTTATGCTCCATGTTTGTTAGGTATTGGAGCGTATTTTAGGAAACAGTAGCACAGAGATAGACATTTTTACAGTGCTCGGTATTCAATGAGAAAATGAAACCTTTACCTTCCAAAAATGTATGTTCGAAGTCCTCGGGGTGTATTGATTCCGATTATACCAGAGCTAAATAAAGTATAATGGAATGGTATTGTGAATTAGTTCAAAGTAGGGCAGTTTAATCTTTTAGGGCTGACTCTGCCCCTGGAAGTATGACAAGCCCTGCCTGATCCCATCCTAAATATAGTGTAATAAAGAAAGGACAATGTTTTCTATATATCGATGTTCCCTAAATATGATAACTCTCTCTTCGGGACAGTGATCCCCAAAAAACATGTGTATTAAAACTTCTATGTGCAATAATCATCGCTTTCAAATATTTTCACAATCCCCTAATTTTAAATTCATTTCCTACCATGCTCCGATATATAGAAAACATTGTTTTCTAAACACAACAGAACCAGAGATGTTCTGAAAATTTTTCCCGTTAAGATTGAGAGGCACACAGCAGTCTCGAACTGCCTTTAAATAGCTCCTACCTGCCTATAGTCCTTTCTTCATTACACTATATTTAGGATGGGATCAGGCAGGGCTTGTCATACTTCCGGGGGCAGAGTCAGCACTAGCAGATGGTAATCTCCACACACGCGGGTAAGAATGGCGGCCGAATCTGGCGTTTCTCGAACGGTTTTTCCCTAAAAGATTAAACTGCCCTACTTTGAACTAATTCACAATACCATTCCATTATACTTTATTTAGCTCTGGTATAATCGGAATCGATACACCCCGAGGACTTCGAACATACATTTTTCGAAGGTAAAGGTTTCATTTTCTCATTGAATACCAAGCACTGTAAAAATGTCTATCTCTGTGCTACTGTTTCCTAAAATACGCTCCAATACCTAACGAACATGGAACATAAAGTCACAGAAATGCTATAACTTCTGTGACCCGTTACCAACTGCGCATTTTTACAAAACGTTTTGCTGTGCCCAAGCAGAACTCAGCACGATAGTGCCACCCTTGATAACTCTTTCTGCGTCATGCTTAACAATAGGACTCAGGTCAAGCATTACTTGTGACCATCATAATGTCAGCACGCTGTGCAGCATTTTTCTATTTCTTAAATCACACATTATATTGACTTGCTGCTCCTTATTGCTATTAATGTTCAAACTTTGACCAACTCAAACCTCCAGAATTCCCATTGTATTCAGTTCCTGTTAACAAAGTAAGAGTACAGATATGTGTGTATTCACCATTCTAGAATTAGAAGATTGTGGATGTGCTATATGAGATAATGTCTACATGCAGAATATGGATGTTTGTTACTTTGTCTCCCTCTCCAGAAATCCATTACAAACAAGTGTTAAGAATTCTAACATTTTTGAAAACTACACAAATGGAGTGAGTACTTATATGTTTTGTATGTCCTGACGAATGCTCTATAGACCCGGCAGGGCCAAAGGAGCGGAAACATGTCGACCGTTTTGTGAAAGATATAAGGTAATCCAGTTACCCGATTGACCATAATATCGCAATTCCTTTTTAATAACACTACCTCTCCATTTATATTAAAGATTTTTGTATGGAGAACTACTGTTTTTTATAAAGAAAAACCTCACTGTAATTTCCTCTTTTTTTTTTGCACCCTCCATCTGGGAGAGTCTTTTAATTTTAATTTCAATTTCTTGGCACTGCTACCCAGACCGGAGCACGTTATTGAGCACCCGATGACTATGCCATAACACTGATAAGGGGCGGACAACAGATATGTACCGCTTTTAAAATCAAGGCGTTTATGAGGGTGTTTCAAGTATAACCAAAGGTTATGAAGCTACAAGTGTCCATTCTTCCTATTGATAAATCTGAGTTATCAGTTTATTCTATCACCCATTCTACAACCCCCTGTTTCTAGGCTGGGACCTTCAGTTGGCAAATCTGTGTTCGAGGAGCCTCAATCTTAGTGCAGTTCACTTGAATCAATTGGACTAACGCATCCGAAAAGAATGGACGCAAAGCGGGACCCTTCAGTAAACAGGTTGTGTGCAAGTAAAACAGAGTCAACTGCTGCACTACGCAGGGCCAACCCAGCCTCTCATCTTTGTGAGATCCCATGATAAATAGCAAGTGAGAGCAATGTGTAAGAATAGTATACAGAGATTGTCTATCCATAGAACTTTGAATAAACTTGATCTCTCTGGGGTTCGAAAGCTCAGTGTTCTGCTGAAAGAGTCAAAGGTGATTTACATTTACCTTCCTATGGGCTAAATAGCACATATTTTAAGAGGCATCCAGTCACGATTGCACATTTCAAACAATACTGATTTTTCAGTCTATATAACGCTAAGCAAGTTAACACCCACACTTATAACGGAAATCTTGAAACTACAAGTCTCAGAATGACCAGTGCATAATAATACCAAGTTTTCCATCAGAGAATAACAGACTCTGTTACTGAATTCTACCTTTAACATATCCAGTTTGGATCCTAAGGGTTGGTTGCTGTGGCAGAAAAGTGCAGATTCTTGCCAGCATCATTTTCTGGGTTTAGCTCCAGGTTACACAAGGTCAGGGTGGATCCCCGTTTTGAAAGTGGCCATTCTGTGACTACCTATTCTGTAGGCAAATTATGTCCGAGTTGGCTCAAACATTCCACTTTGGCGTCAGTTAAGCTGCATTTATCTAAATTGACTGATGGTGTTGATCTAAATAATTTTGTGAAAGGCCGGCTTCCGGCAGATCTAAAAGGTGGATATATTGCTATTTACAACGAAGTCTGGAAACTGTCCCAAATTGAGGCGACTTCCCGCATTAGCGCAATAGCTCAAGCAAATTTAGAAAAGGTGCTAGCAGTTGTAGATAACAGCATTAACAAGCTTTCTTCCCGCATTTACACGTTAGATAATATTGTTTCATCTGTTGTTGATATCGTGCAAGAAGAGGTGTCTGTTTTGTACCATGGCCAAAATCAATTGCGTTCTATTATGCAGTTTGCATGGACCTTGCAGACCTTGAAATCTGGAAAAGTGCCATGGTACTGCACGAATACTTCCTCATTATTTGGCCTGTTTAATTTGACTGAAAAGCAACGTTTTATGTCTATGAAAGATGCAACTTTTTCTATGTTACATATTGAAAAGTTAGAACTGTTACCATTTTCTGTGGCTGAGACAAATTCTGCTTCGTGGCTTATCCATGGGTTAATAACTTGACCTTTTCCCCTTTTCAAATTCGAGGCCTGTATGAAGTACTATGATATAGGCAGATATGAACCGCTGGGCACCGCTTATCTTCATGAAACTTGGTCGCTACCTTTTACCTATAGGTGCCTTAGGGAGGGAAAAGAGGTTTACTTGAATGGGGAGGTTTGCATTACAACACCAGATCACTCATTAATGTGTAGAAATATCCAATTACATGGCACTTGTAACCAGACTGCGCCAAATTTAGCCTGTATTTTGAAAGGTACACCAGCACCTGTTATGTTATCATACCCACATTCACATTACTGGCAAACGGGAGTTATTTACTTTTAAATAATGAAGATTGTTGTGGGATGGTAGTCGGAATTCCTCACGTGGTTACGATAAGTGAGCGTGTAGTTTGTTGTAAAAATTTAATGTTTCCTCCTCCGCATGGGAAGCTTGATGTTTCCATCTGGCTGACGATTCCGACCTTGAAAGCAAAGCTCAACAAGATGAGTCGTATAAGAGCTCTATTGTCTCAGAAAGAAGTCGCACTCACATCTGCTCGTGAAACATTTGTCCTTCACGTGGCAAACACCCGCACAGAGGTACATGCTTTATTAAACACGGATTTCCCCTTGCATTTCGGTGAATTAAATCACACTATCTTTAATGCATCCTCCACCACAGGGCTGGCTCACTTTTTTAAAGTTGTTAGCAGTGGCCTGGTGACTTCTTTTCAAACTATATTTGGTGTGTTCCCGGCATTTTGTCATTCGTTTTTTTCCAGCCTGTTTGATGGATTTCCCATAATGCTCGCTCTATTTGGAGGCGTACTTCTGTTGTTTTGTTTGCTTCAAAATGAATGCACGTCCTGTGTTGCACGAAGATCTGTCACGACTGTTGTTGCTCCACAACCAAATGCTTGAATATTATGGTGCGTTGCCTCTTGCTACATTGAGTGCAGCTTGTGGATTATCGTTTCGATTTTCCTTCTTTACATGCATCCAGCCTGTCTTTCATTGCCTGAGTTGCGATTTTGACTGGGCCCTGGATTTGTGTCTCTCCCAATGCGGAATACGATCAACTGATGAGCCTCTTAGTTGCTCATGAATTGTTTTGTTCTGGTGGAGGGATTATGGCCTTTGCAGCGATGCATGGAATCCTGGGACGTTGGAATGTTTTCTCAGCAGCGCAAGATTTCTTGGCACGCAGCTTCATTGAAGACACACCGAGTTGCCCTCTGATGGTGCTAGAGGCTCCGGTAATTGAAGAACATGTATGTTCTTTCCCTTTGCTGAATTGGATGGCTGAAATGTTTTCGGATGAGAACAGTGACTTCCTATTGGAGGCTGTTGCTACATATTTTGCATATACATTGTTCGATTGAGACGTGTTATCGCTTCTCTCTCTTCCATGACCGAGGTCACATGTTGGACATCAGATAATTTTTTTTTTCTTCTTCATTTTTTTCTACCCAGGCCTATTGACGTCCCTATGTACATGGCTAGAATTGCTTAATTTGAAGTACATTCAATGTATGGAGGTTTGTTCCCGTTTTTTTCACTGTGGCAATTTGAACTTGGTTCTGACTGTTGTTCTTGAACTCTGCTTTTCTAATTTTCCCCTTTCTTATCCGTGCTCAGATCAAGGGAGGTTGTCATAGGGATGAGCCTTGCATTTACACTGTGTTAAGTTGGCATGAGCTTATTAGAAGTTTAAACGCCATTTTTCCTTTCTGCTGCCTTTGCACAAGGCACACATTATAATAAATGTTTAGAGTTTAGCAGAGTGTTTTGCTTCACACGAGAATAATATGTTTTTCTATATTAGCAGCCTTGCTTGGTAAGCTTTGTCTGAACAGTGAGTGCCGAGGCATTCAAGGTTATTTCAACACAGGGGTTGTTGTTCGGACTGATCAGTGCACGTTCTAGACATAACATATATGCAGCTGTGGTCACCTCTGATTTTGGCGCGTTTA
Source organism: Lissotriton vulgaris (assembly GCF_964263255.1). NCBI lineage: Eukaryota > Metazoa > Chordata > Amphibia > Caudata > Salamandridae > Lissotriton > Lissotriton vulgaris. The sequence continues at coordinate 1,644,416,620 of NC_141687.1, forward strand.
ATAATGCACTGCGTAGGCATGATCACATACCCTTGGAGAACTTTCGCATGCAGAGAGCTGGTGCAGAAACTGATGTGATCCATGTCTGCTAGGACCAGAGGTATGGGGTCGCCCTTGTAATCCCAAGAGACCTTCTATAGATATAAAATAACTTACTAGCAAGGGAGGGTGAGATATAGGTGTATTCTAACCTGTTTTCCATTTAGCATTGTAACATGCTTTCTCCCTTTTTATATTATGGAATAGTAACTATGCTGATAATCTTGTTGCTTATAATATGTCTGCTTGTATTAGCTAATGTACTGCACATGAGAGCACGGCATTAGAAATAAATATTTCAAACTTGCTCGTGTCTCTTGTTACTCCCTGTTTTGTACTGGTATGAGAGTATAACGAAAGAGTGTTCATGTGTTCCACATTGCCTGAGGTATTCTAAGTTCCATGTTCTGGGTTGTATAATCATTGGGGCTATGAAAGAACCAATGAGACACTGATTGCTAGTCTGGTACGGGATTTTGGATACTAAGGTGAATTTTGGTACACCCTAGTTCACTGAGGTTCCAATTTTCTATGCACTGTTCTGTGTATGAGCAGAATCCCTGCTACAAAGGCAAGAGAAGTTCAGGAAGAGTCAAGAGAGGTACAGAAAGTCAAGGGAGGTGTAGAAAGAGGCAATAGGGGTGCAGAAAGAAAAGATTGAACTGCAGAAAGAGGCAAGAGGGGTGCAGAAAGAGGCTAGAAATGTATAGAAAGAGGCAAGAGAGGTACAGAAAGAGGCAAGAGAGGTGCAGAAAGAGGCATGAGGGGTGCAGAAAGAGGCACGAGATGTGCATAAAGAGGCAAGAGATATGCAGAAAGAGGCAAGAAGGGTGCAGAACAAGCAAGAGAGATGCAAAAAGAAGCAAGAGAGGTGCAAAAAGAAGCAAGAGAGGTGCAGAAAGAAGAGCGTGAGGTGCAGAAAGAGGCAAGATAGATACAGAAAGAGGCAAGAGAGGTACAGAAAGAGGCAAGAGATGTGCAGAAAGGGGCAAGAGAGGTGCAGAAAGCGGCAAAATAAAGTGCATAAAGAGGCAAGAGAGGTGCAGAAAGATTCAGGAGAGGTGCAGAAAGAAGCAGGAGAGGTGCACAAAGAGGCAAGAGAGGTACAGAAAGAGGCAAGAGAGGTGCTGAAAGAGGCAAGAGAGGTACAGAAAGAGGCAACACCACCCTCCAACTCTAACTTCCCCCTCCAACTACACACTCCAACTCCAACTCCACCCTCCAACTCCAACTCCAACTCCACCCTTCAACTCTACCCTCCAACTCCAACTCCACCCTCCAAAGGAGGAGTTGGAGTTGGAGGGTAGAGTTGGAGTTGGATTGTGGAGTTGGAGTTGGATGGTAGAGTTGGAGTTGGATGGTGGAGTTGGAGTTGGAGGGTGGAGTTGGAAGGTGGATTTGGAGGCTGGATTTGTAGTTTGAGGGTGGAGTTGGAGTTTGAGGGTGAAGTTGGAGTTGGAAGGGGGAGTTGGAGGGTGGAGTTGGAGGGTGGAGGGTTGAGTTGGAGTTGGAGGGTGGAGTTGGAGTTGGAGGCTGGAGTTGGAGTTGGAGGGTAGAGTTGGAGGGTGGATTTGGAGTTGGAGGGTGGAGTTGGAGTTGGAGGGTGGAGTTGGAGGGTGGAGTTAGAATTGGAGTGTGGAGTTGGAGTGTGGAGTTGGAGGGTGGAGGGTGGAGTTGGAGGGGGGAGTTGTTTACTTAGCCTTGAAAATGTGTGGGACAATATCCCTTTGTGGTGACGAAACAGTGTTGGCTGGCTAAGAATTCCATACAGCAACAAGAATAAAGAAAAAGAGGACTGCAACAACTTTCTTCTAATTTTGTGTATACACTATCAGATTCAATATTGTTTTACCGTGTGGACGTGTGCTGGGGATTATGTATATTAGTTTGTGTTGGCCTAGGCGACATCATAGGGACATTGGTGGTTCTCTCTACCCAACAGCACCGTCATCCAATACCAGTTAGCACAAACGTATGTGTGTTTTCTCCCGAGTGGCGCCATCATACCTATAACATACCACTGACTTGCATTACTTCTATGAATGGAGCCTACTTGCGTAGGGTAGTGGAATAAAGGAAGGTGGCAGCTAACAGTTGCCTGTGAGAGTGGAGACCTCTTTAAAGTGCACCCCAAGTGTTATATGTAAACCCCAACCAGACCAATCATGCAGGATTTGACATTCAAGCTGGATTTGACACTGGGATGCCAAAAAAGATTCTCACAGCACCACCCTGCATATTCTTTCAAGCTGTGAGAGTTCACTCTCTGCCCATTCATGTCAGCCTATTGTTTGCTTTTGGGAAGCAATCCACATCCAATCACACCTATTCAAATACTAATTTCTGGCTGTCAGAAGCAGAGAGTAAATCCAAATGGGAATCCAGAGGCTTTAGGCAGGAAAAAGGGCACTTTGTAAAAGTACCTCTTCCGGAATATTTATAATAAACCTGGCTTCACCACTGAATTGGATTTTTATTAGGCCTGGGTGGTAAATTCTGTTCCGTTCGTGGAATTTGGGTAATTTCGCGTTCACAGAAAACGCAAAATTGGCCAAAATTCTGCGTTCCGCGACTTTGCGAAATTTTTTGCTTGTTCGCGTTCTCAAATGCGTGTTTGCAAGATATTTCCCCCGAGCACGCAAACAGCGATTACAAACAGTAAAAAAGCATCACGAACAAGCAATTCCGCGTGTTCGTGAAATTTCTGCGTGTTCACAGAGATTTTTGACCGTTTCGCAGAGATTTGCGTAACACGATTACGCAAATTCCGCCCACCCCTAATTTTTATTAACTATTGAGCAAAGTTGTTTCATTATTTTGGTAGTTGGTTCGTAACCGAAATTAGCATTAATAAATGTAATAGTGTAACCTAGTATTTTCCTATGGATACCACATGACAATAGGTTTGTTATTGTTATTGTTATTTTAATTTTATAAGGCGCACAGCTACCCTAGGGCTTCCCGGCGCCACCTGAAAAAGTGCAAAGAAAAAAGGAGAGCAACATTTTAAAATAACCAAGTTTTTATACCTCACCTAAAGATCTCATAGGAAGATTCTTTTCGAAGGCCTGCCGGAAGGGAGTTCCATAAAGAAGGACCCAGATAGGAAAAAGAGGGATCGCCCATACGCACTAGTCGCATTCTAGGAATGACAAACTTCCCCTGGGTAGTTGATCGAAGTGAGCGGGAAGAAACATAAGGATGAACAAGGGACATCAAGTAGGGGGGAGCCTTGCCGGGTTTTATCTTAAACAGAAGACTCAAAGCCTTTAACTTAATGCGACATTCAATCCTGAGCCAATGAAGTTCTCGAATTGATCCTGAGATAGACGCAGTTTTGGGGATCTTACAAAGCAGCTTTGCTGTGGCGTTTTGTACTAACTGCAGCTACCGTAGCACTTCCTTAGAGGCACCCAAGTACAAGATGTTAGTATAGTCCAACCTTGAGGTTATAAGCGCCTGGACCACTGTACGTTAGGCGGAAGAAGGTAACATCCATGAGATTTTTTTTAGCCATCTAAGGATAGTAAAGCAGGTAGAGGCTACTCTACCTGCTTGCTGCTTCATGGACAATTTGTCGTTGATAAGAACACCCAGATTTTGAACTTGATGTTTGGGTTGCGGGACTGGACCCATTTCTGCGAGCCAATGTTGTGGACCCCACAAGTCCTTGTTATTGCCCACGACCAACAGTTCTATTTTCTCTCCGTTGAGTTTTAATAGGTTGGTATGCATCCACCCAGCAATAATCCTCAAGCCATCCTGAAGTAGCGATGGTTTGAAAGTTTTCCCTGTAAGGTTTTGTTTAACACTACATTTCTACATGTCCTACTTTAAATTAGATGCACCCTGCCTTATGGCCTACATAGTGGTGTGTAAGGAGTTTCTCCTTACCTAATGCACGCATGCGGGCTCTCTTGCAGCAGCTGTTGTTCTCTTCAGCTGCCACACATCTCCTCTCCCTACATGTTCACTGAACTGATTTGTCCTATAATGAGGGCGCAATGGCATCCTCACTGGTGGCCATCTTAGGATCAAGCACTAGTTGCAGTGGGGGTTTAGGGAGGTGGGAGTAGAAACTCCATATACTTACAGTAATTTATTTGAATAAGACATATACAAGAGGTTTATTATGATCATTTTATTGAAGTAAGTTATGTTACATATTCTTACTCTTTTCCCTATTCAAAATGGCCAAACCTTTTTACTCCTAGAGTTATGTCATATCCTGTTATCTGCTATATAAGGGCTCCATTTTTTGTTTCTGTACCACTACTCGCTCACTGGACCTGTGTTCTCTCCAATTCCTGGGGTCTATACTCCTTGCACCTCTCTGATTGGCCTGGACAATCTGAAGAGCTTTTTGGCTTCCAGTAGTTTCCCTCCTTATTGATTTATTTTCTGGAGCATTGCAAGACTTCCTGTTGCAACCTGGCATCTGGCACTTGCTCTGAGGATAAGAGGCCTTTTCTTTGAGCTAAATAGACACTACAAGCAGCGCCCAGAAGACCTGAACTTGACAGGGTTACTTAAAAATATTTAAAAGAAAGATTTCGAGTTCTGAAAAGGGTTATATTAACAGGATAAATTTGTAGTTTAAAACTGTAACAGCCAGTCATGTTTGCACCGTCACATTAGTGGATTGCACAATGGGTGCTGAAGTCCACTAGTGACATTAACTTGCAGGCCCCAGGTACACTTTGTATCATATACTAGAGACTTATAGGTAAGTTAAATATATCAATTAGGAATAGGCAAAATCAACCATGTTTAACGGGCGAGCAAAGGCACTTTATTGCTGGTTATCAGGGGTAAAGTGCACGGAATTCTACAGCCAAGAAATATGTAGTCCAGCAAATGGCAACAGATATGGGGTGACCCTGCAGAAAGCGAAAATTTCAGACAAGTGCAGATTATGAAAGCCAGGGGTGCATCCAAGCGGTCAGAGAGTGCAAAGGACATACCGAAGAACCGGGGAGCAACATGAGACTTCTTTGGGGAAGGTCAAGTTGTGGGGGAGGTACCTGAGAAACACAGTGGCCAAACTCTCCCTTTAACTCTGAAGCAATGTAACTGTATATTAAATTGGTGCAATTACAGACTTGCACCCTGTTGTCACCAGGTAACTGGGCTTTTGATCCAAATGACTGGAAAAAGAAACATAACACGATTCAAAATCGTATCCAGGTACAGACTTATGCGGTCTTTGTCATAGACCTTAAGTCAGGTGAACACAATGATACTGGAACACCGTTCTCGTTTGTGTATTTCTTTTATTACAGTGCTATTGTTTTCTTGAGATGAAAATTGAAACAACAATTTCCATAAGTGATTGTTTGAGTTATCAACCACTAGTAAGCAGGCACACAAATCACCAGGATGATCCTTCCACTAAGTTAGTAGTTCTGAGTTGAGTTCTATAAGTATGGAACCCTTTTGAGTGAACCTGGCAATGGTGCAACAAACAAAATGAAAATTGTGTATTGTGTGTCTCCCTTCTATCCAGCTGCCCCACCCTCCAAAAAACAAAAGGGCTAAATCTGGTGGTCCCAGCTGCAATCTGGCTCTTGCTGACTCGTGCTAGTGGAACACAGTTGTCACTTTATACATTTATGGGTACATTGAAGGTGCAGTTATATTTGAGTAGATCATAAGCAAACTGTTTGGCTTTTTTATCTTTCAAGTAAGAGGTGATCACGACCACCTAAAGTTAAAAAGGATATCCCACCTAAAAGGGATATCCCAGAAAAAGGGTCTGGTTGATTTTCTCTACGAACCTGATAATCTAGAGTTCCAATATGCAGATATAGCATCCCATGACCCTTTGCATTCCCCACCAGCAAGCCCCCTTCCTGTCCAGTAATAAACACCTGCAATAAGACACCACAGAGGTGCCGTGAGATAAGTTGGACACAGCTTGGCCAATGAGCACACAGCATGCTCCTCCTTTTATCTATCATTGTGTATGACTACCAGTATATTCGACGATCCTGCCCCCTTGCCCAGTATCTGAAATCACTCTAGAAACTTACCACATGATAAATATGGGCTGCAGACCGTGTAAAGTGTGCTGCCTCAATGTGCATATGGTTATTTAATAGAGGGGGTTTTCAAGTTCTCCTGTGAGAGTTATCAAATGCACTTTGTTAGAGTGGACTGCCAATGTCTCTTTCAGGGTTGCCTACAGCCGGTTTTCGCAATATCTGAAACGACTCGTCAGTATTAGTCGTCCACGCATTTCGAACCTCTCGTTTGATTTGGGTTCTCATCAGGACCCTGAGTGGTTGATTCTGTAGGATAATGAATAAAGTTGGAGTTGGGTACCCATCTGTAGTTCTGTGATTTTGTGGTTGGGCTGTAGTATCTGGTCTTGTGAATTATGACAAAGCATTGTTTAATTTGTAGCACTTAAAGCCAAGAGTAATAAACTACAATCAGCAACTTCAAGTGACACTGCATTTATGTTCTTCCTCTCATCATATTGTAAAGCGCTCTGATATCCTTCAGGGTCTTGTTTGCGCTATATAAAACTTTATAAATAAATAAAATAAAAATCAAGGAAACTAAACAGCATCATGTGTATGTATAAATTATTTACATTTTTCAAATATTAAAAAAACCTTCTTTCCTTCCCAGCCCTTCTCCCTCTGACTCATCCTAAACCTTCTGGGTACTTTGAACTCCAAAACATCCTTTTCAATCTTCCCCCTTCTTTTTAGGGCTCGCCTATTATATCCCGCAGGGATTAATAGGCGAGACTATAGGGGCTAAACTAAGAGCTAAACTAATCTCTCAAAAAAGCGGATTTCCAGAAGTGCATGTGGTCTCGTGAACGCACTTCTATCGCCTGCCTGCCTGCATCAAAGCCAGCCATCTGTTGCTTCACTTCAAAGGGATCCGCTCCGCCCCCTGCTGCATCAAAGGCTTTCATTTCGCAGCTGCGTTCTTCACACTTTTCACGGCCGCCAGGCCGTGTCTCACATTTCTCCTCCCCCTTCCACCCCTGCTGTTGCTGCCCACTGCCTCCCCATGTCGCACTTTCATTTTAATGGCAGCTTTGCTTTTCTTTATATCAGCTTTCCTTTCCATTTATCACTGCTGCCTTACTTTAAACGTTTCACAGCTTGTTTAAAATGTTTACATCAAAAGGTCTCTCTCGCTTGTGTGCTGCTTCCTCTGTCGAGCAACCCCTCTCCTGTGCTCTGTGTTGTTTCCAGCTTTGCTTTTCTTAATATCGGCTTTCCTTTCCATTTATCACTGCTGCTTTAATTTGAACGTTTCACAGCTTGTTTAAAATGTTTACATCAACAGGTCTCTCTCGTTTGTGTGCTGCTTCCTCTGTCGAGCAACCCCTCTACCGTGCTCTCTGTTGTTCCCTCATCTCCCTCTTTTCCAAGTTCTAATTTGCTTTTCCCGTCTCTCCCAGCTGGTTTGTATATATTTGCCTCCTAGTGGCTTAGCCTTAAGCGCCTTTATTTGTGACTTCCATGTTCGCACACTCCAAGTTGCTTTGTCCCACCCTTGCAGTCAGTAACCTTCTTTTTTTATTTTTCGGGTGGGCTCAGCAACTGCAATTTGTTGCCTGGCCGCTCTACTGTGTAGAAAGTGCTATTGTGCAACTAAAATTAAACTCGTTTTTTACCCCGATCCAAATTGCCATTTTATTTTTATTGGTAAACAAAAAAGATAAAGATAGAGCCTGCTTCATTTCCAGAAACAGTCACTTGATCACATACGTTTTTCCCCCTATTTTATTCCACAGCATCGGTCAAAATGCTTGTTACATTGTAAAAATTATGGATACAGAGAATTTCTTCTTATTGGTTCTACTAAGTTTAAACTTTTTGCTTGAAATTTGATTTTTTGTGCCATGACCGAGAACAGAATCATCAACTTAAATTGTTTTAAAAGCAAACGAAGGAAGCTTGTCCTCTTTGCGTTCCAACTTACATGTCTCCTCTCCATGCTCCTCCATTCTTTCCTTAAAAGGCTCCGCTCCCCGCCCCCCCCGCCTGCACCACTCTCCTACTTCTCCTCCCACGGCCGTCCTTTCCGCCCTCTATTCGCTGCAGCACATGGCACTGCTTACATTTAGAACCGTCTAGTTTCATTTCTGTATCCCTGCCTCCTGTCTGTTCCATCTTCGCTTACTGCTTCACCCCAGCTTCCTGTTTCTTCCCTTCTTCAGCGAACAGTTTCCAGCTGCAGGGAACCCTGCACTCACCCTCATGTTTGCTCCAACTCCACGCGTCCTACCTGCCAAGCTCCTGCTGTCCGCCGAGCTCCCTGATATTTGTCATTAAGCGCATCGCTTGCACTTGTTTACGGTCCAATATTTGTGTCCACCTTCTTAGAAAATCGCCCACATCCTTAATAAATGCATCCATGCAGGCCAGTACATTTTAACGGAGAGTTTGAGTTGTTTCAGCTTTTCATTGCCAGAGAACTCTCCCACCTACAGCAGGCTGAGAACCAATAAGCACATAACCCTTTAAGATGGTTACAGTGTCTGTGGGCCTAAATTAAGCTATTACTAGCACAACACCGAAGTATTTCACTATATAAAGCTGTCATCTTTTGCTTTGTATTAGCAATACATGTGTGAAGTTGATTTGTAACAGTTTATTTTGCATAGATTTACTTTGCAGAGCTGATCTGCATTATTGGGCAACGTCTTATACCTACACTGCAGTGAAACATTCGGATGTATTACTAAGAGTGGTTTCAAGAGGAGTGAATTATAGAGGGCGCCTGCTGGATGTTTTTGCCATCTGTTCAATAGTTACCGGAGGCAGCGCTTTATCTTTTGCCTTCAGACATCTGCTGCTTTCTATTTTTTATTTCAGTTGATTTTTCTTCAGTTTCTAGTAGGTGAATGTTTTTTAAGCCACCAGGGTGATTGAACTATGGAGGTTTAAATCTATATGTGGTGGCCATATTTTATTAATATTGAAGATCTCTTTTGGTCTCCATTGATGCATATTGAAGCTTAATATTGGTAAACTTGTGCGTTTTGGCCTCGGTTTTAACATTCCCTTTTCTTGAAAGCAGATACGTTTTTTATTGGCTGTATTACAGATTTGTACTTGTTTTCTTGTCTTGCCTTCTGCTCCCCTGATTGCCCTCGTTTTCTTGCCATCTGCTTCCCTGATTGTACTCGTTTTTTTTGCCTTTTGATCTCCCACTCCATTCATCCATCCCCCCCACTCCATCCATCCATGCCCCCCACTCCATCCATCCACCCCCCCACTCCATCCATCCATCCATCCCACTCTATCCATCCATCCATCCCACTCCATCCATCCATCCCCCCACCCCATCCATCCATCCCCCACTCAATCCATCCATCTCCCCACTCCATCCATCCATCCCCTCACTCCATCCATCCATCCCGCACTCCATCCATCCATCCATCCATTCCCCCGACTCCATCCATCCCTCCCCACCCCACACTCCATCCCTCCCCCGCCCCACACTCCATCCCTCCCCCACCCCACACTCCATCCCTCCCCAGGCGCACACTCCATCCCTCCCCCAGCCCACACTCCATCCCCCCCCCGGCCCACACTCCATCCCTCCCCCGGCCCACACTCCATCCCTCCACCGGCCCACACTCCATCCCTCACCCGGCCCACACTCCATCCCTCGCCCACACTCCATCCCTCGCCCACACTCCATCCCTCGCCCTCTTGCCCTGCCTCTATCTCTCACCCTGCCTCTATCTCTCGCCCTCCCTCTATCTATCTATCGCCCTCACTATCCATCGCATCACCACAGCATCACTCAGGGGCACCACAACATCACTATGCGCTACCACAGCATCACTGAACGCACCAGAATCACTCGTCGCCGCAAAAACATCATTCAGAGCCTTCACAGCATCAATCTGTGCAACCATTCAACAACAACTGATTCAAATATGTTCTCTCAATGTTTCAAACTTTATTACAAATGTCACAAGAAAATGTTAATATTTCACTTCTGTTCTTGTATTTTCATCACAATAAAATACACTAAACATAATCTTCCAAAAAGTTATTTGTAAAAGTTTAAGCTATTGCCATTATAAATTACAATAACTTTTATTTAAATATTGAAAAATATACAACCCATTGTTATTTTTAATATTAATACATCTAAGTCAATACAACACATATTGCATTACAAATACTATAGGTGTCACGTTTGCAAAAGTTAACACTATTGGCATTGTAAATGACAAAGTTATTAATTTCGCTATTTTCAAAACAAAAACATAAATAAAAAATGTGTCATTTACAATACTAATACCTCTAACTTTACTAATGCGAGCCTTATTGCATTGCAAATGCTTGTTAAATCTTGCCACTCAACTAACAAGCACACACGACCATTACTTACAAAACAACTTACTGCTTCTCCTTTTTAAATCCACTCCTATCATTCTATCCCTACAGCAAACGCTGCTAAACACACAAGAAATCAGGAGCACAATTCTAACACAGGTAACACACAAGAAAAAACAATACAAACATTTGACTAACCTACTAATTACTAATCTTGGGCTCCGGAGTAGTTAGCATGCTACTCACTGCAAAAAGTGCTTCAATGTCTCGTCAGGGGTCTAAAGCACTATATAAATACATTTACAATGTACAAATGGTCCACTAAACTGTAGTAAGAAAAGAAACTGTGTGTGGTGGTCTGCACCTTCTTGTCAGTCACTGATTCCTGGTTCTAGAATGTGGTGAAGGTTGCCTAGCACTGTTTGAACTGTGAGAGCAGTTTTTTTTAAAACATATTTTTATTGACATTTTGCATTTACTCTGACATTTTGCATCATGTAACAAGTCATCAAACAACATATCCTGGTCGTTTACACATAATACGTTGTTAATCACACAGTTTTTAGTCCAGTGTTTTGTAACTGTGGAAGTGTTTCCTTAGGGAATTTCTAAACATAACTGGGGTGAAGAAAAACTGGGGGGTGTTCATGGAATCTTGGTTACAGGTGTCGTCTGAAATCGCTGGGTGGCACATGCCCTGGTGGATGGTGAGTCCACATATTTCTAGGGGCGGGAAGCTGGGACCATGGTTGATCCGAGCCGAGCCTTTGAGGTCCGGCCGTCCACCGAGGCATATAACGTAGCACTTAAGAACTAATGGCTTTCTATACACATTGCGGGAGGAGATCTGGCGTCCATGGTCGTGGTCTGTGTCTGTGGTTGTGCGTTTTGTGGCGTATGGGGGCCACCTTGCGAGTCGTCATGGGTCAGTGGTTGTTTGAATTGGTTCAGTAGGGTAGCCCAGTCCAGTGATATGGGGTGTTTGCGCATCCCTTTTATCTCTTCTTCCACTAATGCCCATTTTTTAACTGCCCCTGCCCAAGCAACGACCGGGGGGCTGTAGAAGACCGCCAGTGCATGGCAATGTTGCATTTGACCAGTAAAATGGCTAGTGAGGCAAATCTGAGAGACACTTTGTGTTGTTTTCTTTTCTGATAAATATCCAGTGCACAGGCTTCCCATGTATTTAAGTATGTGAGTCCAGTAAGATCTCTGAGTGATTTATGTACATGTTGCCAGTATGAGTGTAGTGTGGGGCAGCTCCAGAACATGTGCTGGAAGTCTGTCACTCGTGAGCGACACCTGGGGCATAGGAACTGGGTGTCGGGATAAAAGCGTTGGAGGCGCGCTGGTGTCAAATATGCTCTATGTAAGATGTAGAATTGTATAGTTTTGAAACGCGCATTACGTGACACCTATTGAACTGTGAGAGCAGTTATGCCTGACTAGCTGCTGGATGGGGTCTCAAAGCTTCTTCCTTCTTGAATCAAGTCTACTCACTTTATCTACCTTAGCTTGGACCTTTGATTGTGAGAGACATACTTCTACATTTTGACAACAATTTACCTACGCAAATTCAGAGACCCCAACAGCCTATTTCTAAAGAAGACATCTCTACAATTTACTACTTGTAACGGCTACCTCTCCTACCTCCCGGTGGGCCGATATTTATCTTCTTGTTCATCTGATGAAGAGGGGAAGGTTCCTGTGGTTTCCGGCATCCTGCTACAGCGGCGGCCATCTTGGGTATTTCATACTAGCCTGACTTCCTGTGCGGCCTTATGCTTGTTGCCTGACCCCAACGTTGTCAAGTACATACGCGGCGGCCATTTTCTGCTTGCCGGTGACCAACATTATATTGAGTAAACCCAGCAGCCATCTTCGAGGGATCTTCCTGTTTGGGCTGGCAGTTGTAAAGTTGTGCGCTGACACGCACAGCTGATCTTTCATTTCTTCAGTGCGGATTCACTTTCAAGTAATGTTTCTACCTACGAGCTGATGCGCACAGCTTGTATTATTTCATCATTTGTTGTGCGCTGATGCGCGCAGCTCTTTTCATCTGGCATCACCACTTCAGAGATCATCTAGTGGTACATTCCATGATACTCACGGCAGAATTCCATTGTTGACGACTTCACTCATGTGCTGAGGCGCACACTCTGTTCTTTTATTTCATGCACATTACGCACCGATTGGCAGTGTTTTTATTATTCATGCTTGTTACTCACATTAGCTGTGTTTCTGCCACTGAGTTATTATAATAAGTCTTTCCTCAAATAGATGTGTGTCACTCTCGCTGATACACACAGCATATTACTTTCTGACTCTCATTTTATGTGATAGTACAACATTACAAGGATAATGCAAAATGTTCCAGCGCCACCTTTTTTTTCTCTCTTCCCCAGGAGTACTTCCAATACTCTGGCAAAAGTGGAAGAAGGTGTTTTCTCACTATGCTCGAGTCTGTGGTACCTCCCTCAGTGCAGATACGAAAACTTCTCTGCTAATGCACTGCCTAGGTTCTGAGGGTCAGGAAGTATTTGAGTACCTACCTGATCTCACTGATAGTGATTCTGCATCGCTTAATAAGTACGAATTTTGTGTCAAAAAGCTTGATTTACACTACCTTCCTAAAATAAGTATTGTGCTTGAACGCTATCATTTTGGTAGAAGGATGCAGAGGCAGGATGAGTCGGTGAAGCAGTATATAACAATTGTGCACAAGTTTGCCTCAACCTGTAACTTTGGTGCCACATTGGAGGAACGCCTGAGGGATCAGTTTATGTTGGGTTGTGTTCAAGACAAGACTAGGGATGCTCTATGGCAAACGAACGATCTCTCTCTAAAAGAGGTTATTACCATCGCAAAGAGACATGAACATTCGAAAGCAAGTGTTGACATCATAAAGAAAGAATGTCTTGTGATAAGAACGATTACTCTGAGGTCAAGGTTGTTTCTGATAAGTCCATTAAATCTAAAAGTGTCTTAGATCAAAAACCTTCTTATCAACCTCAAATAACCTCTTACCAAAATCAAAGGCCTTCTTATCAAGGTCAGAGATATTTTTAATCCAAAGCAATTTAAAGGCAAGTGTTAAAGGTGTGGTGACTCTGGTCACATGGCTGATTTTAAGAACTGTCAGGTTGGAAAGTCATTTGCAAAATGTGTGGTGAGAAAGGTCATGTTTTCAAATGATGTAGATCTGGTAAAGATCACAAGTCTGTCAAAGAAGTTGATGTGTATGATGACAATGCTTAAGCAGTTATTATTTGTCAGGTTTCAGGGAATAAGCCTGATGGTCCTTATGAGGATGTTTTAGTTAAGGATGCATCTGTCAAAAAGCTGTTCGACTCTGGGGCCAAGATTACACTTGTCCCAAAGTCTTTCATGAGAGTAATTTACAAGATAAAGTTGTCCTTAAAAAACCTGACATCAGACCAAAGGGATATGGTGGAGTCACCATTGACATACTTGGTTACTTGTGAGGGTCAATTAATTTCAAGGGGAGCGTGATCAATAGAAAAATGTATTTGTCAATGAAAGGTGACTCACTCATAAGTTGGTTTCACCAAAGAGATCTGCATGTATTTCTTGATTCCAACGAAGATCCTCGGGTCTGTCTGAAAGAGTTGCCGCCTGTTAGGGTGGTTGACTATTTGGTTCATGATTTGATTAGATATTTCCTGCTGTTTTCGCAAGTGACCCAGTCTGTTTTAAAAAGTATGTACATCACATAACACCTAAGCAAAATATTATCCCTAAGGTTGCCAAATTAGGAGTGTTCCTCTCTTAGTGAGAGAGAGCATGAAGTGTGAGCTGAAAAAACTCCTGACCAGTGGTATCATTCGAGAAATTGTGGCAAGAGTGGGTCTCTCCGGTAGTGATGGCACGTAAGGCCAATGGTGAGGCCCGACTCTTTGTGGACTTGAGGGAAATCAACAGAGCAGTGGTTGTTGACCACTACCCTCTACCCAATATTGCTAAAATTGTGTGTTCCCTTGAAGGGGAAAAGCACTTTTCTTCATTGGGTTTTGTGGCGTTCTAATCTAGGATCCTGATCGATACTGTGACCTTATGCCCCTATTCGGCTATAAATCCATTTATTCCCTATATTGGCATAACCGTTCAAGTACAATATTCAGAAACTCATCTCTGGCCTCACACGAACAGAGCCACATTTCAGAATAGCTTTCTCTGCCACTTCCTTTGCAACCAATTAGTGCAATGACAGAGCAGAAGTTACTATCTGAAATTCCTAGATTAACACTCTGAGTTCTTCAACAAGATAAAAACTCAGCAAACCTGGAAATCCCCGCTTGCTGTGTTTTGATTAGTAACAGAACTCTAATGAGCACTGATAGACGATCACTTCCTAGTGACATCTTTATTGACGTCTTATGTCCAGCAAACTTACGTCAACCAAGGCACCTTTCAGGCATAAATACTACCAACGGTGCCTTAAGCAATGTTCTGTTGCCCGTCGCCTGAAGCTGCTGTTATGCTGAAGATATTATAGCTGCTATCGCTACTGCTATCGCTGCTAACTAGCGAACGATGGTGTGGTGAACGGTAATCAGACAAAATATCGAAAATAAAATATTGTAAAGACAAAATATCGAAGATAAAATATCGAAGGTCAAAAATATTGGGAAGCAAAAATATCGGATACAAAAATATCGTAATAGGTAAGTAAGTATAAATATCGAAAACAATAATATTGTATGACAAAATATCGACAATACAAAATATCGTGTAGTAATGGAAAAAATAAATAGTATAGGAAAAAATAAAATAATTGTACATAACATTTTGATAAAAAGGTCTATCGAAAAAAATTCAAATATATTTAATAAATTTTTTTTTTTTAAAAACATATCTAGTTTTAGGAGCGGGTAATTGGGTTTATAGGGGATAAGGGTGGGGAGTGTATTAAGATGTATGTAAAAAAACCTAAAATAATCAAAAATATACAAAAATATTTAAATAAATTTTTTTAAAATAAATAATATAAAAAAATAATAATAGATATCAAGTTTTAGGAGCGGGTTATTGGGTTTATAGGGGATAAGGGTGGGAAGTAATTTAATAATAATAATTAATTAATATATGTTTGTAAATATTTTTAAATTATAAATAATTGGTAATTAATTTAAATTAATTAGTTAATTAATAAATATAATATTGTACATATTTTTAATTAATAATTCATTGGTAATTAATTAATATTAATTAGTTAATTATATTAATTAGCTTATTTTCTTTTTAATATATATATTTTTGTTATTGTTAATTAATTTTGAAAAAATAATATTAATTATTAAATTTAATTAATTACAGCTAATGTGCTAATATATTTACTTTATTGTTATTGTTAATTAATAATTAATTGGTAATTAAATAATATTAATTAATTTTGGGTGAAGGAGTATTTTTAGGGTTCAGGGTCAGTTTTCAGTTTTTGGGTAAAGGGGTATTTCTTGGGTTCAGGGTCAGTTTTCAGTTTTTGGGTCAAGGGGTATATTTTGGGTTCAGGGTCAGTTTTCAGTTTTTGGGTAAAGGGGTATTTTTTGGGTTCAGGGTCAGTTTTCAGTTTTTGGGTAAAGGGGTATTTTTTGGGTTCTGGGTCAGTTTTTAGTTTTTGGGTAAAGGGGTATTTTTAGGCTTCAGGGTCAGTTTTCAGTTTTTGGGTAAAGGGGTATTTCTTGGGTTCAGGGTCAGTTTTCAGTTTTTGGGTAAAGGGGTATTTTTTGGGTTCAGGGTGAGTTTTCAGTTTTTGGGTAAAGGGGTATTTTTTGGGTTCAGGGTCAGTTTTCAGTTTTTGGGTAAAGGGGTATTTTTGGGTTCTGGGTCAGTTTTCAGTTTTTGGGTAAAGGGGTATTTTTAGGGTTCAGGGTCAGTTTTCAGTTTTTGGGTAAAGGGGTATTTCTTGGGTTCAGGGTCAGTTTTCAGTTTTTGGGTAAAGGGGTAGTTTTTTGGGTTCAGGATCAGTTTTCAGTTTTTGGGTAAAGGGGTATTTTTTGGGTTCAGGGTCAGTTTTCAGTTTTTGGGTAAAGGGGTATTTTTTGGGTTCTGGGTCAGTTTTCAGTTTTTGGGTAAAAGGGTATTTTTAGGGTTCAGGGTCAGTTTTCAGTTTTTGGGTAAAGGGGTATTTTTAGGGTTCAGGGTCAGTTTTGGGTTTTTGTGTAAAGGGGTATTTTTAGGGTTCAGGGTCAGTTTTCTGTTTTTGGGTAAAGGGGTATTTTTAGGGTTCAGGGTCAGTTTTGGGTTTTTGGGTAAAGGGGTATTTTTAGGGTTCAGGGTCAGTTTTGGGTTTTTGGGGTACAGTCATACAGGGTAAAAATAAAATAAATTTAAATTCAATCAATTAAAGGAAATTACAAAAAAATAAAATTACACCTACTCTAATTTAATGTAGACTGGAGTTGGAATATTATTTAATAATTAATTAGTGTCCAGCACCTACTACAATTTAATGTAGACTGGAGTTGGAATATTAATTATTACACAATTAGTGTCCAGCACCTACTCTAATTTAATGTACACTGGATTTGGTATATTAATAATTAAATTATTAGAGTCCAACATATACTCACATTTAATATACAGTGCAAAATTTCTAATAAGATTGTTACATTATAGTAAGATAATGATACAAATAGTTCAACATGATTGTAGAAACATTATTTTTATTTATGTTTCACAAATAAAATGTTATTTCATAACAGAAATATTTTTATTACATTTGGTTTTAAAAACATATTTTATAAACACAATGATAAGCAACTATACAGAAGCATTATTATTTTCTTAATTTTTGTACAAAAATGAAAATTCTTTATTATCTCTTTTACATATTGTAATTTCAGAAAGAAATGTAGAAATATCAAAAGTATTTTTCTATTATGATTTTTTCAGCTTCATTTCTAAACATCAAATATTTATAATATAAGTCACACATTTTTAACACATTTTTAAATTATTATAATTTGTGACAATGTAGTTATATTTCTAGACATTGTTAACATAAATATTATTGTTTTCATAATATTTATTTATTACATTCATTTACATATTTGTTAATCAAATCATTGTAGGATTAAAGTAAATATTTTTTTACAATAATAGAAACTTAATGTTTATTTTTTCCTATTTAGTTAAGTATAGATATTATATTTTATACTTGGGACTATTTTATTGCATTTGGGTGCTTTATTTTGTAACCGGGTTAGGTCGTTTTGGGTTATTTGGAAGAAGGGCTGATCGCGGTTGGGAGACACTTCACGTCGCTTCAGGTAAGGTTTATTTTATATGTTTTATGTGTATTTTTATGATGTTTTGAGACTAGTGACCTTATATTTAGTGTTGTTGAATGTGAGGGAGTTATGTTTTAGATTTCGAAAACAGATAATTACTTATGGTATATACACGTAGTGTTAGTTAGTTAACTCATTATTTATAGAGTGAATTTTAGTCTTTTAGGGTATATCTACAAGTGAAATCATCAATTTTAATATGTTTGTACCTAATTACTAGCTAATTAATGTGGGTGGGAATGTCTGTTTTCTATGTTTTTGTCATAGGTGTACGCTACATCGGAAGTTCCGTTTTTTTTTAAAGGAAGTGTTTGTTTGTTTAATTCAACACTGCTTTACAAACACTTCTTTACATTTTTTGGTTTTCCAGGAGCGATTCTTTCTATTTTTCAACTTTTTCGGGTTTTTTATGGTTATTCGATGGCTCTGGACAACGTGGATTTCTTAATTTTGGAACAGTTGTATTTTTACATTTTTTTGGGGGTTAATTTTGCACTACCTGGATTACTTTGGTGGAGAAGGACGTTATTGGATTGACAACATGATTGGTAAGTCCTTGCTTTCTTATTTTGTGTGGGTGGGTAATGTTATTTTTATTATGGAATTGTTTTTTACTTGTTATTTAGTTTTAATGTGTGCATATATTATAATAATATCTCTATATATTGCATACATTAAATACTTTAGAAGCTCACGTTACATATTTTTGCATACTTAGGTGATAGTTTTAGTGTTTTATAACATTTTGGGAATTAATTAGAGTAGTGTTTTGGCTATGATGTTTAGGTATTCTATGCCTTTTGTACTAGGGTAAAGTTTTACTTGTTCTTCCAGGTACTTGTGCATTTGTTTATTTTGCTTTGATGTTTTAGGGACAAGTTCAGTTACAGATTGGTCCATTCTAAATTCCTGGTAGCTCTGTTCTTTCTGTAGGCATTTAATGAAATGTTCTAGAGTAGGTTTGGTTCTGCCAGTTGATTGAACAAATGCATTGTGCCAACCTTCCACTGCATTGTTAGTTTTTGATTCTCCGTTAAGGGTACTTTTGTAAACGTTCCACCATGAGGAATTTGGGATTTCGTCTGTGGCCAGATCTGTGGAGTCTGCCTACCCAGGTGTCTTCAAAGTAGTCGAGAAATGGACTTAATTTAGCTTCATTTTGTTTGTAGAAGGGGCTGTCTATAAGAATGTTGTAGTGTTCAGCTACATCTGTTTCAGGGACATAAGCAAGTGCAATGAGTTTTTTAATTTGGAAAGCAAAAGAAGAGTTTGTAGCATATTCGACATTAGGGGACTTTTTTGAAGGTGTCTCCATAAACACTGGTTTAAATGATAATAGCAGCCTTGAATGCAGGTATGGGGGTGGATTTTTAGGATAGTTGAGAGCATTACATGCTCAAAATCAAGAATGATTTTTTCTGGAGAAAAATCATTAGTTTTTTGTTTTATTATATTTAATAATTCCATATATGTGGAATTATTTTTGTTTGGCAATAGTGCATATAGCAAAGGTATGTTGCAGTTGTGGTAGAGGCCATGTATTGTGTATAATTGGAAAAATGGTTTGGGACAGATGTTAAATGTTCCATCCATCATCCAATATTGGCTTTGCTGCAGTTTAACTAAATTCATATTGGTACCAAAAATTATAAGCCTTTTGTCATTGTTTTCGTTGTCGTAAACTATAAATGGTTGTTTATTTAAAGTTATTATTTGGTTTGCAGTTAAATTTATATCCTGATATGTTCTGGGAGATGGTGTTGTAGCAGTAGTAGCTTTTTTAGTTCGTGGTATAGTTCTTTTTAAGGAGAGAATATTTGGCATTTGGGTTGTGGCTGTTTTTGGGATTTTAGGAATGGCGTCTTTTAAAATGACATTTGTTTGCTTTTGGGAACCTGTACTAGCTTCTTTTATATTTTCCAAAGCTGTTCTAACTTCTATTTCAGTAACATTAGGTGGATGATTGTGTTCCCTAGTATACAGTACTGTAGCTTCTCTAGTTGTTGCTCTTCCATAGCACTTGTTAGAATAATATTTACAACATTTCCAATTAACTTTCATGCCATATTGCTTTTCTTGTGTATAAGTGTAACCCATGTAGCATAGTAATAGTTCTCCTTTCTGGCTGGTCACAAATTTGGCTCCTTCGGTCATTTTGTACTTTGTATATCTATAAAATATATATATAATAGTTAATGTCAAATTAAATGTGATAAATAATCTATGTTAGTGATAAGTAGGAATGTTTATACTTACGTGTTTTAGAATTTACAGCAAAATTAGGAGTTGCTTGCTTCTTCAGTTGGGGATAATTGTTTGTGATGTTGTTGTAGCTGTTATGAAAAACATGAAAATAGTATATTATTAATTAATGTTTCGGTACATTTGCAATGTTAGAGCTCATTTCTACTACAAAAGTGTATCTTCATGATTCACATTGTGAAGATACTTACATATTTTTTTAGGTTGGTCTTTGCCAGTATAGTTGTTTCTTCAGCTTCTGGAGAGTCGTTTGTAGTGTTATCTTAAAAAAAAAAGGAACATATGTGTTAGAATAATCACCATGTTGGTACGTTTTGTAATAGATTATCTGGTAATTATGTTCTTTAATATACTTACTTTGTGATTAGTATCTGTATTATTCAGAATGTGGAGTTCTGTATTATGTCTGTATATCTATTCGTCGTGTTTGCTCTGTAAATAAACAATATATAATAGAAAATAATTAGAACAGTTCTAAATGTTTGTATGGTTTTTCCACATTTATTTCAGTTGCATAATACTTACTTAGTAAAATGTATTGTAGAAATAGTACTGATGTCCTTAGTTCATTAGTAGTGCAGTTTTCAGTAGTAGAATCAACAGAAAAAAAGAAATATGTGGGGCAAAAGTCATTATTTCTGTGTGTTTAGATTTA
Organism: Lissotriton vulgaris; assembly: GCF_964263255.1. Lineage (NCBI taxonomy): Eukaryota > Metazoa > Chordata > Amphibia > Caudata > Salamandridae > Lissotriton > Lissotriton vulgaris. The sequence goes on from NC_141687.1 coordinate 1,644,437,214, forward strand.
TGTGCACATAATGAAACAATGTGAAATTACTTACATAGTTATTAGAATCTGTATTCCTATGCTTTGTTCACAGTTATTTTGAGTAGAATATTCAGTAGTCATAGTATCTAAAAAAAATAGTTTTATATAATTATTTAGCATGTTAAGTAGTATGAATAGCAAAGGGGCACTGGGTATTTAGCAGGTAAGTAAGTAGTAGTAGCAAATAATGCAGTTTCTATTTTATTTACTTACTTAGAAGATGTAATAGTAGGTTGATAGTCTGGTTCTTCTAGTTGTTGTGCAGCAATTCGGATAGAGATGAATCTCCTTCAGTGACTTTTGGCAAGTAGTTTGTGCTTAGATTTTAGTTAGTATATTTGAATTTCAGTTGTGATTACTTTGTAATAGAAGTGAAAAACCAAAAAAATTATAAAATTATACAAACTAGCATAGAATATTTTTATATGTGTAGGTGATATAATTATACCAATAGGATATTTTTGACGAATTAATAGTGTGTCTATAGTATTAATTTAACTATTGTGTGTTTATTTAGATGTGAACACATATAAAACGTTAATTAATTATGCTAACAGATGCATATAAAAAGTCGATATAGCTCATAATCCGATATTGATGTGCACGATATTTTTGATGTCGATATTATAGTTAGTGTCATTATTTTTTGTAGAAAGCGATATTTTTGTTTTCCGATGTTATTGTAGTCGATATAAAAGTAAACGATGTTTTTGAATATCGATATTAAAAAATCGATATTTGTGTATATATCTAGTTAAGTATAGGAAGCCGATATTTTTGATTTCGATATTTTTGTTCCGATATTTTTGTACGTCGATATTGTGAATTTTGATATTTTGTCAGACATTCGTGGTGAACTTAGGAGCTGAACAGCCGTCCCCCTGCAAGAGCCCAGCAGATGCAAGCTGCCCGCAGACGCTGCCCCTCCTCCTCCTCGACGCGCTGAAGAAGAGACGCTGTCTTTCTCCTGCAGAGAAATCCAGCTCCAGCGTTTCTGGTCTACCCTTGCGGGTGACTGGGATATCGAGCCCTGAGGGAGATACCAGACCTCCATCATTCTATTCCAGAGGTATGGTGTTGACTAAAGCCTTGAGAGAGAATTCTTGAAGCAAACCTTGGCAAAACCAACTTAACTTAAAGCTACTTACTTACTCCCCTCCCAAGTATTAGGCTTAGGTCAGGTACACTGGGGTAGGCGTAGTTAGAAGCACCAGTTGAGTATTTTAGCCTAATGTACATATGAATGTATATATGTTTTATTCCTTTTAAACCATTGTATGGCTAAGAAACCATATCAATGCTTTTACAGTATTATTTCGCAATACTTATCTTACTGTACGTACTTTTTATCATAACAAGTCTTGCAATTGTGGCAATTCATTTCTCTTGTACGAGAAGAAAGACTGTTCAATAAATGTTACCTTTTATTGACAAACGCCCGTCTCTCTATTCTCTACATATTGTGAAAGTAAACTGCACCAACCTGACTGAGTAAAATAACTGTCTATTGCTTTACACGACCCTAGAGATTGACTCTTGATCTGAGGAGCAAAGTTGTCATGTTGCACGGTTGTTGGAAAACTGAATCCCTTCTTGTCTGTGCCAGGGAAGCTGATCACTTCCTATTTCAGTCAAGAAAGTTTCCAGTGACCTCTGAGCTAGTTGGTAACAAACCCAATTAAGTTTAGCATAGTCAGTAGAGGCCTGGAAGATCCGCACTTCTACGTCGATACTACTGTTTATGTTATTCCAATGCGCAGGGCCTATTGGGAAAATAGGAACTACGCTACATGGCGCCCAACGTTTGGTAAGGCGATAAACTAACGCAAGACGTTAGAGTAACTCAGTCGTGCATATTTCACACAGACCCCTTTCTCCCGTAAATACTCCAATAGACGTCTGGAGTGGGTGAAAGGTTAAAATCCGCCGGAACTCAGTAGGAAGAGATTCCTATGTAAAGCTCTGGTTTATTCAACGTTGAAGGATACAGTGTTCCAAAATATTGTGCACCTAATCTTTGTCTCCTTGGAGACCTACTCTGCAAAGCCTGCATTTATAAAATGTCAGACTTAGAAAACGGAACCATTGGGGGCGCAGCAGATGCGACTCAGCAGGGTCCCGAAGACACTGACCCGGATGCAATAATCATCCCGGCACATTTAAGAAAGTCTATAACGTTAAAACGTATAGAAAACGGACTGACACCACAAGGTGGTACAGTAATCTTCGTGATAGAGGCACACGAATATCGGCAGACAGAGGTATTCTATTCATGGATAAACTTTCCAGCGGCAAACGCTAGAACAAAAGAGTTTCACTATTACAAAATAGAGAAACCACCGGAAGAGTACGCTCCTTTCGAGGAGACTGAAATCCCACTAAAATTCCAAGAGCACCTGCTCTGGTTTAATGGCGCCCTAAAACATAATGATCATATTACCAGGCTCGGTCCACTAGGTAGACCAGGAGCAACGTGGCCGGTTCTAGCCAGCTACACACCACATCCGGACATTGCAAAAATGTCTAGAGAAGAGCTGTTAGTACAACATTAATTAAAATACATAGGCAATTAGTCCAATATGTAATGCGGACTGCAACAGTCCAACCAGCTGTTAATGTACCACAGCTGACCCCTCATCAGGGGAACACTAATAAAATTGCACCACAGAACATACAGTCATGTCTTGGTAAAACACCCGTAAAACGGGAACAAATACCTTTCTGGTTAGCACAGAAAATCACTCAAATAGAGGCAGTATTTCCAGATACTACCCCTATCGAGAAACACAGAATCTTGACCATCTGCCTTCCTATGGGAATCGCACCACACGTGGAGGACTGCGACACTTGGGGTACAGTCTTTGCTTCCATTTACACAAAAACACATGGTGTTCCGTCTATGGGGGTAATACCAGAAGTGCTAAAACAGATTCAAAATGAATACGGACCAGAGCCCGCTTTAAATCTTGGTATGAAATTACTGAAAGACTTCAAGCAGGTCTCGGCTATATTATTAGCCAACATAAAGGGAGAAGCAGCATCTGTGGCGATCCGCCAGAAGTTGAAGGAAACAGATATAACAGATCAGCCAGTTGAGCTTGCCATAATCATAGAGAAATGCTATGAAGAATTAGGTAGAGACAGCTTGGGTGGAAAACCCGTAAAGCCCCAACTGCTCGAAAATCCTGAAAAATTATTTATTAAAAATAATTCAAATACTCCTAAAAAGAGCTGGGATGGAAATAAACAATCCACTCCCAAGGAAAAAGTTTTCCAGTCCAGAGGAAGGTCTCCTCGACGGAGGGAAAGAACTCCGACTCGAGAACACCAGTCTCCCCAGAGGGAGCCCTCTGAGAAAAGATATAACCTTAGAAATAGGGATAATCTGAAAAAACCCGATAGATATCAAAGGATTGATACACGTCCCTCTCGATCTTTTTCGCAGAAATCGGAAAGAAGAGGACGGTCAGACCCAGGAGAGCACACCAAGTCCAAAGACAAGGAACCTGCTCAGAGTAAAAAATCTCAATTTCCAAAAAAGAAGGTAGCCAGTATTAGAGTAATCAACCATGCCGAGAATACTGAGGACACAGTTGAAAAACGGGGAGTGGGCATTGACAATGTTGGACAGTGCAGCAGAAATCAGTATAGCCCGCAAGATCCTAAAGAGTCATCTGGAGACAGTGGACACGAATTAATACATTCAGGTTGAAACTGCCGACACCAGACTTAGCGAGCCCCATAAAATATACGAAATAACATTGCGTATAGAGGGTGATAAGACTAGGAAAATAAAGGGTCTATTTTGGGATAAGCTCTCAAAAGGCTATGATATTCTGTTAGCTGAAAAAGACTGGCCCCCAGAGTTTGTCAGGGAGTGCCCTCGTGGCGAAGAAATGATTATGCCTGCCTTCTCGAATCACATTCCGATTCACAAAAAATATACTTATGCAAGGAAATGGGCAGTAGCCCAGGCACCGGCATTATATAAAAATCATGTAGGATGGGATGAGGACTCTCCTCCCCACAAAATCCAGTTAAAAAGTGAACCAACTGCCCAACAGCAGTATCCCATTAAGCAAGAAGCTAAAAAACAGGTCAGGGAGATCTTAGATCAACTTGAATACCAGGGGGTGATTGAAACATGCACCTCTCAAATGAACAATCCTTTGTTTCCTGTCTCCAAGCCAGACAATTCATATCGTCTAGTTTTGGACTACAGACACCTTAATGCATGTTGCAAAACATTTGCAGTACAAAACTCGCATAGTGCAGCCCTAATGAATAACATAGTTAGGAAAAAATATAAAACAACATTAGACATATCTAATGGTTTCTTTTGTCAAAACATTGCACCAGAAAGCAGATATTTGACCGCTTTCTCAGCATTTGGGTCGCAGAAAAATTCTGTCGACTCCCACAGGGGTTCAAGAACAGCCCAGGACTATTCTCAGCTAGAGTAACAGAGTTACTACAAATATATGATGATGAGGCATTATCTTACGTAGATGATATCTATCTCACAGACGACGACTTGGATACTCACTTGAAAAGAGTGAACACCATTATACTTGGGTTCGCAGCAGAGGGTTACAAATTCAACTTTAAAAAGTCTCGAATTGCCCATCTGACAGTACTATTTTTAGGGTACGAATTATCAAGTGAAGGAAAAAGCCTGGCGGACAACTTCCTAGAGAAGTGTGCTGTACTCCAAGCTCCAAAAACGCTGAAGAATTTACAATCCATACTAGGTTTTCTGAATTTCAGAAGAACTTTCATTCTAAATTACGCAGAGAGGGTTAAACCTCTCTACGAACTAATTAAACCTGATTTTAAACAAATCAATTGGACTCAAAAACACACAGAAATTTTGAGATCACTGCAAACAGACATGTTAGCTAAAACAAAATTAGATACACGTGACAACACACGCGATCTTGTAATCCGAGTCATCCCAGGAGGATGCGGATTCACGTACCTGACCTCTAATGAGGGAGAAAAGGTACCAATTTCAATTAAATCTCACTTGTACACACAAGCAGAAAAAACATTCAGTCACACAGAAAGAACTGTGAAAGCAGTGCAAATTGCATTAGCAAATGAACGAGAACTAGCACATGGTTAAAGGATTAATATCCTCACAGCGGAATCCGCCTTCGAGGCGCTATTCAGCCCAGTAAACCTGCCTACAGTGTCACTGGATCCGAAATGGATACAGTGTGTAGATTCTCTAGGAGCGGAAGATGTGAAATACTATTTCGCCCCGCAATTCGAAGAACTGAATGATTTAGAATATGAAGAAGCATATCCTCTGCCAATCGAAATTCTGCCTCTCCCACAATACGCCTGTATAATCTATACAGATAGATTTGTACAGCATTACAACATAGAGAGCAAATCCTACGATGCAGCCTGTGCGATTGTTAAAGGTCGTTGGCTGTGCGGTAAATTTAGACCGAAAGTAACAAAAACTGAATCAGTAAGAAACTGTTCGGCTCAGAGAGCTGAAATCAGATCTTTAAAGATGGCGCTCGAAAATGCAGAACGTGAAATCCCCACACTTATCGTGTGCGATTCTCATTTATGCGTCAACTCTTACAATAATAAACTGCAGAATTGGATTGAAAACGATTACAAAGATGACACAGGTGCCACAATAAAGCATAAATTGCTCTGGAAACAGGTAGCTCTTTTACAGAAAGAACTACAAAAGACTCACGTGATACACGCACAGAGTCTTCAACGTGATGGCGTTCACGTTGCAGGGAATTCATTGGCTAGCACAGCCACAGCGGAAGCAACTAACCCGGCTTCCGTAGCCACAAAAAAGCGTACAGAAAAATACATAGACGGGGAAACCATGCTGGCAGTAAAAACGACCGTAAAAGGCGACTGTGCAGCACTACCCGTGAACTATCCACTCAATTATGCATACATAATCGATGCAAACTCCGTTCCTTTTGCTCGAATCCCTGGAGTGGGGGATAGGGTAATTCCAAACAGGGACCGGAGGGGCTTCCTATTATAGGAAGCACACATGGGATTGGGTCTGAGACACCAAACAATCAGGGACTCTCTGAGAGAGTTAGAATCAGAATACTGGTGGCCGGAAATGAGTGAAGGCATTCATGAGTTTGCAAAAAAACTGTGAAGACTGCAACAGAGATCGCAGTGGAGAACCGGCCAGTGTAGTGTCAGAAGCCATGATAGAAAGCATCAGGCAATCTATCCGCGCTATCAAAAAAGAGAAACGCGTCCCATTGTACATCCTTAAGGCTACACACACTTAAATAATGTGGCCTCCAGCGCTCGGCTGACGCTAGAACGGTTATAAAAGATCTGCGAGTCTTTAACGGCACATACGCAATTACCACGTTCCATTCTGACCAGGGTCCTGCTTTCAGCTCTCGAGCTTATAAGGAGGCCATGGCCAGCATGGGAATTGGGTTGCAGTATTCTTGTCCGTCGCACCCCGAAGGGAATAGTGTGGTAGAAAGAAAAAACCGGGACATAAAGCGATCTATAACAGCGAAGGTATTAGGTTCAGGCGCTGGGTGGGTCAAACATTTAATAAGTATCCAGACCAGTCTTAACAATTTGCCAAGAAAATCTCTAAAAGGTTTCAGCCCATACGAACTATTGTTCGGAATTAGAATGAGAATTCAGGACTTAGATAGTCAGGTATCAGTGGTACAAGATAAGAAAACAGACTTTGACATCAAAGATCGTTTGGCTGTTTTACAGGAACTGAATGAAACAAGAAAATCCTTAAGCAACATAAAGTTAAAGCAACAGCCAGATACCACTGACTTGATTTGATTGATTTGTGCATTTGTAAAGCGCGCGATTGCCCATAGGCGTCTTGGCGCTGTGATTTGACTCTGACTCTTGAGGTTTTTAATTTAGGGATATGCAGGCATGTGCATGACGAGGCACCACAAGCAACAGCCCCAGCAAGGCCTGTCTGGATTCCAAAGATTGGGGATCTAGTCAGAGAAAGAATCGCGGTGAAGAAGGAATTTGGGCCTTCTTACAGAAAAGCAGTACCTGTCTTGGCAGTCACCGGAACAAGATCAGTTGTACTACCGCCCCTTGCTGGTAAAAAGGAGAACAGAGTCGTATCTATCGACCTGGTAAAACCACAACCATGTGGCCTATAATCAACAGTAGGGCCAGTGGACTCCCAAGAAACAACAGAATACCCAAACTTGCAACAATCCAAGAGGTTCAAACTGAAAGACTAATCACATTCGATCAGCCTGCAGTGCACAGAGAAGGACTATGCAATAATGCCATGGAACTTGTGCCTCTTGAGACACAGATTGAAACAGTTCGTCAAGAAACACCAGTCTACAATAATGTGGCATCAGAAAATGCTACCGAAAGACAGATTGAAAGAACAATCCCAACAATTGACAGAACTGCCTCTCGTTATTTCATCAACTTCGACAACTTCTCTGAAGATCAAAACGACCCCGAAGTGATGCCAGAAACAAAAAAGTATTCTAAAGAAACTACAACGGAACTCTTTCAACAAATCAAAGAATTATATCTGGATTCACCGTTGATTGAGCATTGGATTATTTCAGGGGTATTCATAATCCTACTATGCCTAATTTTAGTTTTAATTTTAGGAAAGTTTATTACAATTGAATGGACACAGCAAGTCAGAACATCAACCTAGTCCTCAAACCACACAGATCATCCCACGTGAAGAAAAGAGAACTGTCAACAGTAAATGTCACAGCAATTCCAATACCTGGTGGGGTAGTATGGGAGAAAACTGACTATGAGATCTATGGTCCGGTCGAGATCCTGAAGTATCCTCATCAACTGAAGGTTTCCTTAAGTGACTTTGTAAAACCTAGTACATTCTCTGATGATTGGGACTTTAACAGTATTAATGACATGATGTCTGATTTAGTAATGTCAGCTAGATTTACAGAACATGATTATTTACAAGGTTCGTCTAGTTATGAACAGTTATTCTGTTATACACATTATGGCGATCATTATTTGCATAAATCTGCACAGCCTAGAAACGTTTTTAAGTATAATCAATGGGAACATTGTGCTACACCACCTAAAAGCAGTTCTAAAACATTTTTTGAGAAATTCAAGTACTTCTCAGGGTTTAACACCAGTAATGCAGAAACGTTTTATTACAAACTGTTAGATAAAACAGGAATGAAAACAATGCTGACAAATTCTAAATTAATATATTCAGAAGCATTTTATGAAAAAATGATGACATTTGGTTTTGATTATTGGAAAAATAACATTGAAACAAAAACAATTTGGGGTACAAAAGATTGGCAGGTACAAGGCTTAGAAGCACTATTCAGAACCTGCATGATACCAGAACAAATGATGTTTTTAAATGACACAATTCACCAAACATCCTGTCTTGGCCTAGCTAAGATCAAAGACCTAAACAAACCGTCTATTCCGAAGCCGATACCTGATAATGCAATAACAGATATTGAGATAGACGTATTTGAAATTTTACATTTTAACAGAACACATCCTGATTGGAAAAAGTGGGTAATCTGGCCTACTGACACAACAGCTGTCAAGATAGATTCCTGAACAAAACACAGGGGTTAAAATGACCAGACAAGACCCTAGATACTCCCAGAGACAACATCCAGGGATAGTAACAACATACAGTGTAGGGAAACTCTGCCTCAAATGGTTAGGAACATCCACACTGGCTGAAATTAAGCAACACTTGTCTTTACTAAAAGATGGTGCTGATTTGCGCGATTTCATTCTTGGACCACGCAAACAGCGTCAAAAACGTTTCATAGCGGCCAGCATCTATGCTGCGTACAACGAGGCTTGGAAAGTCACACAAATTGATACTTTAAGCAAAATGAAGTCTGTGCTTTTGCAGACAACAGTGCCTATAACGTCATCAAAAGAGACGTATGATCTTCTAGTTGCAAGGACAGCTACGGAGGTTCATGACCTTTTATCAACAAATTGCCCCGTGCATTTCGTAGAAATGTTGAACCAACTCCTTAACATGTCTAGTGCCACAGGCATCCCAGGCATATTTAAGACGATTTTTACGGGACTGCTAACACCATTTCAAGCAATTCTGGGAATCGTTCCAAATTTTGTCCACTCTGTTTTTGGCGGCATACCCCTATTTTTGGGACTTGTAGCAGGGATTTTATTTTTGACCCTCCTGCTCCATTATGGCAAGCCACAGCTCAGACATGACTCCTATGGGAATGGAAGAGACAATCCTAGCAATCCGCTACCGGGACAGAATAACTAGAGTCCTTGGATTGGCCAGGCTGAGAGATCTAAACATGACCTGGTTCCTTTCATTCAGACCGATATGGCAATCCTGCATCTTACCGATACTACGATGTATGCTATGCGGAGATGAGTGCGTGTTGGACATCTGTCTTTCACTTCCATCAGCAGTACCAATGGACGTCGATACTTTGCTCAGTCCGATAACGGCTCACGCATTGTGTTGTCCCCAGCGGCTACCAATCCTGATGACGGCATTCGTTGAGACTCCTGTGCTACGACTAGGTGGTAACAGTGGAGCGAGTGACAAAAGCAGCATCACCCAGGTACGACCTTCTGTGAGCATTGCTGATCCCGACTATGATGACAGCAATCATTCTCACACTTGCCAAGTTACAGCACTATCGAATTTGGTCGAACTGTCACCTGATTTTGTAGACCAATTCTTTGAGAGCCTGTCTGATATGATGTTCTCACCCGAACAGAAATAATAACTTTAGAGAAGCATTCCGACACACAGCGTTCCCATGAACTCTGAATTCGGTCTTCAGTTTTGAACAACAAAAACTGCTAAAAGCGTTGGAACTCTATTTCCCCGTTCAGCAATAATTCTTTTGAATTGAACACTTTTTAATATTCACCCTTTTTTTGGCACGAAAAATTCTTTGCTTAAAGTAAAAACTATTCATAGAGAACAGAAGCTTCAACTTCTATTTTAAACACATCTAGAGACATAATAACTTTACACCAGCCTCTAGCACATTTTATTGCAATGCATTTATATGTGATGATTTATCTCGCCCTTCTTCTGTTTCAGAGATATTTCATGTGTAATTCTTTTTGCATAATCGTTCATTGATTTCATATGCTATAATTTTTTAATGATTTCTATTCTTCAAAAACGTACAGTACCTAAATTTTCACGTATTACAATATACGCCTATTTCAAATGCATTTATGTATTTTGGGGTGGGCAATGTTACACATGCATCTTATTGCTCTAGTTTTAGTAATTTGATGGACATGAATTCGTGGAGTGGGTGTGGCGTTGTAATCTAGGATCCTGATCGATACTGTGACCTTATGCCCCTATTCGGCTATAAATCCATTTATTCCCTATATTGGCATAACCGTTCAAGTACAATATTCAGAAACTTATCTCTGGCCTCACACGAACAGAGCCACATTTCAGAATAGCTTTCTCTGCCACTTCCTTTGCAACCAATTAGTGCAATGACAGAGCAGAAGTTACTATCTGAGATTCCTAGATTAACACTCTGAGTTCTTCAACAAGATAAAAAATCAGCAAACCTGGAAATCCCCGCTTGCTGTGTTTTGATTAGTAATAGAACTCTAATGAGCACTGATAGACGATCACTTCCTAGTGACATCTTTATTGACGTCTTATGTCCAGCAAACTTACGTCAACCAAGGCACCTTTCAGGTATAAATACTACCAACGTTGCCTTAAGCAATGTTCTGTTGCCCGTCGCCTGAAGCTGCTGTTATGCTGAAGATATCATAGCTGCTATCGCTACTGCTATCGCTGCTAACTAGCGAACGATGGTGTGATGAACTTAGGAGCTGAACAGCCGTCCCCCTGCAAGAGCCCAGCAGATGCAAGCTGCCCGCGGACGCTGCCCCTCCTCGACGCGCTTGTGGTACTGCAAATCTGGACCCCGCTGTTTTACAGATATCGAGGTCCAACACTCGTGTCATAAAATATCGTCGTACCATGACGAATTTGGTATGTACGAACCGGTAATGATCAGGACATTATCCCTATGTATTTGCGTCACGATTGAGTGATGCTAACACCCTTAAATCGTAGTTTCCGTCCCGAACCCTCGGACTCCATTTTGTAAACGGCATCCATCTTATGGCTTGCCCTCATATAAGTCAATTGATTAAAGCCGAGCTTGATCTAAAAGGACACGTCCTCTGTAGCTGACTTCCCCATGACCTGGCCGAAGCTGCCTTCACTGCCTCCAGCCAAGCCTGTTTGGGCAGCTCCTCGCCCAGTGGCCGAGCAAGATATCATCAAGGCACAACATGTCATAAACCATCCACTACATACAGACCCTGTTTTCCATACACATACACCTGTCCATGATTCTTGTTTACAACCCGTTTTATGATGGGAGGGTGCCCGACTTTATTGGTGTTTCATCGATATCTGATGGGAGTTCTGGATCTGGCGGGGTAATCCATCACCAACTGGACATCTAAAATATGTGCTGACCAGCATGACTTCGCTCTTTGTATTATTGTGGAAATATTTGTATAGCCATATCTTAAACTCAAGAATTCTTGTCTACAGCTATTATTTGTGTATATAAGGAGAAGGCTGGTTCTGTAAAAACGAACAGTCTCCTGAGAACTTACGGCCCGTGTTGTCGTACTTCTAGGACGCATGTTACTTGGTTGCAGCCAATAAAACTCGATCACTGACTTCAACTAGAAGACTCTGTGTTTCTGTAAGTCCAGAACAGGGAGAACTCAGAGGTCTTCGGGTGTGATCCCCTGGCACCACCGGGTCTCTAAAAACCCGGCACCTCAGTTGGCGCCCAACTCGAGGCGATATCAAGCGGTGACGGTCCAAGCCAGATGTTCGTGAGGAGCTTCGTGTGAAAATTCCGGAGGACGGCCAGCCACTTCAGCGACCCCTGCATGTCGACGTGGTTCCGAAGGTCTTTGCTGCGAGGTTCCCCGCGTCCCGACGGCTACGAATGACTGCTGCCCTGACTATCGCCCTGTTTTGGACCCAGTGATCCTTGGTAGAGCGAAACGATAGACGAGTCTTCTAGTGACGTCACCGATCTTCAATATTCAGTTAAGTATAAGTGGAGCGTCTCCCAGTTCTTAGTTTGGTTCTTAGTTTGGTTCTTAGTCTTGGTATCCCAGAGATACGGTTTGTATTATTGGTACTTGCAAGCACCAAAACCGAGGGGTTCGTGTATTCACGACAATATCATAATTAGATAATCCCTTGAAGTTTGAAGCTAGACTAGTGAGCGAAGATGCCTGGTCTCAGCAGACTTGGAAACTTGTTTTGTCTTGGTTGTAGTAAGGACTCCCGATTAGAGGATTCGTGTCCGGTTCCTCCGATTGGAACTCCAACATATGAGTTATATATAAAGCATGGAGTAGGTCCTATCACGTATAACGAGGTTTGGATGAAATACACCCGCAAGGATGGTGTTTTAAAATGGCCCCAACATGGTAGTTTTGACTCAGAAATATTAGACAACCTCGAGGTCAAATTGTTCAAGAAGAAAGCCCGGCCGGCGATGTTTGACTCTTTTCGCTTATGGCGCAAGGAAGCCAAACAGAAAGAAATGAAATTAGCAAAGAAAAACAAAAGAGGTATGTCGATGGTACAAGCTGCCATCGCATACAGGGATAATGAGGAAGAGCAGGAAAGTGAGCAAATGCTCAGAAGCAAGAAACTAGCAATAGATAAATGCTACCCGATGTTACCACATGGGGGACAAGACTCAAAGGGAACACCTGAGAAAGATCCATTAATGTCCCATTTATTAAACTCACCACCCCCATATACATCGAGTATTGTTGGACCCCCGAGACGTATTGTTATACCGCGCCCTAGCGCACGAAAAGCAGCTCTTGCACAAGCACCAGCTCCTCTTCCGCTGGTTCCTACTTCTCCGGCGCAGCCTTCTCAAGGGCCGCCGCCTTTGCTACATACTCCTTCTACTTCTACGACTTTGCCTACTGCTCCAACTATTCACTACAATACTACGTCTGCTACTGCCTCAACTTCCTCTGCTGTTGCCTCGACTTCCTCTTTACATCAGCCTGTCTTTTCTGGCGCATCTGCTTCGCCGCAAGCTTCTCCTTCTGTCAGACAGAGAGTGACAAGTACTGTCACTGGTCTGTTCTCGCCCTTCTTTGGGTCGCCTAAAACGACCCCTAAACCAGAACGTAGACAGTTGCGTAGTCAACTACCCGACTACGAGGAAAGAGAAGTACTGAATGAGTTAGCACGCAAATGGGTTACTGATACTGTAAGGTATGATCTTCAGTCTGTTATGGAAGTTTTCCGTCAGTGGGATCCATCCACTCAAAGATACGTATTTGAGGAAATGTGTGTATACCTCTGGGAAGATGTACGAGACAATGACCCAAAACGCAGAATGCAGGAACTAGCCCGCATGCGATTCAAATTTTATGAAGGCATGATTATAGGCGCAGATGTTGAGAAAGCAATGGATTTGTTGTTATCTTATAGGAGCACGGGAAACAGCTCTAGATCGTTTGATGAGGACGATGTGTCTGGTAGGAAAAGGGCGCGACAGTACCCCATGAGAGAGGTTCCCCCGGTATGGAGGGAAGGCGATGCGAACGCGCAACCGCCTGTTCCACCACATTTCCAGCGTGTATGGGTACATGTCCCCTGGAAAAGATCCGAAGTTTTAGCACTCAAACAGACACTACCCGATCCCCGTAAAAACCCAGCAGGATATTACAAGGAGTTGTCACAGACTGCCAGCTCATGTATAATGAATTTAGCAGATATAGACATGTTGTTTGGGAACGTTGTTCCGCATCCTTTATGGAGTAAAATTCGTCATGCGGATCATGATCAAGAACTAGGTGACTCATGGGGTAATATTACTGCTACTGATGCCAGACAAGTTGGTGGTTCTAAACCCGAGCCTTTAATAGCAGATCTTCCCGGTAGGATTATTGCGTACATGAAAACTTTGATGCCTGAATTACGCGTAAATTGGGACAAGCTATCTGCGTGCAAGCAAAAGAAAGATGAGAATGTGTCTGACTTTTTCACGAGGTTTGAGGAGACTTTCACCGATCACAGTGGTCAGGACATGGCTACCGAGGGTGGCCAAAGATTGTTTGTAGACAAATTTGTACATAATCTGCTTCCTGAACTATGCAATAAATTGAAAGATTCGGAAAGTGCTTGGGCTGTCTCCACGTCAGCACAGATTTTAGCCACAGCCCAGTACTATGAAAATAGACGCAAAGACGAGCTAGATAAGTCAGAGAAGAAGACTAAAGAACTAAAGACTAAAGTTCTTCTCCAGCAAGCGTATCCGCCTCGCACTCCTAGTCAGCCTAATTATCAGCAACCGCAGCAGTATTCGAGAACGAGTTTTCCCACCAGCGTTCTCCATATGGCCCGAATCAATGTGCATATTGCAAAGAAGAGGGTCATTTCAAAAGTAATTGCGAAGCCCTTGCACGACGTTTAAATGGTGCCTCCGGCGCAAGAGGTAGAGGTGTTCAACAGGCTCCTAGAGGTAGGGGCCGTGGAAACTTCCCCCAGAACACCAATTCTTTTCCGCCTCAGAATTCTATGAATAGCTTTGACCAACAGAATAATGCGTCCTCCAGGTCAGCTCAGTACTATGCAGATGACTATTACGCAGAAAACGAGAATGAGGGTAATAGTTGCTAGGACAGCCATGGACAAAGAGAGGGAGTTGTTTCAGTTCCAGTAGATCAGAATGGACCTTATGTTGAGGTGATTACATTCGGAGTGTCGGAGCCATTTCTGCTGGATACTGGTGCTACAAAAAGTTCGATTATGCACTCAAAACTTCCTGGCGCACCTTTGTCCGGCGAAATGAATGTTTCAGTAGGTTTTTCTGGCGCCCCTGTTAGAAACCCGATCTCCAATCCCATGCCCCTTTCTGTTGGCCCATGCAAATTAGAAGCACCCCTCATTCTTACAACAGGTTGTGGCGAAAATTTGTTAGGTTTGGATTTGCTGAAGAGATTATATGCAACTTTATACTGTTCTCCTTCGGGAGTACAACTCACCCTTGGTAAGAAAGTGATTTCCCCGATGTATTTGGCAAAGGAGAGCATTCCGACTGAGTTGTCATCTCTTCCAGATGTACTTTGGGCAAAAGGTTCAAATGATGTAGGTCGTTTGGAGATAGCACCGTATGTCATAACATTGAAAACTAATGTCAGGTTGCCACGTATTCCCCAATATCGAATGTCAAAAGAATGTGAAAAGGCTTTGCTAGAAATAGTCCACGATCTAATTGCGAAAGATGTAATCGAAGAGACTACAGGCAACATTTGCAACAGTCCTGTTTTGCCTGTCTTAAAGCGTACCGATCCTTCACAGCCCCCTGTGTACCGATTTGTGATCGACCTAAGGGAAGTGAATAAGATCGTTGTACCACAGTTTCCAGTCGTCCCCGACATTACTGCCTTATTGACAATGGTTCCAGCCTCAGCCAATTGGTTTTCAGTGATCGACCTGAAGAATGCCTTCTTCAGCATCCCGATCGCCGAAGAGAGTAGAGACATCTTCGGCTTCAATTTAGGAGGTCGAAGCTTCCGCTTCAGACGCGCTCCCCAGGGCTACTGCGAGAGTCCATCAATATTCAGTCAGGCTCTGAAAACGCAACTAGATACGATTGTTCTACCTGGTGGCGCGACGCTGATTCAGTATGTAGACGATTTACTGATCACTGCAGATACTGAAGAGATTTGCAAGCAAGCCACGTTGTCCTTGTTGCGCCATTTATGTGACATGAAGCACAAGGTCTCGCTTTCCAAATTACAATTTTGCCGACAAGAAGTAACCTACTTAGGTCACATCTTATCGAAGGAGGGAAGGAGACTGACCCCAGAAAGAATACAGGCAATTGCAGAATTGAGTATCCCAAGGACACAAAGAGAAGTGCGTGCCTTCTTGGGCATCACATCGTACTGTAGACAATGGATACCAAACTTCTCACTGTTGGCCAAACCTTTGCTGGCATTAATGCGTAAAGACACACCCAATCCTTTGCCTTGGTCTGAAGATTGTCAGGCGAGTTTCCATGAGTTGCGTGAAGCATTATGTTCGGCTCCTGTGTTAGGCAATCCCGACTACAGCAAGCCGTTTACATTATACGTCCATGAGAAGGAAGGGTGCGCATTATCGGTCTTGACACAGCACTTTGGGGACAAACAACGCCCATGTGCATACTTCTCCGCGACTCTAGATCCCGTAGCTAAGGCATTACCGAGTTGCTTGAGGGCCACTGCCGCAGCGGCTGTCTGTATTCGACAGTCGGCTGGGTTAGTCATGAATAATACTCTGACCGATATGGTCCCACATGCAGTAGATATCCTACTGAACAGGACGAAAACACAGCACCTAACTAGTGCTCGACTGTCCAGCTACGAATTGACCCTGTTAGCAAGCCATATTCACATAAAGAGGTGTGATACACTCAACCCCGCTACGTTACTACCCATTCCACCAGCAGAGACGGATAAGGTCGACAAACATGATTGCTGCTTTAGGACAGAGGAAGAGACCAAAGGGAGAGTAGACTTGCAGGACACTCCCTTCCCTGAATGTAATGATAATTTATGGGTTGATGGTTCATGTTTCAAGTTGCCAAATGGTGATACGACTGCAGCTTATGCCGTGACAACATTACACACGATTGTAGAGACAGCTCGCATCCCCCAGAATTCTGCACAAGCAGCAGAACTAGTCGCACTCACAAGAGCGTGCGTGTTGGCGAAAGGAAAACGAGTGAATGTGTACACTGATAGTCAGTACGCCTTTGGCGTCGCCCACAGTTTCGGAAGATTGTGGCGCGAACGTGGGTTCCTGACGTCACATGGTGCAAGAATTCAACATGGCCAGCTAGTACATGATCTTCTCGAGTCACTGACCTTGCCCCTACAGGTTGCGATCGTGAAGTGTAGCGCGCCTAAGAAAATCCGAGATGATGTTGGCCGAGGGAATGCATTTGCCGATGAGGTCGCGAAAGAGACTGCAAGGAACACAATGAGTCGTATGTATGTTGTAGGTCCTGCTAGATGGACCCCTGATGTGGGTATGTGTGAAGAAACCATTGAAAGTGTAAAGTCTATACAAGCTGATGCTACCGAGAAAGAAGTGAATGAATGGAGAGAAAGCAAGTGTAGGTTAGATGCGAATGGTTGTTGGGTCGAACTGTCAGAACATCAGCGATGGTTGTTACCTAACGCCTATGTACTCGCAGTGGTAACGATGGCCCATGGAATGGCACACATCAGTGTGAAAGGAATATGTAAGCTGTTGGCCCCAGTATGGCAGAATAGTGGTATCCCAAAATGTGCAGAGAATCTGGTCAGAAACTGTATGGTGTATTTGAAACACAATCCCGGTAGGGGAACCCCAACCCCAGCTGGTCATTTCGCCCCTCCAACATACCCGTTCGAGGTCTTGCAACTCGATTTCATTCACATGGAGAGGTGCAATAACCTGAAATATGTCCTTGTTGTCGTTTGCGCCTTCTCCAGGTGGGTGGAAGCGTACCCCCTTAAGAACAACACTGCATTGTCAACTGCCAAAGCCCTTGTCAAGGAATTCTTCCCTAGATTCGGGATGCCTAGGATTGTCTGGAGTGATAACGGAAGTGAATTTGTGGGACGAGTGATGAAGAGAGTGTGTGAGTGTCTAGGCATCCGCCAAAAGTTCCATGCTGCAAATCATCCCCAATCGGCAGGATTAGTAGAGTGCTATAATGGCACGTTAAAATTGAAACTGGCCAAGATCCAAGCCAGCACAGGCCTCAAGTGGCCAGATGCCCTGCCTTTAGCACTCCTGTCTACCAGGATGATTGTCCATTCTAGACTGGGACTTAACCCACACGAGATCGTGTTTGGGCGCCCAGCTAATATATGGGGAGTACCGAGGCCAAGAAAGCTCAATGAGATCGAGTACCCTGTACTGTTTGACTATTTGCACGAATTGACAACTAAACTGCATACTTTACATCAACAGGTCCACAGCTCCTCTCCACCGGCGTCTGACGATCCAGGCCACACTATCGAACCTGGCTCCTGGATCCTGATTCGGAATTTCAGACGTACCAAGAACGAGGAGCCTCGCTGGACCGGACCTTTCCAGGTTTTACTGTCTACCCGCTCTGCAGTACGTGCCCACGGAAAGAAACATTGGGTGCACGGCGCCCACTGCAAAAGGGTCCCGTTGCCCCTTCCATACGACCGATGGGTCCAGCAAGGAGTCGCTGACTCCGAGACTGAGGTTGTAGCACGTTTTGTCCCCTTCAGCGATGTACGATTAAAAGGAACTGGTACCGACAAAGAGAGTGATTGTATCTTGCAAGGATCTGTGCCTCCGTCGATGCAGTTGGACACTACAGAACCTGAGACATTGTTTGAAGATCACGCCGTGCCTGGAAAGGAACGATATAATCTGAGGCCAAAACCGAGGAACTGACTTAACCGAATTTGTGCGATTTTTCCCCCCCTCTTCCCATGAACTATTTTTGATTCCACAGCTCTCTCGCCCAGGGAACTAGCTCATTTTTGATTTTCGAACCGCCATCCGGTTCTGCTGCTAAGGCCGCGGTTGAAGTCTGAGGAGTGCAGCCGGGGACGCCTAGGTCAACGGTTCTGGTCAGTCTGAGGGAATCACCCCGGACTGGACAGAGCGCACATCTTGGCAGAAGCAACCTCCCACCGCGGGCAGCAACCAGAGTGAGGTAAATGAAATTTTATATGGCCTATGTGTCCCCTATCGTCCCCTATCGTGTACCCCAACGTTTAATGTATGTGCATGACATCCATGCATTTTCCCTCTATGGCCGAAATGATGACGCCTCTGTGTTTACATTTGCGTCCAACGTTAACATGTCAGTTACCAGGCCCTCCATGAAAGAAAGGATAATTCTGCTTTTAAGCCTATGTTGCCAATGTCTTTACATGGTGCATGTTTAAAATATCGAGAAGCGCCCATTTTGAGGCTCCACAGGGCCAGGACACAAATCCAGGCCTCCAGCCTCCTGAAACACTCTGAAAGCTGCAGCCCCGCCTGCATCCCTGACCTTTCCCTTATTTCCTGCTCAGCCGAGAGGTGCCCGGCGCAGCCTGGCCTGGCCTGCGAAGACAGTGTTATGCCTACAGTTATCTGTTCTGCTCCACAGAAACTCATTCCTGCCTAATGAAAAGGATAAACATATTCCGCCTGCAGAAGATAGGGCCTAGCCTTTCTGTCTCCATTTAAGTGATTTACAGAGCTCGCATCCATAGAAAGCCCATGGCCCCCATGTAATGAACCAAGAAATGTATGCCCGCACTGGCTCTTAGTGATGAGCAACCTTTGCTTGAGTGACCTTTAAGTCAGATAATACTTCCCCGGACCTAAGATATCAGATATTACCAGACGTACAGGTCGTTCTGACATTCAAGACTTTCCCTACTAGCACGAAAGTCAGCCCCCCCAGCTTCCCCTAGTCACACGTCAATTACACGTCATGACCAAGTTGCACACAAGTAGGGCAAAGTTCCAGCTGGCCATGCAACCCCCTCCATGTATCCACCCACTTATGACACCTCCATGACATCTCAAGTGTACGCCCTCATGCACGCCCACATGCTCTTATCTCTTTCTCCTGCTCCGCCTGGAGTCCTCCTCTTTTCTCTATGTACGAGAATAATGTATAAATAAAGGACTCTGTGAATAAACGTTAGAAGACCCTTCCTGAACCTTAGTGGTGATGGAACAGATTCTCCGCTAACCCGGGTTATTGTAAATAAAGCCCCTTTGAATCAGGACACCACGGACTCTGCCTCTCATTTAATGCATGAGCTTTCCTTTAAGTATAGAAATTATGAAAGGGTAATATTTATTTACCACAGTAATTTGGCGCCCGACCAGGACTGGTCCCTTTCCCCACTCGCCGGTGATGTAAGTCCAGCTTTTGCCCCCCTTCTACAGCCGTGACGGACTTCAGAGTGCACGCCGCGGGACTTCCCGCTTACTCCCTCAGGCCCACGAGGAGGACGGACTGCGACCAGGCATCCACACGAGGCGGTGAGGAATGCGGATCATCCCAACCAGAGCCCAAGCCGTGAGAGAGCAAGGTCCGAGGTATCCGGAGGCCCACCTGTTCTGAAGCGCATGCGTAGTGCTTAGCAGCAGCCAGACGTCGTAGCAGTCCAGTCCAGTCCAGTCCAGTGTCGAGTTTCCGAGGCCTTCCGTTCTTGCTTCCCGGTGAGTACCGTTGCTGGGGACGCATCTAGACGGGTGCATTAATTTGTGTCCGGTCAAGACGGGTCTGGGTACACAGATCCGGTCTGTACTGTTTTAGCAGTGCATCTGTACTGTTTAGCAGTGCATCCAGTAATTCAGTGATTCAGTATTCTAGTATAGTCTTTCAAGGTTTCCAGTATTGTGTTGTACTATGTACTAGATAGTATCTGTTCAAAATGTTTTAATGTATCTTAATGTCGTGGTATGAATGATGGTTTGACATCTATTACTGTGTTTACTGTGTTTATTGTGTTCACGTTCTAGTAAGTACAAATATGCCACTGTTTTTAAAGTTACGTCAGATAGGGACCAGGAAAGGACTATTAGAAGAGTCAGTTAACATCCCACCTAGAGACACACCTGGTCATTATATGTACAACAAGCATGGGCTAGATGCCATATTGTTTTTAGACTTTGGATTACACAAAGGATTTAGAGGAGAAGTACAGATGGCCCATCTCGGGAACATGGGATTCTGAATGCATTATGAGAGTAGAGGAAGCTCTATGGAAAAAGAAATCAAGACCCTCACAGAAAGATGCCATTGAGTTATGGCGCAAAGAGTCACATAGGAGAACAGAGAAAGAAATTCATCAAGCAGAGAGAACTAGACAAGGTCAAGGCAGAACAGGCTGATAGAGAAAGAAATGCCGTTGTTACTGGTCCTCTCAGAAGAACTAGCTAAAGTGACCCCCTCAGAAACACCCCGTAGGTCACGAACGCCACCACCTGTACCCTTTAGAGTATGTAGAAAGAAGCAATTCCCCACTGTATATACGATCCAGAACCAGGAAAGGGCTCAATGCTCGTGATTTCACTAAGACTAGGAAGATTTGTGGAGTTTCTTGTACATAGCTCCTTGTAAATATGGCTTGTGAGGAGCATATTCTCATTTAGACTTGTTGTGTTCCTTGTGCATTGCGCCTTGTAAATATGCCTTGTGAAGAGCGTGTCATTTTTGGACTTGTTGACTTTCTTGTAAATATGGCTTGTGAATAGCGCCATGCTGATATGGCTTGTACAGAGCATGATATTGTTGCATTAGTCAGGAGAGAGCTGGATCTCTTTCAACTGCTTGGAGAAAATGTTTTGAAGATGTGCGTACGTGTTATTTGAAAACGTGAAGTGATAAGTTCTTGATTTTCCCATGTATCTGCAGTCATTGGGGAATGATTGTGTTTGAGCCGCCTAAGGGTTAATTTCTTGAATTGAGAAGGCAGTATTTATTTTTACATGCTGTTTAACATGCATGGTTATGTGAGCTGACACTAAAAGTCAGTGATTGTTTAAATGTATGATGGTTTGATTTCACTTTTTCATTGGTTACTAGTTCTGCCTATGTGCTTTGTCAAGCTTACTGACAGCATGGTAACATCTTGCATGGAGAACAGAAAGCAGTGTTCATTTAATTTTCTATTTGAAATACGTCCACGAATTTGTGTGGGTTTGCCTTGGAACACATGATTTAATGTGTTTTTCCGGAGGTCGGAATGTTATAAATCAACCAGTCGGATTGTGATAAGGGTTTCCAGCTGTGGATGGCACACAAGCCAGTGTTTTAGAATTAGTGTGTTCGGTTGTGGAGAAGAAAATATAAAACAGACCCATCATGGAATGTGCTTTTAAATTAGTGAAATGCAACTGTGTGCTTTTATAGAAAATAATATTATAGAAGATATATATGGATATTTTCCTACTGCCAGCTGAATTTTTTTCAAAATGTAAATGTTTCTGACATGCAGCAGACCAGTGTGTGACAGTTATCACACTCACTTAGTTAGTAAAAATGACTGTTTGAAAATTAATGAACCAGGCCCTTTTAATAGGTAGAATAGAAAGGCTTGCACACTAAATTTTGACTTCTTTGTTATACAATGCAAACTTTTTTAAACATGCTGTCTGATATATGTCCACCAGCTTTTGTAAATAGGATTTATTATGTCTGATTCGGAGGTCAGTTAGACTGTAACGCTCACACAGGTTTTCAGATAAAACATTTAGTGGAGAAATTTCAATTGATATGTGCAGAGAAATATTAAACCCAACAGTCCATGATAATTCGTTTTTTCAGAATCAAAATGCCCCCTTTTTGTGTGTTAATCTGCATGCTAAATAAATGCCCATGTTTCAAATGTCTTGCCTTCTAGCTGAATTAGTTAGACGAAAGTGTTTTTTTTAGAAAGTGGAGCTTTTAAGTAGCAGTACATTGTAACAGAATTTTTTTTTAAATGCCAGCATGTGTCCAAGTTACAAAGAAAAAAATATGTCCTTATTAATTACTGATTTTAGGATGCTTTACACCACGTTTTAAATTTCCTTCAGTTAGTTTGAGAATAGTGGTCTGGCCTGGGAACAGAATTTGTTTTTTTGTTTTGAGTTACAAAGTATGTGCCTGTCTTGTTATCATTGGCCGTTATCCAATTCTTTTCCGCGCACCCATTGTTTATGTAAAGGGAGGGCTACAATCCTCCAACTGACTCAGGCTCCCTTCGCATGAAGATAAAGGATGCTTGCAAACACTCTCTTCAGTAACTTGGCAGCTGTTCTCAGCTCTAGAGAAAAAACTTGATGAGCCGCAGAGAAATGTTTATATAAGGGGGGGTCAAGTTGCTCTTCCTCACAGTCAGTACTAAAAGCTTCATTGACTTCAGATAAGGCATGCTTGCAAATGAATAGTTTTTCCCTCAGTAGTGTAAACAGGATAATTGGCAGGAAGCTTTGCTCCTGCAATGAGCTCAGTGTTGGCAGTGATTCAATTTTACATCATAGTGTAGCTTGGCTCCTGCTTGGATCAGATTCAAGCTCTGAGCGCGAACATCTTTCTGGAGGTGGGGGCTGCTTCTCAGAGGAGTGAGGCAGTACAAGCAGTCCAGACTACCCGGGAATACCAATCTTTCTCATGAAACAGCCTAGAGAGGGTAGATGGCTTGTCCCTTATTGAGGTTCCTGTAGATTAAAGGGGTCCCTATGTACAAGGTCGTGTACTAGGACAGGACAGTAAGTTTCTGATTGACACAGGGGCGAGCAGAACTACCATCAGCCATGACGAGGTTCCAGGGGCACCTCTCTCAGGCTCACAAAATATTTCCTTGGGATTTTCAGGAAAGCCTATTATTAATGAAGTGTCAAAGCCAGTTTCCCTTGGAGTTGGTCCACTGTCACGTACCACAGACTTGGTACTTACTAAATCATGTCCAGAAAACTTGCTAGGTATAAAGACATTAAAGGAACTAGGAGCAGTTATTTGTTGTTCTCCAGAAGGAGTGCAACTGTTCTTATGTGATTTTAAGGGACATTATGTTCTGAAAGATTTTGACCCCAGACCACAGAATGTACCACAGCACCTATGGGCACAAGGTCCGACTGACGTAGGTCACATGAACATAACACCACACCGTGTCACTTTTAAAGCAGGAGTAGTACTCCCACGTATACGACAATACAAGATACCACCTGATGCCATAGTGGCCTTATTAAAGATTGTTGACGAACTCATTGCACATGGGGGGTGGTAGAGACTGACTCAAATGTATGTAACTCACCTGTCCTTCCTATCCTTAAACGATCAGACCCTAATGCACCACCAGTTTACAGACTAGTAGTTGAACAAATGTGTAGTGCCACAATACCCAGTGGTCCCAGACATTTCTTCATTACTGACTGCTATTGATTCTGAAGCATCATTCTTTACAGTAACTGACCTGAAAAATGTATTTTTCAGTGTTCCAATTCATCCAGACAGCCAGTATCTCTTCTGATTCAGTTTAAGTGGACGTAGCTTTAAATATTTAAAGGATTTACAGAGAGCCCTTGCATTTACAGTCAAGCATTAAAAAGACAGCTGGACAGTATTAACATGCCTACCGATACAGTACTGATCAGTATCCTGATCATAGTATGATCAGAGACAGACTGCGAACATGCATCACTGACAGTTTTACACTTTCTGACAAGACAAGGGGCACAAAGTGTCCACTTCGAAGTTACAATTCTATGCCCAGCAAGTGGTTTACCTTGTACACTTGCTGTCCAAGAGGGGTAGGCAGCTGACACCTGACCGCATTCAGTTACTTTCTAGCCTTCCACAGCCCAAGACACAAAAGGAAGTACGGGCCTTCATGTGGCCTCACTTCATACTGTAGGAAAAGGATTCCCCAGTATGCCCTTCTAGCCAAACCACTGATACAATTGACAACACAGGAAGCAGTGTCTTCGACTGTCCTTCTTTGAACACAAGAACACACCTTGGCTTTTGAAGAATTAAAAAGAGCCTTATGTCAAGCGCCAGTTTTAGCGACTCATAGTTACAGCAAACCTTTTATGCTTTTTGTCACTGAACAGGAAGGGACAGCATTATCTGTCCTTACACAAGATCAAGCAGGAAAACACAAGCCTTGTGTTTATTTTTCTAGTACATTAGATCCAGTGGCCCAGGCTCTGCCTGCGTGCCTGAAAGCAGTTGTAGCAACAGCTCTAGCTATTAGACAAAGACTCCATAGTGTTAGGACCTTCTCTGATAGTCCAGGTACCACATGCAGTGGAAGTTCTCTTGAACAGGACACAGACACAACACTTAACTGTAGCGAGACTGACAGGATATGGACTGACGTTATTTCAGCCACACATAGAGATCAGACAATGTAACATTCTTAACCCTGCCACACTTTTGCCCGTAAGTACAGTAGACACCGCACCACATGACTGTGTGGAAGTAATAAATACAGTGACGAAACCAAGACAAGACCTGACAGATATGGCACTTCCAGATCCTGACCTGACACTTTATGTTGATGGTTCATGCATGAAAACAAGCACAGGAGAGTTAGTGGCCGCATATGCCGTGACCACTGATACTGAAGTCATAGAGACCCACAGAACAGACACACTGTCAGCACAAGCAGCAGAGCTCATCGCTCTGACACAAGCCTGCATAAGAGCCAAGAACTTGAAAGTGAACATTTATACAGACTCACAGTACGCTTTTGGCGTAGTCCATGACTTCGAAGTTCTCTGGAGGGAGAGAGGTTACTTGACCTCTCATGGGGCCAAAATTCAGCATGGCCCACTTATTCAAGCCCTGTTAGAAGCAATACATTTTCCTCAGCCATAGCTATCCTGAAATGCAAAGCATATACCAAAGTCACAGACACCATTTCCCAGGGTAATGACCTGGCAGACCGAATTCTAGACTTACAGTCCAGACACTAACAGACACGACAAAGACAGAGGTACCATTACTGACGAATAGCATGACAGTCAGGGATCCTTCACAAGATGTACTCGACATACAGACACATGCCACTTCAGATGAAATAAAGAAATGGACTGAACAAGGAGGGGTCCAGACTGACTAAGGTTGGATGACTAAAGGCAAAGCTACATGGTTTCGTCCAGATTTCATGGTACAAGTAATCACAAACACATAGTCCAGCACACTTGGGAGAGAAGGCAATGCTAGACAGTTTACAGAATATCTGGTTTAACAAGCACCTGCGTGCAGCAGCGAAGCAGAAAGTACGTACCTGTATGATCTGTTGCCAGTTCAATCCAGGTAAAGGCATTCCGGTGGAACAAGGTGGATTCCATCCTCCTGACCACCCTTTTGAGTTCCTTCAGATGGATTATATCCAAATGGACAATATCTGATGTTGACAATAATATGCTGACAGATTACCTGGCTTCCTTGATGTCTGCACTACTCTCTCTTCATTCACAGGTTGCCGCCGCCTTCCCTGACAAAACCCAAGTCTAGGAGCCTGCCATAGTCCCTGGAGATGTTATCTATGAGCGGAACTTTTGACCGATCAAGCCCCCTTGAGCCGCATTGGAGGACGCCGAAGCTTGTGCTACACACCACGAGGACTGCTATCCGGCTCGAAGGATGAAAAGGAAATTCTATGGACAATTTGGAACTTTAACAATGACATTAAAAATGACAATGACCCCAGTGACTCAAAACCCCCTTTTCTAGAAAAACTCTGCATCAGGAGTATAAATCCAAGTTACGGTCTAGTAAGTCAGACAGCTTAATTGTTTAAGTCCCTCTCGGGTGAATCGGTTAGACAGGTTCCTGACATGTATTAGACCATAGACCCAAATAGCAGTAGACAGAGAGATAAGAGAGAGACGTACTGCAAATCCCTTCGCAGTCGATTTATAATAACTCTGATTATTATGTTCCTTTGATTCCATGTTTTCTTTCCTCCTATTACCTCACATGTACACTTTTCTTTTAACGACACTGCAGAGCACACATTTAGTGATCTGCCACCCCATGAAGCACTGCGCAACAATTCTTTCATTCGTATGTTGCACCATTCTCATCAGACCAGCAATGCAACAGATTGCTGGGTATGTGGCCAACTCCCGCCTTATCAGAAAACGAAGGGAGTTCTGCCCTTCTTCCCTTTTCCGTTCTCCCACAATGGTTCGTGCGGAGCATGGTTTGCTTTAATGACATCACTAGACAGAACATCCGTAGTTTCCCAGAGTGACTGGATACATGGAAACCTGAATAAAGTAATGAATGAAGTATGTTTCCCAGACAAAGACGGGCTCCCTCAAAGGAAGGGGACCGACCTAGAATATGAAGAGTACAAGCAAGGAAATGCTTCCCTCAATTTTATAATACTGAATGTTCAGCCCAAGCAAAATACAGGACCACAATCTATTTCAGTCCTACCAGCAAAAGGTGATTTGTGAGTTAGAAAGAAAGGATCAGTACATATGGGACACAGTGAATGTAATACTGTAGTAGAGTTTAATGACCAAGGAAAGTCCATTTTCAAAGCATCACGCCATACCTATTTCATTTGCGGTCAGACAGCCTATGTACAACTGCCCTCAGACTGGGGTGGAACATGTTATATAGCTTTCCTTCTGCCCCCTATCTTTCTAGCCCCATCCCATTATCATCGAGATTCACGACTAGTACATGTCAGACACAAGAGGGAGATAAATTCCCCAGTTGTTGATCAGACTGAGACAGCTTGGGAGCAATATACAGATTTCAACAAAGGATTCTTTTTCTTCATATGTCCCGTCCAAAACAGTAAACTCATACGCAGGTTAACAAGAACTCTGGAAGCAGTAGTAAATGAGACTGCATCTGCCCTGGCTAACTTGACCCAGGAGCAGTCTGCCATGAGACTGTCTCTGTCTGCAGTGTGCCACTGCCTGTATTCCCCATCCACGTATCCAGAAGAGACAGAAGAGCAAATGATGCAGTCTGACCATATACAAGGTCTTATGCAAATAGATGTGACTTGAAGGGAACGTAGGGGACAAGGAGGGAATGAGGTAAATGAAATTTTATATGGCCTATGTGTCCCCTATCGTCCCCTATCGTGTACCCCAACGTTTAATGTATGTGCATGACATCCATGCATTTTCCCTCTATGGCCGAAATGATGACGCCTCTGTGTTTACATTTGCGTCCAACGTTAACATGTCAGTTACCAGGCCCTCCATGAAAGAAAGGATAATTCTGCTTTTAAGCCTATGTTGCCAATGTCTTTACATGGTGCATGTTTAAAATATCGAGAAGCACCCATTTTGAGGCTCCACAGGGCCAGGACACAAATCCAGGCCTCCAGCCTCCTGAAACACTCTGAAAGCTGCAGCCCCGCCTGCATCCCTGACCTTTCCCTTATTTCCTGCTCAGCCGAGAGGTGCCCGGCGCAGCCTGGCCTGGCCTGCGAAGACAGTGTTATGCCTACAGTTATCTGTTCTGCTCCACAGAAACACATTCCTGCCTAATGAAAAGGATAAACATATTCCGCCAGCAGAAGATAGGGCCTAGCCTTTCTGTCTCCATTTAAGTGATTTACAGAGCTCGCATCCATAGAAAGCCCATGGCCCCCATGTAATGAACCAAGAAATGTATGCCCGCACTGGCTCTTAGTGATGAGCAACCTTTGCTTGAGTGACCTTTAAGTCAGATAATACTTCCCCGGACCTAAGATATCAGATATTACCAGACGTACAGGTCGTTCTGACATTCAAGACTTTCCCTACTAGCACGAAAGTCAGCCCCCCCAGCTTCCCCTAGTCACACGTCAATTACACGTCATGACCAAGTTGCACACAAGTAGGGCAAAGTTCCAGCTGGCCATGCAACCCCCTCCATGTATCCACCCACTTATGACACCTCCATGACATCTCAAGTGTACGCCCTCATGCACGCCCACATGCTCTTATCTCTTTCTCCTGCTCCGCCTGGAGTCCTCCTCTTTTCTCTATGTACGAGAATAATGTATAAATAAAGGACTCTGTGAATAAACGTTAGAAGACCATTCCTGAACCTTAGTGGTGATGGAACAGATTCTCCGCTAACCCGGGTTATTGTAAATAAAGCCCCTTTGAATCAGGACACCACGGACTCTGCCTCTCATTTAATGCATGAGCTTTCCTTTAAGTATAGAAATTATGAAAGGGTAATATTTATTTACCACAAGAGGATGGAGTTTCCAGGGGTTGAGAGACCTGCTAGACACATGACCTTTGAAAAGAAAATATGTACTATAATGGCAAGAAGACGAACTCTAGTGTTAAGCATCTTAATGTTGTGTAGTATAATAATGTTTTTGACTGGCTTTGCTCTGTCCATTTTTCGAGTTCCATTCATACACAACACACAACTCGCACCTTCTCCCACTGATCCCACACACTCCTTTCACCCTCTACCTGAACACGAGTCTGCCAGAAGACTGGAATTCGCAAATAACTCCTTTGTCCAGCTCCTACACCAGCACCAGTCTATTATGAACACATCGAACTGTTGGATATGCGGACTCATGCCACACACTGCAGATAAGGGCATCCCTTACTTTGTCCTGCCATTCAGTTATTTCGGTTCCCTGTGGGCTTTCCAGACTATGTTCCTGTATTCCCTTGAACCCTACGTTCGAGGCGAGAACTCAAACAATAAGGCACTAGTGGCAGGGATCCGAAATATGAGTAGAGATATTGACACGGTTAGGGCAACTCCCAAAGATGAGTTTACCCCATACAGCAGGTGGAACATCACCAAGTATGGGATCTCCTTAAGTGAGAGCCAGAAATCAAAGAAATCCTCCCCAGTCTGGATAGTACCCCACCGAGGTCACTTATGTCTGCAAGGTATTGGCAGGGATCCCAAAGCGCAGTTGGGGAAGAGCATATGTACGGAGACGTATGTGTTTGCCTCCCGAACTTCCCCTCCATTCTTGGCGGCTAAAGGCACCTATTTCGTCTGCCATGACAAAGCCTACACATGGTTGCCCCCTGACTTCTCGAGCACATGTTTCATCTCGTTTCTGCTGCCACCCACCTACACGGCCGGGGCAGATTACCATCGGACAAGGATAGTTAGGGGTGTCGTGAGTCAAGACGACACCGCGGGTTAGGAGTTTGGAGACTTCGCAAAGGATTTTCTGCCATTTTGGGGGCCCATGGTGAACAGCAGGAACATTCGACAACTGACAAGAATAGTTGAATCCGCCGTGACTGAAACGGCAGGTGCCCTTAGCAACTTAACAGCTGAGCTTCAGTCGGATCGACTTATGACCCTTCAGAACCGGGTTGCCCTAGATGTCATACTTGCAGACCGTGGTGGTGTATGTAGAGTGATCCAATCTAGTTGCTGCATTTTCATCCCCGATAATGCTCCGACAGTGTACCAGGCCATCTCCAAATTACACAAAATCTCTGATTCCCTTCACACAGAGAAAGGGGATTGGTCTCTGCTAGGGTGGTTCTGGGAACTGATCTCTGCCTGGGGATGGAAAACTCTGATCTTCATCGGGATGATTTAAGCCGTTCTGTTTATGTTCTGTCTGTTTGTGCAGTGCGCTCCTGCAATATGTGGCCTCTGCGCCACTTCATGTGTAAGGAAGCCTGTGTCAAGGGACGAATTAAGCAACAGAATGATGCTACAGCAGCATCTCCGTGAATTCATCAATACAGATTTGGACTCAGATTAGTGTGAGTTATTGCCTAATATGAGGGCAAAAGGAGGATCTGTGGTACTGCAAATCTGGACCCCGCTGTTTTACAGATATCGAGGTCCAACACTCGTGTCATAAAATATCGTCGTACCATGACGAATTTGGTATCTACGAACCGGTAATGATCAGGACATTATCCCTATGTATTTGCGTCACGATTGAGTGATGCTAACACCCTTCAATCATAGTTTCCGTCCCGAACCCTCGGACTCCATTTTGTAAACGGCATCCATCTTATGGCTTGCCCTCATATAAGTCAATTGATTAAAGCCGAGCTTGATCTAAAAGGACACGTCCTCTGTAGCTGACTTCCCCATGACCTGGCCGAAGCTGCCTTCACTGCCTCCAGCCAAGCCTGTTTGGGCAGCTCCTCGCCCAGTGGCCGAGCAAGATATCATCAAGGCACAACATGTCATAAACCATCCACTACATACAGACCCTGTTTCCCATACACATACACCTGTCCATGATTCTTGTTTACAACCCGTTTTATGATGGGAGGGTGCCCGACTTTATTGGTGTTTCATCGATATCTGATGGGAGTTCTGGATCTGGCGGGGTAATCCATCACCAACTGGACATCTAAAATATGTGCTGACCAGCATGAATTCGCTCTTTGTATTATTGTGGAAATATTTGTATAGCCATATCATAAACTCAAGAATTCTTGCCTACAGCTATTATTTGTGTATATAAGGAGAAGGCTGGTTCTGTAAAAACGAACAGTCTCCTGAGAACTTACGGCCCGTGTTGTCGTACTTCTAGGACGCATGTTACTTGGTTGCAGCCAATAAAACTCGATCACTGACTTCAACTAGAAGACTCTGTGTTTCTGTAATTTCAGAACAGGGAGAACTCAGAGGTCTTCGGGTGTGATCCCTGGCACCACCAGGTCTCTAAAAACCCGGCACCTCATGCTGAAGAAGAGACGCTGTCTTTCTCCTGCAGAGAAATCCAGCTCCAGCGTTTCTGGTCTACCCTTGCGGGTGACTGGGATATCGAGCCCTGAGGGAGATACCAGACCTCCATCATTCTATTCCAGAGGTATGGTGTTGACTAAACCCTTGAAAGAGAATTCTTGAAGCAAACCTTGGCAAAACCAACTTAACTTAAAGCTACTTACTTACTCCCCTCCCAAGTATTCGGCTTAGGTCAGGTACACTGGGGTAGGCGTAGTTAGAAGCACCAGTTGAGTATTTTAGCCTAATGTATATATGAATGTATATATGTTTTATTCCTTTTAAACCACTGTATGGCTAAGAAACCATTTCAATGCTTTTACAGTATTATTTCGCAATACTTATCTTACTGTACGTACTTTTTATCATAAGTCTTGCAATTGTGGCAATTCATTTCTCTTGTACGAGAAGAAAGACTGTTCAATAAATGTTACCTTTTATTGACAAACGCCCGTCTCTCTATTCTCTACATATTGTGAAAGTAAACTGCACCAACCTGACTGAGTAAAATAACTGTCTATTGTTTCACATGACCCTAGAGATTGACTCTTAATCTAAGGAGCAAAGTTGTCATGTTGCACGGTTGTTGGAAAACTGAATCCCTTCTTGTCTGTGCCAGGGAAGCTGATCACTTCCTATTTCAGTCAAGAAAGTTTCCAGTGACCTCTGAGCTAGTTGGTAACAAACCCAATTAAGTTTAGCATAGTCAGTAGAGGCCTGGAAGATCCGCACTTCTACGTCGATACTACTGTTTATGTTATTCCAATGCGCAGGGCCTATTGGGAAAATAGGAACTACGCTACAGTTTAACCTCTGCTTACCATCAGGTTAGGCACCCTTCCTCTCAAGAATACACAACCTTTGTGACACCATTTGGTACGTTTAAGTTTCTAAGAATGCCATTTGGACTAATTTCGTTTGCCTCAATTTCTCAAAGGGTAATGGACAGGGGCGGCTGGTGACATTTGAAAGTGGCGGGGCGTAAACTAATTTGCATATTGCACCGCAGCGATCGAGCGCAGCCAGCGAGCCCGAACCACCTTGCATCCATCCATACATCATTCATGCATCCACCCATCTATCCACCCATCCACCCTGCATCCATACATCATTCATTCATGCATCCACCCATCCATCCATCATGCATCCACCCATCATGCATGCATGCATCCATACATCATTCATACATCCACCCACCCATCCTGCATCCATACATCATTCATTCATGCACCCACCCATCCATCCATCATGCATCCACCCATCATGCATGCATCCATGCATCCACCCATCCATCCACCCACCCTGCATACATCATTCATTCATGCATCCACCCATCCATCCATCATGCATCCGCCCATCATGCATGCATGCATCCATACATCATTCATGCATCCACCCATCCATCCACCCAACCATCTTGCATCCATACATCATTCATTCATGCACCCACCCATCCATCCATCCATCCATCATGCATCCACCCATCATGCATGCATCCATCCATACATCATTCATGCATCCACCCATCCATCCACCCACCCATCCTGCATCCATACATCATTCATTCATGCACCCACCCATCCATCCACCCACCCATCCATCCATCATGCATCCACCCATCATGCAAGCATCCATCCATACATCATTCATGCATCCATCCATCCATCCATCCACCCATCCATCCATCATTCATGCACCCACCCATCCATCCATCATGCATCCACCCATCATGCATGCATCCATGCATCCATCCATACATCATTCATGCATCCATTCATCCATCCATCCACCCATCCATCCATCATGCATCCACCCATCATGCATGCATCCACCCATCCATCTACCCATCCTGCATCCATACATCATTCATTCATGCATCCACCCATCCACCCACCCATCCATCCTGCATCCATCATTCATGCATCCATCCACCCATCATGCATGCATCCATCCATGCACCCATCCACCCACCCATCCACAGAACAATCATTAACGCACCCACCCTGCATCCATCCATCATTCATGTATTTTTATGACCATATAAAAATAAATTATGGACTCTAACAAGCCTTTAGGATCGATGTTGAAGGATGTGCCAGTTTACATATTACATCACCCCTACCTTTTTATGCTGGAAACCTTCTACCGCCTATGTATTTGCCATCCTGTAAGCCCTAGGTATGTACTATACAAATTCACATACAAATATACACCAACATGCATGCAATAATAAATGCATATATCATGCTATTCCGCCTCTACCGTTTGTTAACATTTTGAAATGTTATAACCTTAGTTCAAAAAGTACATTATATTTGTGGTGACAGTTGTTAACTCATTTTCTGGAAAATGTTTATAAAATGAAATCTGTTGAAGGCTGTTGTTGCAACTATCAAAAAAGAAATTCTGAGAATTTTTACATTTCCAAAACCCCATGCCGTGAAATAAACGGGTGACCTGGAATAGACGCACACATTTCTGCAGCAGATGCTTTAACACACTGAACTATCTCAAGTCATTTGTGCAAGCTAGTTTATTGGAACACTGAAAAACACACACTCTTACCTTGCTGCCAGTCCCGCACACGTCACAGGCTCACAGGCCCCTGGCCAATCCTGGCGCCAGGGGCACAGGTACCCTCTCGCCCGCAGCACGCCCATTAGGGCTCCTGATGGGCATGCGCAACGCCGCCAAAACACAAGTGCGCATGCATGGGCACGGGTAAAAATTCACCCTCCGTCCCCACGCATGCGTACTTGTGTTGCCGTCTGTACAATCATGTCAATGAATCAACATGACGCCCGCCCGGCGGTCTGACGTCATGTTGATTCATTGACATGATTGTCATGAGGGAGCTGCGGGAGGCGTCGGGCAGGGGGGCTACGCCCCCACGCCCCAATGGACGAACCGCGCCTGGTAATGGAAGGCATTCTTAGAGATTTAAAGGGTGTGAAGGTGTATCAGGACGGCGTGCTCATTTTTGGAGTTGATTTGGAACAACATGATTTGAGGTTGAAGTCTGTTTTAGGGATGTTACAAGATGCCAGACTCACCCTTCCAGCTGACAAATGTAAGTTCAATATCAAGGAAATTAAGTACCTTGGACATTTTGTTTCAGCAGAAGGAATAAAACCCAAGAAAGCTCTTGTGAATTCCATTCTCAATTTGGTTCACCCTCTAGCAAAGATGAGCTTATAACATTTTTGGATATGGCTTAATTTTATCATAAATTCATCCCGAGTTTTGCAGGAAAAACCTTGTCCCAAAGGTCATTGTTGAAGAAAGGGAGTGAATTTGAGTGGTCAAAAGATTGTGACAAGGAATTCATTGTTATTAAGAATCACCTCAACAATGCACCATGCCTGAGTAGTTTTGACCCTGCAAAATCGTCTTTTCTCATGACTGATGCCAGCTCAACTGGTCTACGGGCAGTACTGTTAAAAAAGATAGATGGTGTAAAAAACACCTTGTTCATCTCCAGGCCTCTAGAGGTGCCAAATGCAATTACACTGCTGTTGAGAAGGAGGCGCTGGGTGTGTTCTGGGCGGTGCTCAAGTTAAGAACATTTTTATGGGGTAAAAGATTTAAGATTCTATCTGACCACAAACCGCTCAAAGAGGTTTTAACCAATAAGGGCAAAGATGGACAATAACTGCCTCACATAGTGCAAGGGGGACAATGGAGAAAGAGGTTCAACAGTTAAGGTGGATGCCCATTTCTGATGCTCCACTCAGCACCTCTAACAAGCGCTACTCACAGCAGACATTTAAACGAAGTGTTTTGGACAGGTCCATTACCACTACAAGTGGTCGCACTCAGTCATTCAAAGGTCTAGGAGGAAATTAAAAAGAAGGAAAATAATTTTCCTCTGCCATGTAGTATGGTAAGTAATTTAAGCATACGTTAGATTACAAAAGATGGAAACGCAAGGGATATAGAAGGGAGATATATGAGTGAAGACGCTGAGGCAGTAAGGGACAAATCACAAATGGGCGGGAGAAAGTGCCCAGGCTCTACGGAGTGGGTGTACAGTAAGAGGTGAAGTAGAGGACAGAGAAATAAAGAGTAGAAACATAGCCTGGACGAGCTAAACTGGTGGTGGAAAAGGAGAAAGTAAGGTCATACAGACAGGGAAAGGATAAGACAGAGAAAGGACGGAATTAGGTTATAACGAGCACCGGAACGGAGGTAAACATTTACGGGCGATCAATGTTAAAGTCCAGCATGGTGGCTTTATGTGACGAAGAAATGAGTAGGGGGCGTGCACGTCGTGTAGCTAGGACCCTGGTTGGCCGGAGGGGTGGAGCTCTTCATGTCTCACTGATTAAGCGTGAGGGTGACGCTTCCGATAGATGGAGGCACTTCCTGTTTGCTTTCGGTGCGCGTGTCCGTTGATAAAGTCTGAGGCGGCCTCCGACAAACTGAAGAGCAGCAGCGTTGTTTCTCTGCCGCCCGAGTAGGCGAACTAGCTGTCAGTGCCACAGTGGATGCGATACGGTGTGCCTGGCCCTGCCTACCCGGGGGAGGGCATCGCTTCAACGAGGTACTTGCAGCACGAGCTGCGAACTGAGGGAGGATACTCCCATTAGAGTGGGTGTCGCGCTGAGAGTCTACGCAGGTGACGGGGGTGCACCGAGGCCCCTCAGCGCTGGAAGAAGTTGTGGGCACCACCTAGTGTCTTTTAACACAGGACTGCTACTCTGGGGGGCTTTCAGTACTCGGGGTGCTGCACCCTGCTGTTTCACTTTACTTCACTTCACTGCACAGTCTCAGCTGCGCGACCCGCCGCCCCTGGGCTGGTGTGTGAGTATCTCATTCTTTCTCTGTTTGTGATCGATAATACAGAACCGATACCGAAACAACAGTTGTGTTTTGAAGAAATAGAGGATTTGACTATACTTGCACATTTTATCATGCAAGTTAAGCAGTGCTGTATTACATAACTGCTTTTTATAATTTAATAGTGCAGTTATGCTTTTTTTGCTAGAACTATTCTTACAAGTAGTGCCGAGGTAAGTTTTTATAAATATCATTGCTTTAAGTTTCTGTACATACTTGAAGAAAGAGAAGGCACTTATCTACTGTTGTGCAGCACAGATATGTTGTAAAGAACTTCAAGTCTGGGCACGATGTGTCTTTGCATAGAATCACACACCGAGCATCTAACAGAGGATGCTGACAGACTGATCTGATATTGTTGCCTGTTATAGACCGGTAAGAATGTCTTGCTTTTGACTGATGGGCATAGACTACTGTTGAGGTGGTTCATACTTAAGCTGCTGCTGTCAGGCTGGGACAGGGTGCTGATGAAAGATCTAGGCTGCTGTCAGGGTAGGACTGCGACAGAAAATAGACTAAAATAAGTGCCCACCATTAGTAAATTAGAAGCTTAAAAAGTGTGCCGTGTTTGCAAAATGCGACAGGTTTGATCGTGTGGAGGCACGCTGTATAAGTGTTTTTCAAGGCACAGGAGATTGTGTGGATTTGAGCTTGCTGAAGGCAATGTTTTTTTTTATATTCGGGAAATCCACAGTAAAAACTGGACCTACAGAAGACCATAAGCTCTGAATACAGTTTTGTAGATTTTCATTTTTTTGCATTAATTTAGAACTTGCATCAAGTTTTGTGGTTTCTGACAGCTCCTTTTTGGAACAGGGTCCAGTCTGGTCTCTTCTGTGATCTGAAAACTAGTCCGGTCATTAAAGTCCTTACGGGGATCCACTCTAAATGGAGCAATTTTACTGTAAAAGGTGAAGTTCATCCTGCAAGCCACATAAAACCAGCTACCGTACCCAGCAGCTAATTGACGCTGTAATGCATCCTTATTCCGAAATTGCATGGATACTATTTTCCTAGCCCATGAATCTCCCCTGAATGATATAATCCCCCATATTTTCGTCCCATCCCATGGACGCCGTTTCTTGTCACATCAAAGATCAATGGATGTCCTCTTAGTCTTTTGCCTCAGAGACATTGTATTTCTCTCACCAGTGATTTATGCATGCCATCTACCTCCTGGGTGCCACAGTCCTCTATACCAGTGACCCTTGGATGTTTTTTCCCCCCAATAATAATGTCCATGGACGTCACTGTGCATCACATACCAGAGTGTTTTGGGTGTTATCTTAGTCCAATACTAATTTCCCAGGGTTGGCATGATCTCTAACTCCAGTGTCTGAAGGATGCCATCTCCTCTATTATTGCATGAATGTTACTACCCGCTACTAAATCTTTGAATCTTAGGAAAGACATCACATTCTTATACCAATATCCATGGTTGATGGAACT
This sequence comes from Lissotriton vulgaris, assembly GCF_964263255.1. Classification (NCBI taxonomy): domain Eukaryota; kingdom Metazoa; phylum Chordata; class Amphibia; order Caudata; family Salamandridae; genus Lissotriton; species Lissotriton vulgaris. The sequence goes on from NC_141687.1 coordinate 1,644,474,782, forward strand.
ATGGCTACAGACCATTCAGAACTGAGCGGCTAGAATCACTCGCTACCTCCCTTGCCACACTCACCTCACCTGAATGAGCTCCACTGGCTCCCCATTCACAAATGAGCACAAGTCGGACTTCTCACTCACATTTTCAAGGCTCTACATAACACTGACCAAGTATAACGTAGCAATCACAGCTGCTTTCACAAACCTTCCATACACACACGCTTGCCTGGACTCCTACTTGCACCAATCCCACGCGTAAGGAAAACTAGATCTGGCTGTCAAGCCTTCTGCTACATCGTTCCTTAAGTGTGGAATTACCTGGCTCTACACTCATAGCCGCCTTCTCACTTCTTTAATTCCTCATGAAGCTGAAGTCCTGGCTTTTCGTGTAGTCCCACTAGGCCTTAAGTTTCCCTGGGCTCACAGCTGGTCATCTCCAGTATATCGTCTTGGGGGATAGTGTGCTATACAAATCTGCATAACATGCAGCAATGCAGGGCCACATTATGTAAAAGTGTTGACAAAATTATACAGTAGGAAAGGGCACATTTGGCGGCATAATACTGTGCAATGTGTTACAGTATTGTTATTTTGTCATTTCCATGCATATTAATACTGTTTGGGCAAAGTTGCACATGCAGGAAGCAGTAGAAGTTTTAGATTTGGCAACACAAAATTGGGGTCAAGAGGACATAACCTACTCAGGCATCAAGAAGGCAATCAATAAACAATGCTATCAATTGTCAAGAGAAAGTGATCTAGCACATTTTGAGAGTTTAAGTGGTCAATCTGGGCTGATCGCTACAAACATGGAGCACAAATCTCAGCCTGACCTTCACCAAGCATTGGGAAGAAAGGTCCTAAAAACATTCAGTGGGCCAGACTAGTGCCTCTCCCAATAAAATAACTAAATCCGGGGTGGAAAGCCCTTGAACACAAAATCAGCTGTAGAATCTGCAATTTCAAAACATAATCATTACTACATCTGACGTGCTGCTGTCCGGGTCTGTTACAATCTCGTCTGAAGCTACTAAAGCCAATATGGCTACGCAAAGGTGTTCGGACAGTGTAATAAGCTGTTGTGGCTTTATTTTCCTGCACTTGAATATCAAAAGATAGGGAGCTACCCTTTTGACAGGAAAAGGATTGGGTCAACAATCTTATGAAAACAAAAAAACTCCTTCTCCTGAGTTTGGCAAATGATTAGTGATGCTAGATTCCCCTGGGGGCCGTTTGCATCAGTGGGAGGGATTTAAGTATTGCGTAAGTTACCAAATTTACAACTTAATATGTATCAGACCAAAAGATAGCATGAAAACATTGCATACACAAAAATTAAAAGTTTCATTCATTTATTCAAATAATTGAAAAATAACACATTATTTCATAAAAACAATCTTGTGCACATTCGTCTTTGCTGTTAGTCAGCTATAGTAAAAAACTCCAATTTAAAAAAAAATGTTGTTAAGCATTGTTACACAAGTCTACATATACATCATATTTATTTGACATAAGGATCAAACTGTCGACGCAGCGTTTCGGTGCCTCAAATAATCTTGCACCTTCTTCAGGACTTGTTCATTTAAATCATATCTATAAAAAAACATATCACAATACATTTCATTAGGTCCAATAATTTAGTCTAACAATTGCACATTGATTCATTAAAATTTTAGCTAATCTCCTAATATTTGGTAACCCCGCCATTTTGTAATCCAGGATCTATTCCCTACATGCCCTGTATTACTAAGTTCCCACACCTTAGTATTACTGAGAGGGAAGACATAACTAGGGTGGTATATTTGTATCGCTCGGATGCAGTGTCCTCAATTTATTTTTGTCGGACACAAGTGGGCTGTGTATAAAGGTAAAAAAAGGGGCCGTTAGATTTTCGTTCCTTCTTTATTATAGAGTCCCACCCACAGATACCTCTATCTTCTTACCCAGGTTAGTTTTTCCTTCCTGGCACTACCTTCTCGGTCTTTTGAGCAGGTTCTCTTCCGCTCTTGTGTTCTCCTAAGGAAGCTTTATTTTCTTTCCTCTTTCTTATTCTAGTAGAAAATGCACCTTATTTTTAGTTACCCTGTTTTTTGGGCTCTTTTCTCCATTTTGACATAATATAATCCTATTTTTTAGCTTATGTTTCAGTTTCGTTGGTACTCCCTGGTACTTTTCATAAGTTTATTTTCCTGCACTCCACCGACCGACCTGGCCAGTCAGAAGATATATGGAGGAAGTGCGTTCCAGACTTGTTAAAGAATAAGATCATGCCAACCGCGAGAAAACAGACTCGCAGTGGTAGACAAAGACACACTTTCCTCATAATGCTTTAAACATAATTTAATTGATTCAATTTGGAATTTTCCATATTTTAATTATACTTTCCATGGAATGAAATTGGTTATAATTGTAAATGAATTTCTCTTAATGTTCTGATTTTAAATTACTCTGTTATATTGCAAATGGTTTTAAGTAACTGTGCAATAAAATAAATATACAACTAGTGCCAGTTTAACCCCAAAATACAGCAATCAGCAACTGAACGATCTTCAGTTAACCTTTTCAAAGGGTCTGCATAGAGACAGAACCATAGTTTAGTGTTTTTTTAGTAAGTTGATCTGTTTGAGCTACAAACATATATTATGCATTTTTAGCAGCCATGACTGAGCATTGTATCACATTAGTCTTAGCATCGCACCACTCCTGTTCTGTCTCGCATTGTGGGGTTTCTAAATTTCCTTGATCTGGGTGTAAATATAACCAGTTATGCTGTTATGTTTTTAACCCCTCCCACTCTCATGATGAGCTCAGCTCGTCATGAGCCACGGTTCTCATGTGCTCATGGCGAGCTGAGCTCGTCATGACCGTTAGAACGCTCGCATGCTGGGGAAATTCCCCTGCTGTGCGAACGTTCTAATGAAACGAGTGTGGTCATGACGAGCTCAGTTCGTCATGAGCACACGAACACTGTGGCTCATGACGACCTGAGCTCTTCAGGAGCACCAGGGCGCTGTGCGTGCCCCCTCTCCCCCAGCACGGTAGGGGTATATGCCCCGCAGCCAAGGGGTTAAAGGCGTCATTGATTACTTTCAAGATGTTAATTAAGTTACCCTTATAATTTCTCACCTAACAGCTAAAGATTAATTCATACTCGTATAGTCTTAACAACATTTAAAATTGATGTTTCCATAACACAGTAAAAATCACTGTGAGGACTGATTTAGGCTAATCACCACAGCAGTGTGTGGTAGCTGAGTTTCCTATGAGGGAAGAATATATTGTTTAAGTGATGTTTGTGAAAGTGTAATCCAAATACCGGTCTATGGGGCCCATTATGATATTGGGCGGATCGCCGGCCCAGCGGTGGCGATCCCCCCGCCAAATGTCCCTGGTTCACCCCGCCATATTAGTATGGTGGGGGCACTGCGGCGGACGGGAAGACCATCTGCCTCTTTTCCGCCGGTCGGATTGCCGGCCGGGCGGAAAAGGGACTCAATATGGTTCTTGTGCCTTGCAGGCACCGCCATCCATATTAGGATGCATGCCTTTCCATGGCGGAGACTCCGCTATGGAAAGGCATGCGGGAAATCTCCACGGGGGCCCTTTGCGGGCCCCCGGGAGTGTGGGTGGCTGCACTGGGGATATCCAGGGTACCCCCTATCATTGCCATGCACAAGGTGGCAGTCACCGCACGGTGCCTGTCACGTTGTGCATGACAAGGCACAACATGGGCATTAACATTGCGGCGGGTGCGGCTTACAGCAGCGCCCACCGCAATGTTAATGTCGAGGGTGCGTCCGACAGTGTGGCGGGCGCATCCTAATTTGCATGGTGGGAACGCCACAACTTTGGCGGTCGGTCCCGTGCTCTGTTGCGGTGGCAGACGGATAGGCCCCTATGTTTGTAGTAGACAAATGTTGAACATGATGTTCCTGGAAGTCATGTGAATAACACATTCTATTTATTGCTCATTTGATTGGGTGGGCAACTAATTTTGCATACGATTTTCATTCTTAAGTGTTTTAAACGGAAATATAATGTAGTTGAGTACTTGCATGTTTAACAAGTAAAAAAAAAATTCGAACTGAATAATGGATTCATATTTTTTTTAAAGTTTGCAACAGCATGCCCGCCCCCACCTTCCACCGCGCCGCTGTTTGTTTACATCATTTATGCTCGTTAATCACATGAAGGTTTTCAAGCGATTTCTTCATGTGCCTGTCTCCTTTGCAGCATTCACTCTTGCATAGTACTTTTTTATTTACTTAAAGCATGTCTAAAAACATCTTAAAGCACATTTACCAATAATTGATATTTATGGGCCAGATGTACGACTCTTCCCATTTGCGATCCCTAATTGCGTCGTTTTGCCACTTTCAATTTGAGACTCGCAAAATGGAATTTACAACAGTGTGTCAGACACTGTTTGCAATTCCTAATGGGGCGCAAATTGCCTGCCTCATTAATATTTATGAGGCAGTTGCAATTTACGACCCCATTGGGAATGGCTAGCACTCCCAGGGATGGTGGCCTTCTTGAGTCAGAAGACCACCATGTCTGTGACTGATTTTTAAACAGTTTTTTTAATGCAGCGCGTTTTCCTTAAAGGAAAACGGGATCCATTATAAAAATAAAAATTTCTGTTAATTTGTTAAGAGTAGGCAGGGGTCTGTGGGACCACTGCCTGCTCTTAAAAATTTTTTTCACTGCCTTGGAAACCCCTTCCCGTTTGCGAGTGACTTACCACCCTTTTGAAATGGGTAGTAAACTGCAAATGTTTTGCAACCGCAATTGCAAAACATTTGTACATTGAAGTATGACCCCCTATTAGGAAGGAACGCTTAAAAGCCAGTCACAAACCCTATTTTTCGAGTCTGTAATAGGATACTGACTTGCAAAATGGGGTTTGGACATAGGGCAGGCCTATTTTGCGGTCGCAAACAGACAGATTGTCCATTTGTGACTGCAGAAAACGGTCGTACATCTGCCCCTACATGTTGTAGAGCGCTGAATGTCTAAAGGCTTATAAGGTCCAAAAGGTAGGACCTGTTGGCTGGGCCAATGCTTGTTTTTATTGCACTGTGTTGCTAGCGAGGAGTTTTGCTTGTCACTGGTCAGCAATGCAGACATGCTAGAACCAAAGCGTAAAGAGCAGGCCTGGGCGTAGATCGTGGAGTTTTGCTATGCGGAACTCCGTGAAGGTACAAAAAACTCAGCGAAGTTCCGCAAGTGGCGGAGTGCAATGGGAACGGCAGTTTGTGCTGGTATTCCTGCCTCTCGGATAGAAATTCTACCCGAGGGTCAGCTCACAAACTTATCGTTCGCAATCACAAACTTACCGTTCCCGATTGCGAGCGGGGGAAAATACTCCGCTGCACATAGCGTAGAAGAGATTTCTGCGCTCCGCGAGTTGAAAGGAGTGAAGTTCACCACCCAGGCCCAGTAAAGAGTAGGACCTGGTGATTCAATAGCACCACAAATGAGACAATTCTGCATCTGGAAACCCATAGAAAATCACAGTTCCCAATTTGGTGTTATAAGCGCTCTTCCAAAGACATATGATCTCATTATATTCCATGGAGCCTTTAATATTTTAGTTTGTTGTCAAATAAACATTGTTATTCAAAATATATTTAATATGCACTTTATGTAAATTTCCCAAGTATTTAAATGTTTGGAGGCTGAAAATGTGAGACAAGCACGCTGCAGTTTTCTGGGTAAAAAAATATACAAACAGCAAGGTGATAGGAGGAATGTTTGCACAGAGCCTAACCACTGGCAGTAGCTCGGGTAGCATTCCAATCCATCATTTATTACTCACCATGCTACTCTAGACAAAGGTCCATCTTGTGCAAATCAGTACTGACTCCCCTCCTCACAGGAACAGTCCATTCCGAGCTGCAAGGCGAGGTCCCCTCCAGAAGGGAAAACAAGTAACCACAGACTGGCTTTGGCATTCGGTCTCGTCAATAATTTTTGTAGTTTTTGTCACTTGTGGAGTCTATTCTTCCATGACAACTGTGGCCATTGGTTTTGATACTTCCTTAATAGCCGCTATTCCACAGTTTTTTTTACCTGCCATGGTGGCAGCGGAGGATCCTAATATGGATTTGGTAGGTGATTGCTGCTGTTGTCTGGGATCTGATGTAGTGGTAGATGTGATTACTGCTGTAGTTCCTACTATAGATGCGAACCAACATCTCTGGGAGTGCCCAAACCCACATTTGAAAATACTTCTCATGCAAGAAGAAAAAGACAACGTATATATTGAGACCTGTCCAAACAATCCCTTTTGACAGGCCAAAACCTTCCTATTAAATATTTAGAAGTGTAGACATTATTGCCCGTAAGGCAGAGTGCATGGATTTAAAAGTAGAACATGTAGAAATATATTGTTAAACGTCCCTGCTGTTCAAAACCCCAAAAATCTATTTTCACTGTGTAAAGGCTGGCTGACCATAGGAAAACACTGGGTTACATTATTACATTTAATAATGCGAATTTTGGTTAGGAAAAATAAGGATACAACTATATTTCAAAGTTATTAATAAATCCAATCCAATAGTGAAGTTGGATTTTTGATAAATGTTTAGGGAAAGATACTTTTAGAAAGTTACATTTTCCCTGCCTGAAGCCTCTGGAGGCCCCTTCGAATTTGGTGTGCCACTATTTAGCATCTGAATAGGTGTAAATGTGTGTAAGTAGAACCCTGTACATCAGGCTTGATCTTGCGTAAAAGTTACCCTTCTTAACATCAATTTAGCAGAGTGGTAAATTAAAAAGTAACCAGGACCACTCAATAACTGAGTACTAGATCAAGGGAAAAAGTTAAATGATTTTATTACGAAAATTTCAAAATCAAGCGATACAGACTAAATGTCCCGAAGATTCAAATGCGGACTAATACAGAGAAATCCCAATCGTTAATAGTTCAAAGTGAGCATCAAAATTCAGAAGAGAAACGGCCGGCGTGTCTGGTTCTGCCAAGTTGAAGTTGGGTTGTGTGCTGGGGAGGTATTTCATGCATTGTTGTGTTGTGATGAAACTAAAAAAAAAAAGAATAAAAACATTGGAAGAGACAAGGAAAGCATCCAGTGTAAGAAGTTAAAAAATCTAATGTCTGTCACACTACAGAATCAAGGAGTTCTTATTCACAATTCTTGCCTAGAAAGTTAGCTAAAATCCCAGCTACAGCATGGCATGATCCGATGTAACAATTTTCGTAGCAAACCAGAATAACTCACGTCAGTAACATTATATGTTAACCTTATCCCATTTCTAAAAAAAGCATCCTGCTTTTCCATGTCACTGTCACCTTGAGATATTTAAACTAATGAAACATTCAGACCTTGAACCTTTACACTGATGAGTAAAACTAGGTTCAGCAATGAAACTATAGCATCAGTACATTGGAAAGAAATGTTAAAGTTAGGAACACTAGAAAATTAATTCAGAACACAACAGAATAATTACAACAACTTGTCCTACTTATACATATTTTTTTTAAACAGATTTTATTAACTTTTCTTCAGTCATCTTACAATCATACAGTGCAGTTGTACCAACATTGCAACAGGTCTATTTTCAGAATGTGAATCAACATTATGCTATACCCCACATCCCTATCTAAGTCCCCCTCCCGCTTCCCGCTCTACCCCCACCCCCCTTGTCAGTGTGCCTACCTCTAACCCTCCTGCGGACTGACAAACCCCTTGTGCTCCGGCACCCAACTCCTTCCCGAGGTCATATACAACTACATCCATTCAGGAGTCTGGTGACCCCAATTAAGTGTTCAGACGCACTCCATGTCTCCATATCATGTTCGCCTCCTCCCTTGGCCTGATGTGCGGTAACCATCACATGCGGTGAGGGTTTAGGTCAGTGGTTTCCAAACTTTTTTGACCCGTGGCTCCCTTGACCTAATTGGCAGTTGGACGTGGCTCCCCACCATGTTTTTTACCCGCGCACCGGGGTGCCGCGGCGCACCCTTTGGGAACCACTGGTCTACATGAAGATCAAAGCCTAGACGTGATGAAGGATTCAGAGAGTAGCCATCACTGTCATAAAACTTTATTTGCAACCACTCTGCCTTGCACCCTTCTCTATCGGAGGGGTCAGTCGTCCAATGGTAATTGCAATCCTTCGCGGGAACCCATCGCCACGGATTTATTCGACTCCAGCGCCAGATTAACTCAGACGCTTAACCGGCTCGACTCGTTGAGACCTGGATCCCCCAGCCAAGATCACTGCTTCACCTCTGATCGCCTGGGCCTACTACCATTGGACGACTGACCCCTCCGCCCTGTCAGAGCTCCCTGACTTCAGCACTCCAAATCAACGTCAACCCTGTCCTGAAGAGGATCCCAAATCATAGAGGATCAAAACGCCGTCGACAAACACAGCGCGATTTCACGGCGCACTATCAATAGGCTCATAACTGTGCCGAATTTGAACATTTTAATTCTGTATACTCAATGTGAAGCCTATGTTTGATTGCTCTTTATCACTTTGCGCCGACCACGCTGTTCACCACGTTCACTTGCGTCGTCACTTTCACTTTGTCATCACCTTGTCACCAAGTACCATTTGGGTTGCTCCATGAATGTCCTTCATGTACAGTGCTGCTTTTTAACTGTGCTTCCCATCTCCATGAAAATTGGTGATTAATAACCTTTTCACAAATGTACTGAGACTCCTTGTGTTCCTTTTCTGTAATACGTATTGTATACAATTTTCAAACTTTCTCTGTTACTGATACCTAGTGGGACATTGTTTCCTATATAGCAGCCCGGGCTCAGACACAGGCTGGAGGACAGAGGAGAGATGGGAGAGGCAGGGGTGTTAAATTCCTTTTAGCCCCTACAAGCATGCAGCCTGATCCCAGGTATCAGGAGGCAGTTACGGGGTCATTATTATGCATAGCGCTTTCGCGCGCTAATGGCCCTGTTAATCACAGAGGAGAATTTCCTTTGTCCCTTTGTCCCCCCCCCACTCTTGTCCCCCGTGTGCACTCCAAACTCTGGGGGGATATATCCCCCTCGTCCCCCACACTTCCCACGCCCATGTCTTGGGGTCTGTGATTACACCCCAGGCGTCCCGGTCGCTTCAGTGTAATTTAAGATTTCCTTCGGGAAGTCCTGTGCGCACAGCTCTGTAATTTACCCTGAATAAAGTGCAGCTCCAGAGTTGTATATCCACCAGCCAGCTATCGGCCTCCGACCGGCACTAAACCCTGGTGCTTCCCAGGGCTGTCCAGCCACAGCCCCACTCACAGACCTCTCCGCCCTCCCAAGACTGCGGAGCAATGTCTGGCATGTGTGAGGCTTTCTCCGTCAATCACACATTGAATCCACATCTTGCGCTGCGGTGCCCCTGGCTTCTAATCACGGTGCACCGGGGTGCCGCGGCGCACACTTTGGGAACCACTGGTCTAGGTTCTAGTTGGCCCCATCCCCTGTGTGTTCCCCAGCGTTTCCCTCCCCCAGTCTCTGGTGCCTGACTCGCTGGTGCATCAATCCCACCCCCTTCATCCGCCTCCGCTGTTGACTGAAGTTCTACTACCAGCGTGCCCCACGCTCTGGCCGCATCCATCGCCTTGTCATTGGAAGTGCGTCTGGCTAATTGTAGTCTGAGTGTCCCTTCGCTGCTCGGCCATTGCTGGAAGCTCCCTCGCCATCTCAGAAAGCTAGGTCTCCCTCTGGACTTCCAGTGCATGGTGAGCTCCCTTTTTGCCATAATCAGCCCCAAGTCGAAGAATTTACTTGTGATTTTTGTGGCGGGTGTGTGTGGGAACAAAAGTAAAAGGCAAGTCCCCATGCCTACTTCAATCTGACGCTCCGTTACCCTGTTCAAACATGCCACGTCATCAGACCAATATGTACCCAGCACAGCGCAAGACCAGAACATATGGCCAAAATCAGCCCCCTCCGCATTACATCGGGGACACATTGAATTTGTTCCCCCGAAAACTTGTTGAATTTTGACCGGCGTTAAATAGGCCCTGTATAGTGTAAAATATTGCACCAATTGAAACTGGACATTGCGCGTGCCCTTCCAGGACCTCCGTACTAGCTGCGGCCAGATCGTCTCAGGTATTGACTGGCCTAGGTCCTCTTCCCATCGCCCCTTCAACCTATCCAGGGGCGGTAGTTCCTCCAGTACCAATCTCCTGTATAAGCAGGTGATAGCCTTTTAGGTGCCAGCAGCCATCGTAACGTATTGACAGCCCATCGATGTGGGTGGTTCCACCAGGCCCATCTTCCAATGTTTCTGGATTCCAGACACTAGAGCAGCGTGCAGCAAAAAGTCTCCCCTTGGCAAATCAAAGGCGCTCTGCAGCTCTCGGAATGGCAACAAAGCACCATCCCTATATAAGTCCCCTATCATGTGGACTCCACACTCCTCCCAGCCCGCTAGTGCCGACCAATCCCCGCCAAGCGGGATGGCGGTACACATGCCCAGAGGGATCTCTGGTGCATACGGGATAGGGATCCCCGCCCGTGTATGGCTACGCAACTAGCATTGTCTGATGGTGCGCTCTTCGAGAGTGAGTTAATCCAGCCTGAGTTTCTGCTGGGGCACTATAAAGGATAGTTTTTAATTTGTGCATTTGCCTCATGAGTTGGTTGGTTTGAACTGTGGGAGCTTTGCACTTTACCTACCTGCCTCTTAACGCTTCTGACCCCGTTCCGCCCCGGCACTGTGCCGTTTGTTGCGGAGGGTCCTCGCTGAGCGTCACTTCCTGCACCACTTCCGCCCTGCCCCTCCATCCTGCAGGTTAGCGGTCCAGTAGCTGCAGCACCTCCCTCTATTTTAGGCGCCTCAGTTGTACACTCGCCTTGACGAACGCAGCGATCTAGGCTGCTGACGTGGTGCTCTGAGCGCTGTTGTTTTTAAAAACCTGCTTCCTTTGTTTTTAATTTGTGTATTTGCCTCATGAGTTGGGTGGTTTGAACTGTGGGAACTTTGCACTTTACCTACCTGCCTCTTAACGCTTCTGACCCCGTTCCGCCCCGGCACTGTGCCGTTTGTTGCGGAGGGTCCTCGCTGAGCGTCACTTCCTGCACCACTTCCGCCCTGCCCCTCCATCCTGCAGGTTAGCGGTTCAGTAGTTCTCTCTCCGGCGTATTTATCATGAGGCTCTGGCGGAAGCACAGCGGACGAGCGCAGCGGGCGCGCCGACTTCGCGCCAAAGTTAAGCCCGTCTGCGGCCGGCCGGGTCCAGGGGCCAGTCCTTCTGCCCAGTTAATTACTTATTCCTCTGCTGATCTCCGGGCACTCCTCTGCTTGGCACCCCTTCATGCTCTCGCTGTAAGTGCCGCTCAGGTTTGTGACATATTTGTTCCCCTAGGACTTTCTCCAGGTATCTCTGCATTGAATACCCTTACTCATTGTAAAGAGTCTGCTTTACCATCTCCTAGAGTGGGATCCCCGGGGCGATTTCCTCTGTCGGTGATTTATCTTAACACTCGGTCCATGATAAAACACCAACTTGAGATATTTCAATTGCTTGACGATAGTACTGTGGACATTCTTCTCTTGACCGAAACTTAGCTGACTGACGGCTGCTATTCCCGCTAGTTTTATATTCTGCAAGCCAACCGGCCTACTGGGAAAGCCGGTGGTGGGGTTGCAGCCATCATTCGCTCTCAGCATAAATTTACAGCTTTGGTTACTGCTATGCTCCCAAAAACTGACAGTCTCACTCTTAAGTTTTCCTCTCCTGGGTTTTCTTTTATCTGTGTTCTTGTTTATAGACCTCCGGACCCCTCTTCCCCCAACAATTTGGTGACCTTATCTCTCAACTAATCATTAACCATGCTAATGTCATTATCATCGGAGACTTTAACTACTGGCCATTAGATACTCGGGGAAAGTCATCTCTCTGAGGAATATTCCGACCTCTTGTCTGGAATGAATTGTTGCCAGCATGTCAAAGTCCCTACACACTGCAGAGGCCATATCTTGGACCAGGTCTGGACGGCTAACCTTGATATCTCTCCTCCATTGGTGTCTCCTTGCTCTTGGTCCGATCACTGTTTTATCTCATTCTCCCTCAACCTTACTTTACCGAGTCGTCCCACGCCAATCCCTAACTTTTCTGTCCGCAATTGGAAAAGAGCCAATTTGGTTGAATTTCATGCCATACTGGCATCTACTGCCCCTAAGGGCCTGGCTTCTGTGGCCTGCCAGGCCTCCCATCTTGAACAATGGCTGTTGTCCGCCAGTAATAAAGTGGCCCCGCTGAAAACTTCTAAAACTAAGCGCCCTCATGACGCCCAGCAGTGGTTCACGGATCAATTAAAATTGGACAAATTGGCTCTTCGCCAAGCTGAGCGCCGCTGGAGATGTAATTACGATCAGCAACTAAAAACCTTGTATGTAGACCAGTTGAAAGCTTATAAAAAATCTATCCAGCTGGCAAAAACCATCTACTTCTCACAGAAAATTATGGACTCAGCCTCCAAGGCAAAGGACATCTTTTCCATTGTTAACGAGCTCTCTATACCTGATCGGGTAACTCCTCTACCCCAACCTACACAAGCCCTGCGTGACTCCCTCAATTCTTATTTTATTGACAAAATTATTACTATTAAAAACAATATCCCTTCTCCCTCTTCCCTTACTCCCCAGCCACTACCCCTTATGAACCCTCGTCGTTTGGATGCCTTCCCTCCTATTTCTCCTTTGGAATTCATTTCCTTGTTACAGAAGGTGAGCTCTGGCTCTCCCAACGATTGTTGTCCTCCCCAAATTCTTAAGGATGCTTTCTTGGCCTGCCCTGATCCTCCCTTAGCATTGCTTAATAACTCCCTTGCCACCGGTATATTTCCGGATCTTTTTAAAAAGGCGGTCGTGGTTCCTATTTTGTAAAAAACTAATGCGGATCCCACGATCCTGAGTAATTTTAGGCCTATTTCCCTCCTTCCTTATTTAGGGAAAATCCTGGAGACACATGTCACCCGTTGTCGGAGTGCGTTTATTGAGAGTTCTTCCTTTCTGGATGACCAGCAAGCCGGCTTTAGACCAGCCAACTCTACTGAGGCGGTCATTGTGGCCGTGATGGACACATTGAGGAAAGGCGCCGACAAGAACATCGCCCAGGCTCTTGTCCTGCTGGATTTGTCGGCGGCCTTTGACACGGTCGATCATGCGATATTGATCGACCATGTCAACAATGCGGGCATTCAGGGCTTGGCCCTGGAGTGGGTCAGATCTTTTTTACATCAGCGGTCTCAGGCTGTGCATTTGTCCACCTTCTCTGCTTCCTATTCCCCTTTATCCTGCGGAGTTCCGCAGGGCTCCGCCCTGTCGCCGCTTTTGTTTAATTTGTATATGCAACCTCTCATAGTGTCCCTCCGTAATTCTTTGGTTACCATCTTTAATTACGCCGATGATTTGCAGTTGATCTTTCCCATTGACTCTTCCCCATCCTCCTGTGTCAATTTTCAATCCATCATGCTGGACATCTCGGAATGGATGTCTTACAGCCAGCTAAAACGTAATCCCACCAAGACCGAGCTAGTGCTGTTAGGCGGATTGGCTAACCCTTGGAATACCAACTTTTGGCCCCCTTCTCTTGGGTCCCCGCCCTGCCCTGTCAACTCGGTAAAGAGCCTTGGTATAACCATATCTAGCAATCTGTCTATGAGGCCTCAAATTAATGCAGTCACGTCATCCTGCTTTTTCCATCTTCTGAGGATCCGTAAAATCAGTAGGTTTCTTACCACGGATGCGCTTATCCTTGTTATCATGGCTCTCATTACGTCCCGTATTGACTATGCCAATATTCTCTATGTTGGGATCCCTGCCTACCATCTTTACCGCCTGCAACTGGTGCAAACCCAGGCAGCCAGACTAGTTTTTCACCAGCCCAAGCATCATCACCATGTCTCACCGCTGCTCAGGAGCCTTCATTGGCTTCCTGTGGCTAAGCGTTGCATGTTCAAACTTGGCTGTACAATCTTCAAGGCTTTGTCTGGTCAAGCCCCTGCTTTTATCTCTTCTAGCTTGAAGTGCTATGTGCCCCAGAGAGATCTCCGTTCCACTTCGCACAATCTTCTGGTCATCCCTAAATTTAAACGAAAAGGCATGGCGGGATGTGTTTCTTTTTTAACCCCCAAGCTCTGGAATTCATTTCCGACATCTCTTCGACTTTGCCCCAGCTATGACTGTTTCCGCAAATTACTAAAAACATTCCTCTTTCAGCAAGCCTTCGAGTAACCCCCTGCACCTGTCTCCCGTATTTGTTTGAGCGCCATGAAACCGCTAGGTGACCGTGCGCGGTACAAATATTTTTAACATAACATAACAGGACATGGCGCTGAATAACTTTGCCCTGTGGTCCGTCTGGGCCTCTAAACTCCCGTGCCACTGCTTGTGTGAGCCACTGCAGCTGTGCCGCCAGATAGTACCACTCGAAATCTGGCACCGCCAATCCCCCTTCCTCCCGAGGTCTCAGCAGGGTGTTCCACGCCACACGTCTTCTGCCAGTGCCCCAGATGAACCCTATCACCATTGATCGTAACGTCCTGAAAAAGGAAGTCGGAATCCACACCGGTAATGTGCGAAAGAAATATAGCAACAGCGGGAGAACCACCATCTTTAGCAAAGCTATTCATCCAGCTACTGATAGCGGAAGGGTACGCCAAAACCCCATACTGCCTCTGATTCCCCTCAGCGCTCCTCCTACATTTCCCTCATAAAGGTGCGAGTGGGTATGATAGATACGGACACCCAGATATGGCAGGCACTCCGATTCCCAGCGCAGGCCCTCCAGCACCGAGGGCCGGGTGCAACCCGGAGCCCTTGGGAACAGACAAGTCTTGGTCCAGTTAACCTGCAGCCCGATAGTGCACCAAACTGCCGGAGGAGGGTTCGGGCCCTTCTCACTGAGGCCTCCACGTCAGCCAGGTATAGTAAAAGGTCATCGGCGTACAAGGATATGTAATGTATCTCACCGTGAAACAACACCCCCTCATAGTGTCGACCCTGCCGGGCCTGTGCTGCTAGCGGTTCGATCACCAGTGCAAATAAAAGCGGAGACAGGGAACAGCCCTGTCGGGTACCTCTCTCCACCGGGCATGTTGCTGACCCTGAACAGCCCGTACGAACCCTGGCCGTAGCGGAGTTGTACAGCAGTTGCATCCAACGGATGAAATTACCCCCAGTCCGAAACTGCGAAGCAGGCACAACAAGTACGACCACTCCACACTATCGAATGCTTTTTCAATATCTACCGACAGCACCGCCGCGCCTGGCGGGCCCTCTCCATCTATTCCCATGATCCGCACCAGTTGCCATATGCACGTCGCTGTGTTCCGCGTGGGAATGAAGCGTGACTGGTCCGGGTGCACTAGTGTACGCATGTGATCCGATAACCGCGTGGCCAGAATTCTGCTCAGCACCTTATAATCCACCGTAAGCATAGAGAGCGGGCGATAAGCTGTCCTTGCGGTGGGTGACCCGCCCTTCTTCAGTAGCTGCACTATAATTGCCTCTCTGGCCGATGGCGGCAACCTGCCCAGCTCCCAAGCCTCTCCGTACACCTGGTGTAACTGTGGTGCAAGAAGGTCGATATATGAGGCGTAAAATTCCACCGGCAAGCCGTCCGGCGTCTTTTTCCTGGCCATGCGCTTAATCGCCACTCTGATCTCCCCTAGTGAGATAACAGCACCCAACGCGTCGCTCTGCTCAGACTCTAACCGTGGTAACTGCGCCACCTCTAGGAAGGTATCTAGACCATCCGGGGGCACCTTCTACCTGCTCTGATAGTGTTGTGTAATAATCCAGGAATTGGTCGTTGATCTCTTTCTGTGAGTAGACCAGGCCCCCGACACTATTGGATTACCCCTGGTGTGTGGGTTGGCCAGCCATGCCAGCAGTGTTCCCACCCTGTCCCTCTCCGCATGCGCCCGGACCATGTACTCTTTGTAATCGAGGCAACAAAGTCTCTCAACCTGGGTGGCCAACCGCTCCCTTGCTGCTAGTACTTCCTCCTGACTGCCCGCTGCGACATGACTATCTTTCTCCGCCTGACGCAGGCAGGTCTCCTCCCGCTCTATATCGCATAACAAGGTCCGACGTGCCCCCACTGTGGACGAGAGACACACGCCCCGTATCACAACCTTTAAGGCATCCCACTCATGTGCCCTGGAGGACGCCGACCCAGAGTTCTCCTGAAAGTGGTGTTCAATGCCCACCCTGACCTCCGCGTTAAGTACCGGGTCCTTGATCAGAGATATGGTTCTCGCCAGATATTTGCTGTGATATGTGAGATCCTGGGCCCCAAGCGTGCAAAGAAGAGTATCAAGGCGCACATGAAGGTCGTGGGGTGTGGAATAAAACGAATAATCCCTATCTGTGGGATGGTGTGTCCGCCAGGCATCTATGAGGCCCCACTTCTCCTGCCAACTCTGTTGTGCCCGTCGCTACTCTGCGCACCGCCAATTGTGCCAACGAGGGTGGGAACGATCTGCCTCCACGTCCACCACCGAATTGAAGTCCCCCCCCATAAACACCGTGCCCACCAATAAGGATGCCAACCTCCCTGAGAGTCTCGAAAAGAACGCGGCCTGATCGGAATTCGGGACATAGACACTGCAAAGCGTAACATCTCGGCCATCCAGACGTCCTAACACAGCCACAAACCTTCCTTCTGAGTCTACTACCGTGGTCAGGGGCTGAAAAGGGACCACAGCGGGCACCCATATCAAGGCCCCTCTAGCATAAGCAGAATAAGTGGTGTAAAAGAGTTGCCCCCTCCATCTCCGCTGCAGCGCCTGCCCTTCTACCTGATTAATGTGTGTTTCCTGTAAAAAGGCCACCTGGACCCCCCCTGCGGCCAAATATGCATGCACTTTATATCGCTTCCTCATTGAGTTGAGTCCCCGGACATTCCAAGTAATGCATTTCAATTCAAGTCTGGTCGCCATATGGAGGTATACAGCCAGACCCAACCCCACACAACCTAACAGGCACACTGACAAACTCCTTCAACTTGGAACAACCTCAACAAGCCCTCAACCCACCCTCCTCCAGAACAGGCGCCAAACAGTTGTTACCCATCCAAACCCAACCCCCACTAACGGGGAAACTCTGGTAACCACCAGAGACTCACAAATTATGTGAGGTAGAGGGGGTGACCTTACACCAGTCGAGCCGGACAGCGATCAGCCCATCACACCGTGTCAGTCCGATCTCGTATGTGTTAACCTCCTCACCCCGGCAGCGTCTCACCCCATGCTCACCCCCAGTCCTCCAGCGCCCCCCCTCCCCGGCATCTCCCTTCATCACAGGAAAAGGCGCTCCTCCCATCGTCCCCAAAAATGGTCCCCGAGTCTCCCACTGGTTCAATGTCATAGACCAATCATGCCCCCTTACTGTACATCACGCTGCATCCATGAGGGTCACTTATTCAGCAAGCCGTCGGCTGTCTGTGGAGTAACCTGAGGCAGATCTCCAGGGTCCCCCTCGGAACCTCCATCAGAGCCCCCAGATCCCGCCTCATCTGACCCCTGCCGAGAGCCTGAGTCCACCAATGGGGTCTCTGGCGCCACTCCAGATATAACCGACACCGCTTGCAGGGCGGCCTGTCTCTCCAGCTCTGTCTGCGACGCAGATGGGATCGTCTGTTCAGAGGATGTTTCCGGTTGCGTCTACTCCTGCGCGGCTTAGTTTGCTCCTCCGCTGCTTTATCCCAGTTGCCAGCGCCGTCCTTGCCCGCCCGGTAGCGTTCCAGCCACTGCCAGGCATCCTCCGGTGTGTCACAGAAGGTCGCCATTCCGTCCACCAGCACTCTCAAACGTGGCAGAAACAGCAGGGAGTACTGCACTCCCTCATCACGAAGGGCCCTTTTGACCGCCAGGAAGGAAAAGCGGCTTCGATGAACCTCCTGAGAGTAGTCGGGGAAGAGAGAGACCGAAGCATTGTCCACCTTATACGGGCCAGCCACCCTTGCCTGTCCTAGAATGATATCCCGGTCTCTAAAATATAGCAGGCGTGCAACCACAGGTCGGGGAGGGCGGCCCGGTGCCGGAGGCTTGGCCGGCACTCTGTGAGCTCTCTCCAATGTGTAAAAGTGTGTCAAGCCCTCCGGGACCACCACATCCCGCAGCCACTTCTTCAGATAGGAGACCATGTCACTCCCCTCGATTTTTTTCGGGCAATCCCACCGCACGAATGTTATTGCGCCTGTTGCGTCCTTCTGCATCCTCAGCCCTCTTTTCCAGTTGGTGTACTCTACGCAACAGGTCATCCATCGTAGCATCCGTCGCTTTTTGGGCCGGCTCCAGTTTTTCCAACACGAACTCCGTGTTCTTGACCCGATCAGCGAGCTTGTCGTGATCCGCCCTCAGCAAACCTAGTATTATACAGAACAAGGGAACCCAAAGGAAATTTAGACAGGGACCTTGGGCAATTTCATGTTATAGAGAACAGTGCTCCCTATTCAGGGAGAATACAGTGTGATAGATAACGATACACTAGAATAGAATGTATGTCTTTTGTCCAGCCGAACAAGAATTTATTTTCATAATATTTTTCAAAAGTAGTATCAAATAAAACATTCAGATGACAAGTGGACACAGCCGTGACCCACAGAACACAAGACAGAACAACGAACACCAAAATGGGTCTGTACACTTGTACTCAGTATAGACAGACACAAATTAATCATTTAACACCGTTGTACAATGTGTTATAGCTTGAGTCTGGTGCATAGGGTGTTTGGGTGTCGACGACGTTTCGATGCCAACATTAAATATAGGGCACCATCTTCAGGACAAACAAATAATGCATTGCTGTCTTGATGATAATGTATCACCCCTTTTTTACAATTCTTTACATACAAAAAAGGAAGAAGGGGAGAAAAAAAGCATTTGCAATGCAATAGGTCTCGCATTTGTGAGAGATTAAGCTTTTGGCATTGTAAATGACAATGCCTTTTATTTATGTTTTAAAAACCAACATCTAAATAAAAGGCATTGACATTTACAATAGCTCAAACTCTCACAACTGCGAGACCTATAGCATTGCAAGGTCTGGTCTTCAAAATATGTGGACCAGGCTCTAAATCGCAGTGCACTTTACATCTCATTGTTTAAAAAAAAAAACAGCATACTAGGAAAAGATCTAGAGCAAAGTGTGTTTACTGTTATGTTAACTCATGAGATTTGAACCTACATCACTCGTAAATGTGGGCCTTGCTCATGCACTGTGCTATGAGGCCGACTGGCCAATAGGGAGAGTACCAGAAGGTATGAGCTTAGTCTGTGTGTGTGTGTGTATGCCTTGTTTTTGTTATGCTATTGTCATAGTCACGTGTTTCATATGTCAGTCAACCAGGCCAGTCCACTCAAAAAACGCGCCAGCCATTGGTTTTGATCACACTTTTAAATATGTTGCGTCTCGTAAAAAGTAGATCTTTTAGATGAAGAGAATGGGCCAAAAGCAGAGCAGCCACTTTGTACAAAAAATCCTCCACCTCTTGTGACGTTTGCTATGCGTTTAGCTTTCAAAATAATGTGGTGGTATGGGAGTGATGGGCAACCCTGCACGGAGCTGGGAAATCAGGGATTTGTGCAGAGAACAAAAACAAAACCAAACTAAACCCCCACAGAAGAGGGTGCCTCTGACAAACAGCGCGAAACACAATTATTTGTAGGACATATGTTGTTAGTCAGCTAACAATATATTGAAAAGGGTGGGGGGGGGCTGATGACTGTTGTAAACTTATTGGATTTTCTTTGTAATGTAGTCTCTATTGTTATTTCTCGCCTGCGGGGTGTACGCTGAGGCACTACGGCTCTGAGCTTAGTTGGTAATGGGACAATCTATAATTCTAAAAAAGCAAGAGTTTGTAGCACCATATCATGCCCGGCCAGCCTCGAGGCACTCTCCAGAGTAGTGCTTGCAGAAGCAGATAAACATTTGGACATGCTTCATAGCAGCAGCTTCCTTTAACTAGTGTTGCGAAGCCAGGACTGCCTAAACAAGCTGTTGCCATTGCGCGAATAAAAAAAAAGTACTTACCCACTTAATGAAGGAGACCGGATAACGCCGCAAGCAAACGATTGAATCCGGGTGGGCTGGCCAAGAAGGAGACAGGGCGGTAACTAAAAAACCTTGATTTCAATCGGAGGCCAACGTTCAGAATAAATGATAATGACAGCTAATGGGCGGGGCTTCAAGTCCCCTTCTGAAATCTTGATGATCAGAATAGGCCTCACAGAGGGGCAGCACTAGCTCTGCGAGACCTAATGGTGGGGGTTGGTCTTTCATGATAATAACAGGCAAACTTTGGAATGCCCTTTGCAAAGTGCATGTTCACCCCAGCAACGGGGCATCTTGGCTGGCGCTGAAATAACAAAACGTATATTGTTACCCAACTCATTTTATCGACCTCAAATCGATGAATGGCTGAGTGGACCCACAAGGATTTCAACCTGTGACCATGAGGTCGAACACAGACAGTGGATGCATTAATTCAGTGAGCCACCAGAACCGGCCTGATCCTACCTCACCACTTACGCATGCTGAACTCTGAGCAAAATTTTAGACGGGCACTCAAAACCTGTCTCTTTAAGTAAGGGTAATATCTACTCGAGCAGTAAATCTCTGTGGTCTGGTTCGTTAGCGTCCGATTACTCACAGGGGGTAGCCGTGTGCTTTAAAGTGTCACTTGGTTGATTGACATGACTGAACGCTCGCTAGTCACTTGGAACGCAGAATGCAGGCTAATCCCACCACGCTCCATGTTCCTATACAAGGTTCTAGCATATAATATTTCTCGGCACAATTGTTTTAGACAATCCTTATCTTTCTGGAAGCACCTGTACTTTCTTCTCCACAGACCTGTCTGTCTAAAATTTTTACTGACCAGCGTTTTATTAGAAGGGACAAATAAGCATAAAAAAATCTGTGAAAGGCTAATTAACAACCAACCGCCGTCCTTGACTGCGTTACCCGCGAGTTGGATAGCGCAAGTTCAGTCCGCTCCTGCCAAACATGTTTTGCTCCTCCCAGCATATGCGAACCATTGAAGGCACGCACATCGACGGCACGGCGTTGACGCGGAAGCCATGTTTGTGTCAGGCAGACCGATTGTTCTCTGCTGATTCCTTGTAATGAGAAAAGCCTGGCTTTAAGGTGGAAACTCTAGAGACGCTGCCACGCCCATGCTCAGACGCTGGTGCGCGTCGAGGTACTTTCGATATTCCACGTTTTGTGCAATCATTTACCTTCACTGCAGTACGGTCCGCTTCTTCAAACCTTCATTCCACACAGAAATGGCAGACCCGCGCGTCAGGCAGATTAAGATCAAGACCGGTGTAGTAAAAAGGTGAGTGCATGGCTAGTGTGTTATTAAAGCTCCTTGTCATCCCCACACCAAGAAGCTGAGTCACTCAGGGCTGAGGGATCACGGCCTGGACCCTCTTGTTTTGCATGCATGTCGTAGTACAGCATCCCCATAGCCAATCGCGGGCAGATGTATTCCTAAAACGTTCTTACTCCCCCATACCCCCACCATCCCCAAATCGTGGAAGCTCGTCCATGCTGCCACTTGTCCCAAGGAAGGACTAACATGCCCCATAAGTGCCCCATCAAAGAACAGTTGTACCCAGATCAGGTCCTTGCTTTAAGTGCAACTATGCTTTGGAAGTTCGCTGGTACACCCGACTCTGACAAACTGTAACAAAAAAACCAGCGCTGCGGAGGAGACACGGAACACCCTGAAAGAGCCCGGTGAGTGGTGGGGGTGTGGGGGGGGGGGGGGGGGGGTAGTGTACGCGCGTGTGTCTGTATGTGTTCGAGTGAGTCTGTGCGTGTGTCTGTCTGTCTGTGTGTGCGTGGGTCTGTTTAAGGGGGGGTGCGTGTGTGTATGCAGTGTGTGTGTGTGTCTGTGTATGCGTGTGGCTGTGTATGTGCGCATGCGTGAGTGTGGCTGTGTGAGTGTTTGCGCACGGGAATATGAGGCACGAGAGAAGCACGGCGCCGTGCGTGCCCATGAGGTAAAATCTCCGTCAGGAGAAGCGCGTGTCAGTCTGCTGTCCACATTCCCCCCAGAGTGATAACATAAGTTGTCGAGCCCTAGACAGCAAAAGCTTCGCTTTTGCTTTCGTCTAGGCTCGACCTAAAAATGGAAAGGAAGAATTTTTACCACATATGACAACAATATACTAGACATGTTTTCAGCATAACGTTTGTGACCTAGGTGCTGGGATTTGAGTGATCAGTGTGGACTGAATTTCATGCAGAGGTGGTGACATTTCTCTGGTTTATACCAACCTCGGACTTAAACAACTAGTCACTTCCCCCACCCACATCGCAGGTCACACACTCGACCCCATCTTCACCTCCAGCAATCATGTCTCCTTCAGCCACACTACGGACCTCCTCTGGACTGACCACAGCTGCGTTCACTTCACCTACAACAAACCAAAACCCAGCATCCACCTCCAACCTACCCTGCAAAGGAACTGGAACAAAATCACCACGGACCAAATCTCCGCATCGCTCCTTCAAAACTCCCTAGCCCTCTCTTCTAACGCTAACGAAGCCGCCGCCAACCTCACCCTATGGTTATCCAACACCGCTAACACCTTAGCACCACTGAAAAAACGTCAAAACAAACCTGGCAGCAAGAAGGCCTCATGGTTCAACGATGATCTCAAGAAGTCCAAGAAACTCTGCCGCTCCCTTGAAAAGGCCTGGAAAAAAGACCCAACCACCAGCACCAAGGACGCCTTCAAAAACGCCACCCGCACTCACCACCAACTAATCCGAAAAGCCAAGAAAACAGCATTCAAGGATCGACTTGACATCAACGCTCACAACAGCAAGGAACTTTTCAACATCGTCAAGAAATTTTCCAATCCCTCGGCCAACTCCAACGACATCACCCCCTCTCAAACCCTCTGCGACTCCCTAGCCTCATTTTTCCACAACAAGATTGCAGACATCCACAACAGCTTTGACAACCAACCCGGAAACCAACCCACCCTACCATTTGCTGATCATCTTCCCCCCGTGAATACCCTTAACGACTGGAACCCAATCTCCACTGAGGACACCATCCGCCTGATGAATTCCATCCACTCAGGATCCCACACAGACCCATGTCCTCACCACATCTTCAACAAAGCAGACTCCGTCATAGCACCGCACCTCCGAGACGTCATCAACTGCTCCTTCAACTCCGCCACCTTCCCGGAAGACTGGAAACACGCTGAACTCACCGCCCTTCTGAAAAAACCCACAGCGGACCCCACCGAACTCAAAAATTACCGCCCCATCTCGCTTCTTCCATTCCCGGCCAAAGTCATCGAGAAAGCTGTCAACAACCAGCTCGCCGCCTTCCTCGAAGCCAACAAATCCCTCGACCCCTCACAATCTGGCTTCCGAGCAAAACACAGCACTGAGACCGCCCTCATCGCAGCAACAGACGACATTCGAACTCTACTGGACAATGGAGACACAGTCGCCCTCATCCTCCTCGACCTATCTGCAGCATTCGACACAGTCTGCCACAGCACCATCTTACAACGCCTCAATAACATCGGAATCCAAGGAAAAGCACTTGAATGGATCACCTCGTTCCTCACCGGAAGAACCCAGAGAGTCCGCCTTCCACCATTCAAGTCCGAGGCCTCTGAAGTCATCTGCGGCGTACCACAAGGATCCTCACTCAGTCCCACCCTCTTCAACGTATACATGAGCCCCCTCGCGGCCATCGCACGCCAACACAACCTCAACATCATCTCGTACGCGGATGACACTCAACTGATCCTTTCCCTCACCAATGACCCCAGCACCGCCAAAACCAACCTACACGAAGGAATGAAAGAAGTTGCCGAATGGATGAAACAAAGCCGTCTGAAACTGAACTCAGACAAAACAGAAGTCCTCATCTTAGGTACTTCCCCCTCTGCATGGGACGACTCCTGGTGGCCGGAAGCCCTCGGAAAAGCACCCATCCCGACAGACCACGCACGGAACCTAGGCGTCATCCTGGATTCTTCACTCTCAATGAACAGACAAGTCAGTGCCGTATCCTCTTCCTGCTTCAACATTCTTCGCATTCTCAGAAAAACATTTCGCTGGATCCCCTCCGAAACAAGGAAAACAGTCACCCACGCTCTGGTCACGAGCCGACTGGACTACGGAAACACCCTCTACGCAGGTACTACTGCAAAACTCCAGAAGAAACTCCAACGAATCCAAAACGCCTCAGCCAGACTCATATTAGACATCCCACGCAACGATCACATCTCTGGTCACCTTAAAGACCTCCACTGGCTACCCGTCAATAAGAGGATCACTTTCCGACTGCTTACCCACGCACACAAATCACTCTACGACATCGGTCCAGAATGCCTCAACTCACGACTGTCCTTCTACACCCCCTCCCGCCAACTACGTTCTTCCAGCCAAGCCCTCGCCACTGTACCTCGCATCAACAAGACCACCATGGAAGGCAGATCCTTTTCATACCTGGCCGCTAAAACATGGAACTCACTCCCCGCTTACCTTCGCCTTACCCAGAACCACCTAGCATTCAGAAAGCAACTTAAAACGTGGATATTTGACAAGTAATCCTCCTCCCCTTCCTAAGCGCCTTGAAACCCTCCGGGTATGTAGTGCGCTATATAAATTCTTTGACTTGACTTGACTTGACTAGTGATGACGTTAAAAAGGAGTTGGTTGAAGTGATGCTGATTTATGGTGCTTAGTGCAGCTTCGTCATGACATCGTGAATTATTGCAGTGATTCAACTGAGAAAAGACAAGTGAGTATGAAAAAAAACAATCGGCATATCAAAAAACGACGAAACGGCGCAGTGCCTGATCATGAGCAAGGTGTTCCCAGTGAGTCAGGAGGAACAGAAACGTCGCGGTGCGAGAGTGAAACAAATATTCTCGTGGGTGAACCCAGAGGGCAATGGGGAAATTACCTAAGGTGGCAGAGAATCAACGGTTCACTATAGGAGCGAGGGCGCTCAGCATCTGGACTTTGGGGGTTGCTGGCACCAGCAGGATCTAAATGAACAAGAAGCAGAAGTGGAGGTTTCTAAGTTTAAGAAGGGGTGGAGTTGACACGAGAATTGAGTGTAAAACAGAATAAATGAATTACCAATTCTGTTTGCTTAATGGCAGAAAGTCCTGTTAGCTGCTGTGTGCCAGCTGTAGGAAAATGCAAGATCGCATTACCTGGAATCAGAGAGGGGTAAACATGGGTTAGGCGTGAACCCGCCACGTTAAAGAGGTGGTGTCCAAGGAATCTGGCAATGCTACTTACTTCAGTGAGTGTGGGCAGTATCGCCGCATCTGCTTCGGAGTTTCAATGGAGACTGCCGGTTTGCCGAGGCAGAGCTGGTTAAGGCATACTATCGGTAGAAAGCGAAGAGGGACTGGTTAGGGCACACTATCGGCAGAAAGTGAAGAGGGACTATGTGGTTACATGGGAGCTGAAAGGATGGGAAGGAGGCGGCCATTTTAAGGTGGTGTGGGTTGCCCAGGAAAGGTGCAGAGTAAGTGACTTAAAATGTGAATACACGAGCACGTACATGCAGAGTGGCACAGTTTGTGACTTGGATACATGTTACAAGAGACATCTTTATACAAGGGAGGTCCAGTCTTCAAGGCGATTGAGGCCACTGTGGATGCTATTGGTTCTCAGAATCCAATGGAGCTCTTCCTTGTTGAGTAATTGTGAAGTGTCTGCCCCTCTCGGGGGTGGTTTGATCACTGTGATAATTGTCCATTTGAGATCATTCTCAGTATGTCCATTGTCCGTAAAGTGCTCCACTAGGGGTGCATTCGCCGTTTTACACCGGATTCTGCTGCGATGCTGTCCGATCCTAAGCTTGATTTTCTGGCTTGTCTGGCCTACGAAGATCATTTTGCAGGGACAGAAAATTGCATACACAACATTTATTGAATTGCAGTTAGAGAAATATTTTCTCTCAAAATTTAATTGCTCCGTGCTCAAAGGTTTTGCCTTCAACAGTGTAATCGCAACATATTCAGCTTCCACATTTCACATGACCTGTAGGAGTCGGTAACCCCCATGCATCATTGATAGTTGTTTTTTGGGGGGTTTGGGGCAGGGCTGCCCGGACTAGATGATCTTTAATGTTTTTTGCCCGTTTAAAGGCGAACAGTGGGCGTTCAAGATTCAGTTGGCCAGCATTTAGCACAGGCCAGTGTTTGACTATACTCTTTTTGATTGCATGTGATGCTAGTGAAAATGTGGTGACACAAATTAGGCGTTCATGCATTTTCTTAGGTTTTGGTTCTACGAGGGTTTCCCTAGGGCAATACCAAGCGCGTTTGGGGGAATGGCGCACCAATTTCCGTGGATAACCTCTGGCTCTGAGCTTATGGCTTAGTGTCTTGGCCTCACTGAAATAGTCTTCCTTAAAATAGCAATTCCGCCTTAAGCGCAGGAACTGGGAGAAGGGGAGTGAATCTTTGAGTGCACGAGGGTGATGGCTGCTGTAGTTCAATAAGGTGTTCCGCTCAGTGGGTTTGCGATGGAGACTCGTGGTCAAGCGGCCTTCTGTGTGTTTTATCACTAAGTCCAAGAAGGGAAGTGATTCTTTACTAGTACTGAGTGTGTAGTTCAGGCCTCTGCTGTTATTATTTAGCCAATGATGAAATTGTGTGAGGCTCTCTAGGGAGTCACTACTCTATAGAAAAATGTCATCTATATACCGTTTCCATAAGGTGATTCCTGTGTGGAAAGGGTTAGACGTGTCTAGGATACATGATGTCTCAAGAGTATGGCCAGGATAGGGGCGAAAATCGCTCCCATTGAAGTACCACGCACTTGGCCGTAGAACTGTCCTTCAAAGACAAAAAAGTTTTTAGTTAAGCAAATCTCGAGCAGTTGGAGAATAAACATGGTAGGAACATTGTGTGGGCGTGGACGTGTTTCTAGCACTTTTTCGATGACACAAAGGGACTCATACTGGGAAATATTAGTATACAGCGATTCCACATCCAGCGTACACATGGTGCTGGATGTGGGGTCAAATGGTAGCTCCTCAATGAGATTAATCATGTCCATACTGTCTTTTATGTAACAGATAGTACCCGGGACAAACTGTTTTATGAAGTAATCTATAAAATGCCCGAGGGGTTCCAGAACGGAACCACAGCCCAAGACGATGGGACGGCCGGTTGGGGACTCTGCGTTCTTATGAATCTTAGGAAGACAATAGATCACTGGTGTGCGTGGGGACTTTGTGTTGAGGAATTTGTGCTCCTTTTTTGATAGAAAGCCTGTTTCCAAGGCTTCTGAGGTGACTTGAGAAATTAATTTCTGGATTTCATTGGTAGGGTTGCGAGGTAATTTACAATAATGTTCAGTGTGATTGAGTTGTCGCAAGATTTCTTTTTTGTAGGAGTCTATTTCTTGAATGACAATCCCTCCACCCTTGTCCGCCGGTTTTATCACGAGGGACTGGTTATTTTTTAGAGTGGATAAGGCATTTTTTTCTTGAATGGTAAAGTTGTAAGGTACAAAAGATCGTTTAGTTTCAAGGTCTGCAAGGTCTTTCAGAACAAGTTTTTCGAATGTAGGGATCTCGGGGGGTATCATACCTGCGGTAGGGGAAAATTTAGATGGTGGTTTAAAGGGGGTATTGCAGTGTTTTGGTGGAGATGGGTTTAAAATAAAGAAGCTGTGTAGGTGAACTTTTCTAAAAAACCTTAGAAGTTCAGTTTGTGCGTCCACAAAGTTTGGGCGTATGGTTGGCACGAATGATAAGGCCAGTCGACACCTGTGCAATGTCTTGACGCAACGCGTCCCTCGTGTCTGTTATGGCCTTGAGGATCTGATCCATCTCCTGCTGCTGCAGCCCTGCGCTCAGTCCCACGGTTGAGCCCTGTTCCCGGGTCTCCGACAATTCGTCCGCTTGGTCAACCGACGCCGTTCCCAGCGCCTTTCGCGGCTTCCCCATGGTGCCACCCTAGGCCTCGTCTTCCGCACACACCGCGGATGCCCAATTCCTCTAGGCGCCTTGGCTGATGTAAGGGCCGTGCTCCCCGCACCCCGTCACGTCTGCCTGGTCGGTCTACCAGAACCGAGGTCGCACCAGCCTCCTGCGCAAAATGTTCTAGAAGCCAGCTCCCCTCTCAATGGCAATGCCTCAGTCTCCACAGTTGCTCACCGATCCAGTGGGGGCACCTCCTGCAGGTCGCATCACCTTTCAACCAGGTCCACCATAGGCGTGCAATAGCCACAGCTCCCTTGCGCCAGGGAAGCAAGCCGGCGTTCTGTCCCGTGGGGCCACGGCTCACACGGGATAATCCCACTGAAGGCCTCTGCACGCGAGGCAGGTCCGCCGCAGACCCAGACCTTCCCCCTCCTCACTCAGCAGGATGCGAAGGCGCGATACGGCATCCACTGTTCAGGGCCCCTGCGGCGAGCACGACCCCCCAGCACCACCACCGAGGTTCTTCCAGGTCTCTCCAATCTTCAGCCCGTTCCCGCCGGTCATCCGGGCGGCCTTCGGTAATGATCAGGATCCCCCCGCATACGCCGTTGCCAGTCTCCAGGCGGGGTGCTCTCTCCGAAATACAGTCCACAGCTCGGCAGCACCAACCGCCAAGCACCAAAATGGCAGTCCACTAGCGCGGCTTCCCCTGTTGCGTGGTGCGCTTCTCACCGCCTCGAGCACCTCAGCCGTCCGCCCTAATCCAAGTTCCTCCCGTAGAGCACCAGCTGCGCCGCGCCATCCAGGTCCGCAGTCGGTCCTGCTCTGCATGCAGGTCGATGCTGGACCAAGTCCTCACCAAGGCGCCGCTCCCGGCCGTCGATCGCACTGCCGCTGCAGATCAGGGTTGTTGGGCCTGTCCCAGGCCGCGGTACAGACCACCGGGTCCCGCAGTTGGAGCCCCGCCAGCCTCTACTCCCGCTATCACCGGGGAGCCACGGGTGCTGCCTCACTCAGCGCACCCGCCTGAGGCGCAGGCAGGGCGCGCTCCTCCCCCCAACGCCTCCTTCCCACTGCATTCGACAGTCCGATCTCCTCGACGGCCTCTCCGTCACTCTAGGCCGGGGATTAGAAGGCCTCTGCAGGCTGCAGGCAAGATGGCCGGTCCCTCTGGGCGGGGTCACGCTCTTGTTCTACTTATACATAGCTGTGGGGAGAGAAGATGTGCCGGGGACCCTGATGGTGGGGTTGAATATAGCAGTGAAATCAGACATGACCGAAGCATCCATTTTATCCTGTTAATAAACATACCTCTATATGTTGCATTAAACTTATTCCAACTGTAATCATTTTAATTCAGACTCTGCATATTGTCTCCAACGTAAAAATCATGAATACTTATTATTGTTGCCCAACAATATACGTTTTTAAAAACATTCTAACAAATGGGCAGAGATTGCCCTCTTTACATGACAGAATATGCAGGGAGGGCAGTGAGCCTTCTTTTTGCATCACATTGTCAAATTCCACTTGAATGTCAAATTCTGGTGACAGGTCTGCAGTGGTTTTACATTTAACACTTGAGGCACACCTCCAAGAAGCATCTCCTGTCCCAGGCAAATGTTTGCTGATACCTGGAAAGGGCCCTCCCTTTGTTCCGCAGCCAAACAGTCTCCAATCACAATGGGCCTAATTGTTAAATTAGAGTATCATATCCCGATTGACAGATCTGCTGGGGTTTTACCTATACACACTTGGGGCACACTTCAAAGGGTGAAGACAGAATGCTAAAACAGTTCTTGTGTATCCACTGTGTGGTTGCTGAAAACCTTACGTTTTGTTTTAAAAGACTTCTGCCTGTGTTTTTTTTTATTGGCACAGTGACTTGCACCACTGAAGTTACAAACAATAAAGAAGACACTTGTTTTAAAGATTCCTCTACGTCGTGGTGAATTTTGGTACTTACCACAATCCCACACTGGATTTTAATGTTAGATGTGGGAAGACACTAAGATTACCATAGTATTAATAGACAGGGCCGGACTGGGAACTGAAAGCAGCACTGGCAAATCTTTCCAGAGCAGCCCCCATCTGCCCCCAAGAACATTTTGTACAAAGACAGACCAAAATGGTGCATTTGACAGCACATTTTCATTACATATTTAATTGTATTAACTTTTAAAGCACAGTAAATAGTAGATGATGACCTTAAAGAGCACCAGGTTATCCAGTCATATGTACCCATAGACATTCTTACAGAGAGCACCAAAAATAGAGGTTTCAGGTTGCCATGTGTAGCATTTTCATAATTTCAGCATAATTATGAGTGACTTTTCAAATATGTGACACAGCAGATTACAGAAAATGGAGATCTTAGGCTGATGGAAAATTCTCAGTTTACTGCCCAGCGAGTCTTGGGCTTCAAATTCTTAAGGAAGCCCTTTCATCTCAGGTGGCCTGTCAGTGGCAGAATGAAGCTATGTGCCTCAAACTCTGCAGGGTGGTTGGAGGGTGACATCACTTTTTGTTGTCTCAAAAGAGCTCTCCATTCAGCAATTCTGCTAATTGTTTCCATGGCCTCCTTATTGTGTCATAAATACCTTTGGATAGTGCCTAAAAAGCATCCCTCAATCCTATTTGCAGACCAGCTAGTAAAAGACTTAATTAACAAAATTAACAGGATGGTGCATTCAGGGTTCTGTCTTTGAGAAATGTTTTACAGTACAAGAAACACAGCATGCATGGGCAATATTAGCTGTGAGGCAGTGTACCGTTCTCCCTAATTAATCTGGTCCAAATAGGTAGAGTAATGCTTAACTGTGAATGCACTAGACATTGAAACAGATGTAGAAAATCCTCACCCTGCTCTGAAAAAAAGCATACTTTTCCTTCAAAGCTAGATTTAAAAATTCACAATCTACTCCTCAAATGGGTGCAATATCGAATGTTTCCCTCGTCTTCATTGCTCTATTTTGCTCATGAGAACGTGTCACTCATAGTCACTGAATGTCACTCATAATTCCACTGATATCAAAATGTCACACATAAGCTACCTGAAACATTCGCACCTATGAGACTGGTAGACTAGCCAAATTAAGTTCCTCATTACTTTTGGGGAAACCCTGTGTTTCTTTAGAAATTCCAATAAAGTTCAACAAAGTGCTTCTGGACTCTGTGTCTGTTTCTGCTGCCCTGTGAGTGGTCGCAGTCTCCTATGGACCCACAGTCAGTATTTATGCTGTGAGCAGAGAGGGTGGGCTGCATTCGTAAATAATCTATGGCTAAAGATTGCATTAGGCCCCTTAAAATCCCTTT
The DNA here is from genome assembly GCF_964263255.1 of Lissotriton vulgaris. Lineage (NCBI taxonomy): Eukaryota > Metazoa > Chordata > Amphibia > Caudata > Salamandridae > Lissotriton > Lissotriton vulgaris. The sequence goes on from NC_141687.1 coordinate 1,644,506,025, forward strand.
CTTTCACTCGCAACCTTTTTGCCTGATGCTTTAGAGCTGTTGCTTACTCCGAATTATTTGAAACCTATTTACACCTCACTCCAAACCTATAACCAGTGTCCGTGAACAGACCATATGAACCGGTTCAGTGAGGCAGGCTCCCATCGCTGAGGGCGATTTCTTCCCGGCCCTTTTCATACTTTTTAGGTCGAGGTAATATCCGGTCTGCCGAAGGCAGAACCGGAAGTACCGAGATTTAATGTTTCTTAGGTTGGACTATTTGTCCCGCCTCTGTTTTTGCCTCTCTCCCATTGGCTGGCTTCCTAAATGTAGGCCAGCCATTGGAGGAGAGAGCTGTCCCTCCGAATAGGCTCTGTCCTTTTCGGATTTGGAGGTGTGTTCGGTGTTCTTCTTTCCACTTTTAGGCCACGCCCATTCTGAGAACACTGGACACGCCCCCGAATCCCAAAAATTTCAGAAGCTTTAGGCCGCCATTTTGTTTCCTTCGCAGTGAAGGTGAGCCGTTCCTCGCTGTCCTCTTGCCTTCTTCCCCCTGATTGCACTCGTGTTTTTCTTGTTCTTGTCTTGCCTTCTGTCCCGCTGTCCGTGTATGTGTATGTTTCCCGCCGCCCTCCCGCGGTCCGTGTCTTTTTTCCGCCCCCTCCCGCTGATGAGGTCGCCAGGGCTTTATTCAGGAGGTGCAACGGGGTCAGGCGGCCTGTTCTCGGGCCGTGGAGGTGAGGAGGGCAAAAGGCTAATTTTATAGTGCTCCGGTGGGGGTAGCACTCTGGTTGTACACGTGGCATATTTTCAGGCATGTGGCATGTTCTGTTTAACGTGCGCGTGTTTTTGGGTAAACAGTGGTTCATATTTAACGTTGTGGCGCTGTGCTTGGGTAAATTACTTCAATATCATACATAGCGTGTGTGTGTCTTTGACAGCCGTGGCGGTGTGTCTACCCTTTGGCCTCAGACATTGTCCCTCGGTTGTATGTAAAAGCTATCACTGGTTCAGAGTGGGAAGCAGCCTTCTATCGCCCGTCCCTCCCCTCCACCCTTCGGCATTTATTTGTCCTTCGCCCTTTTCATGGAGGGACAGATGACGTCAGCAGAGGATCCACTGCCCACTACAAGCCGCCCATCCCTCCCCCCTCCCCCCTCACCCCCGTCCTCACATGAGGCGGGGATGCGGTAACTGCCCAGGTATGTGGCGGTGCGCTTTGGTGGGGGTGGGAGCAGTCTGCTCCAAGGGGGCTATGATACGCGGCTCATTTTTTGCATCAGTGGAAAGCACATGCGATCCCCGTTGGATCTGGAGTGCGGGTATTCTGGTTACATGCATTCGGCTTCGGGTGATGCTGTATTTGTGGTTTGTTTCCTTGGGGGTCCGTTTTCTTGGAGCTTTCTGTGGTGGGGTTAGAGGCCCTGGCATGACTGGAATTGGCCCGGTTATCTCCCCGAGGTCGCTGGTTTTTCGGGTGTGATTGGACACCAGTTGCAGGGGTCTGCTTTGCCAGGCACGGAGCGGTCGTTGCTTGGGGATCGTCTACCGCTAGGGCCACTTAATGCGTTGCCCACAAGTATAATTATTGATTAGTATAGCGACTGGGCACAATATCTGGACCTTGGATTTTGTAGGAGGGATTTGTAGTCAAGATCAGGTGTGTAAACGATGCTCATACTCAGCAGAACACCTCCCCATTTGGTTACGAATCCAATGTATAGCTCACCATTCCAGGGACACAGCGATCCTGAAGTCAACATTCCTCGATATATTAAGAGTCCAAACCCATTTATCAGTTAAGAAAAGTACATGGTGCAAAGTGTATAAAGGGAGTAAAGTGCTGTCTGACGCTTTTAGACAGCTCCCTGGCCTTTCAGTTGAGGGTCAGCGCGGGAGCTTCCCGTTCGCTCCCAGGATTTGTTGCCCCCCCTGGGGAGTCTTTTGTCCCCCCTCCCCGGAGTGCTTGGGGGAGGGAGTGAACCGCTGACTGCAATGTGCATTCCCGACCAGCGATGGTGTTTCCTGAGAGCGGAGGGGCCTCACGGAGGGGCAATTGAACAGCGTTTTGTAGAGTTGAGAGTGAAGGGTTTCCCATTTGCAGCCAGGTGTCAGTCTCGCTGGTCTGTGGCCAGTCAGCAACCCTTATCGTTGAGCTGCAAGTCCGGGCCTTGCAGGGGGGAGACGACGCCTGGGGGTGTTGCATATCTGTGCCCTCGTAGGGAGGGTCTCTTCCTGTCTTGGGATGCGGTGAGCTGGTGTGTCTGGTGTTTCCTTTAGTTCTGTTTGTGGGGACGGGCTAGACGCGTTCCGTATCTGGGTAGTATCGAGCTGTGCCGGTCTGGTGGGGTGCAATGTCTTCGAGCCACCTTGCTCATTAGTAGGTCGTTTAGTCTGTTAAACTATCTCCCAGGTTCCTCCTGCCGGTATCTGCAGTTTTCTTGCATTTTGCGATATGGCTCACACGTGCCCAGGCCCCCAACACAGGAGACCACGAGCAAAGGTTATTATTGGCACCGCAGGAACATGGCTCCCGCACTCTGCCTAAGGGCCACGCGAATTTTTAAATGGCGCCCACTTGAATTAGACCCCCCACGGTTCATAGGTATGTCTAAATTGGCGCCCAATTTTTTGTATGTGCGCACTAGTACCTGTGCAACATATGAGGTGCAAAGGAGAGCTCCTGTAACAGTACAGAGGTGGTCTGGGGTAATGTTCCAAGCCCAGTGATGAGCTGATGTATCTTATCAAGTACAGAGTTCGTGCTACTTGTCAAGGTACAGAGATGTGCAACACACCAGCCACAGAGGTGATTTACTGTGCTACATGTTAGCATACACAAGTGAACGTGTATTATCTATTGAGGAAGGGAGCTGAACCGATGCAACTTTCCAAAGCACCGAGGTGAGCTAGTATTATACAGCAATGTACACACATTACATATTCAAGAACAGTAATTGGGTGCTATTAATAAACAAGGTACACAGATGAGCTGGTATTAAATGATAAGACATAGAGAGGAACCAATGATGAAATCAAGATCTAAAAGTAATTGAACGAAGCATATCAAAGTATAGTGATAAACTGGTGCTACATATCTGGATATAGAAGTGAACTAATTATGCATATCCATGTACAGTGAGGACTGGTGCAAAACTGTGGCATAATAATTTAGCAAGATATGCTGGTGCAACATATCAAGGCATAGAGGGGAGCTTAGACTGCGTTTTGAAGAATGAAGGTGAGCTGTCCTACGTATCAATGTACAGAGATGGACTGGGATTACATATCAATAAATGAAGGTGAACTATGCTTTATATCAATGTGTGGAGGTGAACTGGTATTACCTATCAGTGAATGAAGGTGAGCTGTGATACATATCAATGTGTGGAGGTGAGATGAGATTATATATCAATGAATAACGGTGACATGCAACATATAGTATGACTCAATATCTGGAAGGCTGTCCCCCTGGCTGTGCTTGCTCTCCTGCCCCCTGGCTGTGCTTGCTCTCCTGCCCCCTGGCTGTGCTTGCTCCCCTGCCCCCTGGCTGTGCTTGCTCCCCTGCCCCCTGGCTGTGCTTGCTCCCTGCCCCCTGGCTGTGCTTGCTCTCCTGCCCCATGGCTGTGCTTGCTCTCCTGCCCCCTGGCTGTGCTTGCTCTCCTGCCCCCTGGCTGTGCTTGCTCCCCTGCCCCCTGGATGTGCTTGCTCCCCTGCCCCTGCTTGCTCTCCTGCCCCCTGGCTGTGCTTGCTCTCCTGCCCCCTGGCTGTGCTTGCTCTCCTGCCCCCTGGTGTGTGTGTGGCTGGGTGTGTGTGGCTCTGTGTGGATAGCTTTTTTTGTAGGTGGCTCTATGTGTGGGCGGCTCTGTCTGTATGAGGGTGGCTCTGTGTAGGTGGCTCTGTGTAGGTGGCTCTGTGTAGGTGGCTCTGTGTGGGTGGCTCTGTGTGGGTGGCTCTGTGTGGGTGGCTCTGTATGTGTGTGTGGGTGGCTTTGTGTGTGTGGCTCTGTGTGGGTGTAAATGCAATAGGTCATGCATTTGAGAGCGATTAAGCTATTGGCATTGTAAATGACAATGCCATTTATTTAACGATTAAGCTATTGGCATTGTAAATGACAATGCCATTTATTTATGATTTTAAAAAAAAAAGTCATGAGCAATGCCAATAGCTCTACCTTTAATAATGCCGAGACCATTGCATTGTAAATGCTTGTTGATCTTAATGTTTCATTAGTGAGTATGGTTTTCCTCTGGTCAGCAGAGTTATGAAACAGACGATTTTGAAAAAGACGTTAAAAAAGGAGCAGGCGCTGTCGTGATAAATCAGACACATAGTCAGTTGAAAAAGATGTAGACTTTTGATTTGACTGAAAACAATGAAATGCACATTTACATCACTGTGGGTGAAGTTGGGAGGTTATGTATCCAGCTTTTTACTGTTTCTTGACAAAGTGGGACATCGTTCCTATTTCATATGTAATATTTAAATTATCCCTCCTCTGGCATCAGTGCAGCAATCCCCCAATCAAAGTCAGAAGTCTATCTTCACAAATCCTAGGTTTCGATTTCGTGTTTACTCACTCTGAAGGCCTAGAAGGTTCTTAAGAGCGACAGACTGTTTGTTAAAACTGTAATTCACCTTCATTGCAAACAACCATACAAGTAGTTTTGTCTGTTTGTGTATCTGTTTACTACACACCCTGTCTGTCACTGCAAAGCCATTCTGGAAATCTCTGGGGCTCTATCACTGTGGTTAATGTGGCCTTGCAGTTTTTATTTCGGTTCTTTAAAATCGTTTGAGAGACAAGTTGCAAGAGTGTTCTATAACTAAATGTCTATATTTAGCATGCATTTGTGATTAAAAGCGGTCCTGGGTCCCGTGAAATCCTAACCAATGTGGAGGCTTTTGAGGTCCTTGTGTAAGCACAATCTCTTTGAAATGAATGCTATCTTTAGGGCTAGCTTCCTGAAGGATCGCTCTACTTCCCTGTGACAACCAGTGAACACTTAAGAATCACCTGCTCGCAGGTAATCAGTCTGCAGCATCTAAAGGGGCCGTATGTCTGCCTTTAAAAGCTGATTCTTGCAGGCGCCTCGCTGGACTGCGCTCTTCTGAGAAGTCAAGAAACCCGGGAACAAGCAGAGGCAATGATAAAACGCTGGAATTATAACAAGCATTGGAAATGCAATAGGTCTCGCATTAGAAAAGTAGGAGCTATAGGTCTTGTAAATGATTTTTTTTTTTGTGTAGTTTTTCCAAATAGCTACATTGATAGATTTGTCATTTACAATGCCAATAGTTTTAATTTTTGTGAATGTGACACCTATAGCATTTGGAATGCCACATGATTTGTATTGACGTGACTTTGATGGCAGCTTTTGTTGTTATGCCACATTTCTAGAGAGCAGGAGAGTGCAGCAGGGGATAGAAGCACAGCCCTGCAAGCTGAACGTCCTCCCATCGCACACCCATCTGTGGCTTGAGTGGTGTGAGGGTGAGGGGTGTGAGGGTGAGGGTGAGGGGTGTGAGGGTGAGGGGTGTGAGGGTGAGGGATGTGAGGGTGAGGGATGTGAGGGTGAGGGATGTGAGGGTGAGGGATGTGAGGGTGAGGGGTGTGAGGGTGAGGGGTGTGAGGGTGAGGGGTGTGAGCGTTGCGAGTGTGAGGGAGTGTGAGTGTGAGGGGGTGTGAGTGTGTGTGATGGTGAAGTTGAGTGAGTGTTTGTGAGGCTGAGTGTGTGTGACGGTGTGTGTTGGTGAGGGTGTGTGAGGGTGAGTGAGGTTGTTTGATGTTGATTGAGGGAGTGTGAGTGTGTGGGTGTGTGACGGTGTGAAGGTGAGGGTGTGTGAGGGTGAGTTAGGGAGTGTGATTGTGTGTGAGTGGGTGAGTCTGAGAGTTAGGTGTTGTGATGTTGATTGAGTGTGAATGAGGGTGAGGGGATGATGGTAAGGGTGTGTGAGGGTGAGGCGTGTTGATTGTGACAAGTTGCAAAGCTGAGGGTGGGTGAGTGTGTGGGAGGGTGTTTGGTGAGGGTGTGAGGTGTAGTGAGTGTGAGAGTGTTGTGAGGCGTGTGAGGGTGTGAGGGGAGTGAGCGTGTGTGAGGGTGATGGGGTGTGAGGGTGAGTGAGGTTGTTTGCGGCTGAGAGTGTGTGAGGTGTAGTGAGTGTGAGTGTTGTGATGGGTGTGAGGGGAGCGTGGGTGTGTGAGTGTAAGGTGTTTGAGGGTGAGGGGGTGTGTGTGTGTGAGTGTGAGTGAGGGGGTGTGAGGCTTCGGGTGTGTGAGGGTGTGTGAGGGTGTGTGAGGGTGAGTGAGGGTGAGTGAGGGTGAGAGAGGTGTTGTTAGGCAGAGGGTGTGTGACGGTGTGTGAGGGTGAGGGTGTGTGAGGGTGAGTGTGAGTCATTGTGAGTGAGTGTGAGTGAGTGTGAGTGAGGGAGTGTGAGGGTGTGGTTGTGTGACGTTGTGTGAGTGTGTTTGAGGGTGAGTGAGGGAGTGTGAGGTTGTGTGAGTGGGTGAGGGTGGGAGTGAGGGTGAGGGTGTGAGGGTGAGGGTGTGAGGGTGACTGAGTGTGTGTGAGGGTGACAGAATGAGTGTAAGGGTGTGTGAGTCTGAGGGGGTTGATGTTGAGAGAGGGTGAGTGGAGTGAGTCTGTGAGGGTGAGGGTGTGCGGTGTAGTGAGTGAGAGTGTTGTGAGGGGTGTGAAGTTGTGAGTGTAGCGAGTGTGTGTGAGGGGCTGTGAGGGCGAGGGGGTGTGAGTGTGGGTGAGGGTGAGTGAGGTGGTGTGAGGATGAGGTTGTGTGACGGTGTGTGAGGGTGAGTGTGTGTGTTTGATGGTGAATGATTGAGTGTGTGGGTGTGTGATGGTGTGAGGGTGAGGGTGTGCGAGGGTGAGTTACGGAGTGTGAGGGTGTGTGAGTGGGTGAGTTTGAGAGTTAGGGTGTTTGAGGGTGACTGAGGGTGAATGTGGTTAAGGGGATGAGGGTAAGGATGTGTGAGGGTGAGGGGTGTTGATGTTGAGATTTTGCAAGGCTGAGGGTGGGTGAGTGTGTGTGAGGGTGTTTGAGGGTGAGTGTGTGAGGTGTAGTGAGTGTGAGAGTGTTGTGAGGGGTGTGACGGTGTGTGAGGGGGATGGGGTGTGAGGGTGAGGGGGTGTGAGTGTGTGTGAGGGTGAGGGTGAGCGAGGGAGTGTGAGTGTGTGTGAGCGGTTGAGGGTGAGAGTTAGGGTGTGTGAGGGTGATGGTGTGAGGGTGATTGAGGGTGTGTGAGGGTGAGGGGATGAGGGTAAGGGTGTGTGAGGCTGAGGGGTGTTGATGGTGAGAGAGTGTGAGGGGGTGAGTGTGTGAGGGTGAGGCTGTCCGGTGTAGTGAGTGTGAGATTGTTGTGAGGGGTGTGAGTCTTTGAGGGGAGTGAGGGTGTGTGAGTGTGTGTGAGTGTGAGGGGGTGTGAGTGTGTGTGAGGGTGAGTGAGTGGGTGTGAGGCTGAAGGTGTGTGATGGTGTGTGAGGGTGACGTGTGAGGGTGATTGAGGGTGTGTGAGAGTTTTAGTGTGTGAGGGTGATGTTATGAGTGTGTGTATGTTAATAATAATTTGTTTGTTCTTTTGTTTTTCTTTTTAATATGTGTCGTGTAAAAAAAAACATGATAGAGCTTCCCTTTGTAATTGTCCTGCCTTATGTGTATTTTTTTATGTAACTGTGTGTGTGTTTTAATTAATGTGTGGTGTTATGTGTGTTTTTGGTGTCTGTGGAGTCCCGTATTAATTGTATTAATTTAAAAATGGCCGACGCAATGCGTCACCTTGACGTTCCCTACGTTAGCGTTCTAGTTTTTTTTGTGTTGTGAGTATTTACGTTTCCTTGACGTTTATTTGTAGCCAATCGGAGCGCGACGTTTTTGACGTTGCGTTCCGATTTGCTTACGTCAACAGTGGAATTCCCCAGAAGATCGAGAATGTTGGTGCGCGGAAGGCGTGTTCTTGTTCCTGTGCTGTTTCTGCGTCGTTTGACAGGTAAGAATTTATTCCAAAGTGTTTTTTTATGTAATGTAATGTAGTATCTATAGTATGTTTAACTTAACGAATGAATAGGAGTGTATTTTTATAACTGTTGACATTGTTTGTTTTCGATCGTAATATTTGTAAATGTTTATTATGTAATGTAAATTAAAATCTTGTTTTTATTCGTCGATATGTAATGTATATGTTTTCGAAAACTGTAATGTATTTTTAGCTGGTGTTTGTTATTTGACGTACAAGAGCTGTTGTTTGAACTTCGAAGTGCTACTTAGTTTCTATTATATTTATGTATGTTGTGTTTGCATTGTTTTTTTCCTGTGATGCTGAAGTAGCCGGATTATGTTATTGAGCTTATCGATGTATTAAAGGAAAGTTTTTGTATTTGCTGTATTTATTTTCCCTATCAATGTATTAAGAGGATGCACAGTGATGTAATGTGTGTATTTTATGCGTTTTGTGAAAAATGTTTTATTTTCCAATCCCTGTTTGCATATTTGTGTATTAATAGCTGCACTCTCCTTGCGTTGCTTTAAGTTTGCATTTTGGAATAGCTGCAAGTGTGTAATCCGCGTTTTACGTATATATCAAATAGTTGCTTAACGCTATTTATGTGTACAGTTGGAGGCTGGAGTTGTATTTGGAGGGTAGAGTTGTAGTGTGGTATTGTAGTTTTAGGGTGTAGTTGGAGGGTGGACTCGGACGGTGTGAGTGTGAGGGTGAGTGGATGTGAGTGTCTGGGAGTTTGAGGTTGTGAGTGAGACTGAGCGTGTGTTGGTGAGTGATGGTGTGTGAGGGTATGAGTGTGATTGAGGGTGTGAGGTTGTGAGAGTGTGAGGGTGTGATGTAGGGTGAGGATGAGTGAGGGTGTGTGAGGCTGAGGGTGAGGGTGTGAGTGGTTGTGATGATGCCTATAAGTGATCATTTTTTTCCGTGATTATTGTACACTTCAAATGTATTAATGTTGTGAAGCGTTGTTTTAGAAGCTAATCAAGATCTATGTAATGTTGATTGATGCTGTTAACGCTGAATCAAAAAACAAACACATCAGTAACGTTTTTTATATAATGCATGTAAAAAGTTACCTTTTTTTTGTAAGGTGCACATCAATTCGCACTGCAAAAGCTTGGCTTGCATTAACATAGATGCGCAGTGATTTTGTCTGTGTTTGCTCATTAGAGACAATGTTTACCTCCTTTTAAATTTCCGACTACAGATGCGCATTAATTGTGGCAAAGTATAAGTATGAAGCCACCTTTAAAAATTGTATTGTTTTTGTCGTGTACTTTGAGTGGAATCCTTAATTGTACTTATGGAAGAATTGCAATTAGGATGGGAGGTCTCGTGCTCTTGTGATTACGCACTTTGTTTGTTTTGTGGATTCTTTCCACCATTGTTTAATGGTTTATTTATTTCCCCTTACTTTAGTAACTGCTTTATGTTGTGAATTTGTGTCCTTTAGATGTCTGTGTCCCCTTTGAAATTGGTGTATTACTCGCTGTGTATTCAGATGTTTCCCTATTTTCTTTTTTTTTTTTCTTCGTAAAAAATGTTATATTTAACAATCCTTTTCTGCGTTTTTATGTATTAATTGGTGCACTGTCCTCGCGATGCATTAAGTTTTCATTTTTGAATACCTACAAGTGTGTAATCTGATGTTTTTTTATTGAATTAAATGTTGCTTATTGCTATTTATGTTTGGAGTTGAAGGGTGGATTAGTAGTTGGAGGGTGGAGTAGTAGTTGTAGGGTGGTGTTGTAGGGTGGAGTTGGAGGGTGGACTTGGACGGTGTGAGTGTGAGGGTGAGTGGATGTGAGGGTCAAGGGGTGTGAGGGTGTGTGATGGTGTGTAAGGGTGAGTGAGGGTGACTGTGTGAGTATGAGTGAGGGTGTGAGGGTTGTGAGGGTGAGGGGGTGAGGGTGTCTGAATATGAGGGGGTGAGGGTAATGGGGTGTGAGTGTGTGTGATGATAGGTGTGGGTTAGTGAGGGTGAGAGTTTGAGGGTGAGTGAGGGTGAGTGTTGTGAGGGTGTGAGTGTGTGAAGGTGAGTGAGGGTGTGCGAGTTTGAAGGTTGAGTGTGTGACTGTGGGTGAGGGTGTGTGAGGGTGAGGGGGTGTGAGGGTGAGGGGGTGATGTTGAGTGATGGTGTGTGAGGGTGAGGGGGTGAGGGTGAGTGAGGGTGTGTGAGGGTAAGGGTGTTGAGGGTGAGGGTGTGTTGGTGAGTGATGGTGTGAGGGAGGGTGAGGATGAGTGAGGGTGTGTGAGGCTGAGGCTGAGGGTGAGGGTGGGTGAGGGTTTGAGTGAGAGTTGTTGTGATGATGCCTATAAGTGTTCATTTTTTCTCCGTGAATATTGTACACTTCAAATGTATTAATGTTGTGAAGCGTTGTTTCAGAAGCTAAGAGACCTATGTAATGTTGATTGATGCTGTTGTTAGCGCTGCTGTTTATTTTCTTTATTTTTTTGAATACTTAAATGCATTGTTTAGATTTCTTTTGTTACTTTGAGTGAAATACTTTGTTGTATTTTTGGAGGAATTGCAATTAGGCTGTGAAGTCTCGTGCTTTTGTGATTACGCACTTTGTTTGTGTTTTTGATTTTTTTTTCTGGCATTGTTTAATGGTTTATTTTCCCTTACTTTAGTAAGTGCTTTATGTTGTGAATTTGTTTCCTTTAGCTCGCTTTGTCCACTTTTAAATTGTTGTATTATTTGCTGTGTATTCAGATGTTTGCCTATTTTGTGTGCATTTATGATCTTTGCGAAAGAAGTTTTATTTTACAATCCCTTTCTTCATTTTTGTGTATTAATTGCTGCACTGTCCTTGCTTTGCATTAAGTTTAAATTTATGAATAGCTACAAGTGTGTAATCCGATTTTTACGTATTAAAATAAATGTTGCCTAACGCTATTTATGTGTGGAGTTGGAGGGTGGAGTTGTAGTTGGAGGGTAGAGTTGTAGAGTGGTATTGTAGTTATAGGGTGTAGTTGGAGGGTGGACTTGGACGGTGTGAGTGTGAGTTGATGTGAGGGTCAGGTGGTGTGAGGGTGTGTGATGGTGTGTGAGGGGGAGTGAGGATGACGGTGTGAGTATGAGCGAGGGTGTGAGGGTTGTGAGGGTGTACTTGGACAGTGTGAGGTTGAGTGGATGTGAGGTTCAGGGGGTGTGAGGGTGTGTGATGGTGTGTGAGGGTGAGTGAGGGTGATGGTGTGAGTATGAGTGTGGGTGTGAGGGTGAGGGGGTGAGGTTAATGGGATGTGAGAGTGTGTGATGATAGGTGTGGGTGAGTGAAGGTGAGAGTTTGAGGGTGAGTGTTGTGATGTTGTGAAGGTGAGTAAGGGTGTGCGAGTTTGAAGGTTGAGTGTGTGACTGGGTGAGGGTGAGGGGGTGTGAGGGTGATGGGGTGATGTTGAGTGATGGTGTGTTATGGTGAGTGGTGAGGGTGATTGAGGGTGTGTGAGGGTGAGGGTGTTGAGGTTGTGGGTGAGGGTGTGTTGGTGATTGATGGTGTGTGAGGGAGGGTGAGGATGAGTGAGGGTGAGGGTGGGTGTGGGTGTGAGCGTGAGTTGTTGTGATGATGCCTATAAGTGTTATTTTTTTCTCTGTGAATATTGGACACTTCAAATGTATTAATGTAGTGAAGCGTTGTTTCAGAAGCTAATAGAGACCTATGTAATGTTGATTGATGATGTTGTTAGCTCTGAATCCAAAAACAAACACATCATAAACTTTTTTTATATTATCCATGTAAAAAGTTTTCTTTTTTTTGTAAGGTACACATCAATTTGCACAGCAAAAGCTTTGCTTGCATTAACATAGATGCGCAGTCATATTGGCGGGTGGAGTTGTAGGGTGGTGTTGTAGGGTGGAGTTGGAGGGTGGAGTTGGACGGTGTGAGTGTGAGTGGATGTAGGGCCAGGGTGTGTGATGGTGTGTGAGGGTGAGTGAGGGTGACGGTGTGAGTATGAGTGAGGGTGTGAGGGTTGTGAGGGTGGACTTGGACGGTGTGAGTGTGAGGGTGAGTGGATGTGAGGGTTAGGGGGTGTGAGGGTGTGTGATGGTGTGAGAGGGTGAGTGAGTGTGACTGTGTGAGTATGAGTGAGGGTGGACTTGGACGGTGTGAGTGTGAGGGTGAGTGGATGTGAGGGTCAGGGGGTGTGAGGGTGAGTGAGGGTGACGGTGTGAGTATGAGTGAGGGTTGTGAGGGTGAAGGGGTGAGGGTGTGTGAGGGTGAAGGGGTGAGGGTGTGTGAACATGAGGGGGTGAGGCTAATGGGGGGTGGACTTGGACGGTGTAAGTGTGAGTGGATGTGAGGGTCAGGGAGTTTGGGGGTGTGTGATGGTGTGTGAGGGTGACGGAGTGAGTATGAGTGAGGGTGTGAGGGTTGTGAGGGTGAAGGGGTGAGGGTGGGTGAGGGTGTGTGAACATGAGGGGGTGAGGCTAATGGAGTGTGAGGGTGTGTGACAGGTGTGGGTGAGTGAGGGTGAGAGTTTGAGGGTGAGTGTTGTGAGGGTGTGCGAGTTTGAAGGTTGAGTGTGTGACTGTGGGTGAGGGTGAGGTTGTGTGAGGGTGAGGGGGTGATGTTGAGTGATGGTGTGTGATGGTGTGAGGGTGATTGAGGGTGAGGGTGTTGAGGTTGTGGGTGAGGGTGTGTTGGTAAATGATGGTGTGTGAGTGTGATTGAGGGTGTGTGAGGTTGTGAGAGTGTGTGAAGGCGTCTGTTGAGGGGGAGGAGAAATGCGATCCTGGCTGTGTGCGTGGAGAGAGAGGGGAGGTGCTTGCGGCTGGGGGCTGGGGAACAGATGGCGAAGGCTGGCGAATTGAGTTGTGCATGCTCGCTTGGAGTCGTGGAGTTTTGCAGGTTGCAGGCTGCATAGTTAAGACCAGGGCTTCAAACTGAGCCTGCAAAGGGAAGCCGCATTGAAAGCCCCCTCAGCCCCCCACCCCATCAAGGCACACGAAACAGATAGAGGGCTGCCATTTTATTTTGATTTTGTTGGGCTCACCAGCATTGGAACGCTGCCGTTCACTAGCACACATCTAGGGTAGTGTATTTATTGTTTTCGGTACAAGGCTAATTAATGTGCGTTAGTTATTCATGGCGAAGGCTGGCGAATTGAGTTGTGCATGCTCGCTTGGAGTCGTGGAGTTTTGCAAGTTGCAGGCTGCATAGTTAAGACCAGGGCTTCAAACTGAGCCTGCAAAGGGAAGCCGCATTGAAAGCCCCCTCAGCCCCCCACCCCATCAAGGCACACGAAACAGATAGAGGGCTGCCATTTTATTTTGATTTTGTTGGGCTCACCAGCATTGGAACGCTGCCGTTCACTAGCACACATCTAGGGTAGTGTATTTATTGTTTTCGGTACAAGGCTAATTAATGTGTGTTAGTTATTCCAAATTCTTTTAAGAACATGAGGCTTCCAACATCTTTTAGTATTCAATGCGAAGATGTGAAATGCGGGTTTAGGACGAGACACGGCCGTGAAACTGCAGGGAGAGAGAGGGGAGGTGCTGGCGGCTGGGGAGGGGGAGTAGAAATGCGAGCCTGGCTGTGTGCAGGGAGAGAGAGGGGAGGTGCTGGAGAGGGGAGGTGCTGGCGTCTGGGGAGGGGGAGGAGAATTGCGAGCCTGGCTGTGCCCGGGGAGAGAGAGGGGAGGTGCTGGCGGCTGGGGAACAGATGGCGAAGGCTGGCGAATTTTGTTTAAGAAATAGTCTGTTTCAGTGGGCAAAAAATGAGTTGTGCAGGTTTAAGGGTTTAAGACGAGACACGGCCGTGAAACTGCAGGGAGAGAGAGGGGAGGTGCTGGCGGCTGGGGAGGGGGAGGAGAAATGCGAGCCTGGCTGAGTGCTGGGAGAGAGATCGGAGGTGCTGGCGGCTGAGGAGGGGGAGGAGAAATGCGAGCCTGGCTGTGTGTGGGGAGAGAGAGGGGAGGTGCTGGCGGCTGGGGGTGGGGATACCCGTGGGAGGGAGCCTTGTCGCTTTCATGTGCACGCGCTTTTAATGTCAATGCGCTTGCGCATTGAGCTTCAATTTGACGGGCACTGCAAGGAATCGCCATGGAATCACAAGTTGGTTAAAGTCTGTTTAAGCCCCCACCCGAAACCTTGGGTGCCAGGTAATGCTCTCCAATTACAGTGGGTTAGGAGGAAGCTCTTTTGAATTACTCTGATGAAGTACTGCTGTGAAAAACAGAATAATTCCTACGGAACTTCAGACCAGGATAGGAATCAGGATAATATAGTAACCTCATAAACACAGGACACTGCTGGCTGAAGGGGAGGGATGTATAACCAATAGTATTTAGATGATTGGTGGAATACACAGGACATTCATTGGTTATTTTTTCTTTTTACCCAGTGGTGAATGTAGTTTATGGTGACTGGCTGCTTGTTAATTAAAGCAAGAAAATAAAACATAATATGGGCCATGATGTCTGATCATTTCAAAACATTCTTTTAATAATACTAGGAAACGTATTATCTCTAGCTTCTTGAGCACTAAATCCAGTTGTCTTTTACTAAATCACTTACCTTATGTAAAGTTACCATTTGCGTATCATTTTACATTCAAATGAAGAGTCAGGCAGCCTGCAAGTGAACCAGCCGCAGGTATGCGGTACATTAAACCTGCATGTATTCTCGGTTTCCCTCTCTTTCCAGTGGTCACCAACTTTGTAACTGGCCATTATGTCAAATATCAAGTCAAGTCAAAAAAGTCTTTATTTCGATATTTCATCATAAAAGACATACTACACAAATCAACCATATAAAACATTCCCAGCCCCTAAAAACAACCATTTAAATATGGGTTCATTATCCTACAGTGCAAATTCGCAAATATAAGTGTGATTGTGTACTATGGTTAAAACAATAAATTAATATACATTAAGAACAGGATAAAATAGCATTAAATCACAAAATACAAGACTTCATTTATGATTAAAACCAGTATAGAAATGATATTTATGGAACAGTATAGCATTCCCCAGTACGTCAGACCTGTACCCGATCGGCATATTAAGAAGCATTTAGTAGGGAGTTGATCAAACTTGACCGCAAGATCCAGGCCCAACTAGTAAATTTAGCAAGCCCAATTACCACCAATAATGAGGTGTCGGACTTCAGAATTCTACTAGTAGTCTTCGCCGATCGTGTACCCCGTGCCCTACAAACTGGGCGTAACCACTTATGTCTTGGGGCAGGGTATACAGGGCAAGCGAAGAGAAAGTGGTCAACTGTTTCTGCAGACTCTATACAAAATGGGCAGTATCCATTGCCACTGTTCGCCCAAGACTTTGTTAAACCCCGTAGAGGTAGTGTGCCAACCCTAAGCTGATGGAACAGCTTGCGATCCCGAGGCCTGGTAATAGTATTCCAGTAATCTTCAAGGAGACAGACACAAATAATGCCGTCCAGTTAGCCACCTGTCAATGAAGCATGTCTTTTAGAAACGGCCCATCCCCAATACAGATCTCTCAACACCTTTTTCGGGGGAATGATAACTATCCGGGTTAGACCAGAGATCCCCCAACCCCATATCAGTCAGTGTTGTTCTGAGGTCAGTTACCCAATCTATCCTGTAGGAACCCCGGAGGTTTCTTACTTCTAACAGGGCTTTAGCATAAAAGGATAATTCAGGCGTAGTCCACAGGCGCCGCCAAAACGCCAATGGCCAATAGCGCGCAACATCCTCAACCGGTTGGCACCCTAGGTCGTAAAGTAGAGGGATACGGAGTGTAGACTGCAGGAGACCCGTAGCTGTCCTAAGGAATTTATTTTGGTTCACTTTAAGGGGATCCAGATTACTGTAACCCCAGAGCTCTGCACCATACAACACAGCTGGCAAGATTTTGGAGCCGTAGATCTTCATAAGGGGGGTCATGGGTTTTGTTAGGAAGCATCTATGTTCTTTAAGAAGGGCTTCGCCTAATTGAGCATGCTTTAGAGTAAGTAGGTCTATCTGGGGTTTCCAGCTTAAATTATCACTAAAAGTGACACCAAGATAGGTAAAGACCGATGTCTGTTCAAGGGTAGCCCCTCCCATTGTTACCCTGGCTTTAATTGGGGTCCTCCCCCGGAGAACCATAAACTTGGTCTTGCCCACATTAACCTCAAGCTCATGCTCGCGGCAAAACAACTCAAACCGAGACAGGGCTGACTGAAGCCCCTGCCTCGTTTTGGATATTAGGAGCGTGTAGTCCGCGAACATGAGCAGAGGGATTTTCATACCAGCCAGGGATGGTGCATCTGTAGGGTAGTTTGTAAAGTATTTTAAGACCCCATTAATAAATGAGGAAAACAAAGTAGGGGCCAATACACACCCTTGTCTGACGCCCTTTGAAACCTCAAATCTGGCAGTCACCTCACCTGGCTTGCCCCAGCGAACCTGTGCATACATGTGGGCATGTAGGTTTACTAGAAGCCTCACCAATTCTACTGGCATACCCAGTTTTAATAAACATTCCCATAACTTTACCCTTGGCACCAGGTTGAATGCAGACCTTAGGTCCACAAAGGCCGAATATAGCTTACTACCCCCAATGAAAACTACCTTCCAGTAAAGCAACACAAACCTAAAGGCCTGGTCCAGGGTCCCTACATGGGTCTGAAAGCCCGCCTGTAGGGGTGTTAAGCTATCAAAGTCAAGCATCCAAGACTGAATGCGTCCCAAAACTAGACTGCCATGATTTTTTGTACCGCTTCTATTAAGCTGATCGGCCGATAATTGGACGGGGCTGAGCGATCACCCTTCTTATATATCGGCAAAATCTCAGCCCCGAACCAAGAATCGGGGACCTGCGCGCCATTTGCAATGGCGTTGGCTAAGATGGTTTAGTAAGGGACCCACAGATCCCGGTCTTGTAAAAACAGGTCCGCCGGAATGCAGTCAAGAGTGGTCTGCTCAATTCAGACACTCTGTTCATCACCACCCCCTTTTGTAAATCGATTTTGGCCACTATAGGTGTGGCAGGGTATGCTCAGACATGAGTCCCTTTCTCACTGCTCCATCAGGATTCAAGCAAGCCGGGCCGAAGAGGCTGAAATGCCAGAAACCGGTCCCCGGTAGCTTGTCTCCTTTCTGGTAAAGAATTGGCTTGGTAGTTTAGTCTGCCCTGTTCCCATGATGCACTGGGCCAGGGACAGACTGATTTGCATATAGCCAGATTCTGAGCTGGGATGGGGCAGTGAGATAAATAACGGTGATGGATCAAGCCCTGATCTTTGGACTGGGTAAGAGTGGTCTGCTCAATTCAGACACTCTGTTCATCACCACCCCCTTTTGTAAATCGATTTTGGCCACTATAGGTGTGGCAGGGTATGCTCAGACATGAGTCCCTTTCTCACTGCTCCATCAGGATTCAAGCAAGCCGGGCCGAAGAGGCTGAAATGCCAGAAACCGGTCCCCGGTAGCTTGTCTCCTTTCTGGTAAAGAATTGGCTTGGTAGTTTAGTCTGCCCTGTTCCCATGATGCACTGGGCCAGGGACAGACTGATTTGCATATAGCCAGATTCTGAGCTGGGATGGGGCAGTGAGATAAATAACGGTGATGGATCAAGCCCTGATCTTTGGACTGGGTAAGAGTGGTCTGCTCAATTCAGACACTCTGTTCATCACCACCCCCTTTTGTAAATCGATTTTGGCCACTATAGGTGTGGCAGGGTATGCTCAGACATGAGTCCCTTTCTCACTGCTCCATCAGGATTCAAGCAAGCCGGGCCGAAGAGGCTGAAATGCCAGAAACCGGTCCCCGGTAGCTTGTCTCCTTTCTGGTAAAGAATTGGCTTGGTAGTTTAGTCTGCCCTGTTCCCATGATGCACTGGGCCAGGGACAGACTGATTTGCATATAGCCAGATTCTGAGCTGGGATGGGGCAGTGAGATAAATAACGGTGATGGATCAAGCCCTGATCTTTGGACTGGGTAAGAGTGGTCTGCTCAATTCAGACACTCTGTTCATCACCACCCCCTTTTGTAAATCGATTTTGGCCACTATAGGTGTGGCAGGGTATGCTCAGACATGAGTCCCTTTCTCACTGCTCCATCAGGATTCAAGCAAGCCGGGCCGAAGAGGCTGAAATGCCAGAAACCGGTCCCCGGTAGCTTGTCTCCTTTCTGGTAAAGAATTGGCTTGGTAGTTTAGTCTGCCCTGTTCCCATGATGCACTGGGCCAGGGACAGACTGATTTGCATATAGCCAGATTCTGAGCTGGGATGGGGCAGTGAGATAAATAACGGTGATGGATCAAGCCCTGATCTTTGGACTGGGTAAGAGTGGTCTGCTCAATTCAGACACTCTGTTCATCACCACCCCCTTTTGTAAATCGAGGGCCCGGGGCTTTGCCACACGGGATAGATTTCATAACAGACATTACCTCTGAGTGTGTAAATGTTAGGAGTTCATCAGGTTTTGGAAGGGGCAGAACCACTACAGCCCTAATATTAGTCTTGAACTGATTTTCAAAAAAGCTGACCCACTGTTGAGGTTCCACATGAGCAGACCCGGGCCGCTCGTCAGGGTAATTGCCCCATTTAAGGTGATGCCAAAACTGCGTCATATTCCTGCCATCGCATGCCTCTGTAAGGACCCTCCACCGCTCCTCATCCCAAATTTTTGGGGCATTTTTCAGTGCTACTTTATAGGTTGCTCTACAGGTTTGAATAGATCCCGGTACTCTAGATTTGATTGCGATTATTAGTTCACGGTGAGCTTGGCTACACCTGTGATAAAACCAGGAGACATTCCTCTGTGTTACCTTTTTACCATGGTTTGAGATACTCTTAATAAATAGTTTTTTAAGCCCCTGGAATAACTCACTATGGGCACTAGGAATTCTAGCCTTAATCAATTCCTGTGTATCACAACTCCTCAGGTTCTCCACGGTTTGAGTGACAAGAGATCTAATTTCGGCTCTGGCTACCTCATCTGTGGCTATCTTGGGCCACCGAACCCTTCTCAGATCATTTTTAATTGTGACCTGAGCATGAACTACATTAGATTCATCAGGGGGCAGCCCGGTGAAGCTATAGTCTGCTAAGGCCAGTACCAATGGGTTGTGGTCATTTTTGAGTCTGGTTAAGACTTCCATATAGACAACAGCAGACCATAACTCCACATCGACCAAAATATAATCGATGCGACTACCATGTCTGCCATTATCGAATGTATTCTTACCCATCTTATCAGATTTTACCCTACCATTTACTGCCCTCAATCCTAGGGTAAGGCACAGCCCTTTAAGATACATAGCGGATTGTGTCCACTTCCTTATGGGTGCCAATTCCAGCTGTGGAATTCCCCACATCATGTCCTCAGCATCGGAGAGCTTCCCATCATCTCCATCCAACGGCTGAAAGCATGTGTTAAGATCAACTACCACCACCCTATACCCCTTACTCTGTGTATTAGTAAGGAAATTCTCCAAGAGTGTAATGGTTGGAGGTACTTTCCCTCCCTGGAGGCCCCTTACATAAACATTCACAAGAACATTAAAGCCCTTTATCAAACGGATCCTAGTAACCAGTATGTCAGGACTATCAATTGTAATCTCTTCCCCTGAGACTCCCTCACACTGGCGGATCCAGGTGGTCAAGCCACCCACTGGTCTCCCTCTATGACCCTTAACTGCCGGTTTAAAAAAGTTTAAGAAACCAGAGCGAAATAAGGGAGCAACCGCCCAGGTTTCCTGAAAAGACCAAATATCCCCCTTTTCAATGAACTCCACCCAATCAGGCACACAGAATCTGGACTCCAACAGAGCTATATTCCAACAGGAGATCTTAGTTGGGTGTGGGGCTGGCAAAAGGACCTTTGCTGTTGGGGTGGAGATATTTTGATTAACTAAAATAGTAGGACTCAAATTTACTAAGGAGGGGGTAAGATATTGGTTGTTCATTAACCCTTGGACGTGGTGAGACTGGTAAGTCATAAAACCACCTCTCAACTGACACAGTAGTGGTTTTTACCCCTGACAGGGGTGGGACATTAACATCCCCCAGTCAGTCGATATCTTCAAGGGTTGACAGAGGTGCATATCTATTATAGGTCAAGGGGGACTGTGTTGGGGCAAAGCCCGCACTCCCCACGAAATGAGTATTTCCTGTTCGGGGTCTTACAGATGGCAGGAATGGTGCTTTGGGATAAAAATCACCTAGTTCCCATGTTACTATGCATCCATCTCCCATTTGGGGTTGCCAGCTTCGAAGATAAGGGATCACTCGGTTATTCCTAAAGTTTACTATGACCAAGTCTCCTGGTATGTCCTTAGTCATGTGTCCTATCCACCCAACCCTTCTACATTTAAAATTCTCCCATCGATATTGGGGGGGAGCGGTCGATTTTTACTTAACCAAAATGCCACTTTGTTTTTTAATTCTTGTTGTCCCTCAATTTTCCCAGTTGGAAGCTCTGGTACCCCTGAAAGAACACACACATAGGGAGCAGCCTCTAGTGGTAAATCGATGCGAGTGATACTTCTATTTGTTCTGCCATGGTTTATGCCTATCCCATCTAAGTTTGTGCAATTAATAATGTGTCCCACTGTAGGGACAGCAATCTTTGGAGGGGTGGGACCTTTATATGGTTTTGGGTCCTGTATGTTGGAAGGTGGTATTTTCAGATCTACAGATTGGCTTGAAGTAGTTTTCAGCGCCCCATTTATTTTAGCCACTGTGGTTTCAGCCGAATTCACAATTTGATTGTTATCTGCCAGTTTCTTAATTAGTACGGCATTGGCATTTGTTACTTCCTCTATGTTCCCCACCTTTTCTCCTATTCTCTTTAGTCTTTCTACTAGAGGCAGAATTAAAGATCTCACTAGGTATTCAATTTGCACCAGTAGATCTAGTGGTGGGGTTAGTATAGGTACTTGCGGTCGTAGGTTATTCTTCACGGATTTGGGGGTATTAATAATAACCTTTGGGGGACTTAGATACAATTTAGCTTGTTTAGCCAATCTCCCCCTGTGCTTGGCACCCTTACGCTTCCTTTTTGTAGGTGGAACCGGCCCAGATGCAATAAGTTGCATGTTTTCTTTATTTAATGGTGTGGATGGTGATACCAAACAAATCTCCTCTGGTATAATTTGCACATCAGGTTCAGCACTTATAGTCCCCATGGTTAAATCAGAGCTAACTATCTTAATTGGACCAAGTTCTCGATCCACGGAGATACCGGAAGTATTAATAGTATTAATGAGCTCATTAACATCCCCTAATAATGGGGGGGTTTGAGGAAGTTCAGGTAGCCCCAGGGAGTATCGTTTGTTGGATAAAGTTTCTAAAGATAAGCGTTGTTCAGCCCTCACAATTTCCCGTACTATGGCAGATGTTGCCTGCGTTAAATAATGATCTATTGTCCCCTTAAGCGACCCTCCCTGTGAGATAACAGTTTTGGGGACCCCTTTTGTGGTCATAATGTCGCTAGTATTTATATGTGTGCCAGGATGGTATCAAACACAAAAACTATCAAATATACGCCTCCTGAAGAGATATAGAGTCGTATAAACAAATACCATGGAGTGCAATAGTTAGTCCAACTGATGTAAGCTTACTTAGTTATATCCAAGTCCATAAATCACAGTCAAGTGGAGTGGCCCAGACCAGCCTCCTCAGGCCTCCGAGGGCCACAGAGGGCCCGCCCTTTGCCCGGGCTTAGCCCGGCTGGTCCCGCGCGCATCCCGCGATGCGGATGAAGCCTGGTTGTATTTAGCGCCTCCGGGCGCGGAAGTGGCTGTGTGAGGGGGCGGTACACAAGCCGGGGATTCAGGGGTTTGTAGTCCTTGTCCCCCCGCTCGGCGGCCGTGCTATGATCTAATAGCGGCGGCGTGGGGAAACAGCGACCTAGGCAGCAAGCGCTCACAGCGCGACTCCAGGCAGCAGCTTTGCGGCGATAAATGGGTCCCAGGTACCAAGCAATGAAGCAGAGTAATTAGAAGAGGCTCCTGCTCCCCAGAGGAAGCCTGGTTCGCCTCCGGGCGCGGAAGTGGCTGTGTGAGGGGGCGGGAAACAAGCCGGGGATTCAGGGGTTTGTAGTCCTTGTCCCACTGCTCGGCGGCCGCGCTATGATCTAACAGCGGCGGCGGGGGGGGGGACAGCGACCCAGGCAGCAAGCGCTCACAGTGCGACTCCAGGCAGCAGCTTTGTGGCGATAAACGGGTCCCAGGTACCAAGCAATGAAGCAGAGTAATTTGAAGAGGCTCCCGCTCCCCAGAGGAAGCCTGGTTGTATTAAGCGCCTCCGGGCGCAGAAGTGGCTATATGAGGGGGCGGGAAATAAGCCGGGGATTCTAGGGTTTGTAGTCCTTGTCCATCCGCTTGGCGGCCGCGCTATGATCTAACAGCGGCGGCGGGGGGCAACAGCGACCCAGGCAGCAAGCGCTCACAGCGCGACTCCAGGCAGCAGCTTTGCAGCGATAAACGGGTCCCAGGTACCAGGCAATGAAGCAGAGTAATTAGAAGAGGCTCAAATATCTTTTTATTGGTTTTAAAGATATCAGTTTACATACAAAAGGCAAAATTTACTTGCCGGTGGAGGAAACCACATAGCAGGTCAACAACCGAGCAGTACCAAGTGCCAGTAGATCAAGTACAGTTTGTGCAGGTCATTATTTAAACATCTTTGGAATTCCTATGCTCTGGTTTTCAGTCTCCAGCATGTGGTCAGGAACCCTGTGCCCGGTTTTAGACTCTCCTGAAGCCACTGACACTGTTCGGTCCCTTCTGTACCGGTTCAACCCCCAGCCTGTGGTCACTGTCTATGGACGCGGTCATCCAGTGCCTGGAACCACCTACACTGTCTGTGTCAGTCTCCATCCTTTGGTCATTTGCGTTGCACCCAGTCATTAAGAGTCAGTGCGTGATGTGCGGCTCGCATCAGACATTGCGAGGCGAGGCACCCATCCCTCTGTGCCCCCGCTGCTGGTGCTACACATCACAGGCCCCACGGAAAGAGGGAAGTTCTCACTGCTCTGATGAAAGCAGCCATGTGGCAGGCAGATGTGGGCAGCGTCTGCAGTCCCAAGACATGAAACCCATGGGGGTGGGGCGGGGTGTGAGGAAGGATGAAGTGATATGGGAGGGATGATTAGAAACCTGTGATTAGAGAAGACTAGTGACGGTTAGACCAAGAGATGCACAAACCTACGTGCTAGTGGCGGCACCTGCATAGGGGCGTTTGGGCGCCACCCCCCTGCTTTCTCGCAGTGGGAGAAGGCAGAAACATAAATGGTAATAACTACCATTTATGTTTCTGCCTTCTCGCACTGCGAGAAAGCAGAAATGCCTGGTTGGGGGTGGGCGGTCCTGCTCGAGGGCAGGGGGGAGTGGCTTGCCCACTGTTGTGCATACGGACTGTTTGGCCGGCTCTGGGGCCGACCAAACAGTCCGTATGCACAACAGTGTGCAAGCCACTCCCCCCTGCCCTCGTGCAGGACCGCCCACTCTCTCATTTCTCTATGTAGGCTGCTGCATCAGCCTACATAGAGAAAATGGCCCAGGTGGGGCGCGCTCAGATTCGCCTCACCAGTTTGGATTGGCGGAGGGGAGGGAGGGAGGCTGCTTTTCACACGAGGAGAGCAGCAGCCCGTCGGCCCGCCCCAACCCCTGCCCGTAATGCAGGCTGCGACTGACTAAAAGTAATGGAATACACTTGCCTCAACATCGGAAGGATGAAATCAAAACTACAGGATTCAAACACGTGGTCAGATGTCAGCATTTTACTATGTCAACCCCCTTTCCGAATTTGGAATGTCAAGTACTATATGTTCATACTTGGTCAGAGGTCGTATTCAGGATAGTTGGAGCACGTTTTTAAAGGGCTTTCTTCTTTTTGCTGTTTGAAGTATTCACTGTGGAAAAATACCGGCATTCTGTCATTTTCCCAAAGTTTCTATTGGCCTGGACTTTACAGTGATCGTGCTGGTAGAAAACTAGCCTGGTGACAAACCCGCAGGTAGGTGACTTTCACTTTTACTGCCCCATTATCTTCAAAAAGGCCAGTCTCCGAGTCCTGCAGGTTCGGAGGTCGGTGGCAGAGGACAGACAATGTATGCTCTGCCCCCAACTGGCACTTCCCAGGGGGTTGTCATCAATGTGGCCTCCCTGTCTCCTGCAGTCTTGTTGTTCCTCTGCTCGCCTTCCACAACAAACTCCATCCCCAACACACTAAAGGGGGAGTACTCACACTGGACTGTGCTGGCCTAGGCGGGTGCAGGGAGGGCTTAGCGCTTTGGCAGCATGGGGTCTGTGTGTGTACAGGGTGGATTGTGATGGGGAGTTTTGCAGAGTGAAAGTTGTGCCTGTAGAGTCAGGTGCCTGTATGTATGAGTGCAGACCTGGATGGTGTCTGCCCGTGACTGCAGGGAGAACGGTGTGCTTGTGTGAGCGAAGCAGTGTATGTCTGTGGGTGCAGGGTAAGTGGAGCAATGTCTGTGCGTGTGCAGTGGGAGTGATGTAACTGCATGAGTGTAGGGAGAGTGGTGAGTCTTTGCAAGTCTATATGCCCCTTTTATTTCAATAATTTGTAGCAAGTATTCTTCAAAGATATGCTTAAAATGTATAATTTGCTCCCATTTATTCTCTAATTTTCTTGCGAGGGAAGAACCCCTGCACACATTCCTCCCAGTCTTTGATTCACGCTTGCTTTAAATTTATATTCTACTCATAGCACCCCATACACAAATGCACAACAAAAGTCAAACATGCTTCTAGACAAGCGTACACACATACAAACCCTGAGACGCCCCGCCCTGTGTGTTTCTTTCCAAGGAACAGCACGCGACCCTGGAATTTAGTAATGCGTGTGCCTCTGTGTGTGAGGCACACGCACTACTAAATTCAACCCAACTACTGCACCCCAGCTAGATGCAGTAGGTATTTCGGGCAGATGTTGCAGTGCCCGGAAAAACAGAATGACGTGTACTATTTCTCGGTGACCAGTTGTAGGGTGCGTTGTTTAAAATTCCTGAATAAACTCCAACAATTGTAATGTTTGCTAAGGGTGGTGAGCGATGCTATAGTCTTGCAGTAGTTAGCATCACTTTCAACCTCTCAAAGTTTTTTAAAGGATGCACTGACGAAGGAATGTTGTTTGTTCCGCTTTAAAACGTTATTTTGAATGCATGGAGTGGTATCGGTAGTTTCGGAATGTCGTTGCAAGAGACTGGACTTTTTGTTGTAAACATTAACATCACTAAACGAAGGTTGTATCTTGAACGATGGGCACTCTTAGCACCGTGGTATGGTGAAAGGAACGATCAGGTATGCACGAATTTGCTAATGCAATCACACTGCGTTCTCTTGTGGACAATTGCTCTTAAGAACATTTACGTTTAATGACATTTTCGAAAACGCGTTATTCCGGCCGCGTTTAAGTATTTTTAAAAAATAGCTCTATATTTTTTATTTGTAGTATCTAGTGTAGTTCTTGCAGAGCAGTGGACTTACTTGTACCCCTTTCTCTAAACACTTCTTGGTAACCAAACCAACCCTCTTCTCCAAAGATAATATGTCCAGTGTTTGAGTGCCGGAACAGAACAGTCAGCTAACCGAGCATAAGGACGCCGAAGGGAAGTTCAGTATTGCTTTGGAGAAGTGTGGCTCACTGGTTAGAGCAGGCAGACCCTGAAGCAGAGGTCAGACCCGGGACCAGGGTTCAATTCCCGACGCGGCAGGGTCTTGAGCTCAAAATGTCCACGGACTCGATAATTCTCGCTTCGGTGCCTGACCTAATCATGGGTTCACACTCTGCAACTCTGGGCATTAAGCTTGCTTAATTTCCACAACGGCCCCCCGCGGCGGGATGCCTGGCTTTCACCTTGGGGATGCCCTGTAGGGGCTATCTCACAGGGAAAAGCCAGGATGGGTTCCCAAGGCAAGCGCTTAGAGACCCCTGGGTGATAAGCGCTATATAAATACAATATACAATACAATACAATACAATATTGGCACTTTCAAAGTAATTGTGAAAATATCACCTGTGCATATTATGCCAATATATTTCTCAGATCTTTTCATTAGGCGGGTGTCATCTTAGCTAGACTCTTCATACTCTTTATACGCAAGATGCCTCCTCCCAAATACTTTAATCGCAATGTGTGCAGATCTCTTCATCACTCCGTCCAAAATATTGGCCATCTACATCGATTTCAGTGTGTTCGCTGACAAAAAACTATTTGCCTTTGCCTTTTTTATGGTCTTCTGGTGTGAAAGGCTTCATGCGGCGGGGCAAATGTAACTCAAAACAAAATTAATAGTAGATGAGGCCTTCCGCTAACTGCTCAGTTTGATCCATGGTTCCTCTGCTCCTGCTGCCCAGTAGATAGCGCTGCCCCAGGAATATTGTGCCAAGATATGAATCCATTTTGTGCGAGATAAATTATATTACAGGTGTATTGATCATATACTTGTTTTGTACACATCAAATACTCCTAACTTAAAAACCCCTTTGTTTGCTCGTCGCATAACGATGGAATGGGGCCCGAAGGATGACTGAGGCTAGCCAGCGTTCCTAACCGGGCCCCAGCTTTGGGAGGACGGGCAGCTGGATTCCGTCAGGACAGAAGGGCATCTCACGTACGGCTACTTGTCGTAGATGCTTGAAGGGTCCCCCGCTGCTTTCTATGTCAGTCGAGGACCCAACTGAGTTCCCAAGTTTGCTAGACCCTTGTCAGCGATAACCAGGCTTTGCATTCTGATACTTGTAGCATGCAAAGCTAAAGGAGTTCTACAACTGACTGAATTAAATGGGAAAAGCTAGTCTGGCTCAGTTATTCGTGGCCCTGTCTGTGTGTGTGCGTGGCTCTGTCTGTGTGTGTGCGTGGCTCTGTGTGTGTGTGTGCGTGGCTCTGTGTGTGTGTGTGCGTGGCTCTGTGTGTGTGTGCGTGGCTCTGTGTGTGTGTGCGTGGCTCTGTGTGTGTGTGCGTAGCTCTCTTTGTGTGTGTGTGTGTGTGTGTTTGGCTCTGTGTGTGTGGCTCTGTGTGTGTGTGTGTGTGTGGCTCTGTCTGTGTTTGTGTGCGTGGCTCTGTCTGTGTGTGTGCGTGGCTCTGTCTGTGTGCGTGGCTCTGTCTGTGTGCGTGGCTCTGTCTGTGTGCGTGGCTCTGTCTGTGTGCGTGGCTCTGTGTGTGTGTGCGTGGCTCTGTGTGTGTGTGCGTGGCTCTGTGTGTGTGTGTGCGTGGCTCTGTGTGTGTGTGCGTGGCTCTCTTTGTGTGTGTGTGTGTGTGTTTGGCTCTGTGTGTGTGGCTCTGTGTGTGTGTGTGCGTGGCTCTGTCTGTGTGTGTGCGTGGCTCTGTCTGTGTGCGTGGCTCTGTCTGTGTGCGTGGCTCTGTCTGTGTGTGTGTGCGTGGCTCTGTGTGTGTGTGCGTGGCTCTGTCTGTGTGTGTGTGTGGTTCTGTGTGTGTGTGTGTGTGTGCGTGGCTCTGTCTGTGTGTGTGTGCGTGGCTCTGTGTGTGTGTGCGTGGCTCTGTCTGTGTGTGTGTGTGGTTCTGTGTGTGTGTGGCTCTGTGTGTGTGTGTGGCTCTGTGTGGGTGTAAATGCAATAGGTCATGCATTTGCGAGCGATTAGGCTATTGGCATTGTAAATGACAATGCCATTTATTTAACTATTAAGCTATTGGCAATGTAAATGACAATGCCATTTATTTATAATTTTAAAAAAAATGTCATGAGCAATGCCAATAGCTCTACCTTTAATAATGCCGAGACCATTGCATTGTAAATGCTTGTTCATACTGATTTTCCAGTAGAACACTACGCATCTTGAATACTATCCAACCAGAGGCAAGCAATTTCCAGTGCTAGGGCAAAGCCCTATAATGCGCAGTGTGATTATAGGGTCAGGTAGGTTGTTGACTAACTTTCGGTATGTGAGTGACTTTGCTCGTTTTTGCATGTAATCAGTGAGTAGACGGTCTTCCAACGGGGAGGCCTCCGGGACATCAGTGTCTGGTGGAAGTGCTGCTAATAACGCATATCTAATTTGTACGTACCTATATGTTTCAGGCGGGCCCAGGTCATATTGTTGTTGAAGTTGGGCAAATGGAATTACTATTCCTTTATCCCATAAGTCTCCCACTGTGGAGATACCAATATTATCCCACTGTGTGAAGCCCCTTCTGCATCTCAGATGTCCCAAAGCCCTGGTGTTCCAAAGTGGGGTAAGTTTAGTTATAACCCCTTTACATTCCAGTTTTGCCTGCGCTGTGTACCATAGTGTGCCCTTTGTTTTGTGGGCCCGTCCAGTTTTGAGGCGAGTCCTCTGTTGTAGAGCACGGCTAGCATTTTGTTTGTGCCCAACTGCGCCCAATATGCTGGATCATCTTGAGGTGCGTGGATCCATTGATTGAGGGTTTTAAGTTGCGCTGCCCAGTAATATAATTGTAAGTTTGGTAGCGCTATCCCGCCGTCATACCAACCTTTGTACAGTTTGATTTGTGCTAAACGTGCTGGGCGGTTACCCCATAGAAGGGTCGAGACTTGTGCTGCTATTTGTTTAAAGTACCGGGGTGGGACCGGGTAGGGCGTATCTCGAAAGGGCGTAAAGAAATCTCGGCAGTGCCATCATTTTGTATAACGCTGCTCTACCCAGAAGCGTCAGGGGCAAAGACGCCCAGTGCGCGACATCACGTCTCAAACGTTCCAGAGGTGGAGCCAGATTTTTCGCAAAAAAGTCTGTCGTGTCGCTAGTAATGTTAATTCCTAAGTATTTAAAGGAGTCTCCTGCCAGCACCAGTGGGCACTCAGCGGGGAGTGAGGGCTCTGGTCCCTTCAGAGTGTAAAGTACCGATTTGGACCAATTTATTGTGTATCCCAATGCTTTCCTGTGTCCCACGAAGGCGGTTGCTCCCCACGCAGCTCCAAGCACTAACCGGTATCGTAGTGCTGCTCGCACTGCTTCTGCCTGCACTCACTGAAGTTAAGCTGATCTGCCATTGCCTAATTAGAGACTGCGCATTATCCGTAGATTAACTGGACATTGCTGTCTCTGCCTTAAATTGCATTGTTACGCTGTGCCGCTAGACTGCTCACTGTTTATTTATTTATTTATTTGCACATTGCTGCCTGTGCCTGCTTGCCAACTCGTGCCTGATTGTGCCGATTCAACTGTGATTGGGACCGCCGATACCTTCAACTCTGCCCCAAGCTCATCCTGGTCGCCTTTTGGCTTGCAGCCATTTTGTTGTTGTTGTTGTGACCCACAGCCCGGCTCTCCGCCCCGCTCCCCGCCTCCCAGCTGATCCTCCCTCCCACTAATAGTATCTAGCCTGTTCCCTCGCACTTAGCGCTGTGACCGTCCTGAGTCCCACGAAGGCAGTTGCTCCCCACGCAGCTCCAAGCTCTAACCGGTATCATAGCGCTGCTCGCACTGCTTCTGCCTGCACTCACTGAAGTTAAGCTGATCTGCCATTGCCTAATTAGAGACTGCGCATTATCCGTAGATTAACTGGACATTGCTGCCTCTGCCTTAAATTGCATTGTTACGCTGTGCCGCTAGACTGCTCACTGTTAATTTATTTATTTATTTGCACATTGCTGCCTGTGCCTGCTTGCCAACTCGTGCCTGATTGTGCAGATTCAACTGTGATTGGGACCGCCGATACCTTCAACTCTGCCCCAAGCTCATCCTGGTCGCCTTTTGGCTTGCTGCCATTTTGTTGTTGTTGTTGTGACTCCCAGCCCGGCTCTCCGCCCCGCTCCCCGCCTCCCAGCTGATCCTCCCTCGCCCCTCCCCCTCCCATTATCCACATATGACAGATGCTTCTCCGTGCAGCGTTCACGCGCAGCGGTCGCGCCCCATGCGGGCCGAAGGTGCGCCAAAGGTAAGCCCGTCTACGCCCGTCCGCGCCTGGACCGCGCCCAGCGCCAGACCCCCTGGTCCTCGCAATACCCACCCCACTCGCTTATCCTATGACGCCGCTACTCTCCTCGCCATTAACCCGGACGCTCCCCATTATGCTGCGTAGCTACCCCAGGACACACCCACGGTCCATTCGCCTGCCACTCCTGCAAGTTCGCCTGCACCAGGATCCACAGCATATCCACTACCTCCAAACACATCCCCAACCCCAACCACCTGAAGTGCATCTTGCTGAACACCCGCTCAGTCCACAGAAACGCCACTGAACTCTGGGACCTACTCGACACTGCAACACCAGACGTCGCCTTCCTTACAGAAACCTGGATGAACGCTCCATCAGCGGCCGACATCGCCATAGCCATCCCGGACGCTTACAAGATCATCCGAAAAGACCGCACCAACCAAACGGGAGGAGGCATCGCCATCGTCCATAAGAACACCATCCAAATCACGACCAGCTCCAACGATAACCTCGCGACCGCCGAACACCTTCATTTCCAGATCCACACCGACCCCAGGACCACACTCCGAGGCACCCTCATCTACAGACCACCAGGAACCCGCACACAATTCAACGAAGACATCACCGACTTCATCAGCCCACATGCCCTTACCTCCGAGAACTACATCCTTCTGGGAGACCTCAACTTCCACCTGGAAGAGAAAAACGACAGCAACACCACCACCCTTCTGGACAACCTGGCCAATCTCGGTCTCAAACAACTTGTTGACACCCCCACCCACCTTGCCGGACACACGCTCGACCCTATCTTCACCGCCAGCAAACACATCTCCTTCGATCACACCACAGCCCTCCACTGGACGGACCACAGCTGCGTTCACTTCAGCTACAACAAGACCACGGCCCACAACCCTCCACAACCTATTCCTCGAAGAAACTGGAACAAAATCACCACCGACCAACTCTTCACATCGCTAAACCAAAACCATCCTGCCATATCATCGGACCCAAACCAAGCTGCCATCAAACTCACACAATAAATCACCCACAGCGCTGACGTATCAGCACCCTTGAAAAACCATCAGATCAAACCAGGTAGCAAAAAGGCCCCCTGGTTCAACGATGACCTTAAGAAATCCAAGAAGTTATGTCATACCCTCGAGAAAACCTGGAGAAAAAACCCAACCTCTGACAACCTGACCACCTTCAAGGACGCCTCCCGCAAACACCACCAATTGATCCGATCCACCAAGAAATCAGCACTCAAGGATCGACTCGACAACAACGCCCACAACAGCAAGGAACTATTCAACATCGTCAAAGAATTCACCAACCCCACCGCCGGCACCAACGACATCACTCCCTCCCAAGACCTCTGCGACTCTTTATCCTCTTTCTTCCACAACAAAATCGCTGACATACATAACAGCTTTGAAAACCAGTCCGATGAACAGCCCACTCCACCCACCTCCGAACCAAAACAGCACTCTCACAACCTTTTCGCCTGGAACCCAATCACCACTGAAGATTCAATCCACTCAGGATCGCCAACCGACCCATGTCCCCACCACATCTTCAACAAAGCAGACTCCATCATCGCACCCCATCTCCGCGATGTCATCAACTGTTCCTTCAACTCTGCTACCTTCCCGGAAAGCTGGAAACATGCTGAGCTCAGCGCCCTTCTGAAGAAACCCACAGCAGACCCCTCCGAACTCAAGAACTACCGCCCCATCTCACTCCTCCCATTCCCTGCCAAAGTCATTGAGAAAGCCGTCAATCGTCAGCTCGCCGCCTTCCTTGAATCCAACAATTCCCTCGACCTTTCACAGTCCAGCTTCCGAGCCAAACACAGCACCGAAACCGCCCTCATCGCAGCTACAGACGACATCCGAACACTACTGGACAACGGAGAAACAGTTGCCCTCATCCTACTCGACCTCTCCGCCGCCTTCGACACAGTATGTCATAGCACACTCATACAACGCCTCAACAACATCGGAATACAAGGAAAAGCTTTGGACTGGATCATCTCGTTCCTCGCCGGTAGAACCCAGAGAGTCCGCCTCCCCCCATTCAAATCAGAGGCCACCGAAGTCATCTGTGGTGTACCACAAGGATCTTCACTCAGCCCCACCCTCTTCAACTTATACATGAGTCCCCTCGCATCCATCGCGCGCCAACACAACCTCAACATCATCTCCTACGCAGATGACACCCAGCTGATCCTCTCCCTTACCAAAGACCCAAACACCGCCAAAACCAATCTACACGAAGGAATGAAAGAAGTAGCCGAATGGATGAAGAGCAGCCGTTTAAAACTAAACTCGGACAAAACGGAAGTCCTCATCTTAGGATCATCCCCCTCTGCCTGGTACAACTCATGGTGGCCACCGGCCCTAGGCACAGCACCCATACCTACAGAGCACGCACGTAACCTGGGCTTCATCTTAGACTCCTCCCTCTCGATGACCAGACAAATCAACGCCGTCTCATCTTCATGCTTCAACATCCTACGCACGCTCAAAAAAATCTTCCGCTGGATCCCCACCGAAACAAGAAATACAGTCACCCATGCACTGGTCACCAGCCGACTGGATTATGGAAATACCCTTTACGCCTGGACCACAGCCAAACTACAGAAAAAACTCTAACGCATCCAAAACGCCTCAGCCAGACTCATACTGGACATTCCCCGTCATGCTCACATTTCCGGTCACCTGAAGGATCTCCACTGGCTCCCCGTCAACAAGAGAATAACGTTCCGTCTCCTCACCCACGCACACAAAGCCCTCTAAAACCTAGGACCCGAATGCCTCAACACATGACTGTCCTACACACCCACCCGCCAACTACGATCATCCAATCAAGCCCTCGCCACAATTCCGCGCATCAACAGATCCACCATGGGAGGAAGATCCTTCTCCTACTTAGCAGCCAAAACCTGGAATTCTCTCCCTACTCACCTCCGACTTACACAGAACCAACTCTCCTTCAGAAAGCAACTGAAAACCTCGCTATTCGATAAGTAATGCACCTACCCTCCCTCAAGCGCCTTGAGACCCTCTGGGTGAGTAGTGCGCTATACAAATTCCCAACTTGAACTTATTGCAAATTGTAAGGAGCTCTGGTGTGCGGTGTTCCGGGCCATCAGGTATATTAACATGTCATCAGCATAGAGCGAGAGACGGTCTTCCCATCCCTGCTTCCAGCTAATTACCTTCAGCAACGGGGTCGTCCAAATTAATGTTGCCAGCGGTTCCAGTACTATAGCAAACAGCAACGGCGACAGGGGACACCCCTGGCGTGTCTCCCTTGCCAGTTGTATTTTGTGGGATATGTGGCCGTTAGCCGTAACCTGAGCCAACGGTTTAGAGTATAAGAGCCGTACCCAAGCTCTAAATTTTGGGCCAAAACCCATTTGGGACAGGACAGCAAAAAGATATTGCCATTCTACCATGTCAAATGCCTTTTTCACATCTAATGACAGTATCACCGCCGTTTCCGATAATAGTACTCCATGCACGCGCCTGAGATTGAGGGCTGTGTTCCTATTTGGCATGAAACCCGACTAATCCGGGTGAATCAACTGTGGGAGGTGGGACATCAACCTGTTTGCTAGTAGTTTAGCTAAAATTTTGGCTTCTGCATTTAGCAGCGATATCAGGCGGTACATTCTGTCGGGGGTTTACCAGGTTTTGGAATCGCCACTTTTGTCGCGATTCGTTGATCCAGTGTGAGCTCTGCATTTATTAAACTTTCATTGTACATTGCTGACAGGGGTGTGCTTAGAGTCTCGGTCATAAGCTTGTACCATTCTATGGGGATCCCATTGGGGCCCCGCGCTTTTCCAGATTGAACCGAAAGGATTGCCGTTTGAATTTCGTCTGTCGTCAGGTCTGCCTCCAGTTCTAAGGCTGCTTCAGGCGTAAGTGTCTGCGTCTCTATGTGTCTGAGTGAGTCCATTGCTTCAGCCTCCGACAATTCTTGGTTTGAAGTGTATACCTCTCTAAAATATTCCACCAGTGTGTATACTAAGGCTGCTTCAGGCGTAAGTGTCTGCGTCTCTATGTGTCTGAGTGAGTCCATTGCTTCAGCCTCCGACAATTCTTGGTTTGAAGTGTATACCTCTCTAAAATATTCCACCAGTGTGTATACTATCTCCTCAGGATGTGTCTGGAGTGTCCCCTCCCGCGTTCGCAACTGCTGTATTCCCCTGGATCCTTCCCCTCTTTTATCTAACCAAACCAGCATTTTACCTCCTTTGTCTCCTACATGGTATATTTTGTGTGCTGTTGCCTTGATGTTATCGACAGTTCGTTTTTTTTAGATGGTCCCTATATTGTTGCTGATGTATGCTCAGGGAGTGTGCTGTTTCTGGTGAGGGGTCTGCCATGTGTGCCGTGTCCGCTTCCTGCAAATTCCATTCCAATTCTGCCATCTCCCTCTGCTGTGTCCGTTTATACCCGGTGATAGAGGCTATTGCTTGACCCCTAAGGACTGTCTTATATCCTTCCCATACTATTGACGCCGCTTCTACTGACGTTGTGTTTTCCTCAAAATAATGTTTAGTAGTTTTCTTAAGTTCCTTTTTAATGCCGGGAATCTTAAGATAGTTAGGGTAGATAGGATATAACCTCTTACGAGATTTCTCTCGGCAAGGGAGTGTTAGTATCATCGGGGAGTGATCCGAGATGCCCCTGGGCTTTATTTCTATTTCCTCGACGTTTTACAGTCTAGCGCCCAACATCAGGAAGTAATCTATTCGTGATAGACTATTGTGTACTGTAGAGTGGTATGTGTTCTGGCAAGCTGCGGGGTGCATGATTCTTCAAACATCCACCAACCCCATTGCCTCTAAGAAGCCCTGGATCCGGTAAGGTCCGGATGTCTGAGGTCGAGCCGGGAACTTGTCCACATTAGTGTTTATTGTGGTCTTGAAATCTCCTCCCATAATAAGGTCACCTTCTGGTAGGGATAGAATGAATTCTCCCAGTGCAGGCAGTGCCACTGATTGGAGCGCCGGAGGTATATAGACTGATACTATATTCAGAAGTCTGCCCTTGTATCGCTGCGAAACGTCCCTGGTCATCTACCTTACTCTGTAGTATTATGAGTGGAGATGTTTTCTTTACCAGGATACCCGTCCCCCTTGATCCCGAGGAGAATTCGGAGTGTGCGCCATTTTGTACCCCCTTCTATCCAGAGCCTTGATTGCCTTCCCTGTGAGGTGCGACTCTTGTAGAAGCACTAGTGCTGGGCCATGTCGTTTTAGGGCCTGTAGTACTAGACCCCTCTTTATTTTATCGCCTAAGCCTCTTACATTCCATGTTACTATCCGTAGGGGTGCTACTGGGTTCTCCTGTGCCATTTCACAAGTGTTGTTAAGTTGCAAATCTAGCGCCATGAGTGACTTGCTTAGGTATGAGGAATCGCTTCTGTGCTAAGACATTAATGTACCTGCCAACTAGTCGAGCTTGCGATGTATCTACACTGTCGAGACCTGCCTTAACCCAAAAGAACAAAAAAACAATAACTTCACCCTCCATCCCTCCCACCCTCCCTGCTTAACGGACTTGCAACCGCCCGCCACCCCAACTTAGCAGAGTGCTTCTCTCCTCCCCAAACCACAGTACTTGCTTGTCGGGGTAAAAGGTCCCGTGAGAGCAGCGGCCCTTCCTGCTCTCCAAGGCCCTCCTCAGTCCAGTGTCCATAGTCGGCCCGACCTTCATTGTTCATGTCAACAGATATTACTCGGGAGCCGGTTTTTCAAGAGTCCGGCCCATGTTCGTTTCCTTCAGCTCTTGTTCCCGGTAAGCGGTCTGGATCTTCTCGCCTTGATGCTTGAGACCCAGGGTATTTGTCTTCCATCTGGTGTCGGTGATTTTTGTTTCCACGACAGGGGCCCTCTACTCGTCTCCATCCCTCTAGCCAATCATAAGCAGTTTCCGGTGTTTCAAAGACCCATGTTTTCCCTTCAGCTGCTACTCTAAGCCGCGCTGGAAACAACATGGAGTAGGGTAGTTCGTGTGATCTTAGTGCTTTTTTGACTTCCATGAAGCTTCTCCTGCGACGGGAGACCTCAGCTGTATAGTTGGGGAAGAAAGCGATCATAGAGTTATGTATTCGAATTGGTGGGGAAATTCTTGCCGTTTGTAGGATCACGTCCCTGTCTCGAAAGTTAAATAATATGGCCAGCACTGGTCTCGGGGCAGCTCCTGGCTTTGGCTTGCCACTAAGAAGCCTATGTGCTCTCTCTACTGAAAAGAAACTTGACAGTCCTTTGGATTGCAGTCTTGTCTTGATCAGTTCCTCCACATAGAGGTCTATTGCTTGGGTGCCTTCGGTCTCAGGAACCCCAAGAATGCGTACATTGTTCCTTCTTGAGCGCCCTTCCTGGCCGTCCAACTTCTCCTTTAGTTGCTTGTTTTCTGCCTCGATTCGGGCCATCGCCGTTTGCAGTACCGACGTGTCCTCCACCAGAGACTTGGTGACCACCTCCACTTCCTTAACCCGTTCAGCCATTTTGTGGAAGTCTGCCCGCAGCAGCGAGACGTCTGTTCAGATTGTCCCTACCGTTGTTTGTACGCTCGATAGTGCTTTCATAATGTACTCCAGCATCACTTTCTTTGCCCCTTCGCCTTCCGGTGTTTTCCCCGTGGATGGGCGTCCTTCCGTCAGGGGCGGGAAACTTTTGTCGTATGCATATTTGTTCAGTTTTGTCTGCGTTGTTTGATTTCTAGGCACCCTGCCAGACATGTTGGCCCCGCTGGTAGGTTAATTAGGCAGCTGTTTCACAACGTTTTCACGTTTGGGCACCGGGCTAGTTGTTAATCTTAGCCCTATATATGACTCGGCGGTTGGCCAGGGCAGCGGTTCTAGTTTATCTGTAGCTCCTGTTAGATGGTCGCCGCCGACTCGGGTTCTGGCGTGTCCCGGTCTACCAATGTTGCATTTCTGGTTGCACCGCAGTCAATGAGTGTTGAGGTTCTGACCTTTAATCAGTGCCCATCGGGCCACCTCATCCTCTGCTACCCACTCTGTAGGGGCGGGGGGGGCGAGTTCGGCTTTCCAGTCATGTTCACCTTCGTTAGATCAGCCACGGCCGAATGTGCAGAGTGTGTATTTCGGGTCAGTCGTCCTATTTGGCATTATATCTGAGCAGTGTATCTACTTTACATCATTAGCTGTCTTGACCCATTTATAGTTTGATTATAATAATCATCAGTTACTGTGAAGTGGATAAGCTTGCCTATCCTTTTGGTGTCTTTCACAAATTATTGTGCTGTTTTTGAAACTCCAAACGTGATAAGACAAACGTAGAGGCTTGTCCAAATTTTCAGATTGGTATTACCGTGAGGATAGGAAAGATCACATATAGGGATACACTAATCAGTTTTCACACTTATACTTCTTATGATTTTCTAAGTATCTAGCCATGTTACATTTCCAAATGCATGTTCGATATCAAAATTTGGTAATTCACAATTGATTTCAACAGCGCTTAAGACTCATTGTTCAAGAAACCCAAGTATTACGAAAACTCTCAGTCCTTCAAAACTGGTTCTTAGCAAGCTCTTTTGTAAAATAAGCACGCTCCAGAGTTTTCTAAAGACCATTTTAGGTCTTGCAGGGTGGATCTTATCCACCCCTTGGACTTGTAATCAGTAAACAACAAACAATGCCTTACTGGAATTGAAAACAAAACTATTCTACTCCAAATCAAAGTTTGTAGACTACTTAGTTGAGAGGTGGATTGTTGAGAAGCGTCCCCTTGACTCCTGGATTTTCTGCTTGACTCATGATGGAGAGGCTGCTGCGCAGCTCCTCACCTCTTCAAGGCTTCTGGATGCAGAGTATTGAGAAACACAGAGTCCTAGTTGAAATAGCTGCATTTCCAAAATGGCTCCCGGGATGTTAAGATTGCACAAAAAGTGGTCCACAGTTTTGGCCAGAGACTGCACTAATCGAGGTAGAGGCAGCACAAGCACATCACTCTAAAGTTCTGCTGCCTCCTTCTTTTTTATAAGAATCTATCTGCTGCTTAAATAACCTAAACAATTATGTTTTGAAAGAAATGTTATTTTGGCCTTGTAGTTATTGCAGTTATGTTTTAGTTCTCTATGCGACCACAAGGAATAATTACATTGCTTTTCTGAGTCAAAGATATTAGAGGGCCCTCCATGAAGCTCCACAAAGGGAATGTGTCTGAATTAACTGTAGAGAGAGGGACTGGTCTTATGGCAAGGATTGGGCCACATCTGTACAGCGATGTACATGCCTGACCCGAGTTTTTGACAGTACCCCAGAAAATGAGATGAGTCTGTTGCACATACTTTCGGTAGGTCACCCTGCTACTTATATGAAACCAGGAGTAACAGTTTCAAGATTATACAAAATCTACTTTGTAGGATTGTGCATTTCCAATTATTTATGTGCTGCTTGCTATCACATAGGGGTTTATAACGTATGTTGCTGTGTGGCTACTACAAGGCAAGTATTATATTTTTGTCACCATATCCTCATTTGATTTTGTTTGTGATTGTTTCTTTAGCTTGTTGGCATCAGGGGAGCCCCTGATCCCCGTTCTTGTGGTCGCAGCGGTTATTGTTTACTTGGTCTTATCCAATGTCGTTACCGCCATGAGGTGGGACCGCTTTCACTCTGCAGTTTACTTCTTATCGCCACTCCATGTTCAGCACACTCCCCTTAGTGCTCTGTTTTGAGGACACTGTTTCCAGGAGGACTCAGGGTTATAGCAGTGCGGGTCACTCAATCGGATGATTTCTGTGTGGTTCTTGTGTCTGTAAACATAAGAAAGGTGCGTGTTCCAATTCTTTAGGGCTTCACATCATAGTACAGGTGCCAAAGTGCAGAAGC
The DNA here is from genome assembly GCF_964263255.1 of Lissotriton vulgaris. NCBI lineage: Eukaryota > Metazoa > Chordata > Amphibia > Caudata > Salamandridae > Lissotriton > Lissotriton vulgaris. The sequence goes on from NC_141687.1 coordinate 1,644,544,695, forward strand.
CATAGAGGAAAGCTGCACCCTGCCCAAAGTGTGGCTTAATATTAAAAAGAATAGTATAGATCTCTTAGTTGTGATTTGATGGTAAAAATGTTGATAAGATTAAATAAATCACATGCAAGTTACAACTAAACTGATATGTTCATCTCAAGAATAGATTCACTTACCTTGAGCTGACAAGGTTCAATACATAATGTTCATCCCAAACATCATCAACACTTTCTTGCGAAACTGTTAGAAAGCACTAATCTTGGGGTTGGGATCCAACAGTACTGATCTAGAATTTTGCATTTCACCGCATCCCCAGCAAACCGCACGTCGTTACAATATGTAGATCAACCTCAGATATGGGCAAAGGAGAATGGGATGAGAGAGAAAACTCTCTGTAGGTATTGTCAGTTTGACCGGTTACTCTGCTGGGCATAAGCGTCTTTGAGTCCCAGTGGATATCTAAAGACAAGCACTTAGCACCTAACCAATACAGTGAATTACCTATCACTTTATACAGAACTGATATACCTTGAGAGTATTTTTTGTTTCCAAACCCTCTGTATTAAAGCAGATACTGGTATCTCTGTAACACTGAAGCGTAAATTAAACCTTTGTAATGAACGTTTAGAATAAACTCACTCTCTCTCTATAATGAGATAGCCTGTGGCTAACTGAAATCTAATGAGCATTCATAAGTACTATATATTTCTCATTGAATACCAATCAATTCCTTCCATATACATCACCACTATTAGATATGCTTTATGTACATCTTGACTATTCGTAGGCCTTTATGTAAAAAAAAATCCCTTCTGTTGGTTCATGTTTCAGATCCTGTAATGCACAACAACATATATAGTTCTCTACTACTTCTAGAAAGTTCAGATTTTGTACTTTTTTTAATCAAAGTTTGTTTTCCAAATATGGCAATATATTCTTGAATACTTCTCTGACTGAAAGAGGAAAGGTAAACTGTCCGAGAGATTCCTGCAAGAACTAGAATCAAGGTCCAGGCTGTAGCGGCTAAGTATGTCACTACTACTATGTCCAGACAAAGTGAACCTCCCATGGAATCATGGGAATAGTAGTTTTGCATTCAGACACTCACACATATTGAGTCCTCTGTGTGCATAGTGTTTTACCAGGCACCTGTGGCATTTTGTGACCTCCTTCAGTCTTTTCTTCCTTTGAACGATCTTGGTGCGAGCAAGTTTGAAATGTGACATTCGTGCGTTTGCCAAGTATTGCAAGTAGAGAGCCACAGATCATGACAAAGACAATTTCAAAATAGTTACTACTGTATATATCACATCACCTGGTTATTTGCAGATAAACGTGTAAATAAAATAAAAATACACAAATAAACTCAGACTATAGCACACATTATTACTAGCATACTTCCTTATTCTAGAGGGAAAATCTTTTATCTTTATTTAGCCCATTTGGCTGTAAAATTGATAACCATATAATGTTTGACAGCTGATTTCCAATTCAAACAAATTCAACAATGAACACTATCAATGGTGTCCCAAAGTTCTGCAGATACTGCATATCAATCATAATTCCACCCAATAATACCAATGTTTTTAATGACCTGATATCGTAATTGGTATTAATGCTATCCACATATTGAAGTCCATAAAGACACTGTAACATTGTAAACCACAACCTATATACAACATGTGGACTCTTACAGTTAATGAAATATCTGACATAAAATTCTATTATAAACTTGCATCTACGTATAGCAAAATTATATATATTGCAGTCTTCAAAATAATAACATCCTTTGTTGTATAGTCATGTTCTTCTAGATTTATTAGGCCTAAACATACCTTTAGTCCTGTGCTCATTAATATACTCTGCCAGAAATATTATTTACTGGCCTTTGTGGTCGGATGGTACCTGAGTTTGAGACCCGCAGATAACCCACATCAATTATTTTGACTATTTGGTCGGAAACCTATTTTCTTTGGTCCCTACTGGAAGCATCTTTATTCTTATTACTTAAAAGAACTTCCCAATTTCTAAGATTAAGTTTACCCCTTCCTTTGATTTTGGTTCTTTCGCCAGTCTGCAGCTTGAAGTGCATGTGTTCCATGAAGGGCGTGTCAGGGTCTGTGAGTGTGGTGCACTTGATCCCTTTCTAGTGGATGATCGCCAGTTCTCCGCCGGGTCGGTGGAGTTGGAAGTAATTTGCAATCCTGTATCCGTTTGGCATGGCTGTCGCGATGTCTGGAGCTGATGCTGTTAAACCAGGTTTCGGTGAGGAAGCGGAGGTCTGGGCCATGGGTGTCGATGAGGTCCCATATTTCGGTGATGTGTATACTGAGCGAGCGCGTGTTAAGGAGCATGCATGTGAGCTGTGGTGCAGGTGTTGTGCTTGGTGTGCTTTGTGTGTGTGATGAGTGCGGGCTTGTGGTGCCAGGTGAAGTGGCAGTGAGTGCAGACGAAAGGGCCTGCCATGGGATGAGGTGCAGCGTGGCAGCAGCAGTTGTGGTGGGGTCCTGGGTTGTGCAGGCAGAGTGCAGCAGTGGTGTAGCTGTGTGGGGGGGCAGTTGGATGAGCGCAGATGGGCTTGCGGGGGAAGGACAGAGAAGGCGGTGGGAGCAGTAAAAGGGTCACAGGGTGGAACGGTGTAAAAGGAGAGTGAAAGGAGCGTGGAATGGAGATAAAGTAAAAGTGGATAAAAAGATAAGAAGTGGAGTCAAATGGGGCAAAAAGGTTCATGGTGGAACGAAGTATAAGGTAGAGACGAATCGAGAAAATAGTCAAATAGAGCAAAAGAGGCATAGGACGGAACAGAGGACAAAGTAATGACAAAAGACGAGATGATAAACGTAAAATTAGATGGAGAGAGGGGTGTTAAGAGGCCATAGAGTCAAGAGGGAGCCTCGCAGGAGGAGCAAACAGAAAAGCAGGTAACAGCAGTGGGTACCAGCAGGCATAGCAGCTGCGATGGCAGTGACAGAGGGGGCGAGGATCCGGTCAGACGGACAGTTTGCGTAGGTGAGAGCTGGGGCTCTATTTGCCTCCGGGGTACACCAGCAGAATCTCTTCTGCTATTTTAGGCGGGGGTCTGCATTAACAATTCCTCTGTTAGTTATGTGCAATTATACGGTTTTCATTGACGGGCTAACATAACTGCTACCCAATCAAATACAAAAAGTAAAGGTGCAAATCCAAATCCCTTCTCTGCTTACTTCTTTTTAATATTTCTGTGACGAAATGTATTTTGGCCAATGCCCAAAGTTCACACTAGCTAGACCTAAAAAGGGAAATGTCATTGCAAACCGAAATAAGTCCCCATTACATTCCTACTAATGTTTGTCACAGAGAGGTGGATCCATCGCAGATACCAACAAAAGAGGCATTCACATAGAATTACTCTAAATGGAACTACTTAAAATAATTGATAGGTATCCTGAAATTTGGGTGTAGACTAGCTCTTTCAACTAGTCTTTCGATCAGAATGGCTTCTAACAACGGCCACAGTAAACTCGATCTATTTTGGTTGATGAAGAAGACATGACAGGCGCCAGAGGGTTCTCCATAATATGTACATTTGATTGTGAGATGTGAATAGAACATACACATCTGGCTGTGCAAATACTCCCTGATCTTTTGGGCAGTTACTAAATTAAAATTGAATCCACCTTCCACTTTGTATCTGTGCATTGACACGTTAGCACCGTTGCTCTTTGCATTTTAATGCCATCTATAGGAGACATTAATCACCTTCATTAATTGTGTGTCCCATAGGTACGGCCCAATAGTGTGCATATTGAGGGAAAAGGAAATTAGCAGGTAATTATTCCCTACAACTGGTCAGCAACGAGGCTATTATTACCGGTCTCACCCAATATTGACAAATATATGTGTACACTCTCTGTCTGAGTTAGCCTCAATGGACAGGCAAACATGGTATTCCAAATGGAAACGGAGTATCAAACATAGGGCACATGGCAGGGTTCCCAAAGTAAACATTTAATAGTCTTGATTGATAAATTACTCAGAGAGAACATCAGTTAGCAAAGCAGCAAAAGCTAATAGGTTTTACCTTAGCTAATTGGTGTAGTGGCATTATTTTTTATTGCACGCATGTGCCTCAAAAATAAAAAAATACATCCCACCGCCTAAGTGTGACGATTATATGCTTGCAATATAAATTTTAAACTTACAAAATGAATGGATTTTGCTGTTTTACTGGTGATGGGTTTTTAAATTACAAGCCTTTCAGTTGCTCCAGGTATTCTAATTTTTGCGAAAGGATGATTCACCACCAAATCAGCCATTCAAATCGTGGCACCTAAAATTGTACAATGTTGGTTAAAGACTTTATAACACAACTTTAAAAAAGAGACGGAAAATAAATCACCATCTAACTAGGCACCCTAGATGTAAGCAAAATAAACAGCTGGCATTTAACTTTAATATGAAAATAAAAAGAATACAAAGCCCACTTTGGGCCACCTTTTTCACTTTTTAAAAATGAACTATTTTGAGGCGGGTGTGAATAATGTGTATAGGCCTTTTGCAGTCACTCAAATTTGAAGGAAAATGTGAATTTAATAGACAAATGGTTAAAACCCGCTGACAATTATGTATGAATAATTTTTTTAAAGAAACAATAGTCTGCTTAGACAGCTAAACCTAGTTCAAAGAGCAGACCTAAAAAGTTGGCCCATGCAATCTTAGTATATGGGAACTTCATTTTGTTTTGCTTTCAGCTATCCTATGAAGTTAATACTATTTGGAAAAGGTGGAATTTAGCCATTCGGTATATATACAACATAAAAAGTTTAAAGAACGACACGGTGATGAGTGTGTGAAAAGGGTGAAGAGAAAAAGAAAACAAAATACAGTAAAGTTCCCAAATAATGTAGTTATTCAGCTACAGTTATATTTAGGTGCAGGATTAATTCCAAATTTCCTATGTTAGATATCTGTGCATATGTCGTATTCTCTTCATTTAATGATTTGCTTATTGCTGTTGTTTCACAGTTACAAATTTATCAAGCTCACTATGTGAACCCTGTCTTGTGGATTGTCTAATTCATGCACTTGGCACTAAGCCTAGAATGCAAACACTAGTAATTCAAGGCTGCATTCTGACTTGCTCAACTACTAGCAGCACTGCATACAGGGTGTTATTTGGTATTAGTATGAGTGCGAGTATGTCTGCGGAATATTCTTTTTAGATTATGTTTTGATATTTTCAGCATTTTTCATCAAATAAATATTTTTCTACTTTTGATATAAATACACAGTATTCGACATGTTCTGTTTTGTATTTGTTATTGTTTGATGATTTAATTTCGTCAATATTGTCGTGTTCTGTGCCCACAATTTGTTTGTATATTCACTTGCTTAAGATATTTTCATAGAAATCATTTGCTATTTAGTATTACACAGTATCAACAGATGATATGAATCTTACCTCACTGTCAGAATCTGGTACATTCAGACAATGAACTCCACAGGTTAGAGGCCCATCATAGAAGCGGGTTTTATGTATTTTACAGAGAAGTGTTTAATTCTGCTTTCTGTACTTTTAAGGGATGTGTCTAAAGTAGATTTTGGTGTTGTCATGCTTGCAGAGGGAGCTGGTGAGAATGGAGCCCAGTACTGAAAGTGACTGTCAGATATTGGAAATTAAGCAGGAGGATGAAGGCCAGCTAAACCTTTCAAAGAGAACTGAAAGTTGTGTCAATGAAAAGGAAGTCCCACAGTCTAAAGAAATTCAGCCACAACGGTCACCAGAACCCACCAGTTGTACTGGGTGAGTTGTCGGATATGTAGCCGGGACTATGATGATTCAGCTTTATTTAAAATTTGCTTGCACATTGTGTTTTATATACTGAATTAGTATACTGTGTGTGAAAACAATATTTGGTATCCAAAACAATAAATGTTGAATGTTGCCCTGAGTCTCAGAATATCACATACGTAGGAGGTAAGACTGGGCTGATTTTATTAATCTATGAGCAGCCTTAGACACAGTTCCCCACTCCAGGCTAATTTCCCACCTTCAGAGCATTGGAATCCATGGACTTGCACTGTCAGTTTTTGAGGACAGAGGGCAGGAAGTATGCACTCCCCTATTCTCTTCTGGGTGCAAAGAACTTACAGTCGGGGTACCGCAGGGCTCAACTCAAGAGTCTCACATTGTTTAACATCTACCTGACCCCGCTGGTTCCATTGGTGGAATCCTGTGTTGCCAAAATAATCTCCCAGGGGGATGACGCACAGCTCCTCTTCTTATTCAGTAAAGGAGGAGATATAACATTGGATTCTATAAAACCTTGACTAGCTGCTATCTTCCAATAAATGTGCATTAACCAGTTGAAGTGTAAGGCAAATGAGACCAAGGTTCTCTGCTTTGGCTACAACTCTTCATTAGGCTTGCAGACTTCCTAGCCGGACGGAGCCCCCCCTGCAAAGTCCGCAATCTTGAGGTGGTCAAATCTTCGAGTGAAATTTGACGACCAGTTTTCTTTTCAACAATTCAAAAGCTGTGGTTGGGACCTGGAACGGGCTGCTACATACTGCAACAAGCATTTACAATGCAACGGTTTTGCCTTTGGAAAAGCTAGAGCTATTGGCATTGTAAATGACAATTTTTTTATTTATGTGTTCGTTTTGAAAACCGATAAATAAATGGCATTGTCATTTACAATGCCAATAGCTTAATCTCTCGCAAATGCCACACCCACACAGAGCCCGTCCACACAGAGCCCCCCACGCACACACAGGGCCCCCCCACCCACACAGAGCCCCCCCAACACACACACCGAGCCCTCACACACACACAGAGCCCTCACACACACACTGCGAGCCCCCCACACACCCACACTGAGTCCTCCACACACCCACACTGAGTCCTCCACACACCCACACTGAGTCCTCCACACACCCACACAGAGCCCCCCCACACACCCACACAGAGCCCCCCCACACACCCACACAGAGCCCGCCACACACCCACACAGAGCCCGCCACACACCCACACAGAGCCCCTCCACACACCCACACAGAGCCCCTATACACACCCACACAGAGCCCCCCCCACACACCCACACAGAGCCCCCCCACACACCCACACAGAGCCCCCCCCACACACCCACACAGAGCCCCCCCCACACACCCACACAGAGCCCCCCACACACCCACACAGAGCCCTCCACACACCCACACAGAGCCCTCCACACACCCATACAGAGCCCCCCACAGACCCACACAGAGCCCCCCACACAGAGCCCTCCACACACCCACACAGAGCCCTCCACACACTGCGAGCCCCCCTGTGCAAGTTATACACTGTTGTTAAAGATGAACCGACCGCATAGGTAACCAATAGGTGTAAAAAGGACTTCAAAGGTGACTAGGGAAGGCGACGTCTGTACAGGGAATTATGTTCATTCTCTACTCTGTGAAATATGAAACGCCGTTAAGGGTCACCCATCAGCCCCTACTTTAGACTTTGGCAGGTGAAATAAATCTGGTCATTTAAAAAACAGTTCCAGTCGAGTATATTACGGGAAATACCGCTCTCGTTGCTTTTTTAAAGATACAAATAATCTGAACTGTTATTGGATAAAGAAAACTAAGCATGCTGCAAAAAACAGTGTAGGTAATTTAAGTACGATCTCAGCCTTGACTGGTGCAGTTATGTTGCCCCTCTATTTCTGACATCTGAGGCATAAATAAATAAGTGGTGGATAGGCGCGTGGCCTTTGATGAAGACGGTATACAAGGGAGCAGGGAAAAAAGCGTTGTCTGTGTCGGTGAACTGAGGATGTAATTAGTACTAAAGTAGCCACACGTTGAGTGTGATAGTTCTGGTGCTTTAGCCAAGAGCAAATTGCATTCGGGGACACGTGGTTTGACTGTCAACTTTGAACGTTTTGGGTCAAAAATCCCAAAACGTCAAGTACTGTTGACTGGACAGCCATCACTGATTGGAGGTGTCACACAGGACGTGGTGCCACTTGGCACCAATGCCCTTCTGACACCCTAAAAATGAGGACTTCTATTTTGAATGTGTTATACCGTCCAAATACTGGGGAACTAATAAGAGAAAAATACAGTCCCTTTCGGCAATCTGACATCAACCACGCACAACCTCTTAATACATTGCACAATGACATATTGTAATTTTTTTTCCCCCAAAGGCATATTAAATCAGATTATGCATCGTCTAGCACAGACTCTTCATTTATAGGTCTTATAAAAGCGAATTTCCCTCGCATCACGAAGCAAGCTGACTTCTACCAGGACGCGACTGTTTCAAGCAAAAGACGGCAATTACAATTCATGACATTAACGGGCAGGAGCAATTCTTTTGTCAGTTTCGGTAGTAGTAGACTGCCCAGACAAATCTACACGTGCGCCGCGGACAGATATTATGAATGAAACTAAGACACGTTTCACCAAGTTGGGTCTCCGGTTCTTACCTCCGTAGGCAGCCATGTTTTCGGTACCGCTCCTTCTCGTGAACGCTAGTTCGCAGACGAGACCACAGATGCACCAGTATTAACAAGCGCCTACGGGCACACGGACAGCGGGAGGGGGGGGGCGGGAACGGACAGCGGGAGGGGGGGGGGGCGTGATAAAATCGTGACCTGCTAAAGATAACTGAAAGGAGGGGAGCAGGCTATTCGGTGATTTGTCCCGTGCCTGAACCTGCCTGCTCCTCTTGACTGAAATATTAACAAAGAAAGGAATGGACAGCGGGAGGGAGGGCGGGAAAGGCACGGACAGCAGGAGGGGGGCGGGAAAGGCACGGACCGCGGGAGGGGGGGGGCGGGAACGGAACACGGTCAGCGGGAGGGGGCGGGAACGGCACACGGTCAGCGGGAGGGGGGGGCGGGAACGGGCACTCACCTGGACTTCTTCCGGCGGCGGTCGGCCGCAGAATGAACAAAATAAACATGGACGCAACAAAAAAAATAAACACCGCCCACCGCCGCATGACTATTTTAAAAGGGGCGGAAAGCCTAAAATTTGCAGGAACGCCCCCGAATCTGCTCTCAGGATGACGAGCAGATGTCTGTTCCAATGGCTAGTCTCCATTTATGGAGCTAGCCAATGGAAACAGAGGCGGGGACCAAAGCCACTCTACTCTTCTCATAATGTTTTCCCTGCAACTGTGCAGTGCGCAGCTCGCTAGTCAAAACCTAAAAACGTTATTGCACTGCCTTGACCTTCCAGCCAGGAAAGCAGTTATTCTAGCACTCATCACACCCAGATTAGATTATGCAAATTAAGTATAATGTGGCCTCACTCAGTACCTAGTAAACAAGCTAAAAGTAGTACAACATGCAGCTGCTCAACTGCTGCTTAAGCTTCTGCTGGGAGCTCATATTTCCTCTTATCTCCACTCCTTACACTGGCTTCCAGTAAGTAAATGCATCTTGTTTGAAACTCTAGTACTTACCTACAGAGCTCTGCATCACACCTGTTCCAATTACCTCTCGTCTAGGATACATTCTTACCTTCCAAACAGGAAGTTGCGTTCCTCTAACAGTGCTCTGGCCCTGGTACCCAGGATCCACCGTTCTAGAGCGGGTGACTGTTCTTTCTCTTATTTGGGCCCTTCGGCCTGGCACAAACTCCCCTTGACGTTCGTCAAACTGAATCTGAACAGCGGTTTAAAAAGAAGCTGAGAGATTGGCTTTTTTCTCAAAGCTAATGGCCTTTTTCCCTTACACCAGCGCCGTGACACTCCTCGGAGTAACTGCGCTCCACAAATATCAGTTCATCATATTCCTACTTTCTGTGAGATATGCATGTCATTTTGGGCTGCGTGCCAGAATTTCGTTAGCAAAAATATTGTGGCAGAACTATTGTGTCTTCAATATCATTTCCAAAAGTTTTGGCCCACTGGGCATAAAATGGCCATCATTAACTCCAGTGGGCGATATTTTGGTAAACCATGTTTGGGACACAATATTTTTGATAGACAATATTTTGGGTACGATATTCTGCTGTTTTACGGATTTTCCTTAGCAGATTGGATAGCTCAGTTGGTTATGCTTTTGGCGTGATCAACCTTGAAAGTAATAATTTAGAGTCCTTTTTTTGTGTAATGCAGCAATTTCATGGCTTAAGTCAATGTGTACTAAGCGGTGAGTGCCAAGCTGTTTTAGCCTTGGTTAAAATATCGATCCAGATACTTCTGGATGTTGAAATAAAAGCTAATTTGAATTATGCATGTGAATGTCAATCTTTATAAGCAGATTTGAAATATAGTCTATATCCTATTCATGTTTCTGTTGTAGCTCAAAATTCACAAAATTAAATATCAAGTAAAGATATTGATGAGCACCTCCTTGTGGCACATTACTGATGAAGCCTCAGATTGCTATATATAAGGCCACTCTGGGTTAAAGCAGGGCTAGACTGCTTTGATTGTGGTATACACCTTTTGTTTTTCTAGTGGGCATATTGGACTTACTCTAGGGAGTAAAATGTCTGTACACTTTATAAGTGGCACGTTGACTCTGACCCCACTTCTAGGGTTCATTCAAATCCAGCTCTTTATTTAAAGTCTTGTTCTATCCAGTTGTGGTGGAGGTTGAGCGGTGGTGCCCAGAGTTAGAACCCTATTGAAGATTTTTTTTAAACTTGCGCAACATGAAAAAACGCTTATTAATGACCTTGACTGTGTATAAAAATATGCCTGGTTAGATTTTAGAGGTATCTAGCATATTCATTTATGAGAGGAAAATATTCTGCTAGTCCTTCGTCAAGTTGTGCTGAAGTGGTAACAAATGCACCATAACAAAGTTTTAGTTTTATTCGTGAAACGTTTGTGTCTCAAACATAATAACTACAATCAACTTCTGTAATTTAACTTCTTTTTTGGCAGGGAAATTTCGGATACAGCAGAAAGCATTTGTAATTCCTTGGAGAGTACGTCGCAGAAGGGAAAAGCGCCTGGTTTTCCAAAGAAATGCAGAACAAAATATTACAAGTCAAAATTTGACGTGACCTGGATCCAAACTGGTCCATTTAAAGGTACCTCTTGATTCAGCAAACAGTGCCATGCTCCCTGGTCACTGCAGCAAATGGTGGTTGTCCTTCTCTTAAAGGGGTTACATGTTCGGGTATGGCTCCAATGCTAAGTTCTCGCCTAACCATATGTATTTAACAGAAAAGTAGCCTTCAAATGCACTACTTAGAGGTTCTTTAGCCGCGCCCAATGTTGATTACTTTGAATACAGATATAATTTTTCAGAAATGTGGTACTTCACTGAAATCAAGTGATTGGATTGCACTTTTTGCCTAGTGGGAAAGCTTATGATCAACATGACTGGCCCTAGATGCTTATAATGAAAAGCTGTTTATCATGGATATAGGCCTGATCTGTTTATTTTGCAGTTATGGCAAAGGCAGTAGGGCTGAGTTAGTTATTGTAAATTTTTACTTTCTCACGCAAATATGATGCTATAAAAAAGGCAAAGTTAACACGAACCAATGGGGAAAAAGCAGGAACGGCAGGGGCCAAGCAAGTTTCAGAGTCATCATACTCAAGCCTCAATTCCGCCATTGAAAGTGATACGGACGGTGAAAACAATACAGCGTCCTCAGCAAAAACTAATGCGACTCCCTCCCCTGGCGAAGAAATGAATTTTTTAGTAGAGGAACGCTTGGCAACGCCAAGGTCGAGGAATCTGCGAAATAAAGTCAACAAAAACGAAACTATAAGCGGGGCCAGCGTCGCAAAGCCCACAAACGCAGGGACTCCCAGAGGCAACAGCAACAAACGTGGAAGGGGGGTGGTGGAATTGCCGATAAACCCCAAAAGCACTGAGAGCAACCAAAACGAAGAAAAAACTGTCATCAACCTAACGGAAACAGTATTTAGCAAAGTGGAAACTCAAATTCTGTCGTTAGGATTGTCATTCTGCAATGAATCGAACTTCGACTGTGCAAACACAAGAATGGACATATACCAGTTCATCAGAAAGTTGAAGTTGCGCAAATTCCACTCCATGAACAAATCCAAAATGCCCCAGAGGCTGCTATGTCACAAGATTTAAATCTAACAACAACTGAACACACTCCCTCACAAAATTTGGAAGCAACCCTACGCACTGTACTCCATGATCTACGCAATGAAAACTATTGCGATGACATGGGAAGTCCAACCATCACTAATCTCAGTCAATCAGCAAGCAACATCAATGTAGCCAAACGGAATACTCCCTTTAAAGTGAAATCCAAGTTTAACCCTATACTTTGATGAGATGGCATTGACATTTTCAATGAACAAGTTACTGAAGAAATTAAAAAACTAAATTACAGGACTTGCGCTACAAAGAAGAAAATATCACACAGAAATAGACAATATCATAATCTGATTGCCAAACTCAAAAAGGATAATGATATAATCGTGAGGAACTCGGACAAAGGAGGTAACGTGGTGCTATGGTCAAGGAAAGAATATATAAATGAAGCTCGATCACAACTAAATGATCGAATGTGTTGCAGGCTAAGCAGTGCTTCAGCTATTAAAGAGACAGCAAATTCTTTTTATATGAAATTAGTAGCTTGGAAAAGCACTGGGCTCATCTCCCTGGATGAGTATAAATTCATGAGAAATGACCATCCGATCATCCCAAACCTATTTTATACCAAAAATTCACAAGGATGCATCAAAACCACCAGGGCGACCGATAATATCGGCAAGAAAGAGCCTGCTGGAAAATACTTCACGATATATAGACTTTTTCTTGCAAGAAAGTGTGATGGGACTTGCCTCATATCTAAGAGACACAAGTGACTTTTTAAATAGAATCAAAGACTGTGAATGGGGACCTAATTAGCATCTTTTAACATTGGATGTATCTTCTTTATACACCTGTATAGACCATAAAGATGGTCTGCGAGCCCTAGAATTCTTTTTGAACAAAAGAAATGCCACTTGCCCTCAACATGATACTATGCTTTTAGATATGGTTACATTTTGTCTTAACAATAAAAAAAAATTGTTTAACCAAATGTACAATCAGCAAATGCGAGGGGTGGCAATGGGGGCCAGATTCTCCCCTAGCTACGCCTGCATTTTCATGGGCTGGTGGGAGGAGCTGGTCCTCAAAGGCACACACAGCAAACAATATGATGACCATGTCAGGATATATTACAGATACATTGATGATTTATTTTTTGTGTGGGAAGGAACTGAAGAAGCCAAAACATGGGTAGATGGTTTGAACCAAAATTTTATTAATTTACATTTTACTTCTACTGTTAGCCCATCTCAGATTCATTTCTTGGACGTTCAAGTACAGGTGGTAAACAACAAACTAGAGACCAAGCTGTTCAGAAAGGAAACAGCCGGGAATTCTATTCTGCACTTTACGAGCTTCCATTTACGTCATTTGATAAGCAGCATCCTTTACGGGGAGATGCTGCGCATCAAACGAATCTGCAGCAACCCTGCGGACTTAGTTGAGGCTCAACTTGGCTGGAAACAAAGATTTTTAGCTAGAGGCTATCCTCTCAAAATCATACAATCAGCCATAGATAAAACCCAGAAACTAGACAGAAACACTCTATTGGTCCCAAAAAAGGTCAGAGAACCTATTGATATGACCGTCGGTAACCCTGACACTATGAGGCTAATAATACCTTTTAGCTCACAGGAAAAAGAGATATCCAAAATCATTAACAGGAACTGGGCGCTAGTAAGAAGTGACCCAATAATAGGAGCTGAGATGCCAGTTAGACCTAGCATAACCTTTAGGAGGGCGGCATCAATGTATGGGAACTTGGTCTTTAGAAATCCTGAAGTGTTACTATCGAGCGATTTGGCCTATAAAAACTAATGGCTTTACCAAATGCAGGTCCTGCAAGGCGTGCCAATATGGAATTAATAAAAAAAGTTACTGTACTGCTTTTAGCAAAAAAGAGACTAAAATCTCCAAACCCCTACACTGTAAGACTGAATATGCCATTTACATCTTAGAATGTAGCTGTTCCCTAAGATATGTGGGCAGCACGAAATTGCCTGCAAGCATAAGAGTGTTGCAACACATACGGGCCATTAAAAACTGTGACCCAACTTATCCTGTCGCGCGACATTTTAGCGCGGTCCATGACAATAATTTAAAGAACCTCTCATATTATGTCATTGACACTATCCCCACCAAAAAGGGTGGCGACAGAGAGCAAGCAACGAGGAAATTGGAGACACGGTACATACTTAATTTTAATAATAAGAATCCTGGAGGCCTTAAAAATACGGAAGACCTGCACACTTGCTTATGAACTTAAAATACCCCGTTTGGATTTGAACCCGTAAATCCTTCTCTATGCTTTGCTTTCTGATAATCAATTAGTTATGCTTTCCATTAACAAACATATGCATTTTGTTTTGCCTTTGTGTAATAATAATCAAATGTAACTATCTACAGGGGCTGTCCTTTCTCCATATTGATGATCATTTTCAAATTCTAACATTTGAGATGTTTTTCACTATATGCACTTTATCTCACGGGTAATGGGTCATTTGTTCATATACATAACAAAACTCAGGTGGTTATCATTGTAGTCATTAAGAATGAAATTAGCGTTGGAAAAATGCATTTATGCGGTTATTATGTCATATTTGAAATGTTTTACATTAGTTAAATCCACTGATTCTTCATAGGGCCCATGTATCAATTTCATTGATCTGATATATTTAAAGCTCCCCTTATCGATGGAGATTTTATATATTTATAGAGATTTAAATCTATTTTTGTATTTGTAAATAGATATATATATATATATTAAGTTAATGTTTGAGATTTTCGGCTTTATGTAAGAATCATGTAAGTGAATTTATATGAACTATTTTGATTTTTCAACGTTTTATATTTCATTGCTACATCATATGTCTAAAAAGCATTGACTGATATATAAGCACCCAAATGTTTTGTTTATGTCTATCATTCACCTTAGTCAAGTGCAAAATAGTGCAGCTTTATAATTGGTCCAGAATCAAACTAGCGTTGTCATGTGATCAAGCCACTGAGGTGGTGAAACGCGTAATGGCCGACGAAGAATAAACTGAGGTTTTTGCACTGATACTGGGTCCGTGTCTGCTTACTGTGGAGACGAAATGTGGTGTGTTGCAGCAACCTTGATATATAAAGCCAATGGGCTTTTAAGGGTAGAATGACATTACACTATGTTAAAGCTTCTAGTCAGGTGTTTTGTTACAGGGAATGCTGCACATTGTTAAGGTTTTTGGTGTTGGTTATCCAAAGTGAAAAATTCTAAGGGATAAAAAATGTGAACATCATTTGAATCCGTGTTATACCTTTGTATGAAGGCTTGAATATTGTTTTGCCAACTGTAATTCTGTATATTGACCTTTTTTTATTACTGTATACTGGTGATTGCCTTGTGGGAAAGCTTAAGCAGATTACAGGAAACCTTAGTTAGTTATGGTGACAAGCCAGTGATAAAGGCTATAGGCTAGATCGGTTCATTAGAAAACGATGTGTCAGGGCAATACATCTAATGTTTAATTATGAAAATGTACAACAAACACTGTAGGCATAACTAATGTATTGAAATAACAGTATGTTAAAGCCAGTTGACCTTAACAGTGAATTGTTATTCCATTAAGTTCAAGTCTGTAGGAAGGTATTGCATTATATGGATTCTTTCAGATTATTGTATACGTGAGGGGTTTTGGGGTTTGTTTCTGCTTCTGACAAATAGTCGAGTTTAAGCGTTTGTGTGAGAACCCACCTTATGCCCTTTTCAGTGGGGTTGTGTGTGTTGCCAACTGTAATTTTGTGTATATATTTGTAACAGTAGGACTGTGTGTCTGATGGTTGCCAGTTCATGTGAAGTACAGGAGTCCTCAGTTGGTTATGGCGAAAAGCCAATGAAGACAATAGTCTTGATTTGTACATGGAAAAAGTTATGTCAGACGACATGTGTCTGTTTATTTTATTATGAAAAGGTATGACTAAGGTGGAAGGCCTGGCTTACTTATTATGAAATGCATATATTAAAATCAACAGGCATTTTAAGAGACTTGTTATTAAACTGTGTTGAAGGCTGTAGATGGGTATTTTGTTAACATGTAATCCCACAGATTAATTTAGTATGAAAGGGTTTGGTGTTGGTGTTGTAAAGACCCTAGGGGAGAAGATTTGCACTGTGATAATCCTTGTTTTTCTTTCCTTTTTCTTTTTTTTTTAATTGATTTTTTTGTTGCAAACAAAACAGATTATTTCATCACATAGTACATAGTCAGAACAAACAACAACACGTTCTCCGATAGAAACAAAGAAAAAGAAACAAAAAAAACAGAAAAGTTGCTACGGGGAAACAATGAATTTTTAACATAGATAGAGTCAAGCAAATATTTAAGTCGTTTCCCCATGGATCCATTGTTGTATCGGAGCCCACATTTTCATACCTAATTGTTTCTTTTTTCTTCCTTTTGTTGCATATATAGCAAGTTCAAAATTAAATTTGGCTAATAAGCCAGCACTCCACATAGAAAAAGATGGTGGTTCCGGATTGATCCATTCCTGAGTGATACATGCACGAAATTCAGACATCATAATAAAGATCAAGTGTTGTTGTTCTATTTCTATAGAGTCTATTGATAATCCAAATAAAATCAGTTCAGGAGAAAGAATTATTGTTCTCCCTGTAATTCTTTCAATAAATATTTGAATTTCTGAAATTATACCAGCTAGTTTAATACAAGAAAAGAACATGTGTATTGCATCTGCTCCAACCAGAGTACAGCGATTGCAGATTATACCAACAGTAGCCCCCCATTTCATAACTTTAGCAGGTGTGTAGTAGAGATCACACATAGCCATATAGTGTTGAGTTCGTAATCGCCCAGAAAATAATATGGAATTAGCTGTCTTGATTGATTCTTTTATCAAGAGGTCGTTTATTCCTAATTTCACCTCCCATTTATGTTGAATCATAGGAAGATCATCTGAAAGATAGGTCATGAATAAATTATAAAAATACCCTATTTTTCTTTTGATATAAAGACTGTCTATTACCAGAATCGTTTTGAGGCCTTGTCGATCGTTGGGAGAGAGTGAGTTTAAAAAGCTAAAGATCTGTAAGTATTTGAAGTAATCATGAGAAGGGAGTTTAAATTTATGTTGAAGTTCAGAAAAAGTAGATATAGAGATAGAATTAACTGAGCATAGATCACTCAGGTGACAGATACCATTATGATTCCACCTTTTCATCACCGGATCTCTAAATATAGGGGGGAAGCAGTGTGGTGAGTTTAAGGGAGTATATCTTACAATCTTTGGAATCCCAACCAGTTTTTTTATGATTCTCCATGTTTTATATGCAGCAGATATAATCATAAATTTAGTTTTTTGTAGTAGCTTGGTTCTATTATTCTTAAGAAATGACTGTTCGCTTCAGTACCTAATACTAGTTCATATATCGATGGGGAGTGTGCTTGTGAGATGGGAGCTTTATTGCCCACAATCAAAGGGGATATGAATTGTAATACGGCTGCCAAGTAGTAGAAAAAAAAATGTGGAACGGCCCATCCTCCTCTATATACCAACAAGCAGCTGTGTGAGCGCTGCTACAGCCAAAAAACGCTCGTTTTCTTGGCGCCATCACCCTGCTGAGGGAAGCCACGAGACACGCCCCCCCTCGGTCGGCCACGCCCCCCACAGGTACTAATAGGACGCGCTGACCACTAGCGCGCACTATTGCAAAACGGAGCCCACTCCTGAGGCGGAAAGCCGGGAGCTCTGCCTCGTGATTTTACTTGTTTTTAAAAATTGAAATACTGTGTTTGTAATTTGCACTAACCTCCTGGCACTCTTTAAAAATACCAACAAGCAGCTGTGTGAGCGCTGCTACAGCCAAAAAAACGCTCGTTTTCTTGGCGCCATCACCCTGCTGAGGGAAGCCACGAGACACGCCCCCCTTCGGTCGGCCACACCCCCCAACGCCGTCGACATCCTCTATAAAATATGTGTCCTTCCCGGAAGCGCAGCGGACGAGCGCAGCGGGCGCGACGAATGCGCGCCGAAGGCGCGCATAAGGCAAGCTCGTCTGCGCTCGTCCGCGCCGAGGACGGCCTAACGGCCAACCTCCATGCAGGCTCGATACCTTGGCCACCCTCTGACACGATGAGATTGACCTACTCTGCTGTCAACCTACTACAATTGAGGCACACAGCAAACCAACCCCACGAACCACCGATCTTAGCCTATTCCAACCATAGCTTCGGCCCAATTCGCTGTCCCACTTGCAATAAACCTAGGGCACATTTATCCACTAACTGCCCTCTATCGATCCAAGCAGCGCTTATAAACGCTAGATCTCTCCCCAAACATAAATTAGAAATAGCTGACTTTATTGACGCACACAAACTGGACCTCCTGTTCATTACCGAGACTTGGGGAGATGATGCCTCGGGACCCGACTTTACAGAAGCCACCCCCACCAACTACAATGTATGCAGACTAGACAGGCCAAAAAAAAGAGGCGGTGGCATTGCCATAATTTATAAAGACCTCTTTAAACTTACTACGAAAACATTTACCTGCCCAGAATACGAGTCTATGATTTTTACACTTGGCCTCTCGGCTAAATTTTCTTTTAAGGGCTTGCTGATTTACCGCCCTCCGGGGTCAAGAGCTAAGTTCTTAGCAAATATAGGCAGTCTAATTGAAGCGGCTGCAGACACCCCGCATTTTACCCTATTAGGTGACTTCAATTTTCATCTAGAGACTTTGAACAACAAGGACACCACACAACTTCTCACAGATCTTTCAGCCGCAGGCCTAAAACAACTAATAACCTCCCCCACGCATCAGGCAGGTCATACATTAGACGGCATTTTCACCAACAGTTCCCTTGTAAAGGTTACTCAAATAATCCCACTCATCTGGACTGACCACTCAGCCATCTGCTTCACAGTTCAAACAGACCTTGTTAAACTAAACTCCACCTCATCACCTCCTTCATCCTACAGAGACTGGAAAAATATTAATCTAATCTCACTAGCCGAGATAATGCAGGATAACCATATTCCCAACGAACAAGATCCTATCAAAGCATCCTCCAACTACCTGAAAAACTTAGACATGGCATGCAATAAACTAGCTCCGACAAAAAGTTCACACCGGAACAGGAAAACACCATCAGCCCCATGGTTTACGGAAGCCCTACGCTTGCAAAAACAACACTGTAGGAACCTTGAAAGGCACTGGCGCCGCAATTATAGTTTGGTAGACAAACTTAATTACAAAAATGCCCTCTCTACCTATAAAAGACTGTTAACCACCGAGAAAAGTAACTATTTCACTACCCAAATCTATCAGGCAAAAAATTCAACAGGACAATTATTTCGGGTAGTTAATACCCTAGCCAATCCCCCTACGCCCCGTATAGAAGGCACTCAGTTACTGGCAGATGCCTTGGCCAGTTTCTTCAAGGAAAAAGTCAGCTCCATTTTTGATACTTTTTCCCATTCCGCCCCCCCTGCCACCCCACTGGTATCTCACATGGATACTCGGCCTACCTTTTCATCTTTCACTCCTGTAGATCAAAATCTCATCCAACGCCTGGCAGCTAGTACCAAATCAGGATCCCCTCTGGATCCCTGCCCACCCTCCGTTCTGAATCTCATCCCTGAAGCAATCTCCCCCGCACTAGCTACCATTTGCAATGCCATGTTCTCAACAGGCATATACCCTGCAGTTTGGAAAGAAGCCATAATTAAGCCACTACTGAAAAAATCTACTCTGGACCCTCTCCTCCCTGCAAGCTATAGACCCATCGCCTGCCTTCCATTCCTAGCTAAGATTTTCGAGAAGTCTATGAATTTCCAACTCTCGAAATTCATTAACGACAACAACTTGCTGGATGACACCCAGTTTGGGTTTAGACAAGGACACGGGACGGAAACAGCTCTTCTGAAAGCTGCGGACGAAATCAGAACAACTATGGATACAGGAGGGGCAGCTGTTCTATACTCCTAGATCTCTCTGCAGCATTTGACACGGTCGACCATGTAACACTGATCGACCGTGTCTCGGCGCTGGGCATAGGAGGCACAGCTAAAGATCTAATTGCCTCTTTCCTTGCCAATCGTCCACAGACTGTCAGGGTAGGGAATTTCACTTCTCAGACCTTCTCTCTCCCCTGTGGTGTTTCTCAAGGCTCCTCGCTAAGTCCGACGCTCTTTAATATCTACGTATCGGACTTAGCGAGAGTAATAAAAACTTACGGAATAGCCCTTACCACGTACGCCGATGACACGCAACTAGTGCTATCGGTGCACAACAATGGAGCCAGTGTCGCATCCAACTTTCAGGAAGGTATGAAGGCAATAAGCTCCTGGATGTCATCAAACTGCCTCAAACTTAACTCCGATAAAACGAAGGTGATGACATTCGGGAGCTTGCAGCCAGCATGGTCCCCACAGTGGTGGCCACCTGAGTTGGGCTCCCCCCCCCCCCAACCAGTGGTAAAAGTCCGGAACCTAGGAGTCATCTTCGACAATAAGCTGACTTTTCACCATCATGCTAACGCTGTCGTATCTTCCGCCTTTTTTACCCTCAAAAAAATCAAAAAGCTTCTGCCATACCTACCTCAATCAGCCGGTAAAACCCTCATCAGCTCACTAGTCTTTTCAAGAACAGACTACTGCAACTCACTCCTTCTGAATGCGCAGGAAGGGGTTCTCAACAAGTTGCAGACCGTGCAAAACGCGGCGGCTAGAACCTTACTTTCCATTCCTAAATTCACTCCCACTTCCCACCACATCAAAAGGCTCCACTGGCTTCCAATCAGGAGCAGAATCAAATTTAAGGCCCTATGTATAGCCTATAAAACCCTAAACCATCCAGGGCCCCAGTATCTAAAAGAAGCTCTTCATCCAGTGGAACAACGCAGGACGTTACGATCTTCCACAGCCCTCTTGCTGAATGTACCTCGTACAAGAAAGGCCACCTGGGGAGATAGATGTTTCACCACTGCTACAGCTAAGCTATGGAACACTCTCCCACTCCATATCAAATCTGCACCTACGCTTCTTAAATTTCGAAAAAGCCTTAAAACATGGCTTTTCTCTACCTCCTAACCCTTCGTCTTCAGTAGTGAGCTCAGAGTTCTGCAGCGCCGAGACACCCGTATGGGTAATTGTTGCGCTTTAAAAATCGCAAAATAAATAAATAAATAAATGATCATTTTTTTATGAGCTCTCCGAATGCCTTTGTATCCCCATAAGAATCTTCCTGACATTTTTTTAAGTTGCTTATAAAAGTCTAGCGGGAATTCCAATGGGACTGTTCTAAATAAGTATATAAATTTGGAAGGATCAGCATTTTTAACACATTGTTCCTGCCATGTAGCGATAAGTGTAAATGATCTATTCTTTCCAAGGTTGAATTGGCTTTCTTCAGGATCGGAGCATAATTAAGATTTGGAATGTTCGAAATTGGTGTGGTTAGTTTAATCCCCAAATAGGTTGCTTCCGAGACTACATTATTGAGAGGCGGAGGGTTTTGATCAACAAATAGTATTTGTGTTTTGGATAAGTTTAATTTGTATCCTGAGAAGGAACCAAAAGTTGCTGCTAATTCTTCAATCCTAGAGAAAGCCCTTTCAGTATCCTTAGTAATTACTACTAGATCATCTGCATTGTTTTTCTTTTAAAATATGTCTTTATTAAGGTTTTATTATGCAGTCTGTACACAAAAGGCTACTTTTCACTCGACCATATCACTTCAATTTGCATCAATGACAGCGAATAATAACAAAGAAAAACCAAAGGAATAATAACACACATAAACAGTAAAACTTCCCAATATGCCCCCCCTACCCTTCCCAGAAGCTTTCATATAGTGAAGGGTCTAAGATTCCCTTTTTCCTTTCTTCTATATCTTTCGTCTTTTTTGTTGTTGTTTCCTTGTGTGTGGTGTAAATGGGCAAACTAAGGCCCTGCCTTGGGTTGTTTTGCTATCCTATCCATCAAACTGAACTGTTTCTAATGCCACTTTCAATTGACCGGAGAGGAACCCTAGAGTCCGGCCTGGTCCAACAAGTCTTATCATATTCCCCCAGGCAAGCAGCACTTCTGGGAGCCCATCGTCTCTTCTTGTCTTTTGTATATGTTCCCCCTCTGCCCGCCCACTCCCACAGGTCTTTCTCCCACTTCTTTCTAGTCAGAGGCCTATCGCTCATCCAATAGATCGCTATGCAAAGTTTTGCCACTGTGAAGCCCAGCACTGGGAAACATCTGCTTAGTGTGCGCTTTGGGTCATCAGGTAGTAGGCCCAGCAAGCACTGATTAATCTTAAATGGTACGTCCCAACCCGTCGTCCGTTAAATATGTGTTAGTGTTTCTCCCCAGAAAGTTGCCACTGGAGGGCAGTATCGGAGCCCGTGCAAGTAATCGGCCTCAGTAGCCTTGCATCTTGGGCAGCGGGACTGTCTTGTTGGATAGATAGCATGCAAGCGTCTGGGGGACAGGTAGGTGATATGAATTATGTTTAATTTAATCTGCTCAAACCTGGTGCTCACTGATACCTTTTGGACCCCTGCATGTATCTTAAACCAATCCCTGAATGATAGCGGTTCATCCCTAAGAGATTGCCACCTCTCTTCTACTCGTAGTGGCTTAAGCTGCTTATCCTTACGCAGTGTTTGGTTCAGATGTGCGACCAGCCGGCTTGCACAGGCCATGGATAACATAGTCATCATTGTGTGAGTGGGTTCTGGGGCGTCCAGGAACGTCGCCACAATTGGTGCGCTACCGCAGCTATTTTTCCGTATTGTGGCCAAAGCATCCTGCATTGTTATAAACCTCTCTCCTGGGTACAGATCAGCCAGTCAGGCACCCTCCCTTTCCATTTTTCGGAAGACATTAGCTGAGCCATTCTATCAAAGGGTAGTATGAGCCAGACTTTCAGATCCGTGGCATAAGGGGCTCTTCTCAGGATCCTCTGGCCGTCCTTTCCCAGAGTCTAGCCATCATTCGGTCCGGGTAAGGGAAAGTCCAAGGTATTTGTGTGCCACATAGCAGCAATCCCAACTGATGGCCATCGCAATTGCAGGCCAGCAGGGGTCTCTCCCAGTGTGGCTCAGCATCCATCCAATGGATCATATATTATAGCTGAGCTGAGTGACTAAATAGTGCAGTTCCAGATCCGGGACCTCCAGAACCCCCCTCCCATTCCCGTTGCAGCATGTAAAGATCTACCCTCCACCTCCCACCACTCCAAAGAAGTTCCACTATAAGTGAGTCCAGCTGTTTCAATACACTTCATGGGAGTTCTTACAAACTTCCTTGCATAACATAGAGACAGTTGGGAACCACCACCATTTTTATAAGGGCTATCTTGCCCATCAAAGACAGTTGTAGGGTATTACAGAACCTTACAGGCTGACTCAAACCGTCCATCACTCTCCCCATATTATCATAAAACTGCTTCTTATCATGGGTGACATAATTTCCCAGATATCAGACTTTGTCCACCGTCCAGGGTAGCTCTGCTAGTAAATGCTGGTCTTTTGGTATGTTTCCTAGCCATCCAAGTGGGAACAGCAGAGACTTGACTCTTATTAATGCGTAGACCAGATACCTGCTAGAACTCTCCTTAAACTCCCAGCTTCGGGACCTAAAAGTCTGGTTATCTCAAGTATACCATTGCGTCGGCATACAACGAGACAATATGCTCCATTGTGCCACTCCCCATCCTCTCAGAACCTGTCTCAGCTGGCAAACCAGCGCCACCATAGCTATTACAAAGATCAGGGGGAAGTGGACATCCCTGCCTGGTACCCTGTTTTAGGACTAACACGTCTGAAACGTGTCTCCCTGTGCGCACTCTGCCCTGTGGGTTTGTGTATAGAAATGCAAGCCATTTTATAAAAGGGGAGTGCAAAGCTATTTTATGGAGTACCTGCCATAGGTATCCCCATCTCACGGAATCAAAGGCCTGCTCCACATCGAGAAAGGCCTGGGTGTAACAATCTTCCTGTAGCCCCGGTGTCTGCATAACATGTGCCAGTCTGCAAAGATAGCGGAGTTTGTTCCTGCAGGTAATAAAACTTGATTGGTCATCATATATAAGCTGTGGGAGAAAAAGCAGAAGTCTAGCCGCTAATACCTGACTTAGGAGTTTGAGGTCCACGTTCAGCATAGAGAGGAATCTATAAGACATCATCTCAGAGGAATCTTTACCAGGTATATTTGGTATAACTACTAGTAGAGCCTCTCTCATTGTCCGTGGTAACTCCAGTTTTTTCGAAGGCTTCTGCAAAGACGGTCATCAGCCTATCGGGGAGGAGGACTGGGAAATGTTGATAAAATTCGGCTGGGAGGCCGCCCGTCCCCGGAGATTTCAATGATTTAGGGCCATCTCGGCACACAGCAATTTATATTTAGTTACCGGAGCCCTCAGAGCCTCGCGATCTTCCTCTGTAAGAAATGGGAGTGGTAAGCCCACCAGATAAGCGTTCACCTCTCTCTCTGCTCTTGTGGCATCTGTGGCTCTGAGTACACCCTCTGGAGGTGCTCCATGAAAGCCTCAATCAGTTACTACGTGCAAACCAGGTTACCTTCCTTCTGTCGAAATGCCATGACCGTCTGCACTGCAGGGTCTGAACGGATCAAATGCTGTAGTAAATACCCAGATTTATTCCCCTCCATATACCATCGCCGACAGCCAGTACTCATAACATGTTTGTCCAGCTGATCCCATAAGTCAGCGACCCTTTGTCGTTGGTTGTTCCAGTCTTTTACCCCTGCTGTAGATGTGGGCATCAACTTCTCCAAGGACTAGTATGTACATCGTATTCTGACCGAAGTGGACATGCACACCCCCGTTAACCATCCTCATGGCCTCCAACTCTGTTGCCATGCTGTTTGTGGATTCCCAATTAAGATCAAAATATTGTACTAAATCCCTATTCACTGTGTCAAGGAATATCGGGTCAGTGAGTGCATCCTTGTGCCGCCACCAGAGTTGTATCATGGGGACAGGCCTATGGAGTACATATGTAATCATTAGTTGGTAGTGATCCGAAAGGTAGTGAACCACATACTTGGGTGGGGAATCTGTCCAGTTCTCCATTCAATGTGCAGTTAAAGTCCCCTGCAATTACAATTTCCACCCCTGGGGATATTTGCGTTGACCTAAGCAATGCGCCCCTAAATGTGCCGCCCTCTACATGTGGCGGGTATACGTTTACCAGGCACAGGTGCCCTCCACCCCTAGATAGGAACCCTAGGCAAGTTCTGGTGGACCTAAATGGGACACCGGGCGCCGCCCATATGAGGGCCCCACTTGCATATCCTGAGTAAGATGTTGCATACAGTTGCCCCCTCCGGTGTCTCTGAACATGTTTTATACAGTGAGTTTCCTGCAGAAACGCTATTGATATCCTAATTTACATTCAAAGTTATACATTTATGACTAGTTTTTACGTTATCCATGTGATAGCCATGAAAAATAAGAATAAATGGATAAAAATAGAAGGAAGGCCTTGTACATTCAAGGAACCCTCAATAATTAGCCTTGACAGCATCTAGCAGTGCCTCTCAACTCAAAAGATTCTCTGTCCCCTAAAGTTAACATCAAAACTACAATTCTATGAAAAAACAAGATGATAAAGGAAATTGCAAATACCCATGATATCGCCCTCTCCTACCCACCTAAAGGCAGTAGCCACTCATCACTCCCGCCGTAACCGATAGACAAGATGACAGTAAAATCCCCACCCCAAACTCCCTCCCTAACCCCTCAATCCCCAACTAATATCTGTATAACTCGTTATAGTCCTTGACCAGACCACCAGGTTTGTGGATCCCCACGAGACCCTGGCGAGGTCTCAGCGGGGTATCATGATGTGGCGTCTGGATTAACCTTGTCGGGTGCTTGGCCTCTGGTCCCACCCTTCCCCAGCAGTCTTCGGCCCATCTCCTGGCGCCCGAGAAACAAAAACAACACTGTGGACCGCATCCTCAAGTTGTACACTAGCAATCCCAGATTCAGTATCAATTCAGGGGTGGCTTCTGAAGCCCGAGTTACGAAAACAAATATCCAGTTATTACATACAATGACCTATTGCTCTTGGTTGCAGTAACTCAGACGTATAATAGCGAAGTAGCCACTTTGATGTATAATAGATCATCCCAAGGGCACAGTATCAACCTGCGTCTCTGGGACTATTTCCAACCGTGTGTATGAGTTCTATGTCTCAAGGGGCTCATGCTCTATTAGCAGAGTCCCATCTGTGCTGACTAAGACCCGTCCTTCGTTGCCCTCTGTAGGAGTGTCTCTTTTATTGAGAAGTCCCCTGACATCGCTGTGATCATCTCGAGCCTCAGGCCCTCGGTCAGCATGTTGCAGGCTTATGGATTCCATCCAGTCGAGGCCATCCTGGGGAGTCTCATAGAATATCACCCTGCCCTCGAATTGGACCCAGAGCCATGCGGTAAACATCAGACTGTATTTTATATCATGTTCATGGAGTCTCTGCTTAATTCACTGGAAATTGTTACGCATGTCCTGCACTCTCCGGGTTTAGTCAGGATAAATATAAATTGGAGTGTCTTTATATATTGGGGGCTATGTTCTCGGACATGTTGCAATATTATGTCTCTGTCCCCGTAGTTGAATAGATGGGATATAATGGCCCGCAGGCTGCCCAAGGGCGCGGCACCTAGCCCAAGGCCCTGTGTACCCGTTCAATAGTGAAGAATTTGAATAGTTGCATGAGGCACAAGGCTGTGGGGAGCCATTCCTCTAAAAACAGGTCAGCATAGGGCCCTTCTGCACACACTGGGAATCTAAGGAGGCGCAGCTTGTTACAGCGAGATCAACCCTCAGCATCTTCCTGGCACAGGTCCAGTTGAGGTGCGCTGCATTTAAGGCCAGCTACAGTTGTTTGCAGATTGCGCACTGAGAGGATTTAGCCTTACGGCTATAGCGGTCGACCTCGTAGCTGGGGAACCGAGTTCGAGCCTCTGCAACAAGGCTCAACATCCTGTTTTTAGGGGCAGATCACTTAATCTCCCTGTGCCTAACAAAAATGAATGTGTCCTTGTGTAACAAAACTGGTGCTCATGTAAAGCTCTCTGATACTCGAAGTCTTGGGTCTAGTTCGCGCTATATAAAACTCTACCAAAAAAAAGGGAGCTAAGTCCTCCTCTGTCGTTGTGACCGTCTGCTACTTTGCGCAGGTCTAATCCAAGGTGGTTATTATTCAAGGCCATCGACTCCATTTTGGCTTCTAGCGTGACTATTGACCCTCTTCAGACCTCCAGTATTCCTGTCGTGCCTGGTGTTTGCTCCCCACACAATGGCTGGGGTGCCATCCTTTGGTCTGCTCCTGGGGGGGGTCCCACTCCCAAGATGGTGTAATTTACAATCTTATTGGACTGTCCCCCACTATGGGGTTTGTTCTTCACCTTGACCCCAGATGGGGAGCCTGGCTCAGTTCTGCTCCCAATGTCCAGTAGAGGGGGTACAAGCCGCAGTGATATTCATCCCACTGACCACCCTCCTGCGGTTTTAGGGTATGGCACCTCCCCCCCGTATATTCTCGTCCACTGCCTCTGTCCCTGAATCTGACTTCCTCACGGCTCTGCGCATGTCTTCCATTCTCCACAGGGGCTACCCCACTGCACGGCTGCAACTCTAGGTTGTTGTCTGACAGCCCCAGCGGGCACAGCTTCAGCACGGCTGGGCCGTTCCCTCTTATATAGTGTTGTAGAGTCACTCGTGTCCACCAGGCCCTATTCGCCTCACTGTACAGGTACAGTTGTTTGTAGCTCTCTCTGCTCCTTCTGTATAGCATGGAGTCCCCTCCTCTGGGGACTAAAAGCGCGTCTTCCCCACGTCAGCGGTCCTGCCTCATTACTGTGGGTCTGTCACTGTGGCCTTCAATGGGCAACCTCAGGAGGCCTCGAACAGCGACCCTTCCCATCAGAGCCCAGCTGCAGTTACCTCCGCTGTCCGAAAAACCACACTAGTATCTTGTTTCCCGGCCTTCCAAAGGTCTGCTGCTGTCCCCGTGGCCTGTTGGTTTGTCACTCTCCCATAAGGCCCACCACAGCTCAGCACTTCGCAGCGACCGACCATGGCCCTCGCGGGCAGCTGAGCACAGGCGCCTCCAGCTCAAAGCTCGCGGCCACCTCTTCCTCCGGCCATACACTCAGCGCAATAGTCTCTCCATTCACCCCTGCCCGAGGGCCGGCCGCCTCCTTACCACCCAGGCTTTGCCCCCCATTGTGGTGCAGCCGTATGGCTTGCTGGCTATTTAGCAGGGGTCCGGGAACCTCAGTGGCGCAGCTTCTCTCTCTGCGCCAGCTCTCGCAGCCTCTAATCACTGCAACGGCAGTGGGTCTGCGGCAGCTGGCAGGCCATCGGGCCTGATAACCGCTAGGTCAGTGCAGCTCACTCCATCCGCTCCACCATATGTTGGGGGGGGGCGATTATCTCATCCGAAGCAGCAGGTTTATGCGGCCGGGAGCTCGCCAAAGGCACGTCTAGTCGTCGATCTTGTTAGGCCATGCCCCCTGCACTGCCCATAATCCTTGTTAGAGCATCATAAGAGTGGTTTTATATTATTTGGACTACTGTAATTTGACCAGTATTTGTAATTTTGCTCACTGTTTGCCTGAAGCCTGCCTTGCAAGAAAGTCTATGCTCCATACAGTAGGCCTGAGTCAATGACAATGACAAACATACAATAAAGGTGAAAGGCCTGATTGGTTAAGTTGGGACAGTTCTATCAGATACTAAACGCAGAGTGAAGAAGACTATGGCTATTCTACACAATGTGTTTTTGATAGGAAGGACAGAAGAATAGGTCTTCATGACCTATCTCCCCTCTTGTGTTCAGTTATATCAGATTCCATAGCAATGATCTGTTTATTATAAAAAGTAAAGGCAGTAGGACTGAATTATTTTTTGTGAAAAGCATATGTTAAAGCCAATAGGCTTTAAGGGTGGATTGTTTTTACTTATACACTTTAGACTGGTTTTTTGTTGCATGTAATATCTCCGGCTGCATGCACCTGCCGCCCTCCCTCCAGCCCTCTGTGGTCAGCTTGCTGCCCCTGGCTGCCTGCCATGAACAATCACCCTAGAGCCTCCCTCCAGCCCTCTGTAATCAGATTACTTCCTCCTCCAGCCTGGCCTCTGAGGTCCGCTTGCAGGCCCTGCACCCAAAACCCTCCTGCCTAACATTGAACTCTCACTTGTGCCACCAGCCACCCCCCCTTGCACCAAGGGTGTTCCACCTAGAGAAGAGGGTCCACCCACAGCTCTACCTCCAACTAATGGCTGTCTCCCCACTCTCCCCCTCTCAGCTATCCAGACCACCAACCATAACTTCTTGCAACTAAAAAATGATAAAACTTAGGCTCACTTCAACTTTTTCTCTGTAGAAGTTCCCAAATTTTTCGCTTGCATGAAGCCGACATTGCACATCTGCGACCCCCTCCCTGCTACACTTGTCACTAATCTCAGTCACATCATCTCTCCTATGTGGACCAAAATCATTAACTCCTCACTATCGAGCAGCTACATGCCGGCCCCCACTCACTTGGCCAAGTTACCCTCTTCATCAAAAAGCCATACCTCGACCAGAATTACCTTAATAATTACAGACCTATAACTAACCTCCTTCTACTTGCTAAAATCATTGAAAAATGTGCACTTGCACAACTCAACAACCATATTGAATAATACAACCTTCACAACGCCTTCCAATCTTGGTTCAGGAAACGCGGCAGCACAGAGACTGCAATATTTTCTTTTTTTTTTTAACTGTTCTTATTGACTTTTGAAGTAACAAAAAGGTAAATTACAACAAAACGATAAGCAGCAGATATACCCCTCGTACTTTCTTTTCGTATAAAATCCATAACAATTACAATTGATGGGATCATGGAGTGGACAAGATTGCATTCCACTATTTCCAGGTTTCTCCCAATGTTCTCTCCCTCATGATGTCCCTCCTGAAAAAGAGTGCAGTTCCTAGACCCCTTGCTCTACATCCGCCCTCACCTATGAAATCAATTGCATTATGCCCGTGTCCCCACCCTCAATCTCTAGCCCGTAGTATCTCAACCATGGTTGCCAAATCTTCCAAAATTTCTTGGGGCACCGCCTTGCCTGGTATTCTGTTCTTTCAGCCCCCATGTACATATCCATGCCCGCCCTCCATTCTTTAATAGTTGGGGGAGTCTGCTCTTCCCCAATTACTGGCTATGTCGCATTTTGCCTCTATGAGGCCATGGTTATTTAACAAAAGCGTATATCTAGGCAAGTCAACATCCATATGTATACCCTACAGGACAGTTGTGTCTCAAGTATATTAGTAAGTTCTTGTATCACCCATGTCCACTTTCAGTGAATTATTTGGCATTCCCGTAACGTATGAATGTAGGAGCCTGTGGTCGTGGGACCCCGAGACGGACCTCCCACCCCTCCTTTTAGGTATTTCCAACACACGAAGTTACTCTTTGCTGTCCTTCTTTATTGCTCCGTGTATGTTAACAACACATACGTCAAAATCAGTCTATAGCCTCCACAGTGTATAAAAAAGAGGGGGTTGTAGCTGGTGGGGTCCTTGTCTTGGACTCCTCTGGTCTCTGTACTCCGGGTTTCTTCTCAGAGTGTCAGGCGAGCATTGACCCAGAAAACAAAATAAACAAAAGAAAGGCTCAGGGTACTGTTTGTACTTCTCAGGCAGTAACAGGGGAGGGGAGCGTGCCCCACCACCAGAGCCCTAGCGAAGTGGGGTGCCTAGTGTAGTGAAAATATGTGCTCACTCACTGGTGCCCTTTAAGCGTGCCCACAGCCCCTTAACTAATACAGTGCATGCGCTTGGCACTTGCCTGCTCCCACGACTCTCCTGGGCTGTGGTGATGGGAGCCCTAGCCTTCTCGCCATTGGGGAAAGCAGTGGTCCCCTGGGCAGTGCTCCTCGAGTGGTCGCTGTCCTTCCCTACTTCCACCCGATTGGTAGGAAGGCCCCGCATTGTTCCTCCACTGCTACCAATGTCAATTACTTCCTCGTCGTGGCACTTGACGTTCGCTCTCCACTCTTCCTCCGGTCCCGGTTGTGTGGCATCCTCTCCTTCTCCCGAACTCCAGTCCGACACACCTGACGACCCTTTCACCTCCCACCAGTCCTCTTCAACGGACATGTCCGCCTGACGTTGCAAATTAGCTAGACGGCTGACTTCACTTCCTGGTTTCTCTGCAGCAGCCATTGTGGATTGGTCGTCGCCGTCTGATGGTCGCAAACCATCACAGCGCCTGTCTCAGTTTTACATCGTAGGCATTCAGGTGTTTCAGTTCTGTCCATGGTGTGGAGATCCGCCCTATCATACTACACTCTGCGCAATATTTATATTGAATCAATCGGAGCCTGAGTTTTATTGCCACTTCTCTAGGGTGCATTAGGGCCATCTCCCAATCTATGTCTTCTACCTCACCCATCGTGGCCTCCCACAACTGTCTCAATGCCAATAAGTTATCAGTCATATTATTGATGAGGGTCTTGTATGTCCACGAAATTGCTTTCTAAAGTATCTCCTCTTGGAGCAGCCTATCTTCCAAAGGAGCATATTCGGGAAGATCGACAACGTTGGGTTTCAGCGCCGCTCATGCATGGCGGAGCTGTATATATTTGTAATATTGCTTGCCTGACAGGTCATAGTCCTCTTGCAGTTTTGAAAAAGTCATTAAGTCTCCTTGTCTGACTATGTCTCCCAGGCTCGTTATCCCGATAATGTCCCATCCCCTAAAACCTTGCAGTTTCGCGATCTTCTGTAGGCCCCTTCCTTCCCACAAATGGTTGGCCCTCGTCAACCGTCTATCCCATATCATCTGATGTTCTGCTTCATTCCATGCTTCTATTACTCTCCTTGTTTCTGGCAATAGGCCCTGCGCTCCCACCCCCCACCCCCCTCCCTCCGTATATGTAATGTAGGCAAGAACGTTTTTGAAATTTGACTCTCTCCAGTGCGTACGTAGGGTGATCTCCGGGTATATACCCTCATTCATTGAGTACATTGATGTGAGCAGTCCTATAATATTGTAGAAATAAATGATTCGTGCACAGCCCAATGTTATTTTATGTTAATAGAAAAATCGTTATTTATAGGTGCTGCAAAGGTAACGCCTCCTGTCCCGGGCGTTCTTAATCAAGCAAATACACGTGATTCCAACAAGCTACTGGTCCCATCCCTTTGAGCACACTTCCTTGTTCTTGGGAATAGTACCAAGAACTCCACAATAAATGTCTTAGAGAATTCTTGAGTTAAATTTTCAAATAAACGTTTTATTGTTGCTTTCTTTGCTTCAAAGTCAATTTATATCATTATGTTCTTTTCACATAGTTGCAACATTTTTTAAATGCATCTGGCTTTAACTCCTATGCATTTCGGGCACAGAGCCGTTCATCAGGGTGCATCACTAAAAATAAATATATATGTCATGTCAACATAAATAATATATTCACTAAGTTCACTCTGTTCGTACATAACTGTGATTCACTCTTGGTAAAAGGTGCCCATTATGGTGATATGTGTAGTGTGTTTGCATGCTTGTGCCAACGCGAGCTAAAGGTGAACGAGAAAACGAAAATACTATACTTACATGCCAGACTCTTAGTTCTCAGGCATATATGAAATATGTAAACGCTGTAAACGAAAATAGGGAGTAAACATAATTGGTACAAACTCTTACGAGTGTTACAATAGATCTCTGCGGGTTAGATGTCAGTACTTACATTTGAGACACGGAAGTCTCTCTACAAGTTCGCTTACGAGAACTCCGGCTCTCAAATTTACTGCGTCTCCGAGCGATCGGTGTGTAACATTCTTGCTAAGATGTAAGAACGTTTCTAATAGGCCATCTGACGCCGATCACGTGACAACAAACTAAACAATGGACTAAACTAGCAAAATGCGGTATAAAAGGTAGAGTGTGTAAATAAATGTAAAGAAAAATATGTAAGGAAGAATATATAGAAAAAATGTACGGGCACAAGTGGTGATGTAATATGCAGAAAATGAAAACCAGTTATGATAACCTCATCTTTTGTCGGACCAAAGGGTAAAAACATACAGCATGGGGGGGCGTGGCTAGCAGCCGACGATGGCGGCAGCAAACTAGAGAGGCTCCCGTAGCAAGGCGGCTTCCCGCATCAATCCGCATGCCTATCCGCTCCAAAACGAACCCAGAAGGGGTGTCCCGGGTCCGGTGACCAAACGGCACTTGGAGGAAAAGTTTGGGAGCATTGCTGCCCCGGGAACGAGAAGAAACGTCGACCCCTGTCTGCGGCCTGGTGGCATGAGTGCAGCCGCGGTGGCTGGGTTGGAACCTGCCCGGACGGAAGTGGAGCCACGTCGGCGCTGTAAACCGGAAGTGCCCGCAGCGAGCACAGACCCACGATAACGGCGTGGAAAGCCTGCAGATCCTTGCAGATAGAATAATGTTTGAAATATCGCTCCATCGTCAAGCCTCTACAGTGGACGACGGAGGCGCTAAGTACAACTGAAGTCTGTAAAGTAAGTGCGTACTAGCCGCCATTTTACATCACGTCCGCCGCTGTGGGCACGAAATTTCTCGCCGGAGGGACCGGACAACCTACTTGGAACTAACTCCCGAGTAACTAGTGCATCTAGTGTACAGAGTGTGGAACCGACGGTGGGAAGTCCAACAACTAAGAAGACTGGGCGCCGCTGAAACTCGGGCGACCCTACGAACCATCCGCTCCGACCAACCCCCCTGCAGAGAGCCGCGGCTGGCTGACCACACCAGTGTAATACTATGGCGGGCAAAGGGCTCAGAAATACCTCCACTCAAGCTAAGCTTGACAAATTCGCTTATGACAAACAATCACTCTCCCAGCCGGAGCAGCGCAAATCCCTGGGCAAAGGCTCGGAAGGAGACTGTGTGAGGAAGGCTACCCTGGAGGACGTCTTACACGCCTTGGCCCAGGTACAAGCAACGGTGGGAGCAACCGCAACAGAAGTGACCCTGATACGGGCGGACCTCCAGAAGATGAGCGAAAGAGTGAAGCAGGTGGAGGTGGTAGCTAAATCATTGGTGGAGGATGTCTCGGATCTGCAGGTCGCAATGGAGAAATTGCCGGCCGACAACAAACTGCTCAAGGAAAAGCTGGACGATCATGAAGGTCGATCCCGGCCCAACAACGTCCCCATTTTGGGGGTCCCGGAATCTGAAACCACAGGAGCCATGGACTTGTATGTGGAAGACTTGATAAAGAACCACCTAGCCCCTAAGGGCCTCTCAAACTTCTTCACCGTGGAACGGGCCCATAGGGTACCTGGGGGAAGACCGAAGCCAGGGGCCTCACCGCGCCCGATCCTAGCGAGACTTTTTAACTTTCGGGATCGCGACACCATCCTCCAGGCGGCCAGAGTGGCAACAGCCATTCAAATTCAAAACTCACGAATATCCTTTTTCCCGGACTATACAGCGGAGATAACAAGACGGAGAAGGACCTTTTTGGAAGTGAAAAAGACACTGCGTGAACAGGAATTGCCATACTCTATGCTGTTTCTGGCCCGGTTACGGATGGTTGCTGATAAGAAAGTTTGGTTTTTCGATTCCCCCGAGTCAGCGAGAGACTGGCTTGAAGGATGGCGCACAGTGGAACGCAAACCCGACAGACTGCGACACCGACAATGGAACGACAGCCGGCCAGGCTCACAGACTTCAGTTGGAAGAAGTGCGAGTATATCACCGACACTGGAACTGTCTGGAGCAGCCGGGGGAAAATAATGTCATCAGACAGTGAATTGTTTAGACAATGACTCCCTGACACACTGTTTGCTTATACAGGTCGTTATTGGACGCCGGCCTGGGTACTCCGAGGGCACCAAGGGAGCCGCCTGCTCGAGGAGACACTCTCCCCCAACATGCAAGTACTCTGTTTGTGGGATGGGTTAAGCGCTCTGCTCAGTTGGGGAGGCGGGCAGTTGAAGGTCCGTTAAGCAGGGAGGCAGGGAGGGAATGGGGGGGGGGGGGGGGGGTTGTTGTTTCTTTGTTGGAAATTCACTAAGTCGGTCAGAAACTGGTGCTTCCGATGTGTGTGGCGTAACTGGCGGGGTACACCTACAAGTACGATTAATCCTTTTTGGATTGTTTGAACGTGGCCGTGTGATTGAAAATGGCGGCTGAACAACTAGTTGGCGCAAGGAATGCTGAGTCACGTTCGGGGGATTCCTCCCTTAGAATACTTTCATGGAATGTGCGGGCCTGGGGGATAAGGTGAAACGCGGCCTGGTATTAAATGCGATGAAGAGGCACAAACCCCAATTGGCGCTCTTACAGGAGACACACTTGACAGGAGGGGCCACTAAGGCCTTGGATAGGAGAGGGTACAAGATGATGGTGCACTCAGAGTTTTCATCGGGCTCACGGGGAACTGGTATTTTGATTAAAAAATCCTCGCACTTCATCCCTATGAGCACAAAAACTGATAGCCAGGGCTGCTTCGCAGCGTTGCAGGGGCAATGGGACGGTCGCCCTCTAACTGTGGTCTCGGTATATATCCCGCCATCCCTTCATTCAATAATGCTTCCAGCCCTTGGTGACTTTCTGTTGTCTCTCCCCGAGAGTGATGTAATTTTGGGTGGGGATTTTAATGCAGCGGTAGATCTACAGCTTGATAGGTTTCCAGCGACAGCTTCACCTGGGGGGCCCTCTCGGTTTCAACGATTCCTGACAGCAATGGGATTAGTAGATATATGGCGTCACGTTCATCCCCAGGACAAACAGTACACCTTCCATTCCACAGTCCACAACAGTCTTACCCGGATCGACTACTTCCTGGCTTTAGGTTAAGGAGTACAGCGCGTAGATACTGCAGACATACACCCTCGAGGCATTTCAGACCATTCCCCGATTACTCTAACTATCACCACCCAGGCTAAATCGCGTACCCGCATATACCCCATACAAGCATCGTACCTCAAAATCCCGAAAATTAGGAAAACCCTCCAGAAGGCTACAACGCAATATTTTGATGAAAATGTGGCTACTGTGACCTCCTCAGAGGTGCTATGGGAGGCCTACAAGACAGTACTAAGGGGGCAAGCTATAAGCTCAATTGCGGTCCATAAAAAGGAACAGACGGCTGAACAATCTAAGCTTGAGCTAGCACTATGTGTAGCAACAACTTTACACGAGGCTAACCCTACAGACGACGCATACCCTAGCACTCCAACAGCGATTATACACAGAACATACTCGCCTCACAGTGCAGGGGCACATCGCTGATACACAGAACCGGATATATGATGTAGGCGATAAGGCAGGAAGGATGTTGGCCTGGCTTGATAAAAGGGGGGGTAGCTCCAGAGGGATCCAACAGGTGAAAGACCGGAATGGTGTGACGCAAACTAACCCTGAACAGATAGTTGAGGCACTGGCGGCACATTTTGAACAGGTGTATACTCCAGAGAGGGAGGTGACCGCGGTCATGGCACAGAATGCACTGAGTAGAATGGAAATCCCAGTATTACAGCCAGAGGCAATTGCCGACCTGGATGTGGCCATCACTTGTGATGAAATACAGCTGGCCATACGAGCGCTCAAACCTGGAAAAGCACTCGGGCCAAACGGCATTCCAGTGGAATGGTACCAGTCCCGGTCCGAGGACCTTAGTCCATACTTGCTAGATATGTATGTGGAATGCCGAGAGAAGGGTGTGCTTCCACTAGATCAGAGAACGGCCACTATAGTAGCAATACCCAAGCCCGGAAAACCACAGGAAGAGTGTTCCTCATATCGCCCCATCTCCTTACTAAACGCAGAAGGCAAAATCCTGGCTAAACTCCTGGCTAACCGGTTGATGGCTCATCTGCCTGATCTTATCCATCCAGATCAATCAGGATTTATGCCCCATAGGAACACGGCACTAAATCTTCGTAGGGTACATGGGGTGCTGGCGAGGGCGGACCTGATCCAAGACAGCGCAGTCATACTGGCCCTGCATGCGAAAATGGCTTTCGACTTGGTGGAATGGAACTACCTTTTTGAGGTGTTGTCCTGTATGGGCTTTGGCCCAAACTTTATATCGTGGATTAAGCTGTTGTATGCGGAGCCGATGGCACACGTGGTGGCAAATGGCCACATTTCACGTACGTTTTCGCTGGGGAGAGGCACCCGACAAGGCTGCCTCCTATCTCCTTTGCTTTTTGCGATAGCCCTAGAGCCACTGGCTAACCTAATAAGGCAAACACCCTTGCTTAAAGGGATACAATGGAAGGAGGGTTGGGAAGACCGATTATCCCTCTATGCAGATGACATGCTGGTATACTTAACAGACCCCGAACAAGGCGTGCCGGCACTTCTGAATCTGTGTGACGAGCACGGCAAAATTTCGGGGTATACAATCAATTGGAACAAATCGGAGCTCTATGTACTGATAGGCCAGGTCCCGACGCTCAGACCAGACTGTCCCCTAAGATTAGCTGGTTCCTCGTTCAAGTATTTAGGGATCCATGTCACGCGGGACCCACTGGAATACATGCAACTGAATCTGGCGCCACCTCTGGAACGACTTAAGCAAGACGTCAAATTCTGGGCGGGGTTACCATTGACAATGCTGGGAAAGGCAGCGTTATATAAAATGATGTCCTTGCCCCGCTTTCTGTATATCCTAGACAACACGCCCTTTTCGGTGGCACCAGGGTACTTTAAAAAGGTGGCAGCAGTTGTCTCTGGGCTGCTGTGGTGTAATCGTCCGGCACGCATAGCACAGACCAAACTACACAGAAGCTGGTACGATGGGGGCATTGCATTGCCGAATCTGCACCTATATTACTGGGCGGCGCAGCTTAAGCCCATTAATCCGTGGATACATGCCTCACAATCTGATCCAGCTTTTCAAACAGATAGGGCGCAACTGGGTACCAACAACATGCTTGCCCCACTCTATGACCGACGTAGAATAAGACCCCTAACGGGGCCTACCAAACTCACGGTGGAACTGTGGCATGTGGCGACGGCAGCACTGGGCTGGAAGGGGAAAATTACCAAACTCACCCCGCTCTGGGACGCACGTGCCTTAGGAAACCTGAGATACAGTAAGGGCTTCTCTCACTGGGACTCCATTGGAATATCCACGGTGGGCGACATGTGGGAGCGGGGCAAAGTCATTTCATTCACCCGCCTGAGGGAATTGTACGACCTGGGGCCACACGAGTCATACCGCTACGTTCAAATACGCCATGCTCTGCTTGCAGTCATCCCCACCGGGTCGACCCTGCCAGAGTCCTCACCGTTGGAGGATTGCCTCCTCACTGATTTTATGATAGAAAGAGTGACATCACTGACTTATCGTAAACCCATGAACAATTTGCCTGACCCGCTGGCGCCCCCTGAAGGAAAGATGGGAACGGGAAGGAGACGCCCTAGATGAGCACGAATGGAATGAGGCATTGGCGTCACCAAAAGAGGTAGGCATCTCAGCTAGGCTGAGACTCGTCCAGCTTAAGGTCCTACATAGGGTATATTATACAAGAACACTCCTACATCGCATCCACAGAATACAACACCCTTTCTGTCTACGTCGCTGTGGGGAGGAGGGTACCTTTTTCCACACACTTTGGGACTGCCCACGCATACAAAATTACTGGCGGCAAATATTGCGTACTGTATCACAGACCCTAAAGATCTCACTCCTCCCAGAACCAAGGCGATGTCTTTTAAACGTGTGGGAACCAACTGACATATCCAGACATGGCCAACTCTGGGTGACATTAGGCATGATTGTGGCGAAAAGAGATATTGCTCAGCGCTGGGGGGGCGGCAGAACTACCAACGAAGTCACAGTGGTGCATGAATATGGACAAGATAATGGTAACTGAGAGGGCGGTATATTTAAGCCGTGCATGCCCGGGTAAATGGAATAAGGTATGGTCCCCATGGAATGTGTATCGTGGTGAAATATGTGACCCTCTGCCAGAGGATGACCAGTTAGTCAGATGATGAGGGGGGGGGTAGACTGAGGGAAGAGAGGGGGGATGGGAAATGCCACACGGATGCGAACGGAGGTGGGGGTATTGTCCTCCTCCACTTCGGTTAGGGACTCCAGACAATAGATAACAACATATACTGCCATATGAATCTTCTGTACAGCTAAACTGCACTAATAATTTTATTTTTTGACCGCAATGTGATTTCCTGACTGCTCTTTTTGTTATTTTCATAAAAAACAAAAAATAAAACCTCACTTAACTTGAAATGTGATATTGACTATACACCTTTCACTCGATTTTGTGATGTGCCTTTTTTCAGTAGCAACGTGAATACAGTGTGGACTTCCTTTTTAGCTTGGCTATCACTGCTCATTTAATAGCGGCCGGCCCCTCGGGGTTGTAGGCAAACTGCTGTGTAACTGTATGAAGGTATAATAAAGGTTTTTAAAAAACATACAGCATAACAATATCAATAAAGTTGTTTAATAAAATGTCAATTCCCAATTATAAATAGCAGGCAAATTCAATTCGGTCATTAAGCCCGTATGGCTTCATGGAGTTCATTTTGTATATCCAAAAGTTCTCTCTTTGGAGGAGATATTTGTTCATATCAGTCCCCTCTCGATAGGTAGCAGTTTCCAATATCAGAAATGTAAATTATTATTTTTTTATTATTATTTTTTTTTATTGCACAGAAAAAATTCGATTGGCACAGCTTCCGACCTACAACCCCTCCGGGCCGGTCGCATCACAGGTAATTCAATCAAAACTATATCGTATGTTACACAGCCTGGTGGCCGACAACCCGGGGGTCCGGCGGCGTGAAGCAGATAGTGTATTCTCATTATCCAGTTTTGATCTCAGATGCAGCCGGTTTTCAATGTTCATGTGCAATTTTTTTAACTTTTCACCCTCATCAAGAGCCCCATAACTCTCCTGTGGTAACTTTCCGCCCCCTCTCCCCCCCACCCCTTAGCCTCGGAAGAGCTTCCTGTTCTATTGCAAGTTACCGGCGAATGTAGTAGCCTGACCCACACCCGACCTCTCACCTACTAGTACCTGTAAGGCCGATGGAAAATCACCCTGTATGTGTTCAGGCTAACTTTCTAAGTGTTAGTACGGCGTCTAGATGTACCTACGTGTGATGTATGGTTCCCCTAGGAAACGCCCGCTAGTGCCCCTCGGGCTCTATCCTCCCCCTCTACACTTATTGTGCTCACCCCTGTTGAAGCACTCAGACCTACTCCAGTCCCACTACTTCTTCGCGAGTGGTTTGTACAATGTCGGTCTTGGGTTCTGCCTCCTACCCTTGGGAAACGCTGTCTGTGGAGCTCACGTCTTCGTTTTGCTGTCCCTGCAAATAAGTCTGGTATAAGGCCCAGAAGTTTTTCGGGTGGCTTTTTGGGGGTAGTAATTCACTGTACGTCTTCGTCTGTGAGCTACAGAACAGCATATCTCGAGCCCATTGGGCCTTAGTCGGCAGAGGGCCTCGCATCCAACACTGGGCCACCACCCTCCTGGCCATTAGCATCCCCATATCTGTGAGTCTGCGTATCGCATCCGGCAGTCCCCTGGAATTTCCTATGAGTGCTATTCCCGGATCAATGTTCAAGTCGACCTGTAGAATTTTGCTCATTTCGGCAAATATTTCGCGCCAGAACGCCTGTATACCCAGGCATCCCCATGACAAATGCAGGAAGTCGGCATCCGCCACTCGGCAGCGCTCGCAGTGAGCCTCCGGTCGCAGTCCATATCTGAGAAGCCGTGCGGGGGTGTAGTACACCCTTTATAGGAGTTTGAAGAGTATGAGCCGATGTTTTCCATTTAGGGAGATACGTTTTGTATTTTCGCAGCAATAGCGCCATGTCGCATCGTCCAACGTGACTCCTAGATCACTCTGCCACTCCATCCTAGCTTTCATGAGCTGGTGCTCCCCATGGGACCTAGCTATGCTGTAAAGATTTGTTAAGAGCTTCTTGGGGTCCTTGTGTGTAATCACATATGTTAATTCTGGGACTTCCAGAGGCTCCGCCATATCTGGACCCAGAAGTTCCGATAGGGCACTACGGGTTCTATGGAAGTGGAATCTTTGGAGTAACAAGGGCTCATCTCCATCTCCCCGAGTTTGGTCCCAGGTTTTGACTGTGCCGTCCCGGAACAGGTCTCCTGCCCTGCTCAGACCCAATTTTGTCAATTCCTGTGTGACTGCTCTTTCAGCCATGGGTGGGAGCCATCGCATCCACTCTATCGGCATCTCCGGCGAATAAATCGTCGCCCCTCCCTGACGAAGTAGGAGAGAGTGCCAGGCGTAATTGGTGGAGGAGATGGAATCCAGAATTCC
Source organism: Lissotriton vulgaris (assembly GCF_964263255.1). Taxonomy (NCBI): domain Eukaryota; kingdom Metazoa; phylum Chordata; class Amphibia; order Caudata; family Salamandridae; genus Lissotriton; species Lissotriton vulgaris. Next base: position 1,644,586,030 of record NC_141687.1, read on the forward strand.
CGTTCGACGATCCTGCGGCTGGCAGATCGTTGCCGGGAGCGGTAGTGGAAGAGCAAATAGTCGCTCCTTCCGGACATATGGAATTTGCTTGTCGCCATGTACCCAAGTATGTAGGTGTGACGCTTGGGCCGCTCTATAGTACAATTCAAGATCCGGCGCAGCTAAGCCCCCCAGGTTGTACGGGAGGGTGAGCGTTGTCCATTTGACTCTCGTCTGTTTCCCTGCCCACGCTAGTTTTATCATCAGGCTGGTTAAGCGTTGGAAGAAGGCCTTAGAGAGCACAATTGGCAAGGCGTTAAAAAGGAACAAAAATCTCGGAAGCACTATCATCTTCATTATGGCTATGCGGCCCCTCAGTGTAAGAGGCAGTTTACACCAGATCTCTATATCCTCCTCCAGCTTGCTGACCACTCTCCCGTAATTCTGACTGAGGAGCAGGTCCGGGTCCGTGTGGATTTGGATCCCCAAGTATCTAATCGGGTCTTCCGTCCACTGGACAGAATACTCAGTCTCCACTCGTTTGGTCACCGGAGTTAGGGGCAGTACCACCGACTTTGCCCAATTAACTTTGAGTCCTGATAGTGCACCGAACCGAACTACCTCCCTCAGGAGTGGGGGAAGTGTGGTAGTGGGGTCATGGGCGTATAGTAACGTATCATCCGCATACATAGGCACAACTATTTTGTACGTGGGGAATCGCACACCCTCCTGGCTATGGTATTCTCTCATCGCGCAGGCTAGAGGCTCTGCAGCGAGTGCGTACAGCAAAGGGGATAAAGGGCATCCCTGGCGGGTGCCCCTGCCTATGTATAGTGGGTGGGAGATCACGTTGCCCACACGAACCCTAGCCGAGGGGCCGTCATATAGTGCGCCTATCATTTGGATGAAGGGTTCGCCAAGTCCCATTCGATGCAACACCTGAAGGAGGAAAGGCCACTTAACAGAGTCGAATGCCTTTTCCATATCTAGAAAGAGCGCCACTGCTGGTCTATCCTGCTTTACATGTTGGATGGTTCCTAACACTGTCCTTATATTGTATGTCAGGTTTCTGGACGGGATGAATCCCGCCTGTTCTGGGGCCACTAAGTCAGGGGCCAGTAGCGCGAGTCTAGTCGCTAGGACTTTGGCGTATAGTTTGGTGTCAACGTTTAGCAACGATATTGGGCGGTACGAGCTACAGTGGTCATGCGGCTTACCCGGCTTTAGAATGGTGACTATCATTGCCTCTCTCATGGAACTGGGCATGGTGCCTTGGACACATATGTCCTCCAGGAGGGTGTGCACGTGTGGCAGTAGTTGTTCCTGAAACGCTTTATAGAAGTCGACCGAGAGTCCGTCAATGCCTGGCGTGCTGCCTGATCTCATGGAGGCTAGTGCATCTCTGATTTCGTCTAACTGTATAGGGCAGATTAGGAACTCCCTTTCGGAGTTAGGGAGAAACGGGAGCTGTATATGTTCTAGATAATCCAGTATTTCAGCCAACATGTCACCACCTCTGGAAGAATACAGCTCCGAGTAGTAGTCTCTGAAGACTGAGGCGACTTTTGCCTCACCCGTCACCCTATCTCCGCCTGCGTTTCTCAATTCTGAGATTAGCGCCTTTCCCCTGCGGCCTTTAATAACGTTAGCCAAGACTTAGCCTCGTCGCTCCCCCTCACCGTATGTTCGGGCTGTGGCGTACTTGCCTAGATGTTGGACCTCTCTATCCGCGGCCTCGTGGTATTCCACCAATAGGCGCTTAATGTCTCCCTCTACAGTGTCATCCGGGTTAGATCGACTCCTTGCCTCTAGCGCCTGCAACTGCTGCTCCAGTTCTGCAAATTTGGCCCTTGTAGCCTTCAGAACACTGGAGTGCTTGGACATCGCTATGCCTCTAATATAGGACTTGAACGCTTCCCAAATCATTTGGAAATCCTCCACCGACCCCACGTTCTTCTCGAAGAACACATCAATCGCCTCCGCTAACTCTCCGCGGAAGACCGGGTCCAACAGGGAGTAAGGCGGGAAGCGCCATGTGAACGGCGCGTAACCCTTCACTGGGGTAGCCAAGGCTAACAGTATGGGGGAGTGGTCTGAGAGTGTGTGCGGGAGCACCTTGCACTGCCTAACGGAATGGTTGATACCCGCAGTGGCAAACCAGTAATCTATTCTCGTGTGTATCTCGTGAAATGCGGAATAGTGTGTGAAGCCGCCCTTTCCAACATTTCTGCTCCTCCACACGTCTACCATATCTAGCATCACTAACTTCGCTGTGAGCGACTGTGCGGCTGACGAGGGCCGTCGGGGGGGTCCCGATGATCTGTCTATGTCTGGGTTTAACGTTAAATTAAAGTCCCCACCCCACAGTACGTGTGGATTGGCGTGTCTAGCTATCTCACTGGCCAGTGTGTCGAAGAAATCAGGGGAGTGTAATTGGGGCCATAAGTGTTGACTACCAACAGGTCCATCCCTAGCCCCTTACAGGACGCTATGACATACCTTCCCTCAGTGTCGGCACCCAACGTCTGTATTTGAATGCCTGATTTTGGGTTCACCCAAGTAAGGACCCCCCTAGCGTGTGTGGTGAATCCAGCCATTGCTATATGCCCCGCCAAACCTCTAGTGTGCTGCATGTTGCTCGTGAGTGGGAGGTGCGTTTCTTGCAAGAGTGCAATATCAATATTGTGGCGTCTAAGGTAGCTCAACACCTTCCTGAGTTTTCTGTGATCGTTAAGCTCCCTGACATTCCATGTGAGGGCGTGTAGCGATACGGGCCTCTCGTCTGTCCGCCCACCATTTGCGTCAGCCATGAGGACGTTGCACTGGTTCTGAGAATGGAGTCAGATGTGCAGGGCAGGCTGTCTCGCGGGCCAGTAATCGGTCACAGCAAGCACTTTGTGTTCTCTGAGGCAAGGCACTTCGGAACAAAACATAAAAAAAATAACTTTCCCCTCGTTCCATGGATCCACCTCCCTCCTCCCACAGCAGACCAACCCCAACATGGCCTAGCATGATAGAACAGTCCCCCCTCCACCCTTCCCCTCTTCCCAAAGAATCCCAAGTAGGGTCCAGTTGTGCGTACAGCTCTGGGGCAGAGGTCGCCGAGATCAGTGCAGGGTGCATGTACTCAGTACGTCTCGGCATTGAGAGCTGCTGAGCCCCGCCACTCCCTTAGTGTTTTAGCACTCACGCCCCAGATCGTACGCGCCTCCCGCCACCCATCGGAAACCCAACAGCAGCTATACAGTCGCCCCCCCCCCTCCCCTTCAGTGAACCACAGTGTAGCTGTTCATGGCCTTAAGTCCCAAGGTGGCCCCAATGACAAGCAGCTCAAGGTGAAAGTACAAAAGAGCAAACCATAGCATAAAGTGCAATGTTCTCACTGGGGGTCCTCGAAGACGTCGCCCTGGCAGCCCCGCCAATAATAGGGCTCGACTGGATCTCACCACCTGGAGGGGGGGGGAAGGGGGTCGGCCGTAGTCCTCGAGCACGCCACCCGATCACCAGGGGACTCTCCCCCTTAAAGTCAGGGGGCAATGAGGGAGAGTTGGTGGCCCCAGCGGCCTATTCCTGGTCTTCTAGACCGCTGACGAAGTCTCGTTCTTCGTTCTGGTCCTCGGAGTTATTACGTCTGTCCCTGGACCAGGTTTTCAACGCTTTGTGCAGTACTTTAGGGTCGGTGAAAAAATGGGAATGCCCTTGTCTGTTTATGCGGAGTTTTGCCGGGTACAACATGGCGTAGTCCAACCCCAGATCACGGATCTGCTGCTTATAAGGGGCGAAGCGGGTGCGTTCCTGCTGCACCCTCGCTGTGAAGTCCGGGTATAAGGAGATCGATGATCCCTCGAATTGCAGTGTCCCCTTTTCTCTGGCTAGTCGCAGCGCAGTGTCTCTGTCTCTATAGTTCAGGAGTTTTGCAATAATTGGTCTCGGGGGGGGGGGCGCCTGGCTTCGGCCGCGGGCCTAGCGATCGGTGCGCTCTTTCCACAATGAACATGGGTGAGCAGTCGTTCCACAAACAGTTCCATTGCCGGGAGCGGGCCTCCAAGTCCTCCGACTTATCCTGTATGACCTGCAATAGCTTACCCATCTGCTTGCGATCTTTGTCCAGGTCCATTTGGGCCTCTTCCACCTCGGTCAGGTGCCTTTCGGACATATCCAGTCTTTCCGCGTGCTTGTCCACACGCTCCGACATTCGGTCCATCCGATAAGTGAGAGCGTCAAGTTTTGAACCTATCGCGGTCATGCTATCTTGAAGGCTCTTCTCCATCGTGACTAGAAGCCCCTTAATGTCTGTGTAAAACGAACTCTCCGGGCTTTTGCCCTGCTGCGTAGGCGATGATTCCTGTGTGTCCGGGGGCCGCGTTTTGCGTTGTTCAAACGCCAGTTTGGACTGCGTTTTATCTCCTTTGCCCATGTTGCCCCCGCAAGTAATCGCCGAGCGGGTCTCCACCATGGGCTTTCCCGTTGCTTGTGTCAGCTCTGAAGGGTTGTCCGTCGTTGTCTGGAGTAGTCCCATGTCGCAACTCAGTCGGGCCTTCCGCCACGTGTCAGATCCGCACTCGCGCTCCTTATCCGCACCAGGCCTCGTGCAGGAACCAAGCGAAACCACACTCACTGCCGCGCCGTGAAGGCCATGCGTCACACTGTCGGACCGCGTGGTGATCACTGTTTCTCCGTCCCTCCGAGTCTCGTCAGGTAGGCAGTGTTCCCTGTGCAATATTTTCGAAGCGTAATGGCGCCACGCTGTTATCGGTCCCCGCTGCCCACTCGTCGGTTCAGTGAAGCAGGGGCCAGCTATCGCCCCTATCCCCGTCGCACTCCTTGAGGGGGTAGAGAGCTGGGTTTGCAGCCGCTGCCGTGTCTCGCTGAGAATGTCCGGTCCGATCAAGTGGTGCGAGCTCTCCCCGTCTCAGGATGCTGCGTTGGCCGCACGCCGAGTGACGCACTCCGGGGTGGTGTCTAAGCAAGCGCCCGGCTTAGCGGCCTAGGTTCCCGCAATGTCGGTCCAGGATCGTTTGCGGCCACGGAGGCTCAGAATCTCCTCGCTCTTTCTCAGCTACAATCGGGCACCCTCCGGGGGCCGGTAGACAGCGCCGCCGACCACGGGGCTCAGCTATTTCAGGATAAATTCAGGATATTTAGGAGCGACGGCACGGAGCTCTCACTTCAAGCGTCCGCCATCGTTGCCGGCAAGCTCCGCCCCCCATCAGAAATTTTAATTGTGAAACATTATGATGTTCTTCAGCAAAGTGTAACGCCACTGTCGGTTTCTGATTAAAGGTCCGTATGTTGGATTTGTGCTCATTCAATCGTGTTTTTATTTTCCTTTCGGTTTTACCGATATATACTTTGCCCCACGGACATTTCAGTAAGTATATCACATGAATGGAGTCACAAGTGGCATTTACTCTCAAATTGATATTGTGGCCTTTCATTGGATGTGTTATCTTAGTGCCCTTTATGATGTTGTTACAATTTCCACAGTGCATGCATGGACGAGTGCCCTTATATTCAATAGGTTTATCTGACTTCATTTTCAGAATTTCCCCCAGATTTTTTGCTCTGGTGTAGGCAAACAGTGGTGGTCTGACAAATGATGTATTGAAGTCTGACTCAAGTTCCAAGATGGACCAATGTCTTTGTATGATTTTTTTTTTAACTGTGCACTAGAGGTAGAAAATTTGGATACTAGCACCATTCTGGTGTCATCATTTTTTTCCCGATTTTTTTCAAAAGGTCTGTTCTTTTAATTTGATTTACTCTTTGTTGAGCTTTGTTTGTAATGGTTTGAGGGTATTCTCTCTCAGTGAACCTTTTTGCCATTTCATCTAATCTTAACTCTGCTTTATCCGGGTCTGAAGTGATTCTCTTCACAAGCATCATTTGGGAAGTTGGCAGATGTCGTAAGCGAACTTGTAGAGAGACTTCCATGTCTCAAATGTAAGTACCGACACCTAACCCGCAGAAATCTATTGTAACACTCGTAAGAGTTTGTACCAATTATATTTACTCCCTATTTTCGTTTACAGCGTTTACATATTTCATATATGCCTGAGAACTAAGAGTCTGGCATGTAAGTATAGTATTTTTGTTTTCTCGTTCACCTTTAGCTCGCGTTGGCACAAGCATGCAAACACACTACACATATCACCATAATGGGCACCTTTTACCACGAGTGAATCACAGTTATGTACGAACAGAGTGAACTTAGTGAATATATTATTTATGTTGACATGACATATATATTTATTTTTAGTGATGCACCCTGATGAACGGCTCTGTGCCCGAAATGCATAGGAGTTAAAGCCAGATGCATTTAAAAAATGTTGCAACTATGTGAAAAGAACATAATGATATAAATTGACTTTGAAGCAAAGAAAGCAACAATAAAACGTTTATTTGAAAATTTAACTCAAGAATTCTGTAAGACATTTATTGTGGAGTTCTTGGTACTATTCCCAAGAACAAGGAGGTGTGCTCAAAGGGATGGGACCAGCAGCTTGTTGGAATCACGTGTATTTGCAGTCCTATAATATGCCATCACATCTGGCAACGCAATCCCCCATTATATTTACTGCGTTGCAGTGTCTGGAGTGCAACCCGGGGGTGGCCTGGTCATTTATAGCCTGAAAACTGTCTCTGTGATATTATGAAAAGTATTTTAAAAAATATATAGGAGCTTTGGGAGAGTGATAATTTTGTACATGGCGGCCCTTCCAAGCAAAGTCAATGGGATACTCCGTCATCTGGCCACGTCCTCTCGAAATTCTTGCAGGACACGTTGGATATTGTGGGTAAGACAGTCCATATCATTAAGGGAGATAAACAGTCTAAGATATTGAAAGCCCTTGGCTGCAGTCGAGAGACGGAGCGGTACTGATTATACGTCCGTGGGGCCGCTGATAGGGTAGATGGTGGATTTCCCCAAATTAATACTATATCCAACTTGTTTACCGTACCGTGATTAGTTTGAAGACCACCGGTAGTGTTGTGTCCGGGCTTGCAATGTATAATAAGATATCATCTGCATAGAGGGAGAGATGTTCCTCCCTCACCTGCCCCTCTGCATCTTTGGTCTCAATGTTTCAATATTGTGGACATGCTGCCACTGGAGGGTCACCTCCGATCTGATCTCAGCCATCCTGCCCTTGATGTGAGGCATGGAATGCCTGAAGAATGGCAGTGTTGTCCGGTGGGTCCGCCGCCACCTTGTCCGATTTGGCCTGCGGCGGGATTGCCTTGGTGAACTTGCCCATTTTCCCTTGCTTCTGTGTCTTGGGTTTCTGTATCCCTCGCCATCTGGGGAGACATGTAAAGTGTGTCGCAACCTCCAAGGAGGGGGGGGGGGGATTCCAGGGCCAGCTCGGTTTCTTCTTCTGTCGCCGTCACATGTGGAGGGGCCCCCGTCCAACCCTGAGCGTCCGCGGCCCCACATAAACTCACTCTATAGCGCATGAGGAAAAGGCCGCAACCTAGAACACAGACTTCACCCAATAAACACCTAAAAGTCCCCAATATGTCGCACAAACTCCGGTGTCTTGTTCGGCACTCTAATGGAGTTGCACGGGCATCCGAGAGCGCCAAGGAATCAGCTGCATAGGGGCCCACACGTCTTGGGTGCAGCCGTGGCCGGCCCTCGGGCTTCACAGCCCACCTCCTCTTCACTGCCACATAGGGCCACAGCCGGGCTTTCCCCTTTAAACAAATCAGGTCAGGGGTCTATCTGCCGGTAAGTGACCCGTAGCGTAGATTATTGAGCTCCCCGCGAGGCTCTCGTGACGTCACAGGGCGCCACGATTAAGGTCCTTGTCTCCGGCCCGGATTCGGAGTCATTGGCATGGGCCCCCACAGGCGCTCACTCCCGTGTATGGCACCGGAGTGTTGCGGGTCGAGGACGCTCCGGGTCCCTCCCGTCCCAGGGGTCAGCCAACAATCACGGTCCCAGTGCAGCTTTCCCCCCTCCACAAAGGGACAACAGAAATGGCGCTGCAAATGCCCCTCTTCACCAATATGGACCACCAACACAGAGGCTGCAATCTTTCATGAGAGAACTTTACATTGCCCCTCACAAGGCATGTTGAAGTTCAATATGGTCCTCTCTGGAGGCAGAAATAAATAAGGACGTCTCCCTGATCGGGAGCAGGAGCCGCGTCGTTAATCACAATGGAAGGTGGGGTATGGGGGCCCCAAGGGGAGCAGACCGCAATCCTCCACTCCCCAGGTCTCAGCACCAATAGGGTCCCTTAGCGCCTCCGCCATGTCACCGGAGGTAATCCTCAGCATGGAAGGAGCTCAGATGCTGAGTCAGCCCACACAGGGCAGCCACACACCTCACCTCCCAGGCGCTGGCAGCGTCCGCAGGCTCCCCAGGTCACGGACTTTCACCAGATCTTCTCGGTATCGCTCCAGGGCCTCCAGAGGATCATCATAGCAGGAGGGTGGGGAGGAGGACCTGGAGATGGGCAGACTCCACTTGTCTGGTCTGACATGGCAGAGGCGACGAATGCCGGCTCCAGCCCGCCCCAGCCGCCCTCCCCCGGACACAGCTCCTCACAGCGTTAGCTCGCAATCGGGCATCAGGGCTCCTCACAACCTCTAGTTGTCGTCAGGGAGGACTCACATGTTTCTCCTCCACACCCTCCGCTCGGCCGGTCCCCGTGGGACACCCAGAAGAGGCTCTGCGTCACCAGTGGGTCTCATCGGCCATGTTGGGAGCCACGGCCCACTCCACCACCGTACAGATTCAGGCTCTTATAGACAGGATTCGGCCTCAAGCAGTCTCCGGAGCAGAGTCAGGGCATCAGGAGGGCGCAGGTAATTAAATATTATACCAATGGTGTCTGGGTCTGCAGGATAAAGTACAGGATTGATGACTGGCGGCCGAAGCTCCGGTGAGCACGTCTATTCAGCCATGCTGTTAGTCACCCCGAAACTGCAATATTGATCGTAGGCGACCTACACAGATCTCTGGCTGATGGTCAGGCCTGCCTCCTAGTCCTCCTGGACCTCTCGGCTGCCTTTGATACTGTCAACCACGACATACTCCTAAAACCCTCTCGCAGCGTGCAGGCACTAATGGCACCGTCTTCCAGTGATACGCTTCTTGTACCAATGCTCACAACTAATCAAACTCAAACTAGACCTCAAAAGTAACACCAGTCCCACAAGGAGTCCTTCATGGGTCAATAGTGTCTCCTGCCCTATTTAACCTCTATATGAAACCCCTTGAAATGATCCTGAAACAAGCCAGAATTGCCTATCTTCTCTATGTAGATGATTGTAACCTTAAGGGTTCACAAGGAGGGAAGGAGCCAATACTGAAGTGTGGTATTACAGTTTTATTTGGAGGTTCAACAAAAAATCAATGGACGTCCTAATCGTAACTTAAGTTCATAAGGCAAAGGTTCTTGCGGGGAAGGGGGTGACTTCCGGTACTTGGGCTGGTGTAGTCCTCCTCTTCGGCCCGTCTCTCTCGAACCCAAAACAAAGAAAAAAACGTGGCTGTTAGATCCCAGCACGTTATCTTTTAAGACATGGGGAAGGGAGTGAGGGTAACACATGAGGAAGGCAAAGATACCGTCACCAAACAACCAAGAGCGAGTATACCCGGAATGTGCAGTGTTGTGCTCAAAGTTCTCAGTGCCCGGTTGAGTCCCTCCCTCCTCCCTCGGTTACCCGGTCCCTGCTAATTTAAAAGTTAGCAAGGTACGCAAACGTTCTCGTACCTGGTATAGCCACGCGTCTTCCTGCGCGTGGCTGGGCGAATCATGGGGACGTTGGCTTCCTGGCTTCTCCTGTGATGCCGCCTCCGGTTCGTGTTACTGGTCCAGCTGGCAGACGTCGGTTTCCCCGTCTGTAGCTTGGTCCGTCGATCCAGGGGCGAGTCTCACTCCTCCAGAGTCCTCCGTGTCCCGTCCTCCAAGGGGGGTAGTTTCTCTTCGGCTTCCCGGTTCCGACTCACGCCGCACCATCCACAACTTCGTGTCTTCCGGGTCCGCCTTTGTCCTTCCTGTGCCCGGCTCTGATTGGCTTGTGGGCTCCTCCGTCATAGAAGCGGAGTACCAGTCCGGGAAATCCAGGCCATCCTTAAAGGGCCTGGACCAGTCCGGAAAACGAGATTGAAAGTCCGTTACGGGGCATGTATTGACCCCGTGACAATGATACTTAATAAATTACATTCGTTAAAAACATCCAGCACCTAAATAGCACTCTCTCCACGGTTCAATCATCCTGGCTGACCATTAACCACCTTAAGCTCAATCCCAGCAAAACTGAACTCCTCTTCATCCATCCAAAATAAAAGTCCTTTCCCGTAGATATCTGGCTGAACAACCTCACTGCATTAATCTGCAAACTATCAATATCCAACTCTGTCAAATCTTTTGGGATTATGCTTGACAGACACCTGAACATGAAAGAGCATATTAATGCCTCTGCTAAAAGTGCCTTCTACACGTTGAATCAACTTCAAAAATTCAAACCCTTCATCCCCATCAAAAACTTAAAGACTGCAATGCAAGCCTTTATCCTCCCCAAGCTGGACTGCAGTAACCCAACAATAATGGTGCCCCAAAACTACACTTGGCCGCTGTGATAGCTTCACTCCAAGCAGAAGCTAGGCTACTGTCGGGAAAGAGTCACTTCAACCACATCACTCCCTCTCTCAAGAAACTGAACTGGCTACCAGAAGAGGCAAGATCTATACTCAAAACTGCTTGCATAACTCACAAAGATCTCTACACGGAAAAAACAGTCTACCTCGCAAATCAAAAGCTGGCCAAAAGAGACCTCCTCAAAGTTCCAACAGTCTGCTCCTGATTCCGCCCTAAATTTAAGAAAGAAAGATCTCTCACCCAGAATCTGGAAGTCAATGCCCAAGGAGTTGCGTTACAATCAATCATTCCCTGACTTCAGAAAGAAACAGAAACTTCTTCTCCTTAATACACATCATAACCCTTCCCCTAAACCATCTGACTAGTCTGTTGCCGCACCCCTCAATCTCCGAAAATTATGAGCTTCACTACCTGGAGGGAGTTAGGGGGGGGGGGGCTGCGCCTCTACTCTCCCCACATTTGCAACCCCCTTTCGTAGCTACCTCAAAACGATATAATCCGTTTATCCTACTGTCTATTGTTAACTTCCTTTATAACACTGTTATTATGTATTCTTACTTACTCCACTTGTAACTTGGTATTTGCTGCTGTGCCAACTCTGTAAAGCACTGTGACTATATTGTCCACATATCCTACTGTCTCTTGTATACTTATTTTACATACTGTTGCTATGTATGAATATTTACTCCATAGGTAACTCATGTAATTGCGGCAGTCCCCATTCTGTAAAGTGCTCTGATGCCTTCGAGTCAAGTTCTCACTATACAAAAGTCAATAAGTTAAGTGTTCACATGTGAGTGATGACCACCAAGGTATGGTTATTGTGTTATGGGACACAGCACTTAGCAGTGTAATTGATGAAAATGTGTGACATAGAGGCATGTTGTTTGCTTTTCGCTTAAGCTGGAAGCTTTCTACAACTTTGCAGGTCCCTTAATAGTATTTTGTAAGATCATAGTGTACTTAGCTGGTTAATGCACTGCAGTGGGTAGTCCATTCTGAGATATTTTATGTAAAGTTTATGAGTAGGCATAGGTTGGAAGGAGAAATAGTCGACAGATTTGCTTGGATGGACCTTAATACCATCCCATATCGGATTGTCATTGTGAGATGTCAAATAGCAGTCAGTCAGTCAGTAAGAAAACTTTATTTGGTTAGTTACAACCATAAAAATAGCAGTCATGGTGTATAGCTTCTTGTGACCTGCAGTGGTAGGACCAAATTAAAGTCCTCCGTTGGCCAGGAACGTGTGGCAGATCTCCAAAGTTATACCATGTCTGTTCAATTTGTGATTGGTGGCTGATTGCTGTGGACTGTTATTGCAATTCTCAAATAGCGATTTTTTGAGAATCGCTATTTGAGAATCGCATAACAGGATGTATTTACAAATGTGCAAATATTTTGAATATCTTGTTATTCCTTAATTGCGATTAGCAAATTGCGAAATCGCAATTAAGGAATACCTTCCCATTCATTCCTATGGGCCAGGAGGGGGAAGTCATTCTCAATTTGCGATTAGCAATTAGAGAATCGCAAATTGAGAATATTTTCAAGGGTGTCGTAAGGACACCCTGATGCACCCCTGAAAAGAGCATGTGTGCGCATATGGTGCACATACATGTCATAAGGGCATGTATGTGCACCACATGGCACTTTGAAAAATGCCAAAAAGTGCACTTTTCAAAGAAATCACAAATTACCACCAACTGTAAGTTGGTGGTAATTTGCGATATCTTCAAGAGAAATTGCACAACTTTGGTGCTTGTTAAATAGCATTTAAGGAATCGCAATTTGCGATTCCTTTAAATGCTTACGCAAAATGAAAGAATCGCAAAATTAGCGATTCCTTAATAATGCAATGCGAAAATTGCTCATACATCGCGTTTTGCGATTTTGTATTCGCAAAGGCTGTTTATTTGCGAATCGCAGCGTTTGCGAATACAAAATCGTTTGATACATATGCCCCCTAGTCAATTTTCAAGCGACTACAGAGGATATTGTTTTGAGATTGCATGCAATCTTAGAATGCAAAACTGTAGAAAAACAAACATTTTTGCATGTGAGGCAGTGCTATATTGGGTAATTTTGATAAGCACCATAATCGGGTAAACAATCTATCCCTGAAAAGCTATTGCTAGGGTGCCAATTTAGCAAGAACAGCTGGTCAGCGCAAGGGTTTTCAAAACATAGTACACTATCTCCTCCGCCCCAAGATACTGAGGTGGCCATTAAAAAGATGTGAGCAAACAGATTTAACATGAGAGGAGAACTGGAAAAGACTTTTCCTTACCTCCTCCCAAAATATAGTTTTTTTAATGTCAGTCTGAATATAAAGTGGCACTAACAGGAGTACAAGCCACAATATGATCCCGTGTTCCGTCCTGACGAATGCCACACTCTTGTGAACCAAGAGGCAGAAACATGTTGATGGTCTAAGTGAGAGATGGGGTATTGGTTCCCCTAGTCTCCATACTGATTTTTTAACTCCTAGTGATATCGCGCTTAGATAAAAAGGTAGTTTTGATTTATCACATTGGTTTTTAACATACTTATATCACAGTTAAATAGTCAGGTAGAAGTGCCTCCTTTACTATTAAGTGTTGGCCTGTTCTTAATCAGAATGAGTTTTTGAAGAGCGAGGAAAGTCCTATGATGAAGCATTACACCTGGTGGGGTGTGAGGACATCCTGTCACAATTGTTTGTGTGTCCGTAGATAGACTTGAGGTGGACAATCACTTATAAAGGAACAAAGAAACATTTTCTCAGGTGGCGATTCTTGTGTTTAACATTTGCCATTGGAGGCCAGTTCACTCTAGTGACGCCATTGTCTCCTGTTCCCTACGTGGAGGCTATCCAAGGTTTTGTCGTTTGTTGATTAGTACAATAGAGGCACACTGTAAATGTTACCAATCTAGGATGGCCACCCAGTGATATGAGTGGCCAACTTGAAATGGTATTGTGTATAATGTATCATTGTATTTACTGCTCCAAGGTGACCAACACATTTGTTCTAAACACTGCAGCGAGGATGGAACTTTAAAACAGTGATACAGATGATTGCCTATTGCTATGTATATATTTTTTTACATTGCAACCATATGCCCACCAAGGTTAGGTGACATTTTTTTTCTACATTTATTCTCACATGAATCTTCCATATGCTTGTTGAGTTTGTGTGTTTGTTTTATTGCAGGTGGTTAAATAGGTGAATGGAAAAAAAATAGGTGGATGAATAGATGTTTCAATTCAAGATGAGTGACCCAGTGACTCTTTGATGACATATTGAAAGACTAAACTAATCCGTGGCAAAGTGCCACTCACAGTTATGAGCCAAACATAGTAGCATTACCAGAACTTTTTTTTAAATATTTCAATGTTAACAGATGCACTTATGTGAGAAATAGAATCTTAGCATAAAAATCCCTTATGTATTAAAATCTGCTGCCACTTTCCCTAAAGATTGCCACATATATAAGAAATCTAATTTTGAAAATCCTTTTTTTACCTCCTAGGGATCATTGTTCCTGTCAAGAATGATTCCAGCTGCTTCCGTTGTTTGATTTGTGAAAAGAATGTATCCTGCGCTCATCAAGGTATATTTGATGTGAAACGCCATATTTCAGGTAAAGCACACAGGACTTTCGAAGAGAGGAAGTTAAAAAACAAGACAAGCACTGGGCCTTTAGCAGAGCAAGAGTCCACTGAAGAGTGGCTTGTGAGGCAAGCTGAATGGAAATTCACCAAATTTTTTGCTGAACACACAGTCCCTTTTGCTGCAGCAGATCACTTGGTTGGTATAATATCCCAAAGTTTTCCGGACTCTAAATTTGCCCGGTCCTTCACTTGTGATAAAACGCGAGCAGCCAGCATATTGAATGAAGCAATTGTACCAGAATTGTTGGCTAACTTAACAGATGACATGAAGGCCTCAGTGTTCAGTCTTTGCATTGATGGAAGCAGTTATCAAGACCCTGAGCAAAAAGCATTTCCATTGACTGTACGTATTTTTGACTCTAAACAGGGCAGAGTATGCTGTAAATTTCTGGACATGTGCATAAGGAAGGATGACACAACCGAAGGTATATTTGATGCTGTTTGCAATGCTGTGCATAAACATTCCATTCCTTGGGACAATTGTATTGGGTTTGGGCTTGATAACACCTCATTTAATATGGGGAACCTAAACCCTATAAAAACTATTGCACACAATTATAATGAAAACATATATTTCATGGCATGCCCAAGTCAAGTAGCAGACAACTGTGCCTTGCAAGCCTCATCTGCTTTTTGCATCTTCCTAAAAGATTTTGATGCAGAGGATCTTCTTATTGATTTATACTTCTGGTTTGAACATGCATCGAAAATGACAAACTTGTCTGGTCGGTTTTGTAAGTTTGCAGACTCCGACTACTGTCAAACGCTGAAGGAAATTTCTGTCCGTTGGCTTGGAATGCTTACTTGTTTGGATCAACTGATTCTTAACTTTGACTCCCTCCGTTCTTATTTTTCGTCCACTACGGATATTGATGGAGCTAGTTGGAGCAGACTGCAGAGACTGGTTCATTGCTTCGAGAACCCTATGACTGAGATCTATTGCCTGTTCCTTCAGTCTTCATTACCAGCATTTGTGAATTTCAACCTCTTGCTGCAGAGAGAAGACCCAGTAATTCATCTGTTGTATGATGCCATTGTGGATCTTCTGGCATTACTATTAAATAGAGCTTATCTGGGCCAGGTTGTCCAATCGTTCATTAAAAATCCAGAAACCAATCTTCCAGATCTGAGTTCCTGCGACTACCAGATCCCCGAATCGAGCCTCTATGTAGGCATCAGTGTTCGTGGAAAGCTGAAGAGCATGCTTGAAAGAGGGATTATTGAAACTCAAACCCAATCTAAATTCTTTGAAGCTGTGCGCTCTTTTCACCAGGAGGCAGTAAAATGGGCATTAGAAGTGCTCCCAGTTCATGACGAGGTGCTCAAACATGCTAGAGTCTTCAACTTTTTTGAAAAACATAAATATGGTTTTGAAAGTGTGCTCTTTATGGTTGAGCGGTTTAAAACCTATTTAAAATTCACAAAAAAAGATCTGACCTTCCTCAAGCAAGAGTTTGGCACTTACCAAGTTATTGAATTTGCTGATGTTCCTGCGAAAACCTGGGAAGATGCTACCATTAAAGTAAACTGTGCCAGTGGAGAGGTTGATGCATACAGAATAGATGTTGTCTGGTTTCATCTTGAGCGGGATTTTATCTTTCGAAGCTCACACAGGAGCAAGTTTTTTCTACTTTCTAAAATCGCAAGACTTGTTTTTACTTTACCACACAGTAATGCAGATGAGGAACGTGTGTTCTCATCTGTAATAAAGAATAAAAGAAAGTCCAATCCAGATTTGTGTGATGATAGGACTTCTTTGTCTAAGCTGATATTCCAAACAAATAGGGCACGTACTGAAACTTATCCACCTTGCATCTTGCCGAAGGGGCAGAAGCGAAAGCATTCTGCGGCAGAGTCAAGCCAGAACTGATATGTGTTTGCCTTAAATCCAACAGCTCAAAAAAGATCAAGGAATTTAATGTTTCATAGTGTAACCATTTGATTAAAGTTTTGAAATATACATGAAGTCGAGCATTAATTCAGTAGGTGCTTGCTTGGATACACATTTGATTGTAGAGATCAGAATAATCCTGTTAACTCCTTACAGAAAATGCTGGCTCACGCCTGCTTTGTCTTATGAAAAAGCCTGAGCCAGACATTAGACTTGAGCCTAACATCAAGTGTCCAATGCACAGCTAGTTTCAAAAGAGAAAACAAGTTAATAAACAAAACAGTGTTGTCAATCTTACTTTTTGTATGTTTGTGCTGTGATTTTGTCATGTGGGAAATTATACAACTTGCCCTCAATCACTGATGATACTGGAAGGGAAAATATCTAGAACTGGTTGAAGTTTCACAGTTGTTATCCACCTGCTGGTTTCCCCTGGCCCACTTCTCAGCACTGCAGGAAATGCCAATCTTTTGCGTAATGTTGGTTTATTGGGGGTTCAGTGGCTGCTTTAGACTGGATTTTGGTGTAAGATGTGGGAGGGTACTGGGGTTACCGTAGTACACTCACCGCATACACCTCCATCACTCGGAGCCAAAGTTTAGCATGGCTGAACACTTTTGCCAGCTTGAAAATGCCCAAAATAGCTAGGGTCTGAACTTTTACCCCGTTGGTTAGGGCCTGCCTTGGAGTCCTTCCCATCCACTGGTTTGTGCCAAGCATAATGGTAGCATCTCTAGGCACCCACTTCAGAACACTGCTGGACCTGAGGAGAAATAGAAGAGGGCTTGACCTGCTTCTGTGACCTGAGAGGAGCCATGAAGGACTGGATTTTCTCCCTCTTGTACTCCGGACAAAGGAGTGGACTCCAAGGGTGAGGGTCATAAGACTGGCCACCTGCCCAAGCTACAGAGCTACAACAAGCTACAAGAGGCCTTTCCAGCAACATCCATTGGCATCTGGACCTCAACTGTACCCTACTGTTGTCATCTCCCTGACACTGAGCAAGTCTTTTTAAGTGCCACCCGTGAGGTCCTGAGAGGGCCTTACAAGTGTACTCTTGTGCTGGATTGGGACTTAACCCCTTGCATGCTCATGACGGCCCTCGCCTGTCATGAGTTACGTTGGGCGTGTGCTCACGACTGCCGGGGGCCGTCCGAATCTCACCCACTATGTAAATGACCTTTACGTAAATTACCTTTATGTAAATTCGCTGCGCATGCAAGGGTTAAAGGACCAACTCAAAAGGTATAATCCTTGGCCACAACAAACCTGGTTTGTGTATCCTATCCAAACTCCACTGCAGACAGCCAAAATTGTGCTTATATCACTTTTACTGCAACCGTTGACTATCATTGCCATTTTATGTTCTTGGTGCTATTCCTACTTAAAATGTTTAAAATTCATATCTCAAGGCACCCCTTATTTTATTTTTGCCATTTTGTTATTATTTAGCTCATTAAAAAAAAAATTTTTAAATTCCGTTTGGGAATTTTAATGTTTTGCATTTTGACTTTATTGTTCTTTTGTTCTTAACCCTTTTCTTGCTGCCGTCGTCCATTGGCTGACGGCACCCCACCCGCGCACGGAAACGCCTGCACCGCGGCGGAATTACCGCCGCGGTTAACGGGTTAAATCCTTTATACTTTGCTCTACGTTAGGCCTGTCTGCTCTGTTTTGTTTTGTACGAGTGAAATGTCCAACTAACTATAACGCCCCTGAAACCTATGGTTTTTGCAGTGAATTTCTAAGGTTTTTTAAATGCTAATTTCTAGCAATAATGTGCCTGAAACCAATGGTTTATTCTGTGAATTTCAAAGGTTTTTTAAATGCTAATTTCGAACTATAACATGCCTGAAACCTGCGGTTTTTAAGTGAATTTCTAAGGTTCTTTTAAATGCTAGTTTATAACTATGCCTACAGAGGTAGGACGTGAAGAAAGTAGAAAAAACGCACAGAAAGAATAAAAAAAAATGCAGAAAGAAGTCCTCAAAGACGAGGAAAAGTGCAGGAAGAAGCAAGACGTGCAGAAAGAAAAAACAGAGGAGCAGAAAGAGGCCTTGTTACAAAATCATCCTATGCCCTCAACTTTTTCAGACGGGTACTGGTGGTAAATGACTCTGACTAACCAGGCCTAGAGCCAGTGCTATGCTAAAAGACACTTAGAATACAATGAAAACACCTACATACACTAGAGAACACTATGTGTTGGGGTACCCCTGTGATTAGCATGACCTCCTCTGTAAGGCCCTGGTACATAATAGGGGAGGGGGATTAAAACTACCTCTAAGTCAGAGGTGCAGAAAGGCCCCGCCCCCTCCCTTCACCACTGTGCAAATGCGCCCCGTGGCGCATTTTAAGTTGGGGATTAAGTCCCCTTGAATCCTGAGGGTCCCTGGGGTCCAGCTAGCCCACCAGGTACCTACAGTAAGGGCCAAGGAGCTGCATTGCAGAGAGGTGTAAAAAGGGGCATGGCCTGGACCACCTCTCTACAACGCAGGCCTCTGGCGCTTTTTGGAGGTACCTGTTGGGCTAGTTGGCCCCCAGGGGTCATCAGGATTGAAGGGGAATTAATTCCCCAACTTAAAACGTGCCACAGGGCGTGTTTGCAAACATGTGGCACGTTTTAAGTTGGGGGATTAAGTCCCCTTGAATCCTGAGGGTCCCTGGGGTTCAACTAGCCCACCTAGCCCACCAGGTACCTTCAGTAATGTTTTTTGGCCCTGGGGGTCCTTGTGGGACCCCCTGAGCAGGCCTAGGGGGTCAGGGTGTTTCTACCCCGCCCCTTTTTCTTGTTTTGCGCATTTCAGAACTGAGGCACAAGATGGCTGCGAACACTTTCTGGTTTGAAGTGTTGTCAGTCAATTAGAATACAGCTTGTGGTCAGGAGGGTCCGCAGATCCTCCGTGCCTCTAAATATTGAAACTTTATTTTTTGATTTTCTCAGCAACTACTGAACGGATTTACACCATTTAAGAAAAAGAGTTCTTTTTGAGGGCTACCTTTAGCTTGCCGGATCACCCCGAAACTTTCAACTGGGAGCGGACCAGAGCGCCCCACTAGTTTTGAAAAATTTGCGAAGATTCGTCAACCGGTGCCAAAATTATTGGGAAAAGAAACAAGCACTGGCGTTGCCAATAGGTCTCGCAGTAGGAAAGTTGGAGCTATTACAATTGCAAATAACAATGCCTTTTATTTTTGTTTTCATTTTAAAAACATAAAGGGCTTTGTCATTTACAAAACCAATAGCTCCAACTTTCCTACTGCGAGACCTATTGTGCACTGCACAGTGCGTGTGTGAGTGGTGTTGCGTGTGTGAGTGGCGTTGCGTGTGTGAGTGGCGTTGCGTGTGTGAGTGGCGTTGCGTGTGTGAGTGGCGTTGCGTGTGTGAGTGGCGTTGCGTGTGTGAGTGGCGTTGCGTGAGTGAGTGGTGTTGCTTTTAGTGAGTGGCGTTGCGTGGGTGAGTGGCGTTGCGTGTGTGAGTGGCGTTGCGTGTGTGAGTGGCGTTGCGTGTGTGAGCGGCGTTGCGTGTGTGAGCGACGTTGCGTGTGTGAGCGGCGTTGCGTGTGTGAGTGGCGTTGCGTGGGTGAGTGGCGTTGCGTGGTTGAGTTTTACCCATTGTACTTAATCACACTTTTCTGCGCCCTGAAACCTATTTGGGTGGAATATGCAACTTATTCATTATAAGAAAAAACGAAATGAATAAATAAATACACAAGGTGGGCATATTTTGTGGGGAGGCGGGAGGGGGCTGAAAGAATGGGGCGAGCCCTAAAAAACAAGCTGCTGGGAGAGGAAAAGGGAGTGGGAGGGAGGAGGAGGCAACAGGCAGACGGCCAGAATGCGAGTCACGGCCTGACTCGCAAGTGAAGTGAATAATTAGGGGTGGAGTAACCAGAGCATGTGTGGATACAGATGTAATTAAGAGTGATAAGGGAGGAGGGGCGTGAAAGACGTGAGGGAAGCGAGTGAAGTGTGAAGCAGTTGGTGGGGAGGCAGGACAACAACTTCTTGAAGTTTAGCATTGTTAATACATTTTACAATTTGGACCCGAATAAGTGAGTCGTAGAGATCTCTAAATTCAGATGTGTTAACTAGACCTCTGAGAATAGCAAGATAACGTGTTATGCTTTCATTTTTTCCTTGAGCATCACCAAAAATGTGTGAAGTTCTAGGACTACATTAGTTTTCTCACCAAATGTTTCCTCCAGTTTCTTTAAAGCAATCCGGAAACATTGCCTTGCTCCCCCTCCTTTTTCAGCAACAGTCAGGTAAATTGTCAAAAAATCGTACTTTGGTACCCAGATTGTGAAGCAAAACGTATTGTTTGCACAAAGGGGGGCAACTTTTCACCTCATACGGCGATTAAATAAGATTTGAATTATTGTATCCATGGCTTCCACGTTAGTGCAGGTTCTCAGCGATCACTTAGGAAGGGAGGGCTGCGACATACTTTCAGCTGCCATGGTGGGGGGGTTAAAATGAAAATAATGTGGACACGAGATCGGTTACAAGGGGAAGATGAAGAGCAAATCTAAAATTCTGTCGCGAACAGAATATAAATGCTTTTAGAAACCGTGGTGGCCGTATACACAGCAATGCAGAAAATGGACAAGTATAGCCTGTTGCCACTAGATGGCAGTAAAGACTGTACAGTTACAGTGACTGGAAAAGGAGCTTTTCATACGAAATCATGTCTTTTAAAATACCGACAAAGGCATTGTGCATGAGGGGACTGGAACCCCAAATCGATATCTCTGGAACGCTCGGGGGAGCCGATTAGGAGACGAGAGCTGATCCAAAAACAATAAAATAAGGTATGTCATTGCCACATAAAAAGCATTCGAACAAAAGGTTGTCAGCTTGCGTCAGACAAAATAGAGCGAAGACTCTTGTATGGCTGCCCTGGCAAGTTGAGGGAGAAGTAAATGATAGACGGCTGACGTGTTTCCTGACATATACTGGAAAGCATGAAAGAAATGCTACTCTTGACAGGAAAGGGAGGAAAGACAGCACAAGCACAGCGGGGATAAAGTGCTTCTAATAACGAGGGGAGGCACCGAAGAAAAAAGTAAAGTTTCGGGAGAGCCTGGGGCGGGAATGCGAGCGAGGGGAGGCAGGCAGATTACGAGGGAAGCCGGATGGGGGCGGGAAAGCCTGGTGGGGGGGCGTGAATGCGCGAGGGGAGGCAGGCGGATTGGGAGGGAAGCCTGATGGGGGCGGGAGAGCCTGGTGGGTGGGCGTGAATGCGAGAGAGGGGAGGTATCATGTCTTTTAAAATACCGACAAAGGCATTGTGCATGAGGGGACTGGAACCCCAAATCGATATCTCTGGAACGCTCGGGGGAGCCGATTAGGAGACGAGAGCTGATCCAAAAACAATAAAATAAGGTAT
This sequence comes from Lissotriton vulgaris, assembly GCF_964263255.1. Classification (NCBI taxonomy): domain Eukaryota; kingdom Metazoa; phylum Chordata; class Amphibia; order Caudata; family Salamandridae; genus Lissotriton; species Lissotriton vulgaris. Next base: position 1,644,607,563 of record NC_141687.1, read on the forward strand.
GTCATTGCCACATAAAAAGCATTCGAACAAAAGGTTGTCAGCTTGCGTCAGACAAAATAGAGCGAAGACTCTTGTATGGCTGCCCTGGCAAGTTGAGGGAGAAGTAAATGATAGACGGCTGACGTGTTTCCTGACATATACTGGAAAGCATGAAAGAAATGCTACTCTTGACAGGAAAGGGAGGAAAGACAGCACAAGCACAGCGGGGATAAAGTGCTTCTAATAACGAGGGGAGGCACCGAAAAAAAAAGTAAAGTTTCGGGAGAACCTGGGGCGGGGATGCGAGCGAGGGGAGGCAGGCAGATTACGAGGGAAGCCGGATGGGGGCGGGAAAGCCTGGTGGGGGGCGTGAATGCGCGAGGGGAGGCAGGCGGATTGGGAGGGAAGCCTGATGGGGGCGGGAGAGCCTGGTGGGTGGGCGTGAATGCGAGAGAGGGGAGGTGCTGGTGTGGGAGGGGGGAGTTGCTGGTGTGGGAGGAGTGCTGCTAGGGGAGGAGAAGCCTGATGGCGTGAATGCGAGAGAGGGGAGGTGCTGGTGTGGGAGGGGGGAGTTGCTGGTGTGGGAGGAGTGCTGCTAGGGGAGGACTGGGCTGGGCTTGCATGCGATGCGCGTGCATGTACACGGGAACTGCATGAAAACCGCGGGGCTGAAAGCCCTTTGGTTTCAGGATGTTTTCGCCACAGGAATTCTCGCTCCGCTCGATGCGCTTGCGCACATCGATAGGTCGCGAGACCTCAAAACACTTTATGAATAAAAACAAGGTCTTAACTAGAACTACCTACTGGCGACCGTCAGTAGGTAATGTATGTATATATATGTATGTATATATATATATGTATGTGTGTATGTATGTATGTTCCAGCTGTAGGGCTTGTAAGTTCGGAGTCACTACCACTCACTACCTTACCCCGTTTAGCAAAGTTGCCAAAACCATCAATGGCAACTATAACTGCAAGACTGACCATGCTGTGTATGTTCTGGCGTGCACCTGTGGACTTAGATATGTTGGCAGCACTAAGCTCCAGGTGCACGCCCGGATACTACAGCATCTGCGGGCAATTCTTCACAGTGACCCCACTTACCCAGTTGCCCGACACTTTAAGCGGGCACATAATAAAGATCTTAACTGTCTGAGCTACTTTGTGATTGGGGCAGTACCCCAATTGAGACGAGGAGGTGACCGTGAGGCGGAGCTCAGAAAAATGGAGTCTAGGTTCATATTGGAACTCGATAGTCGTTGGCCCAATGGGCTCAACAATATTGAGGAAATGCATCATTTTCTGTAAGTTGAGATATGAATCCCAAGTATCTCGTTCTGTTTTCTTCTGTGCAACAGCTACTCGGTCTTCTAGTTAGGTTCCCTATTAGAAGTTCCTTGTGCTTGTTTTTATATCTTGTCCCATGATTTGCTGTAACAACTGGTGAATCTTATATCGATACTCACCTATGGCGACACAATCCATGCACTTTATTTTGTAATCATCAAGCAAATAGCATCAATATTTTTATACAATCCTATTCCTAGATCATGTACAAGAGTTCTATGACAGCCAACCTTGAGGTAATTTTTAATTGTACAGATATCTCATTATGTGGGTAGTATGTATAGATTTGTTAATATATTGACTTAAAACTTGAGATGGCACAATGGAGTGTATATATGGAGTTGCACAGATAACAACATTTGTAAATAGAAATGGGAGGGTTTTGAATGTTTGTATGTCTGTATGGGTGTGTAAATAGTAACTAGTAGGGGTGTATATCCTTTTTCTGGTTGACAAAATATGCTTTGCAATCCAATCAGACTTATTGTATGGTTATAATGGGCTGGTTGTATGGGGTGGTGGGTGAGTGCGTGTATATATATGAAATATGGTCTTATTTATACATATTGTCATTTTTAGCTTTTTGGAAAAAGGTTCTTTTTTATTTTGAACTCTTCAATAGAACTTATTACGGAATAGGATTATTTTATGAATTTACTCTTGTAAACATCCAGGTATGGTGCTTAATTGCTGATTACTATTCCATTGGTAGTTCCATATGTTTCCGCTAACCTTTGCACTTTATCACATCTTCATCACTTATGCACTTTTTCTTCACGCACTTTATATTTCTGCTGCTATACATACTAAATTGCTCATTTGCACAGAATTGATATATTTTTTATTCGTATTTAACATGGAAGAAATGTGTTTGAATATTAATATAATTGAATATATTTTTATGGATTCAGATGAATTCCTGGATTTAACCAGATATGATTTTCTGCATACTAGTCAGCAATGGCAACAATGTATCAGCGATAGTGCGTTCTCACTGTTTATTACATGTCACGTGACTATGGTGGGCGCCACCAGGGGGCGGCGTCAATATCACTGCATACATTTATAAAAGATTATAAAAGAGCATAATGATTGTAAACATGTTGCAGCGTGATCAAGGGCTTTCCGCCCGAAACGCGTCGCTGGTTCTGTTTTAATCAATAAATTACCATCTTGCTGACTTTGCTGGTCCGGTCCTCATTCTTTGCTGGCGTGGAGGCGGTGTCTGCGAGCGCAGAGCAAGCTTAGGAGGAATCTCTTTTTCATATATATATATATATCCAAATGAGTTTCCCCACACCTCTCAGATGCACTCCAGCCGTTAGCGCTCCAAAGGACGGGAAACAGACACCAGGTAACATGGTTAAGCAGGTCTTTATTCGCTCACAGCTTATGTCCGGTCAGACGCGTTTCGAATAGCAAGTATTCTTTTTCAATATATATATATATATATATCTTCAAAAAAAACCTTGCAAGGTTCCCACCATAGTTTCCAAAGCACAGAGGGAGTCCACACCATTTTCTCCTTGCTTCAGGTACTTTTATTTCATTATATTACACCGTGTGCAAACAAAACAGGACGGTCGACACGTTTCGGCTGTTGCATTCAACTGGACCATAGAGTGCAAGGATCCCTCCTTTGTGTTGATTAAAAAATAGACTAGACCAGTTACCCACAACAATGTTCTTGGCGAATAGTGGCCGCCATTTTTCCACTTCTAGTTATGTTTGTTAAGTACAATTTATCGTTTTCACATTTAAGCATTTTTAGATAAATGTTAAAAAACATAAAAAGACATTTTTTCACTTCAAAGTGCATGTTTTTCCTCATTTTCTTTGTTGTATTTTTTATGTCAAATTTTACAGTTCATAAACAGTAAAGTACCTAGAAGTAACAAAATCTGGTGTGTTCGAAGCCCAGCAAGGTTCTCGCAGAATCCCTAATTCCAAAAAGTGCTTTAGTGCTAACATAGGAGAGAGATATGAGAGAAAATAAAGGGAAATTGAGTGGATTATGCATGTGAAAAAGGAGGAAGAGATTGGGATAGAGAAGATTAGGGGGACAGTGTGGGTGGTCTATAGAATAGAAAAGCTTAGGACCGGATGAATTAAAATTCTATCTGTAAAGTACATTGTATCCATAATCATCACATGTCCAACCTCAGTAAACACTGGAAGGTTAGCTTCCTCAGTCATATATTAATAATACAATCATCAACATCTTCCCAACATATACTTCCTCTAGTGTAGTTATATCTATATCTAGACGCAAGTTCCTGATATATAACATTTTTTATGAGGCAAAAAAAAGGGGGGGGGTTATATGTGTACATGAAGGCATAGCACTGGCAATTAAAAGTGACAAATCCATAATGCACAATTCCTAAAAACTATAAAAAAGAGATGCTAACAAGAGGTAAAAATTGTGAATGCGCAACGATGTTCATATGTTGCTTCACGTGTTCTAGCTGTTATTATATATTACATCATTTCGTCCCAGGTCTTTAGAAACACAACTATTTAACGTTGATGCATCATTTTATGCCAGAATTTAATTTCAAGTCCGTTAATGAGCTTTAAAAAAGGTTACATTACCATCCCTCTTTTTGGAGTCAGACTGATTTAACGTGACTAGTGCATTGTGCAGATATAATGTGCAATTTTCAATCCATTAAAAAAAAACAGGGGGGGTCTTTCTCCACTTGTTAATTATTCTAGTTGATGGTTATTTGTTATTTTGTTGTTTTCTTTATTTCATTTGGGCTGTGGGTTCTTTTTTAGTATCGACAATTATATCATTCAATAATTCTTGCAGTTTCAAACAATGGTCCCAGTTAGTTCATAGTTTTTATGAAGGATAAAGTGACGGGTGCATTGCGCCTTCTTGATGCAACTCTTCTTGATTTAAAGAAATTAACAATTTAAAAGTTACATTTCAATTGCTAGTCTATATAGTGCCTTTATGAATTGGGAATTGGATGTTGGATTTCCTTAGACACCTAATTGGTTCTCTATTTTGATCTTCAGTATCATAAAATATATATATTCCTCCTATATCTGTCTTTGGTGAAAGCTAACCGCTTTACCACAGATAACTTCCTCTTATTCTCATATATTTCCCTTTTTTCCCCCACTCTATCCCTTTTGGGTCAGTATATATGGTTCTTAGGTTCCACCTATATTTTCTTTCTTGATTCCTGAAAGTACTCAATAGGGTTTTCTGTCTCCTATGCTCCCAGTGTCTAGTGCTCTATGTCAGTCTCATATGTATTCACAGATGAACATGCAGCTCCGCATCCATATTGTGACCAAATGGTTTCTCTGTTCCCATTGCCAAAATTAATTTTGACTCAGCTCTTCTTAAGTCAAGGGTTCAATCTCACCCTCTTTCATTCTGTTTTACCAACTTGGTGCCAAAATATCTCAGTCCTTTGCTGTTACCCTGATGTTCTTCTGAGAAATGTTTGTCCATGGGGTACGCCAGATCCTTATTCTTTATAGCTCGAAGATGTTGTAGGATCCATAATTTAAGTTTATTAATTGTATTCCCCACGTACATTTTCTTGCAGGGACATTCAAATACGTAAATTACGTATTTTGATTCACATGTGATGTGAGCAGTGATGTGTTCGCTCTTTCCGTTTAACAATGGGTATGTTGAAGTGTTATGTCCATGTTCACAAGCTTTACACTTGGAACATTTCCAGAATCCGGGAGTTGTTAGCCACGTGCATTATCTTTTTCTTTTCCACTTGCTTCCATATGGCTATGTGTCAAAAAGGTCTCCTAATGATGCTGTTTTTTTATAGGTGATCTTTGGAGTCAATGGTAAGCTTTTCCTCAGGGAGTGATCAAGCAATAAGATCTTCCAATGCTTTTTGATGATGTTACTTATACATCTATTTTCCACATTGAAGTCCAAGATAATTCGGGTGGTGTCCTCATTTTCCATCTCTTCTCGCTTGCAGAGTAATTCAGATCTTGATTTCTCTTTAACTATGTTTTCGCCACCTTTGATGATATCCACAGGGTACCCTTTTGGCAAGAATCTGGTACTAGTTTCTTCCAGATGAGTTCTTATGTCAGTGGATTCAGAGCAATTTCTCTTGGTACGAAGCATCTCCCCGTACGGGATGCTCCATTTGAGATGTTATGGATGTCCACTGTTGGCATGTAAGATACTATTTGTGGTGGTTGGTTTTCTGTGGATTCTTGTACTGATTTCTTGTTTGTGTTCTTGGACAAAGACTTCCGCATCCAGATAGATTACCTTCGTCTTGCTGTAAGTAGACGTGAATGATAGATTGTAATAATTTTGTTGAAGACTTTTGAAAAATTCATCGAGACTCTGATGATCTCCTTCCCATATTAAAAACAGATCATCGATGTAGCTCATCCACGATTTGATGTTTGTCTTGAATTTGCCATGTATGATGTCTTCTTCACAAACTCCCATAAATAGATTTGCATAAGTTGGACCAAATGACGTCCCCATTGCGGTGCCTTGCTTTTGGAGGAACCCTTCACCATTGAACAGGAAAGCATTATGAGTTAAACAGTGACTCAACATGTCCAATATCACCCCTGAGTGTTCCAAGAAGCTCAAGGATCTGGTTTGTAGGAACCTACTGACTGCTGCGAGACCATCCTTATGAAGTATGGATATATACAATGAAGTTACATCGATCGTGACCATGGTTAGTTTAATATTCCAGCTGATATTTTGTAGTCTGTTCAAGAAGGCGGTGCTGGCCCTAAGGTATGAGGGGAGTGACAGCACATAGTCCATCAGGAACACGTCGATGAAGTGTGAGGTTTTCTCCAGAAGCTCACAATTGGCCTTCCTTGGGGGTTGGTGAGCGATTTATGCACTTTTGGTAGAAAGTAGATTGTAGATGTTATCGGCATATCCACCTTAAGGTACATTAATTCATCAAAGTTGATTAATCCCCTTTTCTTCCATGTTAGCAATTGTGAGTGATATTCAGCGGTCCATCGATCCATGGGGTTCTTCTCCAGTTTCTGATAGTGTTCCTGGTTCCCCAATTGTCTATATGCCTCTGAGATGTATTGTTCTTTGTCCTGTAAAACAATGTTCCCGCCCTTATCGGCAGCCTTTATGATGATATTTGGATTCGTCCTTAGATCCTTCAAGGCTTTTTGTTCTTTTCTTGTAAGGTTCCATGAGTATTTACGGTGTCTGTTCTTCATGGAAAGTTGGTTCATTTCTTCTACCACAATTTCATGAAATAGATTGATTTTATTCCCTGGTGGTAGTTGTGGGCAATATTTGGACTGGGTTTTTTAAACCACTTTCCCCACCTTGTGTAGTGTTTATTCTTCCTTGTTGGCAGATTGCTATGTCACTCTTGGAATTCCCATTGTGACTAATGCCATCTGTTGGATTGTTCTTTAGGTTGGATAGGGTTCTCAGGGCTGGAAGATCATTCTGATTAAGTGGTGAGACTTCCATGGGCTTGGTATATGTTCTACCCCCGGCTGTTACTGGCTTCTCTTCAAAGTATTTTTTTAAGTTTGCTTTACGGCAAACTTTAAATAGATCAATTCGGAAGTTGGGCATATCCATTGTGGAGTTCGGACAGAAGGTTAGTCCCTTATTGAGAAGACTCATGTGGTCGGTATTTAAAATCATGCTGGAGATGTTGATTACCAAGTCTTGGTTTAACGATATCTTTTTTACTTTTGCTTTTTCTTGTCTTCTCCTCTTTTGGGCCTTGCTCCTTCCTATATTTTTTTTTTACCCCCAAAACCCTTAAATTACCCTTACTGCCCCAATACCCAAACCCCCCAACTTTTCTAAAAATTACCCTTACTACCCCAGTACCCATACCCCCTAAACCCTAAATTAGCAGGGGTTGAATGAGGTAATCATGGCCCACTAGGGCAGTATACTAGTAACAAACACAATCATCCAATATCAATATGAAAAGCAGCAGCTCCTGGGTTGCTTTTCAGCACATAAATCAAACTTTTTGATTACAATTGAACTGCATGGAAATACCAAATAACAATGTGTTATCTATGGGCAAAGTCATAGAGGGGATCACAGCTCAATGTGATCACTTTATATATTTGAGTGGTGACATTACATATTTTAAGCATTTAAATACAAGTATTTATATATGATATGCTTGTTTATGTACAGACTTGGGTATCAGATATCAACCCGTTGATTCGAAGTGCGCTAACCATGCATTTTTATCATTATATTGAATTTTTATCATTATATTGATTTAATGATTTTTATGCCAGTCATTTTAAGTACTAATTATTTATTTATTTACATGTTTATTATGCTTTATTTATTTTGTTGTAATGTCAATACAGGGGTTTTGTCCTACAGGGCCAGGCTGGACACTATAAACTGGGAAAAAGACAATGGTGCCTGGTCTCGAGTTTTGGTGCTGTTTTTTAATTACCAGCAACAAAGCTTTTAATTAAATTATAAAGCTCATGTGTACTTTCACATGCTTACATTTTTAGAAACATTTTTTGTTGAAAACGAGGTTTAAACACAACCTGTACACAAACATCATACACTTATTGTGAAAACATGATAGAGAATATTTTTCAAAAATGTGAAACAAATAATAAATGCAAATAAATGACATGAAAACGTCATATGTACAAAAAACAATCATTAGGTTCATAGGTACACCAGAAGTAATAAGGTCAGTCCTGTATGCCTATTTCTTTAGCTATTTCGGACTGGAAGTCACTGTAGGCTTTATTTAATCTAATAATGTCCAATAGCCTGGGACTGTTATTTTGTGCCTTTGGTGAGAGAAGTAAAGGGATGAATCCTTTGGGGAAGCCGACGCGTTTCCAAACCCGGTCCTAAGTATGTCGGGTTTTTCCTCAGGGCAACCTGGGTACCTAGTGTTGTGGAACATAAAAATAGACTTCATTTAGTGCCTGCTCCTATTTCTTTTAGACTCTACTTGTCACTGTGCGGAACATAGGAATACCTTTTAGTCCCTGCGCAGTGAAGTCCTCAACGTTCGGTCGAAGTAATTTTCAAACCTGTAGTTGTGAAAAGAGACACTGTTTGTCCCTGTTTTATCGAACGGATGCCATTTCTTGTGGTGCATAATACAGGTTATAAATTACAACTTACTTGTAAGTAGCTTGTGTAGTGGCCTGGTTCTGTTACGGCGTATTTCAAATGTTTTACCCCATCTGATGGAAAAAGACTGGTTTTAATTGCCTATGGGTCTTAGTTGGTAAAAGTTGACTTTTTATGATAAATATGAAAGCGGCTTACTTGGGGCGGCACTCTTGTTTGTCGCGGTGCTTCTCCTTTAGTCATGTGCTACCGCGGGAACTCGGTCCTGCTGTGAAAGAATCAAATAGCTAGGTGTGACTAAGCTCGTTCTAACACGTTCTTATCTTTACAGGATTAGAGTGTGTTTCTGCTCACCTTGTTTGTAAGTTGATTCTACCACACTTGCTCCTGCTGCTGTTTGGCGTGCTACTCCGAATGCGCTGCAATGGATCACGGAAGTCTACACTGAAGTCACATGCTTTTATATGTGGCCGAGACTTCTGGGAGTTGTAGTTTTGTTAGAACGGGCTACACTAAGTACGTAAACTTCATTTTATGATTGGACCTGCGGGTATGACAGTGAATTGCAGACTCGCAGGTGACTACAGTCGTGTGGGTGGTGTTCACGGGGTTCAGCGTATGTTTCTCTGTAATTCTGTCAGTTCGTTCATTCCATCCACCACACAATTGAACTTAAGTATTAATTACGCTTCTCTTTGAATTAGCAGTGACTCGACGTCACCTCCACGTGTGGGAGTTTTGATTGCGGACAGTACAGTCCATTTGAACTCTTTTTCTGTGTGACCACTTTGTTGAAAATGATGTACCATTGGGGCTGTGATTATGTTTCCTTTGATTCGTGAGCGATGTTGGGCTATTCTTTGGTTGATTTGTTGTGTTGTTTTGCCTATGTAGGGCAAGGGCAGGTGATTGCGTAAACCAAATTACGACTTTTGCAGTTTGTAAATTCTTTGTGTATCCACTTGATGGTATTGTGGTGGAATTCTGTACCTTCAATTGTACTGGCACAAGACACGCATGTGCCGCATTTGTGGTGCCCTTCTATCGGTTTGAGTCTCCACAGGGCACGTAAATCTGATTTGGCCTGACTTGTGCCCAAGTCTGCCCGAACCAACTGTTGCCCAATGCTTCTGTTCTTTTTGAGAGCAAATAATTGTTTTTCAAATGGTATGTCTAGTCCGGACACTAATTGCCAGTTTTTGAGAATGATGGCTTTGAACTTGTTGGTGTATGGTCCGAATGTCGTTACACACACCAACTTTTCCAAGGGTACTTTTTGTTTTTTGATCAAAAGCTCTTCCCTTGGTGTATTCCATGCTCTTTTGGTGGATTGCTTGAGCATTTTGCTCGGGTAGCCTCTTGATTTTAACTGGTTACTTAGAATTTCTGCATGGGCTTCAAAGTCCTCCTTTCTGGAACAGTTTCTCCTAATCCTAAGCATTTGGCTGTAGGGTAGGTTGGCTTTTAGATTTTGAAGATGATGGCTTTTGTAGTGGAGGATTGTGTTTTTATCTGTCTCCTTACGGTGTAAAGTGGTGGTGAGCTTTTGATCCTGTGGTGTCACCTCTACATCCAAAAATGTGAGGCGGGCATTGCTAGAAGAGATAGTTAACTTGATGTCTGGATGTCTCGTGTTCAGCCAATTGTGGAATTGGTTTAGAGTGTCTGTGGTACCGTTCCATTGACACCAAATATCGTCAATGTAACGATACCACGTGATGATGTGATTACGGTACGGGTTGTTTTGGTACACAAAACGCTCCTCATACAGGGACATGAAGAGGACCACCATCTCTGGGGCGTAAGGACACCCCATGGCGGTCCCCTTCACCTGCATGTAGAACTTATCCTGAAATCGGAAATAGTTTCTTTTGAGAGCGATTCTGGCTAGGGCTATTATGAATTCTGTGGGCACTCTTTGTGGTTTGGGGCGTGTTTCCAGAAAATACTCCAGGGCTTCTAGGCCCTCCTCTTGGGGGATCTGGGTATATAGGGAAATCACGTCGAAGGACACCATTAAATGCTGAGTGTCATCAAAAGTGGAGCCTTCAATCTTGTTAATGAAGTCCATGGTGTCCCTCAGATATGATTTGACCTGTTCCATGAAAGGTTTCAAGAACACGTCCATGTACTTTGCTAAAGGTTCCAATATCGAATCACACCCGGAGACAATTGGCCTCCCGGGTGGTTCGGTGATGTTTTTATGTAATTTTGGCAAGAAGTAGATTACCGGAGTACGCGGTCTTTTTTTGGATAGAAACTCAAATTCTTTTGGACCCAAGATTCCCAAGTCAAATCCTTCTGTTAGTTTGGCAGTGATTTCACCTTGGATTTCCATGGTGGGATCCTCATTCAATGGCCTATACCAATCTGTTTGGTCAATATGTTTGTGTGCTTCAATGATGTACTTTTCTTTAGCCCATACTACTAGTTCTCCCCCCTTGTCGGCGGGTTTAACCACTATTGAGTCGTCTTTTTTCAGATCCATAATGGCAGTTTGGTGTTGTTTAGAGATGTTCCTTTTATGAAATACTTTTTGTTTGCCCAATTGCGTGATGGATGAAAGAACGGTCTGTTCGTGCGCTAAAATTTCTTTGGGAATGGTTTGAGGTGGAGGAATGAATGTGGATTTATTGGCGAGGCCGGATGGCTCACTTGGTCTTGTGTCTTCTTTATTATGAAAATAAGCCTTTAGTCGAAGTTTCCTACAAAATTGTAGGGCTTCGATTTTTAATTTGGTTAAGTCTGTAGTGGCTGATGGGACAAATTTTAGACCTAATTCCAAAGCTTCCTTTTCATACACCGTCAACTGTTTGTCAGACAGATTAACTATGGATGTCTCATTCAACTTTTGTAAAAGTTTCTGCGGGTCCTCATTTCCCATGCTGTTGGTGGTTTGAACCTTACCCTGTTTCTGGCTTCGCTTTTGTCTAAAAAAGAATTGTTGCGTTTAGAAGAGCCTTCTCTGGGATCAGAATCTCCAGCCGATTCTGAGGAGGAACTCTCAGAAAAAGTTGAAAACCTATTCTTGGGCCGTCCTTGATACTGCGCCAAGGCTCTGCGTGATTCAATTTGTGTGTAATAGTCGTCCTTCAGGTAAGGGTAGACTGATTCGATTTTGAAAGACTTTACGTCTTTTTCAAATTTGTTGGTCCTGAATGTGATTATGTTGTCTCGAAATGTTTGGATCTCTTTTTCAACTTTGTCGAAAAGTGTTTTGGCTTCAGTGACAGTGTGGTTGTCCTCAATTGCTTTGGCTAAGGCCTCGATCTCCTCCTGTTCTTTTATACACAATCTTTTGGCTGTGTCTACTGTGTGCACCATGAGATCTCTACTACATTTGGTTGCTATATAACTGAAACCCTTTTTATACACTGGGTCCTCCGTGAACACGACCGGCACGTTTTTAACTTGTAATCCCCACGGGATGGTGCCTGCTTTTAAAAGTTCAAACAAGAAATGCCCGTGTAGTTCCGTTCGAATGTGTTTTTTGGTCAACCTGATTAACTTTTCAGTTTCGTTTTGCTGTTGAGCATTCGTGCTTAGTTTGATAGCTGAAAAGGGAGAAGGACCAGAAGTCAATTTTTTGATATAATCTTCAGTAAAGGAAAGTGTTTCTTCCTCCGACATTATTTACAGACTGCAATTGACAGCCTGTGATGACCTCGTGTTTAATCTTTTGGAGAGGCTGATTTGTGTGCCTACCCACGCGGGGGTTACCCGCTCTAAAGTAATGTCAATACAGGGGTTTTGTCCTACAGGGCCAGGCTGGACACTATAAACTGGGAAAAAGACAATGGTGCCTGGTCTCGAGTTTTGGTGCTGTTTTTTAATTACCAGCAACTAAGCTTTTAATTAAATTATAAAGCTCATGTGTACTTTCACATGCTTACATTTTTAGAAACATTTTTTGTTGAAAACGAGGTTTAAACACAACCTTTACACAAACATCATACACTTATTGTGAAAACATGATAGAGAATATTTTTCAAAAATGTGAAACAAATAATAAATGCAAATAAATTACATGAAAACGTCATATGTACAAAAAACAATCATTAGGTTCATAGGTACACCAGAAGTAATAAGGTCAGTCCTGTATGCCTATTTCTTTAGCTATCTCGGACTGGAAGTCACCGTAGGCTTTATTTAATCTAATAAGGTCCAATAGCCTGGGACTGTTATTTTGTGCCTTTGGTGAGAGAAGTAAAGGGATGAATCCTTTGGGGAAGCCGACGCGTTTCCAAACCCGGTCCTAAGTATGTCGGGTTTTTCCTCAGGGCAACCTGGGTACCTAGTGTTGTGGAACATAAAAATAGACTTCATTTAGTGCCTGCTCTTATTTCTTTTAGACTCTACTTGTCACTGTGAGGAACATAGGAATACCTTTTAGTCCCTGCGCAGTGACGTCCTCAACGTTCGGTCGAAGAAATTTTCAAACCTGTAGTTGTGAAAAGAGACACTGTTTGTCCCTGTTTTATCGAACGGATGGCATTTCTTGTGGTGCATAATACAGGTTATAAATTACAACTTACTTGTAAGTAGCTTGTGTAGTGGCCTGGTTCTGTTACGGCGTATTTCAAATGTTTTACCCCATCTGATGGAAAAAGACTGGTTTTAATTGCCTATGGGTCTTAGTTGGTAAAAGTTGACTTTTTATGATAAATATGAAAGCGGCTTACTTGGGGCGGCACTCTTGTTTGTCGCGGTGCTTCTCCTTTAGTCATGTGCTACCGCGGGAACTCGGTCCTGCTGTGAAAGAATCAAATAGCTAGGTGTGACTAAGCTCGTTCTAACACGTTCTTATCTTTACGGGATTAGAGTGTGTTTCTGCTCACCTTGTTTGTAAGTTGATTCTACCACACTTGCTCCTGCTGCTGTTTGGCGTGCTACTCCGAATGTGCTGCAATGGATCACGGAAGTCTACACTGAAGTCACATGCTTTTATATGTGGCCGAGACTTCTGGGAGTTGTAGTTTTGTTAGAACCGGGCTACACTAAGTACGTAAACTTCATTTTATGATTGGACCTGCGGGTATGACAGTGAATTGCAGACTCGCAGGTGACTACAGTCGTGTGGGTGGTGTTCACGGGGTTCAGCGTATGTTTCTCTGTAATTCTGTCAGTTTGTTCATTCCATCCACCACACAATTGAACTTAAGTATTAATTACGCTTCTCTTTGAATTAGCATTGACTCGACGTCACCTCCACGTGTGGGAGTTTTGATTGCGGACAGTACAGTCCATTTGAACTCTTTTTCTGTGTGACCACTTTGTTGAAAATGATGTACCATTGGGGCTGTGATTATGTTTTGTTTGATTCGTGAGCGATGTTGGGCTATTCTTTGGTTGATTTGTTGTGTTTTGCCTATGTACAATTTATGGCAAGGGCAGGTGATTGCGTAAACCAAATTACGACTTTTGCAGTTTGTAAATTCTTTGTGTATCCACTTGATGGTATTGTGGTGGAATTCTGTACCTTCAATTGTACTGGCACAAGACACGCATGTGCCGCATTTGTGGTGCCCTTCTATCGGTTTGAGTCTCCACAGGGCACGTAAATCTGATTTTGCCTGACTTGTGCCCAAGTCTGCCCGAACCAACTGTTGCCCAATGCTTCTGTTCTTTTTGAGAGCAAATAATGGTTTTTCAAATGGTATGTCTAGCCCGGACACTAAGTGCCAGTTTTTGAGAATGATGGCTTTGAACTTGTTGGTGTATGGTCCGAATGTCGTTACACACACCAATTTTTCCAAGGGTACTTTTTGTTTTTTGATTAAAAGCTCTTCCCTTGGTGTATTCCATGCTCTTTTGGTGGATTGTTTGAGCATTTTGCTCGGGTAGCCTCTTGCTTTTAACTGGTTACTTAGAATTTCTGCATGGGCTTCAAAGTCCTCCTTTCTGGAACAGTTTCTCCTAATCCTAAGCATTTGGCTGTAGGGTAGGTTGGCTTTTAGATTTTGAGGATGATGGCTTTTGTAGAGGAGGATTGTGTTTTTATCCGTCTCCTTACAGTGTAAAGTGGTGGTGAGCTTTTGATCCTGTGGTGTCACCTCTACATCCAAAAATGTGAGGCGGGCATTGCTAGAAGAGATAGTGAACTTGATGTCTGGATGTCTCGTGTTCAGCCAATTGTGGAATTGGTTTAGAGTGTCTGTGGTACCGTTCCATTGACACCAACTATCGTCAATGTAATGATAACACGTGATGATGTGATTACGGTACGGGTTGTTTTGGTACACAAAACGCTCCTCATACAGGGACATGAAGAGGACCGCCATCTCTGGGGCGTAAGCCCCCCTCTTGGCGGTCCCCTTCACCTGCATGTAGAACTTATGCCCAGATGCATCAAGCATTTTTGGAGTCGCAAACGGTGCGATTCCTTAAAATCGGCCGTTTGCAACTCCAAAAATGCTTTTTGATATGCATCATCACTTTTTGTTAAAATTCGCTAATTTTGCGAATTTCTTAAATGCGATATCATTTAAGGAATCGCAATTGTGCGATTCCTTAAATGGAATGCATCACTGTCAAAAAAATAGCGAATTTTAAAATTCCAAGTGCAAATTACCACGAGTTTGAACCTCGTGGTAATTTGCACAATTGTTTAAAAAAGCACAAAAATGCATTTTTTAAACTGTTAAGTTACAGACACACATGTCCTTAGGACATGTGTGTATGTAACTTACATGTAAAAGTGCATTTCATGGGTGCAGGGGGGGGGGGTCCTTTGGACCCCCCTCTCCACCCTTGAAATGCTTTGTTGAATTCCGATTTTCAAATGCGAATTCGCAATTCCCATTCATTCCTATGGGCATTTCAGCCCATAGGAATGAATGGGAATTGCGAATTCGCTATTTGAAACTCGCAATTTTATTGCGATTCGGTAAAAATTGCGATTTTTACCGAATCTCAATAAAATTGCGAAATAAATGATGCATTGCCATTTGCGATTCCTTATTTGCGATTCCTTATTTTTCGCAAATAAGGAATCGCAAATGACAACGTTGATGCATCTACCCAATAGTGTCCGGACTAGACATACCATTTGAAAAACCATTTTTTGCTCTCAAAAAGAACAGAAGCATTGGGCAACAGTTGGTTCGGGCAGACTTGGGCACAAGTCAGGCCAAATCAGATTTACGTGCCCTGTGGAGACTCAAACCGATAGAAGGGCACCACAAATGCGGCACATGCGTGTCTTGTGCCGGTACAATTGAAGGTACAGAATTCCACCACAATACCATCAAGTGGATACACAAAGAATTTACAAACTGCAAAAGTCGTAATTTGGTTTACGCAATCACCTGCCCTTGCCCTAAATTGTACATAGGCAAAACAACACAACAAATCAACCAAAGAATAGCCCAACATCGCTCACGAATTAAACAAAACATAATCACAGCCCCAATGGTACATCATTTTCAACAAAGTGGTCACACAGAAAAAGAGTTCAAATGGACTGTACTGTCCGCAATCAAAACTCCCTCACGTGGAGGTGACGTCGAGTCACTGCTAATTCAAAGAGAAGCGTACTTAATACTTAAGCTCAATTGTGTGGTGGATGGAATGAACGAACTGACAGAATTACAGAGAAACATACGCTGAACCCCGTGAACACCACCCACATGACTGTAGTCACCTGCGAGTCTGCAATTCACAGTCATACCCGCAGGTCCAATCATAAAATGAATTTTAAGTACTTAGTGTAGCCCGGTTCTAACAAAACTACAACTCCCAGAAGTCTCGGCCACATATAAAAGCATGTGACTTCAGTGTAGACTTCCGTGATCCATTGCAGCGCATTCGGAGTAGCACGCCAAACAGCAGCAGGAGCAAGTGTGGTAGAATCAACTTACAAACAAGGTGAGCAGATACACACTCTAATCCTGTAAACATAAGAACGTGTTAGAACGAGCTTAGTCACACCTAGCTATTTGATTCTTTCACAGCAGGACCGAGTTCCTGCGGTAGCACATCACTAAAGGAGAAGCACCGCGACAAACGAGTGCCGCCCCAAGTAAGCCGCTTTCATATTGATCATAAAAAGTCAACTTTTACCAACTAAGACCCATAGGCAATTAAAACCAGTCTTTTTCCATCAGATGGGGTAAAACATTTGAAATACGCCGTAACAGAACCAGGCCACTACACAAGCTACTTACAAGTAAGTTGTAATTTATAACCTGTATTATGCACCACAAGAAATGCCATCCGTTCGATAAAACAGGGACAAACAGTGTCTCTTTTCACAACTACAGGTTTGAAAATTTCTTCGAACGTTGAGGACCTCACTGCGCAGGGACTAAAAGGTATTCCTATGTTCCGCACAGTGACAAGTAGAGTCTAAAAGAAATAGGAGCAGGCACTAAATGAAGTCTATTTTTATGTTCCACAACACTAGGTACCCAGGTTGCCCTGAGGAAAAACCCGACATACTTAGGACCGGGTTTGGAAACGCGTCGGCTTCCCCAAAGGATTCATCCCTTTACTTCTCTCACCAAAGGCACAAAATAACAGTCCCAGGCTATTGGACATTATTAGATTAAATAAAGCCTACGGTGACTTCCAGTCCGAAATAGCTAAAGAAATAGGCATACAGGACTGACCTTATTACTTCTGGTGTACCTATGAACCTAATGATTGTTTTTTGTACATATGACGTTTTCATGTAATTTATTTGCATTTATTATTTGTTTCACATTTTTGAAAAATATTCTCTATCATGTTTTCACAATAAGTGTATGATGTTTGTGTAAAGGTTGTGTTTAAACCTCGTTTTCAACAAAAAATGTTTCTAAAAATGTAAGCATGTGAAAGTACACATGAGCTTTATAATTTAATTAAAAGCTTCGTTGCTGGTAATTAAAAAACAGCACCAAAACTCGAGACCAGGCACCATTGTCTTATTTATTTTGTTGTGCATTGGATGATGATGATAAAATATTGCAGTCATACAGTGAACTTTCAGAAACAGAGGATGAGAAGACAGACTATGAAAGTATTAGTGTGTTGGTTACCCGTCAACCCTGTCATGTCATTTGCACAGCGATACAAACGGGGATGATCGACGGAGCGTTTGAGCAAATCAAACACTCACCCCCAGTCAACTGATCTGGGTTTAATCCATCACCATTCTTTAGCTCACTCAGCCACAACAGTTCAGACATGGCCATATGCAAATCAGTCTGACCCTGTGCCTCATGGGAACAGTCCAGCCCGAACAGCCAAGCCATGTCTTCCCTGGACCGGAAACAAGCATCCTGGGACCGGTTTCAGATTCATAATCCTCATCAGCCAGGCTATCTTGAATCCAGTGGCCAAGTGAGCAAGGGACTCACGTCTGAGCATACCCTGCCAACTTAGGGTGAACAAAGCGATACAAAAGGGGATGATGGACGAAGCGTTTGAGCAAATCAAACACTCACCCCAAGTCAACTGATCTGGGTTTAATCCATCACCATTCTTTAGCTCACTCAGCCACAACAGTTCAGACATGGCCATATGCAAATCAGTCTGACCCTGTGCCTCATGGGAACAGTCCAGCCCGAACAGCCAAGCCATGTCTTCCCTGGACCGGAAACAAGCATCCTGGGACCGGTTTCAGATTCATAATCCTCATCAGCCAGGCTATCTTGAATCCAGTGGCCAAGTGAGCAAGGGACTCACGTCTGAGCATACCCTGCCAACTTAGGGTGAACAAAGCGATACAAAAGGGGATGATGGACGAAGCGTTTGAGCAAATCAAACACTCACCCCAAGTCAACTGATCTGGGTTTAATCCATCACCATTCTTTAGCTCACTCAGCCACCCCAGTTCAGACATGGCCATATGCAAATCAGTCTGACCCTGTGCTTCATGGGAACAGTCCAGCCCGAACTGCCAAGCCATGTCTTCCCTTACCCGGAAACAAGCATCCTCACCGGTTTTAGATTCATAATCCTCATCAGCCAGGCTATCTTTAATCTAGCACTTTAAGTTGGTGAGAGCACTCCCATAGTGTGTCATGTGATCAAGGCCTCTGGCAGGGTGAAACGCGTAATGGTGGAGGTGCAGGGCGTTCCTCAATAAAGAATATTTGCATTAATTCCTGCGTCTGCATTCGTCTATTCAGGATTGCGGAAGATGGCGTAGTAAGGATATATATGCAGGGGCAATTTTTGGTGAACATTAATAAACGGTGAGTTCAACCGTGGGAAGGTCGCACCGCCCTTCAGAAATATCGGAGGGGATCGTCTTACCTGTATTTTGCGGGTGAAATTGATGGCGCAGCAGGTTTCTAATTAATGGGAACAGGATTCTACTCTGAGGCCCACTGGAGGGCGAAAATAAGTCCTGGAAACAGTTTGGAATGCACACAAAGCCACCGGAGGCTTACAGACAAACTGCATTAAACTACATGTTCCAGTGTGCACTGCGCAAGGGAAATAACTGAAAGGCACACCTGAGGCTGTTTAAAAGGGATAAAAAATGAAAGGAACTGTGGTGGCAGAGTAATGGTGGTGCAGGCAAACATGCCTCTGAAGAAAGAGCTTTTAAGCTCTGAAACGCGTCGGGCAGCAAGACAGGAGAGATCGGAGAAGTAATGCCTGTTGCCCCAGTATTGGAACTTTCATAGATTCCCATGCTTTGTATCATTCCCCGTCGTCGGACTGGGAGTCTCGGTAATAAAAAATATCATAGTAGTAGGTACAAAAGAGAAAGGAAAGGCCTAGGCCTCATTCCCTTTTGTAACATATCAGCCTCTTTTTGTAAAAGAGACCAAACTCTAGGCGTCAGCCAATCAGAAGAGCCTCACCCTTAGAACATTCCTGAAGGAACCTCAGAGCCTCAGATTTTCTACCGCACGTTGTGCTAGGGAGTCTCCATTGAGCTCTGCTCTATTTCTACTCTTTAAAGCTCATTTCTACAGATATTTCTTCAGAATTTCCTTCAGATTTCTTCAGGAAACTCTTTCTTCATCAAAATGTCTGAGGTTGAGAAGAAAAAAGCCCTTTTCATACCCAGTTCCATCTGTGGGAAGAAAAGGCTGTTTGTGGAAGACAAACACAAGGATTGCATCTACTGCCTGTATCCGAATCACAAGGCAGAGGCCTGTAAGATTTGCCGCACTCTCTCCACCAAGACCTTGAGAGATCGGGCTGGAAGGCTTCTTACATGGTTGCAGAGGCAGAAAGAAAGGGCCCATGGAGTTTCCAGTGATGAGGAGGAATCGGTGTCCTGTGCTTCTTCTAGAAGGTCAGTGAAAAGGGGTAGTGGTTCCCTATCTTCCTCTACTGGGCGCCCCTCTAAGGCTTCAAAGAAGACCCCCAGGGAGTCTGATGGCCGGGGTTCAGGAGGTTCCCCCCACCACAGTGGGTCGGGCAAGGCAGAACTGGTTTCGCCTCCTAAGGGTGAGAAGACAGACCCAGCCTTCAAGAAACCCTCATCACACTCTTCAGAGAGGAGTTCCAAGTCCTCTACGACGAAGACTTCGTCGACGGTGGCTCCGTCGACGACGAAAATGAAGCCCAAGATCCAATTGGTCCCGTCGATGGGCTCGTCGACGGGAGCGTCGACGACGAAAGCTCCGTCGTCGTCGTAGAAGAGCTCGACGACTACGACGTCGACGGGAACTATACCGACGACATCGTCGACGAAGACATCATCGACCAAGAAATCATCGTCGTCGACGGCTGTATCGACGACGGCAATACCGACGACGACGTCGACGACGGCAGTATCGACGACGACGTCGGCGACGACGGTGTCGACGACGGTCATGTCGTCGACGAGTGCTTCGACGAAGACACAATTTCTACATCGACGGCGGGCTCGTCGTCGGTGGCGTCGACGACGACATCTTCTTTTCCTATCTCGTCGACGAGGATTTCACCGGCGTCGACGGAAAAACCAACAATACTGGCTGCAGAGAGAAGGGTGACGATTTCCCTCACAAGGATCACGCCTGAAATGACATCCCCAAGGAGGGTGTCCTCATTACCTCCCACGATGTTGCTGGACCAGAAGGATTCTGAGGGAGACGGTCAGGATAGCTTTGATTATGCGAATAGCCCATCTCAGCTTCTCATTAAAAGTCAAGAGACGGACTCGGAGGAGGCATATGAACAAAGTGGAAGTGACTACCCACAGACAGACCTCCCAAGGGAATATGAATCACAAGGCATGGTTTCAGTCCCGACGTCCTTCCTACATGACCTGCACAAAATGTTGCAAGACTATAAATCCAAAGCCGAGCGCCCAGCGCCGAGAAGGTCTGCTCCGTCAACACCAGTGAAGGACCACTCTTCAGTTGTCCCACCTGTACACCCGGTACAGACTCCTCCTCCACCACAGCGGCCAGTGCCCCAGGCTATGTCTGAGCCAACAGATGATCCGGATGGGGATCATGATAATGATACGGATGGGTCATCCGGTAATAATCACGACTCGGATCAGGAAGGGGATGAATACAATGACTACATCCACCCGGATCCAGCTTCACCACACCAGGACCTAGGTGATTCTCCTCCTGCTGACATCGGCAGTTTTCACCAACTGATGGAACGTGCAGCCGGCCGATTTAAGTTGGTATTGCCTGCACAAACCACAGACTGTTTCTTGTACGATTTTAAAGACACACATCGCAAGACTACGAGGTCCATTCCGATAGTGGAACATCTATGGGAGGAGGGTTTGAAGACCATGAAAAACCCAGCGACGGTGGTCCCTGTGCTGCCGGGCCTTGACAAAAAGTATAAAGCGCCGGAAGATCGACCGGCTGCCCTGACAGGTCATCCCAAGCCGGACTCTGTAATTTCACAGGCAGCACAAAGGAAGTCACGGAACCCTTCTGCTCCCTTGACGGCCCCTCCTGACAAAGATGGACGGCGGTTGGATAGCACAGGCAAGAGATTTTCATCCATTGCTAGCCTTCTGGTTCGCGCCGCCAATGCTTTGGCAATATTGGGACGATATGATCGCCAGTTGTGGTGCGATATAGCTCCCTATTTGGATCAACTTCCACCAGAATCAGGGCTGGATGCCAAGAAGACCTTGCAAGAAGGTGAAGCGGTCTCCATGGAGATCATAGACTGTGCCATGGACATTGCCACAACATCCTTTAGGGCTTTGGCAGGAGCGGCAGTGTTAAGACGCCAGGGGTGGCTGAAAGCGACTTGGTTTAGGCCAGAAATCCAAAATAAGGTTCTTGATCTACCTTTTGACGGCGAGGCACTCTTCGGCAAATTGATCGACGACACGCTTCAGGACATCAAAAAAGACACGGATTCGGCTAGGTCGCTGGGAACGCTCCAGTACCGCAAAACTCCTTTTAGGGGCGCGAGTTGTGGTAAATATTTGATTTACCGTCCTAATTTCTATGCAGGTAAGTACTTAAACAAAAATAACTCAATCGGAAAGAAAGACGCAGAGTCCGTGGTGTTAGAGTTCTTAGGGGTTTTATTCCTTAAAAAGGAATGGTTCTGGTACCGGATATCGGGTTCCTGACACCACTGGGGTGCAGGAAGGGATAGAGCATACTTTATTGACAAGACATAACTTTTATACTTAAACCATATAATGAATACCAATACAGTAGGCGTAACAGCTGAGAGAAACAAGATAAAAACACACACGTGTTAGCAATACGTAATCAAAAGGCGTGAACTAGGCGTGAACATAGAGGTGTGTGCAAGAAACGTCATATGTAAGTGTCACAAGTAGGTGGGTACATAGCAGAATCTTGTAATGTCAGCAGAAATCTGAGATCTGGATGCGCGCGCAGCTGCATGACGTGTGATTGACGTGGAGCTGGAGGGTGCAGGGGACTTGACATTACACTAGCGGAAAGAGACAGAAGTCTGGCATGTCAGATCAACTCGTACCTATATCATATCTGATATCTGATGTTTGGGAACCATGTTATCTAGAAGGAAAGGTCTCTTGGGCAGAGGCTATTCTATACTGACTGCGAGTGCGTGTATAAGCGTCTATGTGTCTGCATGAGATGCGAGGGGGCATGGGCCTACCATGGTAACAGAGGCTATGAATTACTTGCACGGAGACAGTGAGGCCGGGCCCTTTGCTCTGCTGCTGGAAGGATGTTTACTTGAACTAGTAGGCAGGAATGTATGTTTGAGGAGCGGAGCAGATAATTCGAAGGTTGAATACAGTCTTGGCAGGCAGCAGGCTGAGCTAAGCGCCGTTAGCCGCGCAGGGAGTAAGGCAGAGGTCACGGGTACAGAGGCAGCCCAGGCTGAGGCGTTCAGAGTCAGAAGGCAGGGAAAGGCTCGATGGCGGAATTCAGGGCCTACTTCGCCAGAGCTGAAAAACGTGTAAAGTACACCACAAAAAGACGTTGGCATGGCATACTTAGGAACGGAATATTCAACCCGTTCAGGGTGGATCTGAAAGAGGACATGTTAACGTTGGACGCAAATGTATTTGCGTCTTCATAGCTGGCACAGGAGGGAAGTTACATGCACTTTAAGCTCATACATGGAGACGGTGGGGTACACGCTAGGGAACATTTCTTGACCATAAAATTTATATTTCCTCATTCCCTCCTTGTTCCCTACGGACCCTTCATGATATATCGATCCTCATGAACCGATCAGTCTGTTCTTGTAACATCATTTGCTCTTCTTTCTTCTTTTCGCGTTTTGAGTGAAAACTGGAATGTGGAATACATGAAGTGGCGCACAGACCACAAATCGCTGGCCCACACTGTAGGCACAGGCAGCAACTGAATACTATGACAAGGGCAATGCCTAGGAAGGATAGGATCTTCCATCCCCAAGCGGTCAACGTTGTCCAGAACCAACCGGACCAAGTCCAGGTGCCTGGATTCTGATGTATCAAACTTGCAATTTTATGGAGACGTGTGATAGCTTTATATACTGTTGGCGCGTTTTCTGGAATGAAAACACAGCAACTTGACCCGATGACCTTACAAGCTCCGCCCTATCTGCTAGGATAACGTCAATAACAAGACGATTTTGGAGAACAACAACCCGCATGGCAGATTGCTCCTCTGTTAAGTTGCCTAGAGCGGAGGTAGTTTCATTCACTACTGCTTCGAGGGTTCTAGTTAATCTTCGTATCAGTTTACTATTAAAGACAGTACCTAAGTAGGGGAAGAAACCTTTATTGAAGTCTGTGTATTGCTCCCATGCCGTTTCAGTATAGTCGACAATCGGGAGATCTCTTCGGAGTCTATTCTTTACTAGATTTGTATTTCTGTGATAATCAGGAGGGGCTAGAAAAACAGGTGGTAGAAGGAATGCAATGTAACAGGTACCATCCCAATCTGGAGGTAAGCGTATGTATGCGGTATGGCCACAAACAAAGTAGGAATGACGAGTAGCTCTAAAGGAAGACTTGCCTTGATCACTGAATTCAACCACAGTAGTACATTTACTATGACCTAAGTGTACTGAACCCTTCTTTCTGACACATAAATCACCTGTGACTGGTAATACTGACATAGCAGGCAAAACTGGTGCAGCTTTGGATTCAACAGTAAGAATCATAAGGTGGCACTTACAGGGGCGCATTCCAACAACAGCGCTATTCTTCGAACAGCTCTGGATACCAGCCAAGCCGCCAGTCCTACCAACAGAGACAGGGCCAGTCCTCTGGTTATTCACACCCTTACAATAAAGGCAAGCAAGCTGCCCGTGGACGAGACTTGTCCAAACGCCAATAGCGGCCTCCTGGCTCTGCCTACTGCTCCCTCCTCCAAGAGATCATCAGTTGGAGGCAGGGTGTCAAAATTCCTTCTGAACTGGTCCCAAATTACATCGGACCGTTGGGTGCTCAACCTCATCAAACGAGGACATACCTTGGAGTTTACGGAAGTCCCTCCACCCAGACCCCCATCAGCCATCCCATCAAAACATCTGCATCTCCTACGGCTAGAGATCCAACAGATGCTCCGCAAAGGAGCGATAGAACCGGTCCCCTCCAATCAACGGGGCCAGGGTTTCTACTCCAGGTTCTTCCTAGTGAGAAAAACGCAGGAGAAATGGCGTTCCATCCTGGACCTCAGGGAGCTAAATGCCTATCTCATCTCCTTATCCTTAGGGATGGTATCCCTACAGGATGTTTTAAAGATGGTCAACCCGGGGGATTATATGGCCACACTCGATCTGGAGGACGCGTACTTCCATGTCCCAATTCACCCAGCGCACAGAAGATTCCTACGCTTCACAGTAGCCAAGAGCCATTTTCAGTTCAGAGTCTTGCCGTTCGGCCTTCGCTCTGCTCCAAGGATTTTTACGAAGGTGCTGGCACCTGTAGCAGCATTTCTGAGAAAAAAACACTTCCAGGTCTTCCCTTACCTGGACAATTGGTTACTGAAGGCCCCGACCAGAGCATTAGCGCAGGACGCGGTGCAGGCTTGCACCACTCTGTTCCAAAATCTGGGTCTCACCTTGAACAGGGAAAAATCCACGCTGCTGCCGTCACGGACAGCGCGGTTCCTGGGAGCGATGTTGGATTTGCGGCTCTCAAAGGCGTTTCCTACTCAGGAAAGGATACAGAAACTGCAAAGATTGGCAGGAAACCTTCAAAGAAAAAAGTGTCTTTCTGTACGCAGCTACAAGTCGCTGTTGGGGGTGATGTCATCCTGTATTCCCCTGATCCCGCATTGCAGGCTCCGGATGCGCCCCCTGCAGGAGCAACTGGACCTCCAGTGGCAACAAGTGCACGGAACGTTCGACGACAAAGTAATGGTCACTCGGGAAATGAAGGAGGCAGTGCTTTGGTGGTCGAATCAACAAAACTTATGCCAAGGTCTATCCTTCGCAAGCGTTCCATCACCTCACATACTGACGACGGATGCGTCATTGGAGGGATGGGGAGCAGTGATGCAGGACCTGCAGGTCAGCGGCCATTGGTCTCCAAGCGACCAAAAGCTACACATCAACCTGTTGGAGCTGAGAGCGATCAGGCTAGCCCTTCAAGCCTTTCTTCCGCGTCTCCAGGGTTCACAGGTGCTAGTCAGGACGGACAACACCACGGCTATGCATTATGTGAACAAGGAAGGAGGGACGAGGTCACTCCCCTTGTCGCGAGAGGCTCAACAGATTCTGGAATGGACAATTCTTCACGGAATTTCTCTAAAGGCGGAGCACTTACCAGGAGTGCTCAACGAGGGCGCAGACAGGCTGAGCAGGCTCGCCTCAGTCAGCCACGAGTGGGAGCTGAAACAACAAGTTCTAGATCTACTCTTTCAAAAATGGGGCACACCAGAGGTGGACCTTTTTGCAACGCCCACCAACAGAAAGTGTCGAGCCTACGCCAGCAGGTTCCATCACCAAGGCTCCTTGGGCAATGCCCTATCGATAGCCTGGACGGGGAGGTTTCTCTATGCATTTCCACCGATTCCCCTGCTTCCTCGACTCATCAGGAAAATGAGAACGGAACCATGCAAGCTCATCCTGATAGCCCCGGCGTGGCCAAGACAATTCTGGTACACCGAGCTACACCTGCTATCGCTAGTACCTCCGATAAAGCTAGAGGATGTCCCGGATCTCCTGACAATGTCCGGAGGACAAGTTTGGCATCCAGACCCAAGGTCGTTACACCTGACTGCATGGCTCCTGACCAGCGAGAATACATGAATGTCCCTCTTTCCAATGAGGTCAAAGACATCCTCTCTCAGGCAAGGGCTCCATCCACAAACAAAACATACAGATTGAAGTGAAAAAGATTTTGTATTTGGTGCAAAAAAGAAAAGATTGATCCTTTCACGTCAAAACCTCATCAGCTCCTACCTTACCTACTCTCGCTAGCTAAGTCTAATCTGTCCCATTCTACTATCAAGGTTCATTTAGCGGCGATTTCAAGATTCAGAAGATCTGATTCTGGTCCTTCGTTGTGGTCTGCAAGAATTGTCAAGCAATTCCTCAAAGGCCTGTTTAGAGTCTATCCGCCAGTACGATCTCCTCCTCCGACATGGCATCTAAACTTAGTCCTGGCTCACCTAATGAAGGGACCTTTTGAGCCGATTCACCGCTCAGACCTAAAATTCTTGTGATGGAAGTTAGCTCTACTCTTGGCCCTCACATCAGCGAGGCGAGTGGGGGAGTTACAAGCCCTAACTATCCAAGAACCGTTTTTGCAGTTCAAAAAGAACACTACCATCTTAAGGACGAACCCGAGGTTCATTCCCAAGGTCCCCACTGACTTTCACCTAAATGAGCCTGTCATCCTAAAGACATTTTTTCCGAACCCAGTCACTCCAGCAGAAAAAACATTGCACACTCTGGATTTGCAACGCTGTCTAAAGTTCTACATAGACCGCACCAAAGACTTTAGAAAATCTTTGCAATTATTCATTGCTTTCGGCGGTCCAAACAAGGGCCTCCCTCTGTCCAAACAGGGGATCTCGAGATGGATTTCAAGTGCCATTCTACATTGCCACAAGTTAGCAGGGAAACCTCTAGTGGGTAAGATCCGTGCTCACTCGACGAGATCAGTGGCTTCCTCTACGGCCCTCTTTGCGGGGGTATATGTCAAGGACATCTGCAGGGCTGCTACCTGGAGCAGCGTGCACACGTTCACTAAGCATTATTGCTTAGAGTCATTGCAGCAGGATGACGTGGCTGTGGGCTAGGCTGTCCTGAGAAACCTCTTCAAGTGATGGGTGAGCTTTCCTTCCTATCCCACCTTCCATGGGTGACACATTTTGTACTTTTCTTGCTAATGTTATGATGTACTGCTTTACAAAATGTGTTTATGGTGTTTACTGCTTGCTATTCTGATACAAAGCATGGGAATCTATGAAAGTTCCAATACTGGGGCAAGAAAACAAGTTACTTACCTGTAACTTTGGTTCCCCAGTATTAGTAACTTTCAAAGATTCCAATGCGCCCACCCACCTCCCCGGGGAAAGCTCAGCCTTCAGCAAGTATGGTGTCTAGCACACTACGGCTACGAAAATCTGAGGCTCTGAGGTTCCTTCAGGAAGGTTCTAAGGGTGAGGCTCTTCTGATTGGCTGACGCCTAGAGTTTGGTCTCTTTTACAAAAAGAGGCTGATATGTTACAAAAGGGAATGAGGCCTAGGCCTTTCCTTTCTCTTTTGTACCTACTACTATGATATTTTTTATTACCGAGACTCCCAGTCCGACGACGGGGAATGATACAAAGCATGGGAATCTATGAAAGTTACCAATACTGGGGAACCAAAGTTACAGGTAAGTAACTTGTTTTCTTCTCTTGAATTAAAGGATTCTGTGAATCACCAGCTGGAGGAGTGCGTGTCCAATTGCAGGGGCAATTTTTGGTGAACATATATATATTACCTACTGGCGGTCGCCAGTAGGTAGTTATAGTTAGGATTATTTTGTATAGGGAATTTGCAACATTCTATTGGGAATAACTTTGGCGCCGGTTCAGGAATCTGCCTGAAATTTGCCTCGCGGCGCTCTGCTCCTTCCCTGAAAGTTTGGGGGGGATTCGTCAAGCGGGGGCCGAGATAAAAGGGGGGTCCCAAAACGTGTTTTCCCGATGTTAATTTCCGTAGGGCGGTTGAACTCACTTTTAGCCCGAACGGCTGAATGGATTTCCACCAAACTTGGCAAAATTGTAGGGACTGGTAGCCCGATGTGCCTTTGCTATGTCTCAAGATATGTGCTCCAGTGGATTTTGAGTAATTTAGGTTAAAAAATATATATATATCTATAAGCGTGCCCCGGTACGCGCACCGGGTCGCGTACCAGCGCGCTACGCAAGTTCGCGCGCGGAAAGCTGATTGGCTCTCGGGTGTCTGTCAACATTTCAAACAGTGCGGAGCGGCCGCCATCTTGTGTCTCGGTAGGATCGAGACACAAGAGGTGGCAAAAACAAAGGGGGAAATGACCAAAAGGGTAGACCTCCCCTGACCCCCTAGGTTTGATGTGGGGGCCATAAAAGGGCCCTGCGGGGCAAAACTTTTTTTTTTTTCGATTTGCGCGGGGGGAGCGCCCGGTACGCGCACCGGGGAGCGTATCGGGGAGCGTACCATGGGGAAAAAAGAATGACAGAGTTTTTAAAAAATGTAGCCTTTTTTATAAATTGGAGGTAGTTCTAAAAAGAACTGGTTTTTTTCTTCTTTTTTTATTGTTTTTTTGAACATTTTGTACTTTTTTTGGCTTTTATGAACCATTTTATATTTTTTTGTTATTTTTATGGGGAGAAACAAAAAACAGGGAATTGTAAACGGCTCAACTGGAGCAAATTAAAAATCAGGAAAAAATTAAGGTTTTTTTGGGCAATTGTGGTTGTCACCAGCACGGTTGATGAGTTTAATGCTTTGCTCACCATAGGTAATTGTTTTACCACAAAATATACAAACGATTTTGTATTGTCCAAACTGGGGTTGTATGTTTGGGACCATCTCCCTTGTCTCTGGATCCGATGGAGTGGGTTGCTTACTTTTGGAGGTGCTGGGAGAAGATTGGGGAGGGTTTCTGGTCAGTTCTCTGACCTCTGCCACAGCATAGTTGTTAGGGTGCCGGTGTTGCATGTGGCGAATCATGGTGTTATTGCCAAAAGAGTACTTTTTGTTAGGGTTCCCCCTTGAAAGTTCAGTGCCACAGATTAGGCAAGTAACCCTTGGCGCATTTACTTTCTTGAGGTCCTTTGGGATTGAAAAAAACTCCCAGATAATGTGCTGCTTTGGCCTATATGGGGTAGTATCTTCAGGCAGGAACCTCCTCCTCTCTTCCTCCTCCCCCTCCTCCTCCTCCTCCTCCTCCTCCCCTCTTCTTCATCTCCACCACTGTGGTGTTGTGGTGGTCCTCTTGGTGGTGGTGGTGGTGGTGGCTGAGATGCTCCTGCTGCTGCTTCTGAAGCCATTTCTGAGTACAAATTAGTAATAGCTCTGGAAACAGGTCTTCCTCACTCAAAATACAAAGTGAGAATGAGGAAAAAAGGTGGGGGCTTTCATCATTAGGAAAAAAAAACTGTCCTGAACCAATGAAAAGTGTTATTTTCAGGTCACATGACCAGGGCTTTCATCATTTGGAAACCAAAACTGTCCTGAACCAATAAAAAGTGTTATTTTTAGGTCACATGACCCGACGCGCTTACGCTACGCGCCCCGGGGCGCTCCCAGGGGCGCGTCGCGTCAGCGCGTCGGTTGGTTACGTAGCGCGATCGTATTCGCTCGAGTGCTTCCGGGTGCGCTTACGCCGTGCGTATCACGCGGACGCGGCTACGCGATACGTCACAATGATGTTTTCGTTCGCGGCAATAGCGCTAACGGGACGCTCACCCATACGCGCCCCAGGGCGCGCCGCAAGACTGCGCTTACCGGTGCGCTCACCGGGACGCGCACCGGGAGCGTTCCAGGGCAAAAAAAAAAACATGAACAATATACATAAAAAAATAGTATTACATAAATATACAATATAAGATTCAATATAAAAAATATTACATTTCATAGCTATAGAAATTTGCTATTAAAAAACCTTTGTAATTCACTGAAAAAAACATAGGTTTGAGGCCCTATATATAGTTAGGAATTACCTTTTAAAAACCCTATGAAATTCACTGAAAAAACCATAGGTTTCACACCAGTTATAGCTAGGAATTAGCATTTAAAAAACCTATTAAATTCACTGAAAAAACCATAGGTTTGACACCAGTTATAGTTAGCTGGAAATTTTACTGACATAAAACCATTGAAATTCCCACGTTATAGTTAGTTGGACTCACTATAACTTGCGCGCCTGCAATGCACTGCTGATGATGTCACATATTACATCACTCATGACATGGTGTTATCTGTGCATACTTCGAACAGCAAATATAAATACAAAGCACTTTTAATTGAATTGTGTTCTAGGGCTGCCTTAAAGATACATGACTGATAATTAAAGTGACACAAAATCAAGGGGAGGGAGGTAGAGTACTGATCCGTTCAGTCTCCTAGGGATAGTCACAATATCAAAGGGGAAGGATCACTGGTCCTGCATAACCATAATCGTAGCGGTATATGTTGTCTCCCCGCTTTGAAACACGTGTTTCAAAGCGGGGAGACAACATATACCGCTACGAATTCCTACCAAAAAACACGTGCATGAGGGTCTTTTAACTTTGTGAGACACAACGAACCAACCTGCATACCCTGGTTATGCAGGACCAGTGATCCTTTCCCTTTGATATTGTGATAATTAAAGTGAACAAAGACACAAAAGTCACATTACAAATGAATACATACTTTTTTATTTATAACCCTATTTAGTGTCAAGACGAGGTCTTTGCAGAATCTTTAAACACATGGCTGGCATTTCTCTTTTGGCAACACTACTTTATATTCCTTTTCATGAAATGCATATGCACACTACAGTACTAAATGTAAAATACAAATGTAAGGCAGAGTGAGGGGCACAGGGGGTATTGGAACCAGAAAAAAACTAAGCCTCTGTAAAATGCATAGGAGGAGAGATGCAGCCCCTGGCAGTGTAACTTGTGTTTTTAAACAAACCTGAACTGCCTCAAATACTGTTTGTTTGTGAGTGAGTGTGTGTGCATATACACAATGCATGTCTATGAAAGTGTGTGTGTGTGTGCATGCTTGTGTGTGTGTGTGTGTGTGTGTGTGTGCGCATGAGCATTTTGCCCATAGCCCACCATGGTGCATTAAATAATTTGGAAGGCATTATAGTCAAAGTAGGCACAGAGAAGAGAGGAACCAATGCAAGGGAATGCATGCAACATTATGCTACAGTACAGACTTAACCAACCCTATTGCCTACTCCTTGTAGCTGTATAGTTACATCTGCTTTTGAAATACAGCACTGACAAGTAATGTTTTGAAAAGGTGGTGATTTTTCTTGACTCTAGCCCCTCCCACTGACCCCGCAAACCAGACTGTATTTTCAGCCCCGCGGTAAAGTTTGTGAGTACCCATGATTTGGAGGGACCACCAGGTTATTGTCTTTGCTGTCATACTTTCCACTACAACATACATGCTAGCAACAGTGACCAATAAGACACAGACAATTAAGTAAACTCAACCGTACAGTGATCTCTAAACATATTGAAATAGCAGAAGTGGAGTAATTCCAGAACCTGCATTCCAAAGGTTTCACTTCAACATCATCAAGGGAGATAAATAATATGAGACTGAAATCACTGCACCACAATAGCAAGGAACAACATTTAACAACCAATGTAACTAAACAAGTCAGCACCTCAAAAAGATCTTAAAATCTTCCATCAAATCAGCAAAGAGATTTCAATATTCCCAATGGATCTACAAGTGATATGTCCTGCCAAGAAACTTAATAGGATCATTACACAGCAAGGAAAGCACCATTACAAAGGCTACTCTTTTCTTCGAAGCTTCCTGAAATGCAATGGAAGGCCACCTTACTCCAAAAGCCAATCTCTTGGTAGACCCCTGACCATGGTAGTTTAAATATTTTTTAATCAACTCTGCTACTCACAGTCCAAAAAACTGATCAAGCAAATTAACCCCTGGCACACTATCCTACTCACTATCCTGCTCAAACCTTCAAAGATATCCTGCTTCCAAACACTGCCACTGTCTTAACCCACAGGAGATTTCAAGTCCGCAAAGGACCATTTCGCTCCAAGATGCATCAGTTAAAATGCGGAGTGCCACAGGGCTCCTCCCATAGCCCCACAAGTTTTTAATCTTTATGTTCACCTATTATCTGACATTATATGCTCTTTAGGCTTTACTATGGTATCCAGTGCAGATGATACCCAGATGATTGTCGCCTTTTCTCCCAATATATTTCAAAGAACAGGGGTCCTAAGGAATCAAGATAAAACAAGAAGATAGCAATATAGACTACAATAAGTACTATATTTTTGAAACACGTCCAGCCGGGCGTAAGTTTATTCATAAGATAACATGAAGTTGTGTTGGCCCAAGGGGAGGCCAGAAATAGTGGCAAGATAGGGTACAGTCCTGTACCTATCCCGAGAGGTTTAGAAAAGATAAACCAGGAAGAGGGAGATAGAACAAGGAAAAAACTTTTCAGGCAAAACAAGAAGTTTTTGAGCCAAGAGGTGACTTGTAGTTACAGTAAATACAGTTACAACAAATTCACCCTGCAGTGACAACAATTTCGAATAACCATATTAAATAATATGCTACACTGCTTATTGCGTCGACGTTTCGATCCCTAAGGGCTCATAGTACAATGGGATCATCATCAGGACTATTTTTACAGTTATTGCCTGCAATACATAAAGCCTGGCGCTAAAACTAGTCGCCTTTTGCATAGAGTGATTTGTCACCGGAGGAACGGAATTTCTATCCGGTTTGCAGTATCAATTGCTGGCCACATATGGTGTGGGCCTTGTAGACGTGGAGAAATTAAACTGTTGTTAGCCGTATTAACGAGGTTTCCCTCTGATGGATCCTCGTGGTTGCTAGCTACATGTGTTGTAGCCGGGGGCGTCAGAGGGTTTAGGCGATCTTCTTTTTGGGGAGGCTTAGATTCAAACCGTCCAGTTGCTTGCTTCCAAATGAAAGCAGCGGCGGGTTGGGCGAAGCTCGATCAGCTTCTGCCCTCTTCTTAGTTACAGCGCGGGTCCGCTGTATGTGAAACCCTCGTGGGCCAGGCTTATTGGGGTGGCTTAGATTCAGACCGTCCAGTTGCTTGCTTCCAGGTGAAAGCAGCGGCGGGTTGGGCGAAGCTCGATCAGCTTCTGCCCCCTTCTCAGTTGCAGCGCGGGTCCGCTGTGGTGGCTTAGATTCAGACCGTCCAGTTGCTTGCTTCCAGATGAAAGCAGCGGCGGGTTGGGCGAAGCTCGATCAGCTTCTGCCCCCTTCTCAGTTGCAGCGCGGGTCCGCTGTGGTGGCTTAGATTCAGACCGTCCAGTTGCTTGCTTCCAGATGAAAGCAGCGGCGGGTTGGGCGAAGCTCGATCAGCTTCTGCCCCCTTCTCAGTTGCAGCGCGGGTCCGCTGTGTCCACAAAAAGCCTTTTCTCCCAATGTCAACCCAAAATACCAAAAACGAAACAGTTGTTTAGAGCAAGTCACCAAATGGATGGCGGCGAGCTGCCGTAATCTGAATGGGGACAAAAATGAGGTTTTGGTAGTTTGTAACAATCCATCTTAATGGAACCAATTTACCTGGCCTCTGTCCTTAGGAGAATAGCCATGCCACCCCTTCCCTCCGCCCCCACATCAGAAGTGAAAAGTCGTGGTGTTGTTCGGTTATTCGGGACAGCCACCTCCCTATGGCCCTATGTAATAATCAAGACCGGGTTTGTAAGATGAAGTTCAAGTAGGTTTATTCATATAAGTAGACCGGCAGTATAAATCAGTACGTCCTTGTAAACAGGTATATAAGTAATGTAGGTCATTCTATTGGTCATCATTGACAGTCCTACCAGGAGCAGCCTGCTTGCTGCTCAGCCCCTCTTACCAACTGTCATCACACATCCAGTCACACAGGCATTCCACATATAGCCCACACACCAACATTCCACTCAGAACACTCACACAGATTGAGAAGCTAGGGACAGGATAACATAAAAGATAACATAGGGAATGAAACGTAATGCAATATTACTACATATCTCTTCCCTAATGAACAGAAGAACAAACAAAGCAAAACAATAAAACTATAAACATGAAAGTACAGTAATGGTAAATAGTCCACAACCCAAGGATGAGGAAAACACCACCCACATCACAAAAATGATAGGAACTAATACAATGAGAGTCAAAAGCCCAAAACCAGGGATGACGGAGGCACCACATCACGAGAGGGTAAGGAACTGAAGACAAGAAGGAAAGATCGATACAGAATACCCATCCCCCGCCTCTTATAAGGAAAAATAAACATCAAGATGTTCTCCATGTGAGGAGACTAGACAATGTGGACCAAAGGGACTGACCCCCAATATCCGGCCCCCAACTAAACAAGGGACAACAATGTTAGGTATGTGCTCTCCATGTAGAGAGACAAGTCATGTGGACTAAAGGGACTAAAACCCAGTGTCCTGCCCCCACCATTAAAAAGGGACAACCTGTAAAAATGTAAATGTTCTCTGTGTAGGGAGCTCTCCATGTGAGGAGGTACACAAGGACAAAACCCTGCAACAAAAATAAAACGTGCGGCACAGGGTGTCTTACGCACACAGGGAACCCAACCCTGCACCAAAATTGATCGTGCGGCAGAAGTTGTCTTGCGCACGCAAGGAAAGTGATTCCTTGCAACAGGACAAAAAATCGGACCACAACCCATAACCTAATGTAATGGGAAAAAACCCATGCACACCAACCGTGTGTAAGGGTTAAACAAAATGTAAAACCCATGAACCCAATGTAGGCGTCCCTTACGTAAGAGGACCTAAACTGTGGCTTCACTAAAACAAATACCCCGTAAATGCAAAACTACTGCTGCTTAAACTCTAAACAACGCAAACTCTTAGGGTCTGTAGACAAGCATGACATAAACAATTACAGTAAAAATTGTTAAGTAAAATAACCATGCCGGTGAGCGACTTCTCACCCGAGCTGTGTGTACTCCAAATACCAACTTGGCACTGGATGACAGCGTACCACTGGGCAGCGTCCTGACGCTCTCAGTAGCGGTCGCTCCCCACGCTCCCAGCTCTCATCTGGTATCGTTGGCTACGCTCTTTGCTGATCTGCTGCTCACAAATCTGCTGGCTCCTATGTAGCATAGCGTTGTAGCGAGATTAGCATTGTGGAATAATAGAAATATTTGTAGCGCTTTAAGGAGATTTTAGCACTGTGCTTTGATTCGCGCTTTCCCAGCTGTAGCGCTATTTGTGTTGCTTTGTTGGAATTTGCATTGCTTGTTTTTTCACTCGATCATTGTCGCGCTTTCAAGACACATTGTCTCAGTCATTAATTAATCTCTGTGCCCCAGCCTGTCTCTAGTTTCGTTTTCGCTGCAATTTTAGTTGTTGTTGTGCCTCGGAGCCCGTCCTCTACAGCCCGCCCCGCCTCCCAGCTGACCCTCCCTCCCACTGACTGCATAGCCTGCTCCCTCACTCGATAGCGCTGTGACCGTCCTGACACTCTCAGTAGCGGTCGCTCCCCACGTTCCCAGCTCTCATCTGGTATCGTTGGCTACGCTCTTTGCTGATCTGCTGCTCACAAATCTGCTGGCTCCTATGTAGCATAGCGCTGTAGCGCGATTAGCATTGTGGAATAATAGAAATATTTGTAGCGCTTTAAGGAGATTTTAGCACTGTGCTTTGATTCGCGCTTTCCCAGCTGTAGCGCTATTTGTGTTGCTTTGTTGGAATTTGCATTGCTTGTTTTTTCACTCGATCATTGTCGCGCTTTCAAGACACATTGTCTCAGTCATTAATTAATCTCTGTGCCCCAGCCTGTCTCTAGTTTCGTTTTCGCTGCCATTTTAGTTGTTGTTGTGCCTTGGAGCCCGTCCTCTACAGCCCGCCCTGCCTCCCAGCTGACCCTCCCTCCCACTGACTGCATAGCCTGCTCCCACACTCGATAGCGCTGTGACTGTCCTGACCCTCTCAGTAGCGGTCGCTCCCCACGCTCCCAGCTCTCATCTGATATCGTTGGCTACGCTCTTTGCTGATCTGCTCCCTCGCCCCTCCCCTTCCACTATCCACATATGACAGATGCTTTTGCGTGCAGCGTTCACGCGCAGCGGTCACGCACTATGCGCGCCGAAGGCGCGCCAAAGGTAAGCCCGTCTGCGCCCGTCTGCGCCCGTCCGCGCCTGGACCGTGCCAAGTGCCAGACCCTCTGGACCCCACAAAATCCACTCCACCCGCATAACGTATTCCGCCGCTACTCTCCTTGCCCTTAACTCCGGTCGCACCCCACAATGCTGCGTAGCTACCCCAGGACACACCCACGGTCCTTTCTCCTGCCACTCCTGTAAGTTTGCCTGCATCAAGACCCATACCAAATCCCCCACCTCCAAACACAGCTCCAATTCTAACCACCTGAAATGCATCCTGCTGAACGCCCGCTCAGTCCACAAACACGCCACTGAACTCTGGGACCTACTCGACGCCACATCACCGGACGTCGCCTTCCTTACAGAAACCTGGATGAACACCTCTTCAGCGCCCGACATCGCCATAGCCATCCCGGACGCCTACAGGATCATCCGAAAAGATTGCACAAACCAAACAGGAGGAGGCATCGCCATCGCCATCGCCCATAAGAACACCATCCGAATCACGACCAGCTCTGACGACAACCTCACGACCGCCGAACACCTTCACTTCCAGATCCACATCAACCCTAGAACAACACTTAGAGGCACCCTCATCTACAGACCACCAGGATCCCGATCACAATTTAACGAAGACATCACTGACTTCATCAGCCCACATGCCCTCACCTCAGAGAACTACATTCTACTAGGAGACCTCAACTTCCACCTGGCAAAGAAAAATGACAGCAACACCACCACCCTTCTGGACAACCTGGCTAATCTCGGACTCAAACAACTTGTTGACACCCCAACCCACTTAGCCGGACACACCCTCGACCCCATCTTCACCTCCAGCAAACACATCTCCTTCGATCACACCACAGCCCTTCACTGGACGGACCACAGCTGCGTCCACTTCAGCTACAAAAAGACCACGACTCACATCCCACCAAAACCCATTCCTCGAAGAAACTGGAACAAAATCACTACTGACCATCTCTTCACATCGCTTAACCAAAACCCCCCCGCCATATCTTCGGACCGAAACCAAGCTGCCACTAATCTCACACAATGGATCACCCACAGCGCTGACGAATTAGCACCCTTTAAAAACCACCAGACCAAACAAGGAAACAAAAAGGCCCTTGGTTCAACGAGGACCTTAAGAAATCCAAGAAGCTACGTCGTACCCTCGAGAAAACATGGAGAAAAAACCCAACCACTAACAACCTGATCGCCTTCAAGGACGCCACCCGCAAACACCACCAACTGATCCGATACACCAAGAAATCAGCCTTCAAGGATCGACTCGACAACAACACCCACAACAGCAAGGAACTATTCAACATAGTCAAAGAATTTACCAACCCCACCACTGGCACCAACGACATCACTCCCTCCCAGGACCTCTGCGACTCTCTATCCTCCTTCTTCCACAACAAAATTGCCGACATTCATAACAGCCTTGTAAACCTGTCCGAAGAACAACCCACTCCACCCACCTCCGAACCAAAACAACACCCTCACAACCTCTGCGCCTTGAACCCAATCACGACTGAAGACACCATCCGCTTGATGAACTCCATCCACTCGGGATCACCAACCGACCCTTGTCCCCACCACATTTTCAACAAAGCAGACTTCATCATCGCACCCCATCTCCGCGATGTCATCAACTGCTCCTTCATCTCCGCTACCTTCCCAGAAAGCTGGAAACATGCCGAACTCAGCGCCCTTCTGAAGAAACCCACAGAGGACCCCTCTGAACTTAAGAACTACTGCCCCATCTCACTCCTCCCCTTCCCGGCCAAAGTCATCGAGAAAGCCGTCAATAGTCAGCTCGCCGCCTTCCTTGAATCCAACAACTCTCTTGACCCCTCACTGTCTGGCTTCCGAGCCAAACACAGCACCGAAACCGCCCTCCTCGCCGCTACGGACGACATCCGAACGCTACTGGACAACGGAGAAACAGTTGCCCTCATCCTACTCGACCTCTCCGCCGCATTCGACACAGTCTGTCATAACACACTCATTAAACGCCTCAACAACGTCGGAGTACAAGGAAAAGTCTTGGACTGGATCATCTCGTTCCTCGCCGGAAGAACCCAGAGAGTCCGCCTCCCCCCCTTTCAAATCAGAGGCCACCCGAGTCATCTGCGGAGTACCACAAGGATCATCACTCAGTCCCACCCTCTTCAACGTATACATGAGTCCCCTCGCAACCATCGCGCGACAACACAACCTCAACATCATCTCCTACGCTGATGACACCCAGCTGATCCTCTCCCTCACCAAAGACCCTAACACCGCCAAAACCAACCTACACGAAGAAATGAAAGAAGTAGCCGAGTGGATGAAGAACAGCCGTTTAAAACTGAACTCGGACAAAACGGAAGTCCTCATCTTAGGCTCATCCCCCTCTTCCTGGGACAACTCATGGTGGCCACCGGCCCTAGGAACCGCACCCATTCCCACGGACCATGCACGCAACCTGGGCTTCATCCTTGACTCCTCCCTATCGATGAACAGACAAGTCAACGCCGTATCATCATCATGCTTCAACATCCTGCGCATACTTAAAAAAATCTTCAGCTGGATCCCCACCGAAACAAGAAAGACACACTAGTCACTAGCCGACTAGATTACGGAAACACCCTCTTCGCCGGAACCACAGCCAAACTACAGAAAAAACTCCAACGCATCCAAAATGCCTCAGCCAGACTTATACTGGACATCCCCCGTCAAGAGCACATCTCCGGTCACCTGAAAGACCTCCACTGGCTCCCCATCAACAAGAGAATAAAGTTTCGTCTCTTCACCCACGCACACAAGGCCCTCTACGACCTAGGACCCGAATGCCTCAACAAACGACTATCCTTCTACACACCCACCCGCCAACTACGTTCATCCAATCAAGCCCTCGCCGCAATTCCACGCATCAATAGATCCACCATGGGAGGAAGATCCTTTTCCTACTTAGCGGCCAAGACCTGGAACTCTCTCCCCACTCACCTCCGCCTCACACAGAACCACCTCTCTTTCAGAAAGCAGCTAAAAACCTGGCTTTTCGACAAATAACGCATCCACCCTTCCTCAAGCACCTTGAGACCCTCCGGGTGAGTAGTGAGCTATACAAATTACTGAACTTGAACTATAATACTGAAAAATCATAGCTGCGTAAAGACAAAATCTCACCCCACAGTTTTGAACTTTACCATGCGGCACTTTAAACAAGCATTAAAAATGCAATAGGTCTCCCCTTTCATTAAGTTAAAGCCATTTGCTTTGCTACAAAATACCATGAGCAAAGCAAATTGCTTTAACTTAATTAAAGGTGAGACCTATTGCATTTTCAATGCTTGTTCAAAGAAATGCAAAGGAAGTTTCAAATTTGTGAGGACATTCTTGGTTGATTGTTTTTTATGGAGTACTGTGATTGGCTGATCAAACATGCTGGGTGTTGTGTAATTTAATTTTATTGAATGATTTACGAAAAGAAAAACGTTTTTGAGAATTCTACATGGATATCTAGTGATAATGTTTTACGGTTTTAATCTAAAAGCGTGTCAAAATGGTGCAGTGGCCACAAGCTGTATTGATGAAGTCACAACATCATTTCCTCTGTCTGATAGTGTTGTGAATGTACATGAAGATAATGTCAACTAAATTCAATAGTTTAAAAAAGACATTAGCATTTGCCTCAGAATTCTATTTTCTTCTTGAAAAGAGTGGAAGACACAGTGTTTGTGGCCAG
This sequence comes from Lissotriton vulgaris, assembly GCF_964263255.1. Taxonomy (NCBI): domain Eukaryota; kingdom Metazoa; phylum Chordata; class Amphibia; order Caudata; family Salamandridae; genus Lissotriton; species Lissotriton vulgaris. The sequence goes on from NC_141687.1 coordinate 1,644,647,361, forward strand.
AGCTCCGTTTGACTTGGAGGTGTTTATCACCTTGGTTATTGTCTCTTTTTAGGTTTCGCCTGGCGTCCACTGCACAGCAGTGTTCGCGCAGGCGAAATCTTATGTTTACCAGTACGGGGCTTTGTCCCGCCTCTCTCTTCCATTGGCTAGCTCCATAAATGGAGGCTAGCCACTGGAAGAGAGATCTGTCTGTAATTGTCGGAGCAGATTCGTGGGCGTTCCGTAGATTTTTACTCATCCCGCCCCTTTTAGAACGTCATGCGGCGGTGGGCGGTTGTTTATTTCTTTTTTTCTTCAGAGGTTTTTTTTTGTCATTCCTCCAGGCCGACCGCCGCCGTAAGAAGTCCAGGTGAGTGCTCCCCTCCCCTCCCGCTATCCGTGTGCCCATTCCCGCCCCCCTCCTGCTGTCCGTGTGACCGTTCCCGCCCCCCCCCCTCCCGCTGTCTGTGTCTCCGGCCCCACTTGTAAAGGCTTGATATAATTGTTGCGCTCAGGCTACAAAACATCAAAGCTGACTGTAATCATGCGGCGTTTTTCAGCTCTTGTGCGTGGTTGAAAATTTGAAGTGGAAAATGATAGTGTTCGTCTGCGGGGACACGTGGCTTGCTTTGTGTACATTCGTGTACTGAAGAGTTATGGCACATGCAGTGAGGGCTAGAGCATAACACCACTGTGTCGTTTTTAATAGTGTTGAAATTAAAAAATGTTTTATCTTGGCAATTGTGGTGGGTTGCCGTCTCCCGCTGGGTGGGGGCTGTCCCGAGGGCGTGGAGAATCCCACTCACAGGCGCAGGCACTTCACACCAACTGGAGCTGAATGGCAGCAGGGCTGCAGCTGAGCGTCCCTCTGTCGGTTGTAAACCCCCTCCCCGCACCCCTCTTCTCTCTCGCATTGTCTGTCTCGCTCAATTTTACTCCGTCTTTAGCCTGCTCCTTCTCTCGGTCTTTATCCACATTTTCCTCTACTTATCCCTCTTACACCCTCTTGTTGTTTCTTATTGTCTCCCAGATGTGTTTTCTCCGCCCTCCCACCCCCCGGTCCTATTTAGTGCCTTTCTCACTCAACTTGCGCCTGCTCTTAGAGCATAGCCTCAGAATTCTAAACGATGCGTCAAAAATAAGAGCAGTTTAAATAGCCAGTTTACACAAAGGCTGTAAGATGTTTTCTGGTGCCTTTCCATCTTTCCCGAATCGTTGCCGAGATGAAGCCGTCCCAAGAACTTGCCTGGTTATTTGTTTCTGCGGCATGATGGCGGGCCGTGCCTCCCTCTACAGGCTTGACCCCCTCGAGGAGACTGCCCCAGCAGCCCCCCTCCCTCCCCCCACAGACGTCACCACAAGACATGAGGAGGGAGAGAGCAGCCGCAGGAAGGTAAACACCTGGCTGCCTCCCAACACGTGCAAACACGCCACCAGAAAGGCTCCGCAGCCGCAAACCACATACTCCCTCAGAGATCCGGGGGAGCAGGCCGTAGCCATGGGCTCCTTGGCGACACTGAGTGCACCTGGCAAGAGGGCTTCTTAGACCTGCACTTTTAGGAAACATTTTTATCCAATTGTGCAGCGCAACGGTAAAACAGGTTCCTTGCAAAGCATGGGTTACTTTCAAGTTCTTGATCGGGCAGCCTGTGGATTCCTACTTCTACAAGAATAGTGCCCTCACAACGATAATAAAGAAGGAGATATTCCCATGCTTTAAAATAGAAATATGCAACTCAGGCAAGGCTCGATGCGGGCTCTTGCCACGCTCGACCACTGTCCCATGGAGAATGGTGAGCCAAAACAGAGCAGAGTTTCTGAACCTTGAACATGGTGTGGAATAGCTGCCATCCTCGAATTCACCAAGAGACTTAAGCACGCAGTCTGAGGCACGCTTGTCACCCCAAAAACCTGCTAAAATGCCATAGGTTAAGGAGGGGCACTTATGAAATATTTCAAAACTTTCATTCATGGTACGTTAACACGACTCTGAAACCCTCCCTTCAAGAGCCCGTCGTTATCATCCTCCTCAAGAGAACACTGAAATACTCTGGTATAACAGGCTTTTTCAGCACAATTTCTGTTAACAATTAGCTTAAAAGCCACAGGTATTGGAGACAGTTTAAAAAAAAAAAAGGATCATGCAAATTCACGTTTCATCATGTCACAATATGTACAAATCATGTTTAGGTTTTGCTTACCTGACAGCCATTGGCTTGCCCAAATTGTGGCTATCCCACCCCTTAAGTTTGCCCCTCTCACCCTCGCACCCCCTTTACCCACCCTCACACCCCTTCACCCACCCTCACACCCCATCACTCACCCTCACTCTCTCACCCTCACTCACCCTCACACACCCCGAACCCTCACCCCCCTCTCACCCTCACACATCCTCCGTCCCCCTTACCCCCTCACCCTCACACCCCCTCACCCACCCCCTCAGCCTCTCACACACACACCCTCAGCCTCACACCCCCCTCAGCCTCACACCCCCCTCAGCCTCACACCCCCTCTCAGCCTCACACACCCCCTAAGCCTTACACATCCCCTCAGCTCACACACCCCCTCACTCACCCTCACACCCCCTCACACCCCCTCACGCACCCTCACCCTCACTCACCCCCTCACTCACCCTCTCATCCTCACATCCCCTCACCCTCTCACCCGGCGCTCTGTGTGTGTGTGTGTGTGTGTGTAGCTGTGTGTGTGTGTGGCGCTGTGTGTGTGTGGCGCTCAGTGTGTGTTGCTGTGTGTGGCGCTGTGTGTGTGTGGCGCTCTGTGTGTTTGTGTGTGTGTGTGTGGCGCTGTGTGTGTGGCTCTGTGTGTGGGGGTGCAAATGCAATAGGTCTCGCATTTGCGAGAGATTAAGCTATTGGCATTGTAAATGACAATGCCATTTATTTGTCTGTTTTCAAACCAACACATAAATAACAATTTTGTCATTTACAGTGCCAATAGCTCTAACTTTTGCAAAGGCGAGACCGTTGCATTGTAAATGCTTGTTTGATAATCCCATAATCTACTAAAAGGAATCTTGCATGGTGATCAAATGGATGTTTGGATCAACATAAAGTAGTATAGTCAGCAATTGAGATGTTTAGTAGGAGAACAGCTGCATTTGTCTGACAGCCTGGATGGAACTGGTTTGATTGGAGTCCAGTGGGTTAGGGTAATCTCAGATGCGATTGTGGATTGTCAGCTTCTCCTTTCATTATTCTGGCGAGGAAAGCAAGGTTGGGAATGTTTTGGAAGGATCTTGCAGGGGAGATTTTAGCCTTTTTTTGTAAGAGGGAGTGATGGCCTGCATGTTTCAATGATTTTGGCACGATTCCTTTGACAAAGGATCTGCTAATGGAGGCAGTGACTGGACAGATTTTTTTCAATCTCATCAGGACGTGTTCAGTGTTCATTATAATTTATGATCACTTATGGTTTAAGCAATAGAAAGGAAGTTAAACTGAGGATTTTGAATAGTTTGGATGTTTCAGGGCCATTTTATTAATGGGAGAGACTTCAGAAATGTGAACTCTGGCATGCAATTCCGAGATTTTGTTGGTACACGGGCGAAGGATGAGGACGGGAAGAAAAAGTACATTTAGTGGAAAATAAAATTCAATAGAGATGCAAATAATGCAATTTTACAGAAAACTTAAAACAAACAAAATTGACTTCTGTGAAGCTGATAGAGTTCAGTGCTTAGGGAGTTGTATGAATGTTAGTTCTAGTGAAGAGAGCAGGCAGGAAAGCTTGAAAGTAATTTTTATTAACACAAAGCATCTGACGCATGGCCTGTAGCTAGGGCTGTTAACAACCATCTGACAAAACTGGACTGCTCAACAGTCTTAAGGAATTGCAGCACAAGGCAAGTATGGAAAGAAGAAAACGGCGCGGGATCCCACACATTAAGATGAACCCGAGACGCAATACAACATGAGGAAATGGAGCAGGAAGAAAATAAACAAACAGGACCCGAGACATACGAGGACACAAGTTATGGGAAGGGAATAAACCCAATAAAAACATATTGATTAATACACATTGCTGCCCCCATGAAATGACAGCACAGCAATCTTGTAATAAAAATATATGGATTATTACCCAGCCTCCCCTCGCAATAAATCTGCCGTAAAAGAATCTTGCAATAAAAGCACTAATCAAGAAACAGTTTTGAAGATGTTTGGGGTGCACAGTTGCTGGACAAAGTAAAGTAATATCTGTCAACAGCAACTTCGTTTGAAACAGCAGCCCGCCTTCTCATATCATGTTCGATATAGGAAGAAATGGGATTTTTATCTTCTGTATCCTGTTGCCACTCTTAAATTCCTACTTATTGTACCACAGATGGCACCTCTTGGATCCCCAGTTTCTGTATACGTTGATCACCCTCTTAATATTCCACTATTTACCATCACCAAATTTGACAGAAGTTTTGCATACATTAATTATCTTGCGAACGTCTGGTTTGTTTGAACTTAATAAAACGCCTTTTCACTGCTTTCATATCTTTGGCCGAATTTTTCAGCTCATGTCGCATTTAAAAAAAAATTGTTTGTCCAATATATTCTTCTTCTTTGCATGACATATTTTAGAAGTATATTGCAGATGATTTGCAATGGGCAGCCAACATGGGCGCAACTCTTGACTATGGCAGACGATTTCTCGGTAATACAAGCATTTGCAATGCAATAGGTCTCGCATTAGGAAAGTTTGAGCTATTGGTATTGTAAATGACACATTTTTTATTTAAGTGTTGGTTTTGAAAATAGCGAAATTAATAGCTTTGTCATTTACAATGCCAAATGTTATAACTTTCGCAAATGTGACACCTATAGCATTTGTAATGCAATATGTGTTGTATTTCCGTGACTTAGAGTATTGATATTACAAATAACAATGGCTTTTATTTTTTTTAAATAATTAATACTTAAACAAAAGTTATTGTAATTTATAATGGAAATAGCTTAAACTTTTGTAAATAACTTTTGTGAAGATTATGTTCAGTGTATTTTATTGTGATGAAAATCAAAGAACAGAAGTGAAGTATTAACATCTTTTTGTGAAATTTGTAATAAAGCTTAAAACATTGAGAGAACATATTTGAACCAGTTGTTGTTGAATGGTTGCACAGATTGATGCTGAAATGGCGCTGAGTGATGCTGTGGTAGCGCATAGTGATGTTGGGGTGCCCTTGAGTAATGCTGTAGTGGTGCTGAGTGATACTGTGGTAATGCGATAGAGTGAGTGTGATAGATAGAGGGAGGGCGATAGATAGAGGGAGGGAAATAGATAGAGTGAGGGCGATAGATAGAATGATAAGGTGAGGGCGATAGATAGAGTGAGGGCGATAGATCGAGTGAGGGCGATAGATTTATAGAGTGAGGGTGATAGATAGAGTGAGGGTGATAGATAGAGTGAGGGTGATAGATAGATAGAGTGAGGGTGATAGATAGATAGAGTGAGGGCGATAGATAGAGAGAGGGCGATAGATAGATAGAGTGAGGGCGATAGATAGATAGTGTAATTAGAGTGCGTGTAATTATGTAGCACTGAGTGGTATTTGGAGTGTATGTTGCGTTGAGCACAGTGTAAATATGTAGCATATAACTATGTGGCACTGAGTGGTATTTGGAGTGTATGTTGCATTGAGTGCAGTGTAATTATGTGGCGTGTAATTATGTGGCACTGAGTGGTATTTGGAGTGTATGTTGCATTGAGTGCAGTGTAAATTATGTGTCGTGTAATTATGTGACACTGAGTGGTATTTGGAGTGTATGTTGCATTGAGTGCAGTGTAATTATGTGGCGTGTAATTATGTGGTACTGAGTGGTATTTGGAGTGTATGTTGCAATGAGTGCAGTGTAATTATGTGGCGTCTAATTATTTGGCACTGAGTGGTATTTGTAGTGTATGTTGCATTGAGTGCAGTGTAATTATGTGGCGTGTAATTATGTGGCACTTAGTGGTATTTGGAGTGTATTTTACATTGAGTGCAGTGTCATTATGTGGTGTGTAATGTGGCACTGAGTGGTATTTGGAGTGTATGTTGCATTGAGCACAGTGTAATTATGTAGCATATAATTATGTGGCACAAGTGGTATTTTGTGTAGTGTATGTTGTATTCTGTAGAGTATAATTGTGTGTCATGTAATTATATGGCACTGAGTGGTACTGTTTGGAGTGTATGTTGCATTGAGTGCAGTGTAATTATGTAGCATATAATTATGTTGCACTGAGTGTGTGAGGGTGCATAGTGTTTAAGGGTACAGAGTGAGGGTGCCGAGTGTGTGAGGGTGCAGAGTGTGTGAGGATGCAGAGTGTGTGAGGATGCAGAGTGTGTGAGGATGCAGAGTGTGTGAGGGTGCAGAGTGTGTGGGCGCAGTGTTTGAGGGCGGTGTGTGTGGCCTAAAGTAGTTTGAGGGCGTAGTTTTTGTGGCCTAAAGTACTGTGAGGGCGCAGTGTGTGTGGCCTAAAGTAGTGGGTGGGCTCAGTGTGTCTGGCCTAAAGTAGTGTGAGTGCACAGTGTGTGAGTGCGCAGTGTGTGTGGCCTAAAGTAGTATGAGTGCGCAGTGTGTGAATGCGCAGTGTGTGAATGCGCAGTGTGTCAGTGCGCAGTGTGTGGCCTAAAGTAGTGTGAAGGCAGAGTGTGAGTGCGCAGTGTGTGAGTGCGCAGTGTGCGTGAGTGTCAGTATAATGTACATGGTGCTCATGTAAATCACTCCAGTGCCTTCAGGTACACGAGTGAGGGCGCAGGATATGGCTGAAGCAGGGGGCTGAGTAAAATAGAGCAGGGAGAAGGACGTGGTGGGTTAAAAAAACAAAACCATGTCAGCAAATAGGTCATGGGCTAGTGGGTTAACACAATGAATGCATGCCTACAGGAGAGCTGCTGACCATGGGACTGGGTTCAACTCTCGGCGTTGGTCGTTTTTGGCCACTATAGGTGTGGCAGGGTATACTCAGACATGAGTCCCTTTCTCACTGCTCCATCAGGATTCAAGCAAGCCGGGCCGAAGAAGGCTGAAATGCCAGAAACCGGTCCCCGGTAGCTTGTCTCCTTTCTGGTGAAGAATTGGCTTGGTAGTTTAGTCTGCCCTGTTCCCATGATGCACTGGGCCAGGGACAGACTGATTTGCATATAGCCAGGTTCTGAGCTGGGATGGGGCAGTGAGATAAATAACGGTGATGGATCAAGCCCTGATCTTTGGACTGGGTAAGAGTGGTCTGTTTAACTCAGACACTCTGTTCATCACCACCCCCTTTTCTAAATCGTTTTTGGCCACTATAGGTGTGGCAGGGTATACTCAGACATGAGTCCCTTTCTCACTGCTCCATCAGGATTCAAGCAAGCCGGGCCGAAGAAGGCTGAAATGCCAGAAACCGGTCCCCAGTAGCTTGTCTCCTTTCTGGTGAAGAATTGGCTTGGTAGTTTAGTCTGCCCTATTCCCATGATGCACTGGGCCAGGGACAGACTGATTTGCATATAGCCAGGTTCTGAGCTGGGATGGGGCAGTGAGATAAATAACGGTGATGGATCAAGCCCTGATCTTTGGACTGGGTAAGAGTGGTCTGTTTAACTCAGACACTCTGTTCATCACCACCCCCTTTTCTAAATCGTTTTTGGCCACTATAGGTGTGGCAGGGTATACTCAGACATGAGTCCCTTTCTCACTGCTCCATCAGGATTCAAGCAAGCCGGGCCGAAGAAGGCTGAAATGCCAGAAACCGGTCCCCGGTAGCTTGTCTCCTTTCTGGTGAAGAATTGGCTTGGTAGTTTAGTCTGCCCTGTTCCCATGATGCACTGGGCCAGGGACAGACTGATTTGCATATAGCCAGGTTCTGAGCTGGGATGGGGCAGTGAGATAAATAACGGTGATGGATCAAGCCCTGATCTTTGGACTGGGTAAGAGTGGTCTGTTTAACTCAGACACTCTGTTCATCACCACCCCCTTTTCTAAATCGTTTTTGGCCACTATAGGTGTGGCAGGGTATACTCAGACATGAGTCCCTTTCTCACTGCTCCATCAGGATTCAAGCAAGCCGGGCCGAAGAAGGCTGAAATGCCAGAAACCGGTCCCCGGTAGCTTGTCTCCTTTCTGGTGAAGAATTGGCTTGGTAGTTTAGTCTGCCCTGTTCCCATGATGCACTGGGCCAGGGACAGACTGATTTGCATATAGCCAGGTTCTGAGCTGGGATGGGGCAGTGAGATAAATAACGGTGATGGATCAAGCCCTGATCTTTGGACTGGGTAAGAGTGGTCTGTTTAACTCAGACACTCTGTTCATCACCACCCCCTTTTCTAAATCAGGTCAACAAGCAGCAGGGGTGAAATGGTGTGTTTGTATTGTCCAACCAAAGCACAGCATGAAAATAAGGCTTGTTAATTTGTAGGCTGGGGCTACAACGAAACGGTTGTTAGAACAGACAGTAACGTAGTTTAGAACAAAAAATCTTCATCACATGATAGCTGTATGCGAAAACAATTTTACATTCATAAACATTATGCGCTAAGCAGCAAAACACTAGATAACCCCCAAAAAGTGTAATTAAAACACAATTTTTCTGAGCAGAAATATTTTTAACATTAGCAATAGGACACTGATAATGTGGTTTGAGAAATAACGTAGCGAAATCTGATATAAAAACACACCAAAATCAAAGTAGTTGCTACACTGGGACAAATAGCACTAATAATGCGGCACGAGAAATGAAAAAACACGAATAATGCGGTTTGCAAAATGGGGTAGCGAGAACCCAATATAAAGCACGGCCAAAGCTAAGCAGTTGTTACTTTTGATGAAAAGCTTGCCTATATACCGGCGTCCTGAGACTGGTTTTCGAGCCACCGTTTTGAATATCTCATTTGGAGACATGCTTTTGTAGTGCATCACTGGCCCAATACTCCACAAGCCATGGGAATCAATATCCCATTTTTCTGCCTGCTTTGGGAGCGACTAAAGTCCTAGCAGGAATGTATGACCATTCTATCCAGCTTGACTCCTGTGATCTCACCAAGTACGTGCAGTACTCAAACCTAGTAGTTCTCCAATGGAGGACAACGCCACGTCATGTGCAGAACCAGTGGGAAAAGTCCAGCACTGCTACTATTGGCGAAAGGAAAGAGTCTTCTGGCTGCACTTTCCTTGCTTTTTAGTTTTAGAAGGAGCTAGATCATTTACTGCTGCTGTGACGTGGTTATTGTACGTAATACCTTGCTGTAAAAGTGAGGAAAATTATGCTACAGAGCACTTACTACAAACACGGGATTTTACCACATTCATGGAGCTATTTTTTTTAAATTCCTTGTGGAATTAAGGTGCCACAAAATGGTCAGTCATTGACCAGCAAATGGGAATCTAGTGATACGCCGGCCATTTCACAGGGCAAACAACGTGTAAGGTGCTTGCCTCCTTTGTGGGTGGGACCCCCTAGACAGTGTAGGTAGATTAAAATAACATTGTTGTAAAATTCCTTTGTTCAGTTTTGGCCATGTCCACTCACGTCACCTTAATGTTGACTGGGCGTTCTTGGTGTCCCACCTGTAATGAACGGCGGGCGGCACAGTGTGTTTTGTGCAGCCCCCACAACCCCCCTTCCACCCCCTCCAAAATCGAGTAACCTCAACACCCTTTCAAGGCCCCTTACATGGGAATGGGCCGAGTAAACCAGCTTCTGTCTTGGGGAATGAGTGAGAGTGGGTGCTCGTGGCAGCCGTAAGCCCCCTTGTGTGTGGTGTGTTTGTGTGCATGTGTGAGCGCGCACACACACTTTCAATGTCCACACAGCCTGCTGCTTCCTGTGCGCGGTCTGCCTCTGCCCGCCCCCCCTCATCCTGCTCCATAGTGCTCCAAACCCATCTCCGTAGGAAGCGCCGACCACCGGTGACCACTGCAAGTCAATAAATAGAACATCAGTTTAAAAGGGCATAGGTTGAGGTGCAGGGAGGGAGAGCAGGAGAGGAGGCCCTGGAGTGAGAGAGGCGGATAGAGAACCAGGGCAAGGAGGAACTGAAGAAGAGAACCCGAGAGAGGGAGTGAGAAGAAAGAGTGCATAGAGAGGTCGGAGGGCACCGCGAACAGAGCGAGGGAGGGGAGGAAGGAAGTGGGGTTGAAGGCAGCGTGGGACAAACAGAAAAGGAGTTTACTAGAGCCGCAATGGAGCCAGAGACACAGACTCGGGACTGGAGTAAGGATAGAGAGAGGGAGAGGGAGGCAGAGGGGGGGAGCCGAGAGAACTCGTCGTGGCAGGACGGGCGGGGTAGAGGAGCAGCGACCGTGTCACGTGCTGGTGTCCTGAAGCAGCCTCTTCAGGGAAGCGCCCTGGATGCAAACTAACCAAGCGTACTTCACAGAGCAATGAGCCCGAAAGCCTGAAGTCCACTCAGTCATAAAGGGGAGGCCACAGAAAGGCGAGAGTCCTTGTTTCAAGTTTCACTGTGGTGGTGGCCCATAACATGCTCTTCTGAGCAAAACTCCCCAGCACTCGTATGCCTCCTACAGCGTTTCACAGTCTCCCCTGGGGCAGAACTTCCACCTTCTGCGGTAAGCCTGCGCCCACAAAGTGACTGGACGAGAAGGGCAGAAGGCGGAAGTCCCGCCCCAGGGGAGCCTGTGAAACGCTGTAGACACGTAGGAGGAGCAGAGGCCGCCGATGCAAGAGAGGGAAGCCCCACGTGACGGAGCCTGTAGCCCGGTGAGAGGGGCGGGTGGGGCTTAGTTGTAGGGGGGTGGGTGTGTGTGGGGGTGTGTGTGCGCGCGTGTGTGCATGCGTGAGTGTGGCTGTGTGTGTGCGCGCGCGATTGTGCCTGCGTGTGTGTGTGTGTGTGCATGTGTGAGTGTGGCTGGGTGTGCGCGCGCGATTGCGAGAAGCTGACTTGCTGTGAATGTGGGACAGGAGATGTGCACGGCACCGGGTTGGACGTGCGCGCCCACTAGGTGAAATCGCCGAGGGAAAGCGCGTGCCCATCCTCTGTCCAACATTCCCGGCAAGTTGGCAACAATAGGTCTTTCACTGGACGCGAGACCTAAAAAATGAGTCACTGTTCATGTTGTAAAGTCACTGCCGCTCCAATAAGCCTCTGAATCGTGTTCTGCCAATGTCGAATAAGGAAATATCTTCCTGTTACTCTTACTGTATGTCCAAGTGTAAAACGGCAACAAAACAAACCGATTCTGTCACCGGATGGTAGTGGATGGGAAAAAAACTGCCACTCACCACCAGTGTCCAAAGCAGCATCCACTGGACTCTGTAATATGATCCATCCGATCACAGGGATCATGGGATGACCTTCTAGCGCAGCAGGAAAACGGAGGCAAACAGATCCAAGTAACAATGAGAAGACCTGGCAATACAAACCCTCACTCGTGACAACTAGCAAAACACATAAGGCAAGTCCAACCTCAAAATGACGGCATGCTCAGAAGACGCACGCCGAGTGGCTCACGGCACGCTCTTGATGCAAAGCGTCCAAATGGCAGTGAGGAGCTGCGAAGTGCCAGGAGGACGTCACAAAAGATTCCACAGCTCCGTGTGACACCATGATGACGGTAAGATGTGCTAGCTGTATTATGAATTTGAAAAAGGCGGTTGGGAATCACAGCGGAGATCAGGTCTCAGCGTAGACCAGAAATCAAAGCAAAAAAAGAATGTCTCACCTTACTTTGTCCCCTGTGATACCACAGCTGTGAAGCGCCAAACATGTACTTCCACCTGGCACCACCCCGCCAGTCTCAGCCAGGGAGAAACACTCCACTGCCCGTAGCTTGTCACTGAGACCCCGTGCAAAGTCCACCACTCTCCCTCGTGAAGTCTCAAGGTCGATAACGTCCACAGCTGACAGTAAACATATACGAACCCTAACTGTTGTGCAAGACCAAATGTAGAGATCTCTACACACGTTGAAGAAACAAGCAGTATATAAATTCCTTTTTCTGGCACTTCCAAAGTAGCGTCCCCATCCGGCAGCAGACAGACTTTGCGCAGGACAGATGCCCATGTAGATCTTGACATGTGCTGCATCAAAGCGGAGTATACACATGTTTAAAGTCATTTCCAAGGAGCGAGCTTCCCTTGACGGCGCAGGTCTTGTGGCAAACGCACATTACAGCACGCTTTTGTTGGGGCTGTCCGATGTACAGGCCACTGGTGGGGCTGTGTAGAGTACCAGTTTCTTTTGTTCCTTTTGTGGCAACTTGTGTTACGATGGTTCCTCTTGGGTTGCTTGTTGTCTTGCCTCTTGTAACTCTTTTTTTGTAGTGTCTTGATCGTTTTGCTTTCGCCTGTCGTCTCTTCCCTGTTGTAGTTTCTTCCCAAAATGTTGTAGAAGGCATCTTGATGTCTTTGAAGGCCACCTGTACCAACTAAAGAGCGTGTGGACGTCTTCAACTCATCGCCAAAATTAATGTAGTAATCAAGACCACGCTTGTAAGATAAAGTCCAAGTAGGTTTATTCATATAAGTAGGCAGGCAGTATAAATCCTCGGTACGTCCTTATAAACAAGTATACAAGTCCTGTAGGGCAGCCTGTAGGTCATCATTAACAGCCACACCAGGAGAAATTGCTAGGTGCTCAGCCCCTCTCACCAACTATCATCACTCATCCACGTAGGCATTCCACACATAGCCAACATTCCACTCAGAACACTCACACAGGCTGAGCAGCTATGGACAGGATAACATAGAAGATAACAATGAAAATGAAACGTAATGCAAAAATACTACACCCTACAAGCAAAAAAAGTTGCAGGGTGTTGCTTCAGCCTTCTTAGAGCCCTGAGCAAAACAATTAAATGGCTCCCTGTGAATGTGCGAAAAAACAGTGGTGCAGGGACTTTTACTATCCTGCCTTGATTATGGTTATTCTCAGTTTCTAGGCAGTCCTTTCACTATGACTAACAAACTGCAGACCATTCAAAATGCAGCTGCTTGAATGCTGTAGGTGTCCCAGGACCCAATCAGCCAGCCCGGTGCTTGCCACACTGCAATCGCTGCCAATAAACAAAATAATTCAATTCAAGGCATTATGCATTGCTCATTGTGCTAAACACGAAGCAGGACCACTGATTCATCACCACCTCATCAATTCATACAAGGCTATTAGAGGACTCAGATAAATTAAGCTAGGTCTTCTTACTGTTCCAAAATTAAAAGAGCCAGAGGTGGTGGCTGCTCTTTTTTTCTACCTGGCTCCCAAATGATGGAGCTTCTTGCCCATTAGCCTTAGACTCAATGAGAACATATTAAGCTTTAAAAAACTGAAAACTTAGGTATGTGCCTAATTTAGTTATGACTCCAGTGGGGATGGCTAGCGTTGAAAAGCCCGACTTGGATAGCCATGCGCTTAATACATGCTTGTTAATAATAATAATAATAATAATAATACATCTGCGAGAATTTTTGCTAATTATTGGACTTGCTTGTTTGTTTATAAGCTTTCTTGCACCTGACTGCTCACTGACAAGAAAACTATTTTTCCAAGCTCAGGATATTTTTGGGGACAGAACATATCAATCACTGTTTATGTGCAAACTGAGTTGGTTAATAACAACAAACAAACCCCGTGCTCAAATAAGCAATCAAAATGTGATCCTTTCATTCTGAAAGATTAGACAGTTGTTCAATAGAGAAAAAATAAATATACCACATCATCTGGAAAGGCAATAGTAATACTATGAAAGCTATCCTAATGTGGAAAGCATTAAAGGCAACAGCAGCTCCTTGGCTAAGGTGGATGAGTGTCGCCCCACTGCTTTTCAGCAGTAAAAAATGAAAAAACTTGTTATTTTATTCTTCTGTGCTGAATCCAGTTTTGGGGCGGGGCTTGGCTGTCACAGCTAGCAGAGGGAGGAGGAAATATCTGCACTTAAGTGCGCATGACAGTTTGGCCGGCAGTCTTGGGCAGCCAAAAAGTCATGCACAGTTCACACTGACAGCAACATTGGGATTGCCTTAGAGGAGCCTGTGGGCTTTCTGCTTACTGGGAGGAGGGCTGATAGAGGAGAGTCGGCGGTGTGCAGAGGGAAGTGTTTTTTTTCCTTTTTCAAGCCCATGCATCCCATCAGCCCCACCACCCCTTCCTGTATCCGCCACCATGGGTCAAAGGTACTTGTGAGAGGAAAGCTGATATGCCTATCTGCTTTCAAATAGTAAGGCCAATAACCTCAAATAGCCAAGATATATAACTATTAGAAAAGAGGTGAAAAGAGCAAGACAAAAGATGCCTGTGCAGCACAATGAGAAAACACAAGGAAATCTCTTCAAAATCAGATACGGGTTTTGTATTGAAGGTCAAACAAACTGCCAAGCTGAGACCTGACTGACTGTAGCTCTGTGAACATTAGAAGCTAATATAAGATGTGAAAAATACATATAGCATGTTGTTGACAAGCAAAGTAAGCATAAAGAAATGTATTGCCAATTTCTATAAATCAGTATGCAGTGGTGTACCTTTTGACCAGGCAAAAGCTGATGCGTTCATTAGAGGTTTGCCATTCCAAAATTGGAAAAAGACAAAAGTCCTGATGGACAATGCAATACAGAATGAAGACGTAATTGCTTCTATACATGTGTTAGCTCCTGTGAAGCCACCAGAATATGATGGTTTCTCCAATATCTTTTATAAAACCTTTAAGCAAGCTTTCGCAAACATACTAAAGACATTATATAGCTGGAGTACTGGAAGAGGTTCATATTCAGACAACTTTGAATATAACGCAATGGTTTTATTGTGGAAGAAGTGATCCAGAGGTGAATTTCACTGATGAACCTAGATTATAACATTGTATGTAAAATCTGCACTGTTTACTTGAAAAAAGCAATATAAAGTACTACACAAGCAGCAGTGGGGATTAAGCGTAAAGAGTTTAATGAGAAAACATTTAAGGCAAATACTGGATATTGTCAAGATCACCAGAGGCAGTGACAAACCTTGCACTCTTTTTAGCACAGCTAGAGACAAAGTGGTACTTTTGATGACTGTTTCGCTAAATTATCTCTCTCACAATGGATTACAATTATAAAAGGGACAAAACACTGTTGTCTGTTAGTTGCATTTCAGCTGTTAGTGGTTACCAGCAGGTTGAAAATGGAGATTTCATGTATTACAATCGGCAATCTAGAAATAAAGTTTATAGTGTATGCAGTTGACAAGACAGACAATTGTAAAGACCGCTCAATTTAGAGAAATGGTTAGTTCCAAATATGATAATTAGGGACAACTTGAGGATGCCATCCCTTATCAGCAATCCATTCAGAAATTATTGCACACATTTCTTTTCAGGAAAGCAGATTTTGTGAACTATTTGTTAATTGCAATTCCACTGGACTTACAAAAAGTAAATACTTTGAACTTGTGCTCTTTAATGAACAAGACTGACATTCACTTTTAAGAAATGGGGCACTTTGAACTTATTTATTTAGTGTAAA
Organism: Lissotriton vulgaris; assembly: GCF_964263255.1. Lineage (NCBI taxonomy): Eukaryota > Metazoa > Chordata > Amphibia > Caudata > Salamandridae > Lissotriton > Lissotriton vulgaris. Next base: position 1,644,662,760 of record NC_141687.1, read on the forward strand.
CTGTGTATATTAGCATTCTGACTAAATACAGTGCTTCATTTGTGCCAATGTCTGTTGGTGCTAGCCTATTTAAAAAAAAAGCACATGAGTAAATGGTTTACATTTTTTATCTAAGGTTAAAAATGATAATACCATGGTGTTCGGGGCATTTCTACACCTTTGGGTCACCAGGTATAGTCCAAATTATCACATATATTGAACTGTAACTGTAAGGAGGTGTTGTTGGTACTGCTGTTTGCAGCGCGCAAGAACCGTAGGTGGTGCAAGTTGCTTTGGCCTCCTGACAAATATCTTGGGCCTGGCACTTACTATTTTACAAATAAAGCTCTGCTTAAACATGTCCGTGTCTATCCATCCATACCACTTTAATGTCCTGCTTTGAGATTGCAACACATAAGCACACTATTATTTTAAATTTTGATGTCAGAAGGAAAAGTAAACTTCTCGACACAAAAGTCACAAATTCAGTAGAAAAGGAGGCTGTGGCTTTACTGTCATCAAGAAATATCAAACTAGCAAAGTATATATATATAAAGATAAACGAGGTATGGAACTCTTTCCTTTTGAATGCCTGATGTGCACTCGGGACACTTTGTGCTAATTGCAATTTTGCCACAATCGACAGTGAAGACCAGCGTGAATTTGAAGGGCTGTAAAGGATCATTATGGCAATGGAGTCCCTGTGAATATATATCAAGTTTGAAGTTTCAACAGCAGAGGAAACTGTGACATCGGTACCACTGTGGGGTTACTTGTAAACCCAGTACATTGTGAAGTACTCACCTCTGTCGTTTCACCTGTAAAGCGTGTAGAAAAAATTCCTGAATTACTGTCCCTTTAACTGGATGTAAGAGACTGCAGTCCCTCTTCGCTGTTTCAAGAGTTACGTTTTAAAAATCCTAACGAACCCACGGACATGTTAGCTGATGGCATTTGAGAAAGAGTTCTTTTAAACTCGAAACGCGTTATGCCTGCATTCTTCTTGAATAAAAAGAACTTGATCAAGTCTGATGGTGTGGTCTGTGTAGCGTGCCGAATGGCACACGTCTCCTTGGTTGGATGTAACAGAGTGTTGAATTGAGGAACCACACATGGAATAGGTGGAAAGTAGATTTAATGTATACAGCAGAGCAGGTACACAGCCAGACAGGTTAGCAGTCAGGAGTAACTGACTACCTTGGAATACAGCACATAGAAACACTCTAAGCAGAATGTAGAACGAGCATGGTTAAAGCAACATGACATAATTACACAACATAACACATCCCCCTTTGAACAATAAAGAAAATGGAGTATAACTTGTGCCCAACACCACCCCCCATCAAACAGAGAGAGAAAAAAAAACATTACAATGGAAAATTCTCAGAAATGTAATCTGCTAACCACACGGGAGGCTTTTTCTCACGCCTAGGGTTTCTGAAAGCATGAACCTGAACTTCACAAGCAGAATTAGAAGAAGTAGAAGCACCCAAATCAGGTGAAACCTGGCCAGAAATGTCAGAGACAGGACAGCTGGAAGCGTTGGACGTCTGGAAAGCACTGGAAGCTTTAGGACAAAACAAGTCCTCTAGGTCAAACAAATCAGAAGACTCTTGAGGGGAAGCTAGACAGGGAGGGACAACCTGAGGAGGAGGACATTTGGCAATCCTTTTGAGGTTCCAAACACGCCCATCAGAAAGGCGAACAGCATTGTTCAAGACTTCAACAATTCGCAAAGGTTCAGAAAAACAACTCTCCTCCTTGGAAGGCTTGCCAGGTTTCTTGACCCTTACCCATTGACCAACAACCAAGCTAACATCTTTCACCTTGTGCTTTGAGTCGTACAACATTTTACTTTTAAGATGAGAAGCTTGGCTTCTTTCCTTAACGACATCTTCAGACCAATCTACCACACAGGACTTAAACAACCATCCAGGAGTAAACTTAGTACGCGGATTCCTGCCACGCATAAGTACAAAAGGAGGAAAACCAGTAGCCTCGCAAATAGAAGTTCTGTAGGACCAGACCATTTTTAAAACTTGAGTTTCCCAGTCCTTACTCCCACCAGACATTTGAATAGTACTTTTGATGACGCGGTTAAACCGCTCAACCATGCCATTACTGTTTGGATTATAGAGAGCAGTAGTCTTGTGCTTGATACCAAGTGTGTCAAAGTACTCTTTAGCTTTATTAGAGGTAAATTGGACACCATTATCACTGAGTAAAACTGAGGGGATACCCTCCAACGTGAAAGAAGTATCTAAAAACTTTAAAACAGAAGTGGTATCAGCTTTGCTCACAACCTTTACACAAGGCCACCTGGAAAATAAGTCAATCAAGACCAAAATGTATTTTTGCTCACAGCCAACTGGACCCATGATATCAATGGCTAAATGTTCCCAAGGAGAACTAGGTGCAGTCATGCTGCCCATAGGAGGCTTACAGACAACCAGAGATTTGTCAGCAGTTTGACATAACTTACAGTTCCTAACAAATTGATCGATTTCAGCATCCATACCTGGCCACCAAAAAGAGGCTTTAACTGTACGTTTAGAACGGACTATACCAAAATGCCCCTCATGGCATAAAGCCATGATGGAGGGCCGCAAAATCTTGGGAGGTATGACTCTTTCGCCAAACCAGATGTTGCCATCTTGAACACTTAAATCTAATCTAACATCCCAAAACGACTTCAAAGGATGCTTACAGTCAACTTTCCTAGGCCAGGACCCAGCTAGATGGGATTTAACTAAAGACAGTTCTTCATCTTTCGCATATTCATCAACCCACCTATGCTTCGAAATGCCTGCACCATCCATGTCTTGTACATAGGCTACCTGAAAGGAGTTCCACAGTTCATCCTCACATTCATCTAGTTGCTTAGGCATTCTGGAAAGAAAGTCGGCTATACAATTCTCTTTACCAGGAACGAATTCCACATTGTAACAAAAATCTTGCAGTTTGATAGCAAGTCTGGCAACTCTCGCAGAAGTGTTAACAGTACCTTCAGTGGTCAGAACTCTGAGTAGTGGCTTGTGATCACAGCGCAAAGTAAACTTGGTACCCCATACAAAAGCTCTAAAGTGATTGACAGCCCATACACATGCTAAAGTTTCTTTTTCAATGGTTGAGTATTTTTCTTCTGTGGGAGAAAGTGACCTTGAAGCATAAGCAACAATTTGCTCCTTACCACTCACACCAACTTGGGACAAAACAGAACCCAAACCTTTAATGCTGGCATCGGTGGTGATAATAGAATGAGCATCAGGGTTGAAACTCTTTAAGGAAGCAATATTGGCAATGCAGCTTTTGATGTCATCAAAATCTTGTTCACATTCTACTGACCAAGTAAACTTTGTCTTGTTCTTTAGCAACTGTCTAATGTTATATGTTCTGGTCGCAAAGTTGGGAATGTATTTCGAGCAAAATTCAGCTAAGCCAATAAAGGATCTGACATCATCTTTTCCTTTGGGGGAAGGAGCACACCTGATAGCATCAACTAAATTGGGTTTAGGTTTAATACCATTACAGTCAATGACATGCCCCAAGTAAGTTACATGATCACTGGCAAAGGTGCATTTGGTGTATTCAACAGTTAACCCTTTGTCATTGAGAATGCTCAAAACCTCATTTAAGGTATTGTCATGATCAGCCCTTTCCTTACCAAAGATGAGGATGTCATCCTGAAAAAACTTGGTGTTTTTTACAGTGGAAAACAGTCTGTGCATTAAACGCTGAAAAACAGCTGCGGCCGAAGCCAAACCAAAAGGCATCCTTTTAAATTGGTAACAACCCTGTGGGGTTATGAAAGCAGTGTATTTCCTGCTGTCTCTAAACAAAGGGATCTGATGGTACGCAGACGATAAGTCGACTGTAGTGAACCATTTAGCCCCATCCAGCAAAGCTAACATTTCATTGATCTTTGGCAGGGGAAATTGGTCAACCACTATATTATCATTTAAGTGGCGAAGATCCACACATAGTCTTAATTTACCGTTGGATCGTTTCACGACCACCAAAGGGGAAACCCAAGCAGATGCTTCGATCGGTTCAATTATGTTGGATGAAACCAATCTCTCAAGTTCTGTAGCCACGTCTTTTCTTAGAGCAATTGGCACACTTCTAACCTTATGGATCTTAGGTGTGGCAGAGTCCTTCAAAATTATCTTGTGTTCGAAGTCTTTCAACTTGCCAATTGTCTTTGAAAAAACTGCAGGGAATCTTTTTAACAGTTCCTCACCGGTTTTGGTGCCCTCATCCATAACCAAAACTTTCTCCACAGAGTTGGGGTCAAGAATAATGTGTAAATCCCCTTGGTCCTTCCACCCTAAAACAGATGGACCCTTTTTTGATACATATAACTTGCCATAAGATTTACGGTTCTTGAACTCAAATTTCAGCCAGCGAAAACCAACTATGTCAATCTTGCCACCATCATAACCTTCAGGGTCAATATCCGAAGGAGACAGTTTTGAACCAACTTTGTCAATGAAAGTGTTACGCCATACATCTTCGTTTATGATAGTATAAGGCGAACCAGAGTCAGCATAGACCTTAATGCGCACACCCCCAATATGTATCCAACATTCAGGTTTGTTATCGACAAGTAAACAACCATCCCTAATATTGAGGAGTAATTTTTTCTTTAAAACTACAGCGCAGTCAGATGCTTGGTCATCATCACTAGAAGTGTTCTCATCCGAAACTAAGTCTTCTTGAATACATTTGACAGTCTTTGTCTTCCTTCTACATGCTTTGGTGTAGTGACCATACAGTCCACACGCACCGCATTTACTCTTTTTTGCAGGACAAGACTTTGCAAATGCCAAATGTTCGAAACTCCCACACCTATAACATTTGGGAGATTCAATACTGTGCTTAGGCTTTGCCCATGTTTCGCCTTTTTGTTTAAAATTACCGGTTCTTTTTGAACTAGCATCTACTTTAGCCACAACATCTTTGCTGACATTTTCAGATTTTAAAGCACTCGCACATCTACTGGATGACTCAGCTTTACGAACTAAGGCTAGGATATCTTCTAAACAAGCATCCCCATTCATCCAAAGACGTTCCTGAATTGCAGGATTATTAGCGTGCATTACCACCTGGTCACGAATTAAGTCCTCAAGTAAACCGCCAAAGGCGCAATCATCACCCATTTTTCTCAACTCACCAACGTAGTCATCCACAGACTCATTTTTAGATTGTTTCCTTTGGTAAAATTTGTAACGCGTGATACCCATACAAACCTTCGGGGAGAAATATTTGTCTAAATTGGATAGAGCCACAGTGAATACATTACTATCACCTCCCCCTACAATAGGCTTGTTCATTTGGTTATAGCATTTAAGACCTTTTGGACCCAATGAGTGTAAAAGAATACGTTTCTTTTGATCAGCAGACATTTTCCCATCAGAATCTACAGTGTCAATATAATTGAGAAAGTAGTCCTTCCATTCTAGCCATTTTAGCGTTGGTTCAGAACCTTTACACCAGAATTCCTGAGGATTACTTAGAGAAAATGTTTGTTGACTCATGTTGGTGTGAAGTAAGGCAAAAAAAAAAATGAGTTAAATGATATGAGAGAAGATTGCAAAGGAAAGTTATCCGTAAGGTGTACAGTTTGGTGGAATTGTTCAGTGAAAACAGGATCTTTCTACACACTGTCCGCTCTTCACCACCATAAAGTGAAGAAATTGCAGAAATTCTTGAAAATGTCTCCAAATTAGGCAAAACGTTCAGTTCGAGGCTTAAAGTAGCGATTACCTGTGACCGCGATGAAAATCCGACTTGTGGGTGTCGAAATAGGTAAAAGAATCAAAAAAAAACGTCTTCCGTTTTTTTTCCGTTTGACGAGTAGGCCTGCCCAATCCAAAATGGCCGCCACGCACCGTGTGATGCGTCACGTTCTGAGTGAACGTATGACGTTACAGAGATGCAACGCGAGTAGGAGCGAGAACCTCCAAGCTTGAAGACACGCGCGTTAGAAGCGCGTAATGAAGAACAACGGTAAGCGCTCGAGCGCGGTGTAGCAGCGCGTCCAAGATATCCAAAATAAGGATTGGAATTACAGTTTTAGCAAAAAAATAAGGCGTCGCTCACCAGGCTTGTTGTGCGCAAGAATAATTATTGTCCTCCATGCGTTGTTGCAGTGAAGTAACGTCGTCTCTGCTCCACTTGTGGTCTCGACCATTAGGGAGGTCGGAATTACCTTGAAAGCGGTTCACAGGTTAAGAAAATCATCCCGATCGTCGCCAATTGTTGAATTGAGGAACCACACATGGAATAGGTGGAAAGTAGATTTAATGTATACAGCAGAGCAGGTACACAGCCAGACAGGTTAGCAGTCAGGAGTAACTGACTACCTTGGAATACAGCACATAGAAACACTCTAAGCAGAATGTAGAACGAGCATGGTTAAAGCAACATGACATAATTACACAACATAACACAGAGGTGCCTGACACACCTCAGTACGGACCCCGACCCGCGAGGAGGAGGCGCCTTCTCCTTTCGGGACCTTGGGGCATGAAGTGTGGAGCTTCCTTAAGGGTGCCCTCCGGCTGCCAAAAATTTACACGACGGAGTTTGTATTGGAAGGGCCCCCGGGAGGGGCCCGCCCGAACTTTGGATGGGTATTTGGTGCAGCAAGGGTTTGCTGGGGACTTCTCCCTAGCACAACAGACTTGAGGCTTCAGTTGGGGAAATTTGCAAAGCTACATGATATCTGCGCGGTAGTGAAATTCCAACAGTACAAAGATAACCGAGGTATGGAACTCTTTCCTTTTGAATGGCTGATGTGCACTCGGGAGACTTTGTGCTAATTGCAATTTTGCCACAATCGACAGTGAAGACCAGCGTGAATTTGAAGGGCTGTAAAGGAGCATTATGGGCAATGGAGTCTCTGTGAATATATATCAAGTTTGAAGTTTCAACAGCAGAGGAAACTGTGACATCGGTACCACTGTGGGGTTACTTGTAAACCCAGTACATTGTGAAGTACTCACCTCTGTCGTTTCACCTGTAAAGCGTGTAGAAAGAAATCCTGAATTACTGTCGCTTTAACTGGATGTAAGAGTCTGTAATCCCTCTTCGCTGTTTCAAGAGTTACGTTTTAAAAATCCTAACGAACCCACAGACATGTTAGCTGATGGCATTTGAGAAAGAGTTGTTTTAAACTCGAAACGTGTTATGCCTGCATTCTTCTTGAATAAAAAGAACTTTAGCAAGTCTGATGGTGTGGTCTGTGTAGCGTGCCGAATGGCGCACGTGTCCTTGGTTGGATATATATATATATATATATATATATATATATATATATATATATATATATATATATATATATATATATATATATTCTGTTTCTCACTTCCCACCAACCGTCGCTCCTCTTCTCCTCGGGTGCCTCCTTAATGCACAGTGGGGTGCGTAAATATCCTCAAAACATACAGTCCTCACTCCTAGGACCGCTCAACAATTAAGGGCACTCTCAGCACTTTCACGTAGTTTTCATTGCCATATTTATTACAGCACTCCAGATATTGTGTCGACAAACCCGTTTTGGCGTTGCCGCCTTCGTCAGTGTCGGCAACGGCGATGGCGGCAATGCCGAAACGCGTTTGTTGACACGATATCTGGAGCGCTGTTATAAATATGGCAATAAACTACGTGAAAGTGCTGAGAGTGCCCTTAATTGTTGAGCGGTCCTAGGAGTGAGGACTGTGTGTTTTAAGGAGATATATATATATGAATGTAATCCGCCAACTGACTCGAGGCAGCTGCCCCAGCCCAATCCCAAATGACGAAAGAGCAGACCCGTAAGTTGGTGCTTAGTCAAGGTGCTTTATTTTATCCAGCAAGCCAGCCGCCATTACGCGTTTCGCTTTTCACAAAGCTTGATCACATGGCAAGTTGCTTAGAGCTGGTAGCAGTATTTAAAGTGCTAGTGCGCGGGGAATTTCACAGTCAACGAAACAGCATGAAAGAAATACTCTCAAACAATGTTGTACATAGAAATTTCGGCATGAATGCAATTACACATTTGAACAAATTGTAAAATATATAAATACTTTAAAATTAATTATAAATGAATGTATAAATACAAATATTCCTTATAAAGTCATGTATGGCAATTTTTCCGAGTGGGCTATTTTTTATTTTGATACCCCTTGTGACATTACCTAGTACTCGACAATTAATTCACATGTCTGAATCATGGTAATGCCACATACCACCTTTAATAGTGGAGATGTATCACTACTTCAAATGGGTACTCCACATATGACTAAAGGATAGAGCCCCAGTGGGCTTAAATCTTCTTGTCAAGAAGATTAAATTCCCCATGACTGTGTCTAACCCTACAAAACTACTGGTATGAAGAGGTCAACAAAATGTGCATTAGAATAATGAGAAAAGTGCTAGTGCTAGTGCAAAATACGTAGAGCCAAATGCTAACTTCACCAGGAACATTCCTGGTGCAACCCTCTTAAATTAGCTCATTAAATTAAACATTAAAAACAAGCGCAGACCCAAATATATTCAAGAATGTTCTAAAATTAATGGTTCCACTAAACATTTGGCTACGGTACAGACTACAATCAAAACATTTCAGATTGAAAAACTTGAATTATCACTTATATTGGACTGTAACTGTAAGGAGGTGTTGTTGGTACTGCTGTTTGCAGCGCGCAAGAACCGTAGGTGGTGCAAGTTGCTTTGGCCTCCTGACAAATATCTTGGGCCTGGCACTTACTATTTTACAAATAAAGCTCTGCTTAAACATGTCCGTGTCTATCCATCCATACCACTTTATTGTCCTGCTTTGAGATTGCAACACATAAGGACACTATTATTTTAAATTTGATGTCGGAAGGAAAAGGAAACTTCTCGACACAAAAGTCACAAATTCAGTAGAAAAGGAGGCTGTGGCTTTACTGTCATCAAGAAATATCAAACTAGCAAAGTATATATATATAAAGATAACCGAGGTATGGAACTCTTTCCTTTTGAATGCCTGATGTGCACTCGGGACACTTTGTGCTAATTGCAATTTTGCCACAATTGACAGTGAAGACCAGCGTGAATTTGAAGGGCTGTAAAGGATCATTATGGCAATGGAGTCCCTGTGAATATATATCAAGTTTGAAGTTTCAACAGCAGAGGAAACTGTGACATCGGTACCACTGTGGGGTTACTTGTAAACCCAGTACATTGTGAAGTACTCACCTCTGTCGTTTCACCTGTAAAGCGTGTAGAAAAAATTCCTGAATTGCGATCCCTTTAACTGGATGTAAGGGACTGTAGTCCCTCTTCGCTGTTTCAAGAGTTACGTTTTAAAAATCCTAACGAACCCACGGACATGTTAGCTGATGGCATTTGAGAAAGAGTTGTTTTAAACTGGAAACGTGTTATGCCTGCATTCTTCTTGAATAAAAAGAACTTTAGCAAGTCTGATGGTGTGGTCTGTGTAGCGTGCCGAATGGCGCACGTCTCCTTGGTTGGATGTAACAGAGGTGCCTGACACACCTCAGTTACATCCAACTAGGGTTAGACTGTGTCTAACCCTACAAAACTACTGGTATGAAGAGGTCAACAAAATGTGCATTAGAATAATGAGAAAAGTGCTAGTGCTTAGAAAAATGCTGAAAACCTTCCTATTCTGCTAAAATTAATGGAGATGACTGGTCCACGTAAGCGCTGGGATGCCTCAGGGTAACCATGCGCTATAGAAATGTGTAATCATTCATTCTAGTGCAAAATACGTAGAGCCTAATGCTAACTTCACCAGGAACATTCCTGGTGCAACCCTCTTAAATTAGCTCATTAAATTAAACATTAAAAACAAGCGCAGACCCAAATATAGTCAAGAATGTTCTAAAATTAATGGTTCCACTAAACATTTGGCTACGGTACAGACTACAATCAAAACATTTCAGATTGAAAAACTTGAATTAGCGATCCTCTATCACGACCCCTTTTGTAATGAAAACTCTTAATGCTGCCAACCAATACACTGCATGTTACATTGTTTTCTTAACTGGTATGACAGTTGCTTTACCCTTATATTGGCCACCTGGCTAGAGACAGGTATATAAATCCTCCGTTGCATGTAACCCATTGGGCTGCTTGCTATCTAATTCTAGAATGTACCTGGTTTCGAGTAGTCGAAGCCTCGCTTCTTGATCCCCTCCTCTTTTTAAAGGCCACACAGAATCGATAACATAGTAAGACAAGTAAGAAGGATTCGAACCATGCTCCGTTTCAAAATTCCTGGCTACAGGGTAGGCTTGATCTTTAGTGCTAATTGCCCTAATGTGCTGGAGCACACGTTTGTGGGCCGGTAAACGGGTACTACCCACATACCTAAGCCCACACGTGGACTCCAGCACATAAACCGCATAGTCCGTCTTACAAGTAAGTCGCTTAGTGATTTCACGCGGTTCTTGTGCAAAGGGGCTAACATACTTGGTCCTATTACTGCCATGCCTGCATGCCTTACATTGAGCGCATTTTTTGAAACCTTTGCCTAGAGCTTTCCAGGTACTGGACTTGTGGGGTTCAAAAGTGACAGATCGCTTGTCTCCTGAGGCGGAAGCCGGGAGCAGCGCGAAGATCGTTTTAAGAATTTTAAAAATTGTTGTGTAAATTTGACTAGTTTGCTCATTTTGCACATCCCACCTACCCTTACCCTTTTAATTCAGTGGCCGTGCCCTCTGCAGCCGATTAGGCTCTGGGAGGGAAACTGATTACGAGTTTGGTGCCATCTTAGGAAGGTGCTGGGTGACGCTGCATTTGGCCGGATGATCCCACTCCCAGTAAGGCGCATCTCTAGCAGCGCATTTTATTGACAGATCGCTTGTCTCCTGAGGCGGTAGCCGGGAGCAGCGCGAAGATCGTTTTTAAGAATTTAAAAAATTGTTGTGTAAATTTACCTACTTTGCTCATTTTGCACATCCCACCTACCCTTACCCTTTTAATTCAGTGGCCGTGCCCTCTGCAGCCGACGCTGCCTTTGGTCGGACGATCCCACCTCCCGGACAGCATAAAATGACATCATATGCTCGGTGCGCAGCGGGCGCCCCGCGGGCGCGCCAAAGGCGCGCCTAAGGCAAGCCCGTCCGCACCGGGACCGGGCCCAGGGCCATACCCCCTGCCCAGAACTATCCCGATAGAAGAAAGTGGACACACTCTAGCCAGGAGCTCCTATCACTAAGACCCAGCGTCACATGTATCTCGATTGAACCTCACAAGGAAGGTAAAAAATGTCCATCTTGCTCATGTGCCTTTGCATTTTCACCGATTAGAGTCCTCAATATGCCCCAAAACCAATCTAAGATACCAATTTATTGAAACTTTACTATCAAGGCAGGCTTAATTAATGTCAGGTCCATGGTCAAACACAATGTCCACACAGCAGAGCTAATCGAAAGCCAAAATATTGACCTTCTGTTTGTTACTGAAACGTGGGCAGACGAAGCATCGTATGCCGATCTTACCCTTGCGATCCCCGAGGCGAGGGCTTCTCTATCTATAGAGGTGACAGAAAAATGAAACGCGGGGGAGGATTAGCAATCATAGCAAAAGAGGAATTCAGGATCAAAACTTCAGAAAGAGGAAGCAACCCGGATTGTGAAACTTTGACCTTTCAAATTAAGATTACGAACAACTACACGTTTAATGGCCTTTTAATTTATAGACCGCCTAATGCCAAGACGCCTCTAATTGAGCTTTTAAGTCCATTTTTAGAATCAAGCGTGACAGGCCCTGACTATACAATTTTAGGAGATTTTAATCTGCACTTGGAGAAAATTTCCGACCCCAAGGTAGTCTTACTTAAAGATGAAATGGCAAACTTTGATTTGGAACAAAAAGTACACCTAGATACCCATTGCGCTGGCCATACCTTAGATGGCATTTTCACCTCATGTCAGAGCCTAAATAAAATTGATACGCTCATGGTCCCATGGTCAGATCACAAGATGGTCTCCTTCTCATTAGAAATCACAGAAGATACGGGGAGACCCGTTGAAACTATAAAGAAAACCACATATCCTGACTGGTCTAAAGTTAATCCCCAGGCTTTTATTGACACTCTCTGCTCATCATATCCAACTCTTGATTTAGACAGCAACAAAGCCTGTAAACAATTTAATGAGTGGTTGGATGCTGCAGTTCAACTCACAGTCCCACAAAAGAGAGTCACCTTCAAAAGAAAGACTCCCTCACAACCATGGTTCGCAGAAGCTTTGAAGGCACAGAAACAGACGTGCAGAAGAGCAGAGAATAAGTGGAGAACCAACTATGACACCCAGCTAAAAAAAGAATATAAAGCAGTTCTAGCTAGCTATAAAAAATTAATAACAATGGAAAAAAGAAAATACTTCGTTCAGAAAAATAATGAGTCAAAAAACTCTAGTAAAGCTCTCTTTGCTTCTGTAAAAAAACTATCAAAAATTGAAAACCGTAGCTCAGAAGAAATGTCGTCAGACTTTTGCAATACACTAGGTGAATTCTTTGTGAACAAAGTATCTTCAGTCTATGACTCTTTTAAAAGCCATAATACAGATATGGCAGATCAGGCTTTCTTACACCCAAGAAATTTAGTGGAACAATCAGTCCAACCCATATTGTTCCACTTTACTCCTCTGACAGCAGATCAAATCCAGAAGGAGTTGCTCACCACTAATTCGGCAGCCCAATGGACCCTTGCCCACCCAAAGTAATGCAAATCTGCTCAGAACAGCTGAGCCTGGTACTAGAAAAATTATTTGCTCAAATTCTTGGAACTAATACCTTTCCAGATGATTGGAAAAGGTTATCGATTAGACCTCTACTGAAAAAATCAAATCTGGATTGTGAAGAACTAAGCAATTGTAGACCAATAGCTAGGATCCCTTTCGCCGCGAAAATTTTAGAGAAACTTTTAAACAAACAGTTATCCCGTTACCTGATGGATGGTAACTGGCTAGACCATTCTCAGTTCGGTTTTCGTGAGGGACACGGAACGGACACTGCTTTTATCACAGCTGTGGAAGAACTTAGGAAAGTGCTGTATAATGGAGCGAAGGCCGCCTTGGTGTTACTTGACCTATCAGCAGCCTTCGACGCGGTCAGCCACGAGATTCTCCTAACTCGTTTAAGAGCAGCAGAAATACATGATTCAGCATGTACCCTCATTGCTTCCTACTTAGTAAACAGAACCTTCTCAGTAGAAGTAGGAGGAGCGAAATCTAAATCTTTTAACTCACCATGCGGGGTCCTGCAGGGGTCCTCACTGAGCCCCACCCTTTTTTACTTATATGTGGTCCCTCTTGCAGAAATTATAAGGGACTGTGGATTTATCCCAATATCCTACGCTGACGATACCCAAATTGTGGTGTCTATCAGCAAGGATGTGGAGGACACAGCAGAAAAATTCCAACTATGCATGACACAGGTTAGCCAATGGATGGAAAAGAATTGCCTAAAACTTAACGGGGACAAGAGTGAGGTGATGATACTAGGGGGTGACACAAACATCTGGTCCCCCGCTTGGTGGCCTTATGATTTGGGTAGATGCCCAGATTCGTCAGAAAAAGTGAAGAATCTGGGCATTTCTCTAGACACCAATCTTTCTTTTGACGCCCAAGCTAGCAAGCTGGCATCAACACTCTGGTACATCTTAAAAATGATAAAAAAGATATTACCTTACCTACTACAGAATTCGCGTAAGACAGTAGTGACAGCTGTAGCCTTGTCAAAACTGGACTACGGGAATGGCCTATATGCCGGAGCTAGGACAAAAACCATAGCCAAATTACAACGCCTGCAGAACGCAGCAGCCAGGCTGGTTCTAGGCATACCCAAGTTTGAGCCAATCAGTCACAAACTAAAAACCCTGCAATGGCTGCCAATTGCAAAAAGGGTGCAATTTAAATCACTGTGCCTGGCCTACAAGGCACTTCAGGGAACAGGATCACAATTCTTGAAGTCACATTTAAAACAATATGAACCAACCAGACTTCTTAGATCCGGCCAACTGAAGCTCATTAGGGTTCCCAAATTTAGACGAGCCAGTTGGGGTGGAAGAAGCTTCCTGGTACATGCAGCACAAACCTGGAATCAGCTGCCTTTTGCTATAAAAAACTGCCCATCCTTGGAATCCTTTAGAAAGGAAGTAAAAACCTGGTTGTTTCCTGCACAGCTCTAGATACCATTCTCGAGAGAGTAGGAGCTGTCATAGCCCCAAGACGCCTTCGGGCATTCGCGCGCTTTACAAGTGGACATATCAAATCAAAAGTATTTTTGCCCAATGAGTTGGCCATAGAAGTGGATTTCCTGAATGTGAGTAAAGGTTTGTCTGACACCCTGTGACCAATCGTTGGATCTCCTTGTATGAGATTCCAATTACGGTAGAATATTTTTCTGATGAACGAGTGTTGTCTACTATATGACATAATCATGCGTGGTTTGATCCCATCCCCCGAGGGGGTAGTGGGGACATCCTGTCCTTTGGGTGTTAATGCTACCTCCCGAGACATTAGCTGCGTCCTTCTTGAAACAGCCTCAATGATGTTATTGGAGTACCCCCTTGCTAGGAATCTGAGCTTACTGGCCTCCTGAGCAATCCTACATTCCTCATCACTGCTGCATATCCGCCTGATGCGCAGCATCTCCCCATAAGGGATGCTGCGAATCAGGTGACGTGGATGGTGACTTGCAGCGTGAAGGATGGTATTGCCCGCTGTCGGCTTTCTGTATAGTTTAGTCTCTATACTGTTGTTATTGATATATATTTCCATATCTAGAAAGCTAACAGAATTAGCATGTATGTACGAAGTAAACTTTAAATTCAAATCGTTGTTATTGAGATTATTGACAAAGTCTTTAGCAGCATTCTCTGTCCCCCTCCACACAAAAAACAAATCATCAATGTAACGGAGGTAGGTGACCACATGTAGCTCCATGACTTCCCGGAGTTCCCCCGCCAGGACCTGTTCCTCCCCCAGCGCCATGTGCAAACATGCGTAACTGGGGGAGAAACAGGCCCCCATGGCGACACACCTCACTTGTTGGTATTTTTGGTTATTGAACAAAAAGAAATTTTGTTCTAAGCACATTCTCGTCATGGCAAGCAACATCTTATTGTGCACCCCACAATGTATTGGACGTTTATCCAGGAAATACTCAATTGCCTTTAGTCCATCCCGATGTCCGATTGAAGTATAAAGGGAGGACACATCAAGGGTCATAAGTAATAGATCAGGACCCCACTGTAAGTTATCAATTTTTCGAATGAAGTCCGCAGAGTCTTGCACATAAGAACTCAGTCCTTTCACCCAGTCTTGCAAAAAGTAGTCGATGTATTTGGAAACATTTTCCAAGGAGTTGTCAATGGCTGAGATTATGGGGCGACCTGGTGGATTATCACAGCTTTTATGGATCTTCGGGATCAGATAGAAGGAGAGTGCTACCGGGTGCTCTTTTTTTAGGAACCGAAATTCATCCTCAGTAATAAACGCCCCCACTCCTCCAAGCCTGGAGTTTTGCATTTTGATCCCCCCACGCTGTTTGCTAAGTGGGCAAGTTGCTCTTTCTATAACAAGAAGTATCCCCAAGCTGTGCTTCAGCCTCTGCCAAATATAGATCACAGGGCCATAGTACCACATTGCCGCCCTTATCTGCTTGCCGCACCACGATCTTATTGTCCAAGTCCAACTTTTTCATCAGTTGAGCATAGATCCAATTTTGTTTACTCATCTTTTGACGTTTGTTGTTGGTGGCTACATATAACTTTTTAAGATCTTTGACTACTAAATCATGATAGACGTCAATGTTATCATGTAGCATTGTGGGTTGAAAAGTGGACTTTGGTTTGAATGGAGTTAGGCATGCATTTCTCAGTCCCCAACATGCATTTGCCACAGGTCCTTGACTTCCATCAGTTTCTTTTTGAAGGGACCAAATTTCATCCAGAGCTCTTTGGTCCCCCACCGTCAATAGGGAAGGACTTCGAACAGCCTCAACAGTTCGCTTTCTTTTTGACTGTAAACTGTGAAATTTGCTGAGTTTCAATTTCCGCACAAATCTAAAAGTGTCCAAACGTGCGTCAGCTTAATTAAAATTACAGGGCGGACAATAAGATAAACCCAATGCCAGCACTGCTTCCTCTTGTTTCGTTAATGCTGATTTGGTTAAGTTAATCACTGAGTTGGAGTTGTCGCTTGTGTTGTGCTCGGGTTTTGATACCGGTTCCATTTCCCTCTTGCTGGCCCCTTGGCTTTGCCTCTTTCACCTGTTACTCCTTTTGCGGCGTTGGCTCCGCTTGTAGTTGCGCCTTGTGCTTGCTTGCCCGGCGCTGTACGGGAACGCAACGTATCCCTCCCATCTAGGCAGAGGCAGTCTACCTCCTCTGCCATGGAAAGTTTGGTAAACCCCAAAGATTGGCCATTGGTCGTTTCTCCTTCCAGGTCACTCGGCATTGGAGCTGAGGTCGGATGCTGTTACCGATATTGCCCGTGCACCTTTGATGTTTTTACCCTGCAAGTTTTTGACCCTTGCCTCAACCCCATCATAACGGCGGGCAAAGGTGAAGATTTGTCCGTTAAGGTAGTCCAAGCGATCTCTCTCGAATTTAAAGTCTTTCTTTTTTTGATCACCTCCTCCTCTTTTTTCAGGCGGACCAACATATCTTCACGCAACTTTTTTATTTGATCATTCGTTCCCAACGCAGTGATTTCCTCCTCCAATTTGTCAATTTCTTCCTGTAATTTTACACGATCACTAGCTGCATACTTCACTAGGATCTTCATTAGTTTTGCTGACGACTCTAAGTTTGACTCTGCCCATTCATTTAGCATTGCGGGGTCAGGCTTTTCATAGCTGGGAGCTAATGGTATTTGTAGCCCCCGTGGTACTCTGTTGACTTGTAGGTACCGAGTGAGGGACCGATGTTCCCACCACTTGGATTGTTCAGAGCGCATCAGCTTTTCCAGCCTCTTGAACAAATCCCGAGTGGTGGGGCTCCCCGTAGTTGCCTGTACTGCCTGTAAAGTGGAACCGGACTCCCCATCCGAGGAATCCAGAAACATGGTCTCCGCCGCTTCTTCACGTTCACGCAGCATGTTTGTGGACATTATGGCAAATATCGCTGGGAGCACCAATGGCTCGCCCTCGACACAGCTCAGTCGGGTAGTAAATCTCCCCCGTCGGAAAGCTCGCACACTTCTTACCGGATATTCCGTTTCCAGTTTGCCGCAGCTTATTCACCCCTTCTCCGCGCCGGCCGGCGCTAAGTTTCACAGGTGTCAGCCAAACAGCAAACTTGCCTCGATGGTATCAGGGGACAATTGCAGCGTACTCCTCGCAGGAGTTTGTAAATCCTCTTCCAGGTGACCAGAGAAGGTAGTGCTTCCTGCCGCGTAGCCCAGTGGTCAAGAAGGGGTTCTGCTCGTACCGTGAAAGCCTTTCAGTACAACATATGAATGTAATTCGCCAACCGACTCGAGGCAGCCGCCCCAGCCCAGTCCCAAATGACGAAAGAGCAGACCCGTAAGTTGGTGCTTAGTCAAGGTGCTTTATTTCATCCAGCAAGCCAGCCGCCATTACGCGTTTTGCTTTTCACAAAGCTTGATCACATGGCCAGTTGCTTAGAGCTGGTACCAGTATTTAAAGTGATAGTGCGCGGGGAATTTCACAGTCAAGGAAACAACATGAAAGAAATACTGTCAAACAATGTTGTACATAGATATTATATATTCTTTGTATGATTTGTTAGTTTTCACTTAAGGTTCACTGTTAGTTTCAGGATCTGATGAGAACATGTTGTCGCAAGGGCACTTGCCCTACATCACATTTATTGTCCTGAATATAGGCAATTTGACATTTCTGTACCACTAGTCCTCTGTCCTTTCACAGAAAGCATGAGCACTGATCACTCACACCAGTTGCCAGCATTGCGATGGCAGCATGGGATACTAAGATTTCATGCATAGAGCAACGAGGCGCACTTGCGCATAGTTATAAATGTACCCCTATGTCCTATATGGAGACTGCATACATTGGGCAACATGGCGCACTAGCGCGTACGCAAAGTTTGCACTTGGGCAATTTTCACCGTTAGGTAAATTTATTTACCCCCATGGAATTCATTTATTAATTAGAGGTGTGCCTTTATCTGCCCCACATCGCCCAGAGGACCATTGGGATTAACACGCAGTGCACAGTTTTTCCCCCCCCACATATATAATTACACACATTTCTGTTATTTTTGCTCTCTGTAAATATCCTTTATTACATGTTACAGGAGCATGCGCATCAGCGTCTATTTATTTTGCAACATTGGTTTGTACATATACAGCTGGTAAGGAAACTACAGCTAACTCAAGATGTGCGATGTACTATGTCAAACATGATAAAAAATTCATGTAGGGAGGAACCCTTTTTGTAGTAAAAGGGGATGGGTTTACAAAAGACAAATACAAGAGTCCCTTTTCCTTAGTACGTAAGGAGAAAATCTCTACAGGTCTTGAATTAATAATAAATTAATGTCCAGTAGAGTATAACGTGGAGCCTCACAGTAGATCAACAAATTTACAGCTATATGATATCGAAACCTAATTACATTCTCAACATTATGCAGTGAATCGCAATAAGGGCCGGAGAGCAAGGAAAATAGATTTATATTTCTTATTTTATTTATCCAGCTTTTCTCTGTATATTATTAAATCACATTTATAACAACATCATCATATTTATTAAAAAAAACATAATACATAATAAAACAATTCATATTCTAAGAAGAAAATTTTGTCGACGCTGCGTTTCGTTGAGTGAAATCGTCACCTACTTCAGGACACTATTTTCATTTTAAAAACAATCTAAAATGGTGTATTGATTTGGCTGTATTCAATCAGCTTGAAAAGTTGTTGCAGATTGATCAACTTTGTTTCTTAAGAAGTAGTTCTTAAATTAAAACTTCATCAGTATGTAGTCATTTAGGCTGGTATTTTCAAATTTGCTTTCTCTTTCTATGATGTGGAATATCCCCACCTATAAGTACCTTGGATTTTGAGTTTCCAGAATATCTTGTCGTAAGGTAAGTACTGTCAATTTACTTCCTCTTCCTTTGGTATAAAATGTCTCCAACTATATATAAATGTATAGTTGTTACCAGGACGGCCAGGTCACCCTTAGTCTCACTTAGGGGTGGAGTGTCTGGACTAAAATTCAACTGTTCTTGAGAGTTGTTGATGTTTGGGTTCCTTTCATCAACTTGTCAAGCAATCGTGCTTGGGAGCTCCTCACTGACCGTCCTGTTCAGTATTCCGGCTGCAACTATGTCAAACATGGACATATAATTGATTTGTTTTTCACGCGGGGTTCACAATAAACAGAGGCGTATTTGTACATATCGTTAGCTTATAGTCATATGCATTCAACACGTATAACAGCTTATACTTTGATACAATACTGTAAGAATTGTACCTTTCTAAAATGGCCGCCATGATTTGTGGAAATATTGTCCTTTGTTTTTTTTTGGTTTTTTTTTAAACCATTATTCACAGTTGCAGCATTACATTTGCTAGCCTACCACAGGGGCCGGCCGTCGCTAAAACAAGACAGTAGCATAATATTACACTGGTACACAGCTCTTCAGCCGACAACCCGGGGGTCCGGCAGCAATTCAGCATACTGTTTTGAAAGCTTATAATATTGCGCAGGATGAATTAAGGTTTTGCATTTTAAACATATATAAATAAACAATAAAAACAAACCAAAAGAAAAACAGCGAGGCAAAAAAGACTATACGGTGAGTGTCCTTCCCAAGAGTGGGAGAGCCATATCAAGAGGAATATATACAAATGTAAGTAAATGGAGCCATGGGAAGGGGGACCGGGAGCAAGTGATCACAGCATCAACGAGAATCTGCATGGTACAAGGAATGTCAGGCTATGGGGACTGCGACATTTCCCGGAGATCTACAAAAGGAGGAGTACAGATCTCCCCACGATATAGGTTCCACTGATTCCATATTCTCCCCCACTTCTTGGGTCTGCCACGTGCAACATACAGTTTTTTCACTAAACATGCACCAGTCCATGTTTTCTTTCCAAGCTGAGACTGTAGGTGCTCTTTGGGACCCCCAGAGTTGCGCTATGTCCCTCTTAGCCACCATATTCCCAAGGGTAGCCCATTGCGTCTGTGCCACAGTATAATCATTTGGCTCCCACACATTCAGTAAACAACGTCGGGCTTCAGGCAACAACGAGACTCCCGTAACTTCCTCCATGACAGCATGCACTCGATTCCAAAATAGCACCACATCAGGCACTCCCATATGATATGGAGGAAGGTACCCATCCTACCACACCCACACTTACACAACCCATCCACAGAATAACCCATACGCTGCAGCCGGGGACCTGTTATATAGATACGGTGTAGAATCTTCAATTGCACCAGCCGGAGACGGGCCGGAATCGCGACCTCTTTAGGAGAAGATATCGCAGCCTGCCAACCTTCATCATCCAGCTCCAGTCCATCACCGGTCCAAGCCTCCCGAAGCTGCAGGAGCAGATCTGTTCGATCATTAATGAGTTTTTTATATATTAGGGAAATAGTGCTATTCGGGACGTGTCCGTCAAGCAACCTATCTTCAGGAGGAGAAGATTCCGGAATCAAGGTTCCGGCCGGGAAAACCGAACCAAGTGCGTGTCGGATCTGCATGTAGCGAAAATACTCCCTCTTGCTTAGCGCGTATTCCGCTTGCAGTTCCTCAAAGGTTTTGATCCGATTTTTGACCCAAAGATCCCCGACCTTACTGATGCCGATAAGGTCCCACTTCTCGAAGCCCTTAGTTGTCCACAAACTACCCAATTTTTCAGTGACGTAGAGCGGAGTTGCTCGAGTCAATCTGTCAGACCATCCCATAGCTGCGTTCACGCTACACCACACCTGCACCACAACCCCGGTGGGTCACGTTAAGTTCCTGCCAGTCGATTTGGAGTATAGCGCCCTGTTGTAGTTCCCTCCCGGGAGCAGCCATTTATCCATTTCGAATGCAGGGTTTGGCATTAGGCCGTACATGGCATGGTTGATTGCACTCAATTGGGATGCCCAATAATAGCGTTTGATGTCCGGCAACGCGATGCCCCCATCGTACCAGGGCAGTGTCAATTTCGCCAGGGCAATGCGAGGGCGCCCGCCCCATATCAGCTGCCTCTGTAGGCTCTCTATCTCGCGAAAGTAGCTGGCAGGTACAAGATCTAGCGTATTTTGGAGGGCATATAAAAATCGGGGCAGGGACATCATTTTGAATAAAGCTGCCCTCCCAACCGGGGATAACGGCAGGCCGCACCAAGCTGCTATGTCGGTCTTAAGCTGGAGAAGCGGAGGAAGCAGGTTGCGTTCATATCGAACCGCGGGGTTCAGCGATATGTAAATCCCCAAATATTTAAAGCCGGTTTGCGATATCTGTATCGGACAGACACGCGGCAAGGGTGGTACCTCCCCCGTGAGCGAATAAACACTAGATTTAGTCCAGTTAATCACAAGGCCGGAGTTCTTACCGAATGAGCAAAGTACATCAAATAGTACCCCCAGTGACTTCTGAGGGGAAGTGAGGTACAAGAGGATATCGTCCGCATATAGTGATATGCGGTCTTCGAAGTCGGGGCCCGTCTAATGCCTTTGAGCGACGGTTCCCACCGCAGCCAAGCAGCTAGGGGTTCTAAGGCAAGCGCAAAGAGAAGTGGTGATAAAGTTAATCAAAAAGAGACTAGCTTATGCATTATGAGTTTAGCAAAAGTTAAGGACTCAGGTATGTTTGGTCATGGGATAGGAGCACCTGGTTGGTGTGCTCATGAAGCCCTCACCCACCAACCTAGTTGGTGGCATGCTTCATCATCGGGCCCACCCAGTGACACCTAGCGTGTCCCGGGTGTGCTGCGACGCCTGGTTACAGCGGAGCAGGTATGTCGCTGAGTGTGCGGTGAAGAGTGTTGTCAATGTGATATTAAAACGGCTTGGCGGGGGTCCCAGTACCCGAAGGTGAATTAGACTTTAATACCTGGGCATTTCGTGCGGCACTCCTACATGCTCACTGATTGGGCTATTCACGCCTCTCAGCATTGTGGATGTTGAAGTCTTTAAAGTCCATAAAGTCATAGCGGCAGCCCAGCCGCGAAGGTGCACCATCCTGTCTAAAACGGGGGCCATGAGATGGGATGTTACCTACCTCGACTGTGGAGCAGCGGAGCTGGATTAAAACTGCAACGTTGGTGGAGGCTCATCCAGAGTCTAGGGGCTCATACAGAGCAGCAGTTAAGACAGTGCGTTCATTTATGGACTTTAAAGACTTCAACATCCACAATGCTGAGAGGCGTGAATAGCCAAATCAGTGAGTATGTAGGAGTGCCGCACGAAAACTTCGGTAGAAGCCTCTGAGGAAGATAGCAATTGAAACGTGTCAGGTGATTCGAAGTTTCTGCATATCCCGCCCACCCACGTGTGCAGTTTGTACCTAACATTAAAGGTTGCGGGTCAAAACCTTCTCTGTTGCTCGAGTGCTCCTTCAACTTGGTGGCGGACCCAGGAGCATGAATACATAGCGGCAGCCCAGCCGCGAAGGTGCACCATCCTGTCTAAAACGGGGGCCATGAGATGGGATGTTACCTACCTCGACTGTGGAGCAGCGGAGCTGGATTAAAACTGCAACATTGGTGGAGGCTCATCCAGAGTCTAGGGGCTCATACAGAGCAGCAGTTAAGACAGTGCGTTCATTTATGGACTTTAAAGACTTCAACATCCACAATGCTGAGAGGCGTGAATAGCCCAATCAGTGAGCATGTAGGAGTGCCGCACAAAAACTTCGGTAGAAGCCTCTGAGAAAGATAGCAATTGAAACGCGTCAGGTGATTCGAAGTTTCTGCATATCCCGCCCACCCACGTGTGCAGTTTGTACCTAACATTAAAGGTTACGGGTCAAAACCTTCTCTGTTGCTCGAGTGCTCCTTCAACTTGGTGGCGGACCCAGGAGCATGAATACATAGCGGCAGCCCAGACGCGAAGGTGCACCATCCTGTCTAAAACGGGGGCCATGAGATGGGATGTTACCTACCTCGACTGTGGAGCAGCGGAGCTGGATTAAAACTGCAACGTTGGTGGATGCTCATCTAGAGTCTAGGGGCTCATACAGAGCAGCAGTTAAGACAGTGCGTTCATTTATGGACTTTAAAGACTTCAACATCCACAATGCTGAGAGGCGTGAATAGCCCAATCAGTGAGCATGTAGGAGTGCCGCACGAAAACTTCGGTAGAAGCCTCTGAGGAAGATAGCAATTGAAACGAGTCAGGTGATTCGAAGTTTCTGCATATCCCGCCCACCCACGTGTGCAGTTTGTACCTAACATAAAAGGTTACGGGTCAAAACCTTCTCTGTTGCTCGAGTGCTCCTTCAATTTAGTGGCGGACCCAGGAGCATGAATATATATGTGAACAAGGCTCCTCGGAGCCGAAACCTCATGCGTTGTGCCTGCTCGAAATAAATAGACTGCACAAAATTGGACCGTGTCTGCGTCTCTCTAAGGTGTGGGAGGACTCCGCACCTGTGTGGAAACTCGAACGTGGATTTCGTGGATATATATATATATATATATATATATATATTACCTACTGGCGGTCGCCAGTAGGTAGTTATAGTTAGGATTTTTTTCAATGCAAAATCTCAAAATTCTATTGTGAATAACTTTGGCGTTGGTTGACGAATCTGCCTGAAAATTTCCTCAAATTTGCCTCGCGGAGCTCCGGTCCTTCCCTGAAAGTTTGGGGGGATTCGTCAAGCGGGGGCCGAGATAAAAGGGGGGGTCCCAAAACGTATTTTCCCCATGTTAATTTCCATAGGGCGGTCGAATTCACTTTTAGCCCGAACGGCTGAATGGATTTGCACCAAACTTGGCAAAATTGTGGGGACTGGTAGCCCGATGTGCCTTTGCTATGTCTCAAGATATGTGCTCCAGTGGTTTTTATGAAAATTAACTTTGAAAAAATATATATTGGGCTATATATATGTTAGAGCCAAAATGTAGCCCAATGTAGCCCAAAGATGGCCACTAGAGACAAAAAAAAACAAATGTAGTCCAAATAACAGCCAGATGTAGCCCAACTATAGCCCAATGACAGAATGTCCCAGAGTGTTCTAAAGAACAACTAGAGCGCTAACAGTCTTACTTATGACAAAAGTATGGCACACCTGCAGTCATCTTGATTGGAATAAAGTGTTAACACTTAAAACATTTAATTTGCAAAGGAACAAAATGAGGGGGTCATTTTGCCATAGAAATTATGATTAGTGCTGAAGAAAGAAAAATTAGGGCACATTGTGAGTGACTTCTCAAATCCTCTTATATTTCATTAAAATAATTCTGATATGCAGTCTCCCAAGATGGCCACCAGAGACAAAAGAGCCCAAATGTAGCCCAAATATCAGCCAGATGTAGCCCAACTATAGCCAAATGACAGAATGTCCCAGAGTGTTCTAAAGAACAACTAGAACGCTAACAGTCTTACTTATGACAAAAGTATGGCACACCTGAAGTCATCTTGATTGGAATAAAGTGGTAACACTTAATACATTTAATTTGAAAAGGAACAAAATGAGGGGTTTCATTTTGCCATAGAAATGTATATATATATATATATATATATATATATATATATATATATATATATATATATATATATATATATATATATTTATTCACTAAAAAACCATAGGTTTCACACCAGTTATAGTTAGGAATTAGCATTTAAAAAACCTATTAAATTCACTGAAAAAACCATAGGTTTCACACCAGTTATAGTTAGGTGGAAATTTTACTCGCATAAAACCATTGAAATTCCCACGTTATAGTTAGTTGGACTCACTATAACTTGCGCGTGCAATGCACTGCTGATGACGTCACATATTACATCACTCATGACATGGTCAGTGACATCACTCATGACATCACTGATGACATCTCAAATGACATCACTGATGACATCATCCAGTGAATGTGTATCTTTCTGAAAAATAAATATTTTTTATATATGTATATCTAAAGGTTGATGGAAGAATAAATGGGTAAATAAATGTCTAAATGGATGTTTTTTTTGTGTAAAATTGATTGGTTAACTGACTTATTAAATGTATCTTAGTGAATACATATATTAACGAATAATGTTTAAATATTTAAATATCTGTATCTTTGTCTCACTTTGTGTATAAGTGGCTGCATGGGTTGGTGAGTAGCTACATGAGTGTGTATATGGGTTATTAGTTGTTTTTTTGAGTATCAGTATCAGTGTCTGTATGGTTCGATGGGATATATTACTTAGAGCACAGATGCATGAATGAGTGACTCACTATTTGTATGTATTTTGAAGACAGCATGTGTGCAAGACTGTATGGGTGGATGATTGTGTGTATGGGTGGGTTAGTGAGTATGTGTTTTTATAATTGATTGTTTAAGAGAGTAAATATGTTTCCGTTTCTGTAGAAGTATGTGTAGTGGTGTGTATATAGCAGTATAATCAAGTAAATGGTTTTTTGATAGTTTATTTGCATGTGTGAATTTGTGTGTGAGTAACTATATGGATGATTATTAGTGTGTAACAGGATGTATAGGTGTGTGAGTACATATGATGAGTAAGTACATGCATGAGTGACTATATAGAGCTGTTGGTGAATGAGTGGATGTGTATGTAGATGTTGTAATTACCTAATAAGTTGTTGTAATTGGTATTGGTTTCTCCTTTTTTAAGAAAATGTTAGTTTCTATTTTTGAATGTGTGTGTGTCAAAGGTTATTTTATGCTGATAGGAGGTCTGCCACTTTGTCACACGGATGTTGCCATCAGTGATGTCATTTGAGATGTCATCAGTGATGTCATTAGTGATGTCACTGACCATGTCATGAGTGATGTATTATGTGACGTCATCAGCAGTGCATTGCACTCGCAAGTTATAGTGAGTCCAACTAACTATAACGTGGGAATTTCAATGGATTTATGCGAGTAAAATTTCCACCTAACTATAACTGGTGTGAAACCTATGGTTTTTTCAGTGAATATATATATATATATATATATATTTATATATATATATATATACATATACATATATACACTCCATTTTGAACTCTCAGAACGGTTATGGCGCTCACAATCTGGGTTGTGTGTATCTCCCGGCAGGGTCAAGCTGGCAAATCTTTACTCGTTTTTCGCAAAAGCACCAAGAAAGGAGAACGCACTCTCAAGGCTTGTTGCTGCAAAGGTGTTTTATTGTGCACAGAACTTCATTACAATGCTCTTCACATTTCGGTCTCCTGCAGGCGTTGGCCGTTGTAATGAAGTTTCGTGCACAATAAAGCACTTTTGCAACAACAAGCCCTGAGAGTGCATTATTCTTTCTTCACGTTTTTGCGAAAAACTGGAGAAAAAAAAAAAATATATATATATATAATCAATCAGTGACACTTATAAAGCGCGCTACATACCCGTAGGGTCTCAAGGCGCTGGGGGGGGGGGGGGGGGGCCGCTACTGCTCGAACAGCCAGGTCTTCAGCTTCTTCCTGAAGGAGAGGTGGTCTTGGGTCAGGCGCAGGTCGGGAGGGAGGGAGTTCCAGGTCTTGGCGGCCAGGTAGGAGAAGGACCTTCCTCCTGTAGTCGCTCTTCGGATGCGGGGGACGGCGGCGAGGGCGTGGTTGGCTGATCGGAGGTGGCGTTTGGGAGCGTAGAAGTTGACTCGGCTGTTGAGGTAGCTCGGGCCTTGGTCGTGTAGGGCTTTGTGTGCGTGGGTGAGGAGGCGGAAGGTGATTCTTTTGTTGACGGGGAGCCAGTGAAGGTCTCTCAGATGTCCGGAGATGTGGCTGGTTCGTGGGATGTCGAGGATGAGTCTGGCTGAGGCGTTCTGGATCCGCTGGAGTCTCTTCTGGAGCTTGGCGGTGGTACCGGCGTAGAGGGCGTTGCCGTAGTCCAGTCGGCTGGTGACGAGGGCCTGGGTGACGGTCTTCCTGGTCATATATATTACCTACTGGCGATGGCCAGTAGGTATATATAGTTAGGATTAGCTACCATATGAAATCCGCAACATTCTGTTGGGAATAACTTTGGCGCCGGTTGAGGAATTTGCGTGTTAATTTTCCAAAATTTTGGCCAGCTCCGCTCCTTCCCTGAAAGTTTCGGGGGGATTCGTGAAGTGGGGGCTGAGAAAAAAAGGGGGTCCCAAAACGTGTTTTCCCCATGTTAATTTCCATAGGACGGTCTGACAAGTCTACAGCCCGAACCGCTGAACGGAATAACGCCAAACTTTGCAAAATTGTAGGGACTGGTACGCAGATGTGCCTTTGCTATGTTTGGTGAAAATTGCTCCAGTGGTTTTTATGAAAATTAACTTCAAAAACACATATATATCTGGGCGGAGCCTAACCACACATCTCATCGTGAGATCTGATTGGCTGTCAGCACTTCTTCCAAGAAGTGTTGGCAGCCATCTTGGGACCAATATACATGATAGCACCTCATTAAAAAGCATTGTAGTTAATAGAGGGTTTTAGGACTTTAGTTACATTATAAATCATTTGTTGATGGTACCATACTCATTTTAGGAATTGTGGTGTGTTCGAAGCTGATTTTTACCATGTGAAAAAGCCTTCTGCTGGGATATCATGAATCATGTTTGAAAGAAAACTATTATCTCATGCTTTTCCCACAGTGGTTTGGAAGGGGATCTATAAGCTAAACTGAAAGCATATTTTCTGTAAATTCACATTATCTTTCTCAGTCATGTGAGAATGAAGTCTGACATTCTCAGTAAAACATGTACATCCAACAAGGACAGAGACTGTCAGTTGATTCCTTTGTGTTCTACTGCAGCCTCCTAGAGTGTTCTAAAGAACAACTTGTTCCAGGGCTGTTCGAATCCTCAGGGTTGGTTCGATGCTCAAATAGTATCCATCTCTAAACCGCCCCAAATCTGCTATACATAATACGCAGACTAAAGGATGGTTAAGCGAGGGAAAGATGGATAAAGCCAGGAAGGAAAGGATGGGAACAGCGGGGAGGGAGACCTTGGAAGACACAAGAAGAGAGAAGAACAAACAATTACTAACCACTATATATACGTTCTTCTACTCTATAACAATGTATATATGTATACACTACCACTAACCTGTAAAGAAAAATAAATAGGCATTCACATAGGAGTTGTGTATAAGGAGTCTTCCTACTTCAGGAGGCTGTAACAACAATGAGGGATATCAGACAGTTCTCCACGTACACATTATAACCACCTCAACAATAGGTAAAGCACACTACCTGTCTAGTATAGACGAACCCCTTCATTCATACACAACTCCTGTAAAGAAAAGAACAGCATATATTTCATGAAAGTTTTTTCTTGGGCAATGTGCCTTCCGTGATCATTTGCATGCAACACTATTAGACCTTGCAATCGTCATGTGTCAATCCGGGAGTTACGTCACTCCTCAACATGTAAAGTTTATAGAAGCAATAAATGTAGCAAAGTCTCCTTATAACTGATGAACACAAATGATGCTTTGTACATTCTCAGTCATCCAGGGCAATATGAGACTCCGTGCACCCAGATTACTAACTTGGCAACCACTAGCCTTAAAGTACCAAATGAAGAATCTTGCTCCCCCTCCTCATGGAAGCGCTTAAATCACCAAGTAGTCACAAACGAGCATAAGTTCCATAAATGTACGATCCAGTGAAAACAAAGAAAACGCCGTTTGTTAGCTCCACAAACGAACGTAATAGGAGCTCCGAAAAGTACTCAGAGAACGGTGCCAAAGGCACCCTTACCAGCCGCAGTAACCTCCGGTCCCAAAACCTCCAAACGCCAGTAACACACAATAATCGGCAGCGTCCTGCCCAGTCTCGGTACAGATATGCGCTGCACACACGTGACCCGGAAGTAATCCAATCACGGCCGCGCATGGCGCTACTGCCTCTGGGTAATGTAGTTCGTGACGGGCTGTACCCTCATACAGCCTAGTGCCCCCTAACACAACTAGAGCGCTAACAGTCCTATTTATTACAAAGGTATGGCACACCTGAAGCCATCTTGATTGGAATAAAATGGTAACTCTTAAAACATTTAATTTAAAAAGGAACAAAATGAGGGGGTATATTTTGCCATAGAAAGTATGATTAGTGCTGCAGAAAGAAAAATTAGGGCACATTTTGAGTGATTTCTCAAATCCTCTTCTATTTCATTAAAACATTCTGACATGCAGTCTCCCAAGATGGCCACCAGAGACAAAAGAGCCCAAATATCACCCAGATGTAGCCCAAGTATAGCCCAATGACAGAATGTCCCAGAGTGTTCTAAAGAAAAACTAGAGCGCTAACAGTCTTACTTATGACAAAAGTATGGCACACCAGAAGCCATCTTGATTGGAATGAAGTGGTAAGTCTGAAAACATTTAATTTAAAAAGGAACAAAGTGGGGGGGGGGGTTCATTTTGCCATAGAAAGTATGATTAGTGCTTCAGAAAGAAAAATTAGGGCACATTTTGAGTGACTTCTCGAATCCTCTTCTATTTCATAAAAAAATTCTGACATGCAGTCTCCCAAGATGGCCACCAGAGACAAAAGAGCCCAAATGTAGCCCAAATATCACCCAGATGTAGCCCAAGTATAGCCCAATGACAGAATGTCCCAGAGTGTTCTAAAGAACAACTAGAGCGCTAACAGTCCTACTTATTACAAAGGTGTGGCACACCTGAAGCAATCTTGATTGGAATAAAGTGGCAACTCTTAAAACATTTAATTTAAAAAGGAACAAAACGAGGGGGTATATTTTGCCATAGAAAGTATGATTAGTGCTTCAGAAAGAAAAATTAGGGCACATTTTGAGTGACTTCTCAAATCCTCTTCAATTTCATTAAAAAATTCTGACAAACAGATTGAAACATGCACTTTGAAGAGCAGCAGCAGACTTCCCTGGTGAGCAGTAGCTTTACTACAGTGATCTAATGAGCAACTAGAGAGCTAACATTCAGAATTTATGGCAAATGTGTGACACATCTGAATGGAACCAAAGTAAACAAGCATTGAAAATGCAATAGATCTCGCCCTCGTTTAAGTTAAAGCCATTCTGTTTGTAATGAGGTGGCTTTTTAGCTTTGCTTTTATTAGTGTTTTTAAAACTTTCATGTAAATAACATGCATATGTATACATATATGTATATGTATGCATGCATTTATATGTGTATTTATATAGATATGCAGATTATATATGTTTATGTATGTATATATATATACACATACATATATATAAATGCATATGCATATATATGCATATATATATGTGTATATGTGTGCATGTAGAGAGAGGTAGAGAGGTAGAGGTAGAGAGATAGAGACTAGTAGAGAGAGAAGTAGAGAGAGGTAGAGAGTAGAGAGTGAGTAATAGAGAGTTGTGAGTGAGTAGTAGAGAGTAGTAGAGAGCAGTAGAGAGAGTAGCAGAGAGTGAGTAGTAGAGAGTAGTAGAGTGAATAGTAGAGTGAGTAGTAGAGAGTAGTAGAGAGTAAGTAGTAGAGTGAGTAGTAGAGAGCAGTAGAGAGTAAGTAGTAGAGAGTAGTAAAGAGTGAGTAGTAGAGAGTGGCAGAGAGTGAGTAGTAGAGAGTGAGTAGCAGAGAGAGAATAGTGGAGAGTAGTAGAGAGTGAGTAGTAGAGAGTAGTAGAGAGAGAGTAGTAGAGAGTAGTAGAGAGTAAGTAGTAGAGTGAGTAGTAGAGAGTGAGTAGTAGAGAGTAGTAGAGAGAGAGTGGTAGAGAGTGAGTAGTAGAGAGTAGTATAGAGTGAGAAGTAGAGTGAGTAGTAGAGAGTGAGTAGTAAAGAGTAGAGAGTAGTAGAGAGTGAGTAGTAGAGAGTAGTAGATAGTGAGTAGTAGGGAGTGAGTAGTAGAGTAGTAGAGAGTGAGTATTAGAGAGTAGTGGAGTAGTAGAGAGTAAGTAGTAGAGAGTAGTGGAGAATATTCCAAAGTTTGACACAGCACCACTTGCACAATTAGTCCAATCAAATCATATCACTTAGAGTCCTTATTGAAGTGCTGAATCTTGGTGTATATTCAAATGCTTTTATTTTCCTTAAGTTTATGTACCACCACAGCCAGCCGACGCGTTTCGTTCTGTACAACAGAACTTCTTCAGGGCGTTCCTATTTCCTTCAGGTTATGTCGGTATCCTGTTGTCATATAACTAGATATTTCTTCCAAATGTTAGACGAGACGTAAGTACATTCTTATTCAAAGTGACTAGGTATCAATTTTACCCACACAATTCGGGCGGACTTGAGTAATTTATAGCATCCTTAAAGTCAGTCTTGCAAAAATTCCAAAGTATAGGACATGATAATCCAAATCCAAATGTTTCTCAAGAAAATTCATTTTCAATCGTTCGGAATATCGGCGTTTGGGCAGATATGACCCAGGGACCCCCAGTATGCAAGGGGAATTAGTTCCCCTCTGCAAACGCGCCAGAGGCCTGCGTTGCAGAGAGGTGTAAAAAGGGGCATAGCCTCATTACACCTCTGTGCAATGCAGCCCCCTGGCGCATACTGGAGGTTCCAGGTGGGCTAGTTGGCCCCCAGGGACCCCTCGTATGCAAGGGGAATTAGTTCCCCCTCTTCAAACATGCACGGGGGCTGCGTTGCAGAGAGGTGTAAAAAAGGGAGTGGCCTCATTACACCTCTCTGAAATGCAGCCCCCTGGCATATTCTGGAGGCTCCTGGTGGGCTAGTTGGCCCCCAGGGACCCCCAGTATGCAAGGGGAATCAGTTCCCCCTCTGCAAACGCGCCAGGGGGCTGCATTGCAGAGAGGTGTAACAAGGGGCATAGCCTCATTACACCTCTGCAATGTAGCCCCCTGGCACATACTGGAGGTTCCAGGTGGGCTAGTTGGCCCCCAGGGGCCCCCAGTATGCAAAGGGAATTAGTTCCCCCTCTGCAAATGCGCCAGGGGGCTGCGTTGCAGAGAGGTGTAAAAAGGGGCGTGGCTTCATTACACCTCTCTGCAATGCAGTCCCCTGACGCATACTGGAGATTCCTGGTGGGCTTTCAGGTCTTATACAGTTAGGAATTAGCAATAAAAAAACCTTTGAAATTCACTGAAAAAAACATAGGTTTCAGGCCTTTTATAGTTAGGAATTAGCATTTAAAAAACCTTGCAAATTCATTGAAAAAACCATAGGTTTCAGGCCTTATATAGTTAGGAATTAGCATTTAATAACCTTTGAAATTCACTGAAAAAAACATAGGTTTCAGGCCTTATATAGTTAGGAATTAGCATTTAAAAAACCTTTAAAATTCACTCAAAAAAATATAAGTTTTAGGGGTATTAGAGTTAGCTGGACATTTCACTCATACAAAACCATTGAAATTGCTCCTATATAGTTAGTTGTACTAACTATATTTCGCGCACCCGCAATCCACTGCTGAAGATGTCACATATTACATCATTCGTGACATGGTCAGTGACATCACTGATGACATCTCAAATTACATCACTGATGAACTCACTGATGACATCATCCAGTGAATGTGGTTTGCTTTGTTATTTAAATATGCATTATATATATAGCAATTTGCATTGAAGAATGAGTGGATATATAAAAATAAATATTTGGATGGAAGATTTAGTAGCAGTGTAATTGACTGTTTACTTGACCAATTTATAGTGTCTCACTAAATATAGTGGATAGTGACTAAACTGTTTGAATATCTGTATCACTTTGTCAGTTGTTGTGTAAACTGGTTCTCCAGTTGGTTACTAGCTATGTGAAAGTCTATATTAGTTATTGATTAGTTAACTGAGTATTTGTATGGGAGAGTGAATGTGTGTGTGGTTCGGTTGGGGGTGTGTGACTGCCCAAAGATGTGTGAATAGTTGATTCACTAGATATATGGAGTTAAAACTTCATGTTCTAACAGTTGTTTGGGTGAGTGAATATCTTTATGGGTGTGGTGATGAGCAAATATATTTCTCAATGGTACATGTCCAACAAACTAGAAAAATAAAAGGCAGTGTATGTGTCAGTTGTTGTATATAAATATGTATACATAAGACTCAATGATTGTGTGAGTGACTGTATGGATAACGTTATACTTGTAATAATAATCTTATAATTCACTAAGTATGACTTACTATCTAAATGAATAGATAAAGTTGTGTTTGTATAAGTGTGTAGCTAAGTAAATATGTAAGTATGATCCATTGTTTGCATAAGTGAGTAGGATGACTTCATATGTGAATAGAATGTGTGCTGGTGTGTAATGTCAATTTAGGTGTATAAGTATTTTTGGGGCACAGAGCATCAACAGTCCATGGCAAAGTGTAGGTACATCTGAGGCTGCACATGAGAGGGGCACAGAGCATCAACAGTCCAAGGCAAAGAGTAGGTACATCTGAGGCTGCACATGAGAGGGGCACAGAGCATCAACAGTCCAAGGCAAAGAGCAAGTATATCTGAGGCAGCACATGAGAGGGGCCAGGTGCATCAACAGTCCATTGCACAGAACAGGTACATCAGAGGCAGCACATGAGAGAGGCTAAGTGCATCAACAGTCCATTGCATAGAACAGGTACATCAGAGGCAGTACATTAGTGGGGCCAGGTGCATCAACAGTCCATTGCACAGAACAGGTATATCAGAGGCAGCACATGAGAGGGGCCAGGTGCATCAACAGTCCATTGCACAGAACAGGTACATCAGAGGCAGCACATGAGAGGGGCTAAGTGCATCAACAGTCCATTACACAGAACAGGTACATCAGAGGCAGCACATGAGAGGGGCCAGGTGCATCAACAGTCCATTGCACAGAACAGGTACATCAGAGACAGCACATGAGAGGGGCTAAGTGCATCAACAGTCCATTGCACAGAACAGGTACATTAGAGGCAGCACATGAGAGGGCAGAATGCAGTATCAGAACAGCAACAGGGCATTGTGGCCAACATAGCAGGTACATCAGAGGCAGCACATGAGAGGGGCTAAGTGCATCAACAGTCCATTACACAGAACAGGTACATCAGAGGCAGCACATGAGAGGGGCCAGGTGCAACAACAGTCCATTGCACAGAACAGGTACATCAGAGGCAGCACATGAGAGGGCACAATGCAGCTTCCTAACAGCAACAGGGCAGTGTACGTAACAAGTCAGGTACAACAGAGGCAGCACATGAGAGGGCAGAATGCAGTATCAGAACAGCAACCGGGCATTGTGGCCAACATAGCAGGTACATCAGAGGCCGCACATGAGAGGGGCTAAGTGCATCAACAGTCCATTGCACAGAACAGGTACATCAGAGGCAGCACAAGTACGTGGTTCAAGGTACCCGTCCCAAGGACAACAACAATGCAAGGCTCGTTACTATGGACAATCTACACACCAAGTCAAATGACATGTGAGTGAAGGGAAATACACCTCACATCACGGAAGCTGGTGGACTGCCTGAACTACTTGCATCTGACACACTGGTAGCACCAGAAACTGGAGTGTGAGACACAGCCACAGCTCTAGTGACTGACACATGAGCCATAGACCCAGACACACTGCCAGCACCAGAACCAGGAGTGTGAGACACAGCCACAGCTCTAGTGACTGACACATGAGCCATAGACCCAGACACACTGCCAGCACCAGATCCAGGAGTGTGTCACACAGCCACAGCTCTAGTGACTGACACATGAGCCATAGACCCAGACACACTGCCAGCACCAGAAACAGGAGTGTGACACACAGCCACAGATGTAGTGACTGACACATGTGCCATAGACCCAGACACACTGCCAGCACCCGAAACAGGAGTGTGAGACACAGCCACGGCTCTAGTGACTGACACATGAGCCATAGACCCAGACACACTGCCAGCACCAGAAACAGGAGAGGGCACAACTGAGACAGTGCCACTACATGATGCATGACAGCAAACAACAGAAACAGTGCCACTATCTGACAACTGAGAGTGAACCTCTGATGTGCCACTGGGAACACCGAAATGATGAGCAACAGGGCTGTATGGGCCAGGAGGCAGGGTGGCTCTGGGAGCTGGAGATAGCTGTACTGGAGCGACATCGTGGTGGTCAGGTGTCAATGGTGTGTGTCTACGTTTCTTATGGATATGTGAGGGCAACCTGGACATGACAGGACTGGCAAGTGGTGCGGACTCAAATGAAATATCACCCACTAAAGGTGGAGCATCTGCTGCTGGGGGTCTGCTCTCTGGGGACGTGCTGGACCCTGCTTGTCGTTTGCTGTGTGCCTGCCTTCTGGCCTCTGCATCATGTGTAATGGGGGATGCAACAACAGGGTACTCCTTCCTCTGCTTCTGACGGGCCTGGATGGGAGTGGAGGTATGGGGGAACTCCACCGCAGAGACATCTGTTTTCCGTTCCTTCGATAACATCAGCCTCAGTGCAGCCAGGGGTGATGTATGCCTGTCCTTGATGGAGCTAGTGTCTATGGGAGAAGCCTTGTCCCTTGGATGTGCCTTGGCCGTAGGAGGAGTCTTGTCTCTGGACTTTCCCTGTTCCCTGGACGGTGCACTGTCCCTGGCTGCAGACTTGTCCTTTGTAGTGTACCTGTCTCTAGAAGCGACCTTGTCCCTGGGAGTATCCCTGCTCTTGGGAGATGCCCCTTCCTCTGTAGTGCAAACACAACAGGTGATGGACCGAATGTGGATCAATGTCACACACTCACCCCAGTCCAAAGATCTGGGCCCAAATCCATCGTTTTTTTGCACTCCACACCACCCTGGGTTAGACAATGGCGATATGCAAATCAGCTCTGACCCTGTGCCCCATGGGAACAGTCCAGTCCGAACTACAAAAGCCATGTCCTTCCCAGAACGGAATCAAGCATCCGAGGACCGGACCGGTTTCGAGGTAACACCTCTCATCAGCCCGGCTAGCTTGACTCCAGTGGTGTGGAGTGCCTGGGACCCACGTCTGGGCATCCCCAGCGCACTTAGGGCGGAATATGCAAACACAACAGGTGATGGACCGAATGTGGATCAATGTCACACACTCACCCCAGTCCAAAGATCTGGGCCCAAATCCATCGTTTTTTTGCACTCCACACCACCCTGGGTTAGACAATGGCGATATGCAAATCAGCTCTGACCCTGTGCCCCATGGGAACAGTCCAGTCCGAACTACAAAAGCCATGTCCTTCCCAGAACGGAATCAAGCATCCGAGGACCGGACCGGTTTCGAGGTAACACCTCTCATCAGCCCGGCTAGCTTGACTCCAGTGGTGTGGAGTGCCTGGGACCCACGTCTGGGCATCCCCAGCGCACTTAGGGCGGAATATGCAAACACAACAGGTGATGGACCGAATGTGGATCAATGTCACACACTCACCCCAGTCCAAAGATCTGGGCCCAAATCCATCGTTTTTTTGCACTCCACACCACCCTGGGTTAGACAATGGCGATATGCAAATCAGCTCTGACCCTGTGCCCCATGGGAACAGTCCAGTCCGAACTACAAAAGCCATGTCCTTCCCAGAACGGAATCAAGCATCCGAGGACCGGACCGGTTTCGAGGTAACACCTCATCAGCCCGGCTAGCTTGACTCCAGTGGTGTGGAGTGCCTGGGACCCACGTCTGGGCATCCCCAGCGCACTTAGGGCGGAATATGCAAACACAACAGGTGATGGACCGAATGTGGATCAATGTCACACACTCACCCCAGTCCAAAGATCTGGGCCCAAATCCATCGTTTTTTTGCACTCCACACCACCCTGGGTTAGACAATGGCGATATGCAAATCAGCTCTGACCCTGTGCCCCATGGGAACAGTCCAGTCCGAACTACAAAAGCCATGTCCTTCCCAGAACGGAATCAAGCATCCGAGGACCGGACCGGTTTCGAGGTAACACCTCTCATCAGCCCGGCTAGCTTGACTCCAGTGGTGTGGAGTGCCTGGGACCCACGTCTGGGCATCCCCAGCGCACTTAGGGCGGAATATGCAAACACAACAGGTGATGGACCGAATGTGGATCAATGTCACACACTCACCCCAGTCCAAAGATCTGGGCCCAAATCCATCGTTTTTTTGCACTCCACACCACCCTGGGTTAGACAATGGCGATATGCAAATCAGCTCTGACCCTGTGCCCCATGGGAACAGTCCAGTCCGAACTACAAAAGCCATGTCCTTCCCAGAACGGAATCAAGCATCCGAGGACCGGACCGGTTTCGAGGTAACACCTCTCATCAGCCCGGCTAGCTTGACTCCAGTGGTGTGGAGTGCCTGGGACCCACGTCTGGGCATCCCCAGCGCACTTAGGGCGGGATATGCAAACACAACAGGTGATGGACCGAATGTGGATCAATGTCACACACTCACCCCAGTCCAAAGATCTGGGCCCAAATCCATCGTTTTTTTTGCACTCCACACCACCCTGGGTTAGACAATGGCGATATGCAAATCAGCTCTGACCCTGTGCCCCATGGCAACAGTCCAGTCCGAACTACAAAAGCCATGTCCTTCCCAGAACGGAATCAAGCATCCGAGGACCGGACCGGTTTCGAGGTAACACCTCTCATCAGCCCGGCTAGCTTGACTCCAGTGGTGTGGAGTGCCTGGGACCCACGTCTGGGCATCCCCAGCGCACTTA
The DNA here is from genome assembly GCF_964263255.1 of Lissotriton vulgaris. Taxonomy (NCBI): domain Eukaryota; kingdom Metazoa; phylum Chordata; class Amphibia; order Caudata; family Salamandridae; genus Lissotriton; species Lissotriton vulgaris. Next base: position 1,644,700,406 of record NC_141687.1, read on the forward strand.
GGGCGGAATATGCAAACACAACAGGTGATGGACCGAATGTGGATCAATGGCACACACTCACCCCAGTCCAAAGATCTGGGCCCAAATCCATCGTTTTTTTTGCACTCCACACCACCCTGGGTTAGACAATGGCGATATGCAAATCAGCTCTGACCCTGTGCCCCATGGGAACAGTCCAGTCCGAACTACAAAAGCCATGTCCTTCCCAGAACGGAATCAAGCATCCGAGGACCGGACCGGTTTCGAGGTAACACCTCTCATCAGCCCGGCTAGCTTGACTCCAGTGGTGTGGAGTGCCTGGGACCCACGTCTGGGCATCCCCAGCGCACTTAGGGCGGAATATGCAAACACAACAGGTGATGGACCGAATGTGGATCAATGTCACACACTCACCCCAGTCCAAAGATCTGGGCCCAAATCCATCGTTTTTTTGCACTCCACACCACCCTGGGTTAGACAATGGCGATATGCAAATCAGCTCTGACCCTGTGCCCCATGGGAACAGTCCAGTCCGAACTACAAAAGCCATGTCCTTCCCAGAACGGAATCAAGCATCCGAGGACCGGACCGGTTTCGAGGTAACACCTCTCCAGCCCGGCTAGCTTGACTCCAGTGGCCTAAGTGCGCTGGGGATGCCCAGACGTGGGTCCCAGGCACTCCACACCACTGGAGTCAAGCTAGCCGGGCTGAAGAGAGGTGTTACCTCGAAACCGGTCCGGTCCTCGGATGCTTGATTCCGTTCTGGGAAGGACATGGCTTTTGTAGTTCGGACTGGACTGTTCCCATGGGGCACAGGGTCAGAGCTGATTTGCATATCGCCATTGTCTAACCCAGGGTGGTGTGGAGTGCAAAAAAACGATGGATTTGGGCCCAGATCTTTGGACTGGGGTGAGTGTGTGACATTGATCCACATTCGGTCCATCACCTGTTGTTTTTGCATATTCCGGCCTAAGTGCGCTGGGGATGCCCAGACGTGGGTCCCAGGCACTCCACACCACTGGAGTCAAGCTAGCCGGGCTGAAGAGAGGTGTTACCTCGAAACCGGTCCGGTCCTCGGATGCTTGATTCCGTTCTGGGAAGGACATGGCTTTTGTAGTTCGGACTGGACTGTTACCGTGGGGCACAGGGTCAGAGCTGATTTGCATATCGCCATTGTCTAACCCAGGGTGGTGTGGAGTGCAAAAAAACGATGGATTTGGGCCCAGATCTTTGGACTGGGGTGAGTGTGTGACATTGATCCACATTCGGTCCATCACCTGTTGTTTTTGCATATTCCGGCCTAAGTGCGCTGGGGATGCCCAGACGTGGGTCCCAGGCACTCCACACCACTGGAGTCAAGCTAGCCGGGCTGAAGAGAGGTGTTACCTCGAAACCGGTCCGGTCCTCGGATGCTTGATTCCGTTCTGGGAAGGACATGGCTTTTGTAGTTCGGACTGGACTGTTACCGTGGGGCACAGGGTCAGAGCTGATTTGCATATCGCCATTGTCTAACCCAGGGTGGTGTGGAGTGCAAAAAAACGATGGATTTGGGCCCAGATCTTTGGACTGGGGTGAGTGTGTGACATTGATCCACATTCGGTCCATCACCTGTTGTTTTTGCATATTCCGGCCTAAGTGCGCTGGGGATGCCCAGACGTGGGTCCCAGGCACTCCACACCACTGGAGTCAAGCTAGCCGGGCTGAAGAGAGGTGTTACCTCGAAACCGGTCCGGTCCTCGGATGCTTGATTCCGTTCTGGGAAGGACATGGCTTTTGTAGTTCGGACTGGACTGTTCCCATGGGGCACAGGGTCAGAGCTGATTTGCATATCGCCATTGTCTAACCCAGGGTGGTGTGGAGTGCAAAAAAACGATGGATTTGGGCCCAGATCTTTGGACTGGGGTGAGTGTGTGACATTGATCCACATTCGGTCCATCACCTGTTGTTTTTGCATATTCCGGCCTAAGTGCGCTGGGGATGCCCAGACGTGGGTCCCAGGCACTCCACACCACTGGAGTCAAGCTAGCTGGGCTGAAGAGAGGTGTTACCTCGAAACCGGTCCGGTCCTCGGATGCTTGATTCCGTTCTGGGAAGGACATGGCTTTTGTAGTTCGGACTGGACTGTTCCCATGGGGCACAGGGTCAGAGCTGATTTGCATATCGCCATTGTCTAACCCAGGGTGGTGTGGAGTGCAAAAAAACGATGGATTTGGGCCCAGATCTTTGGACTGGGGTGAGTGTGTGACATTGATCCACATTCGGTCCATCACCTGTTGTTTTTGCACCTTCCTCTGTAGTGTCCTTGTCCTTGGGAGTGTCCCTGCTCTTTTGAGGTGCCTTTGCCTTTGTAGTGTCCTTGTCCCTGCTCTTGGGAGTCGCCCCTTCCTTAGTATTGTCCTTGTCCTTGGGAGTATGCCTGCTCTTTCGAGGTGCCTTTGCCTTTGTAGTGTCCTTGTCCCTGCTCTTGGGAGTCGCCCCTTCCTTAGTAGTGTCCTTGTCCTTGGGAGTGTCCCTGCTCTTTTGAGGTGGCTTTGCCTTTGTAGTGTCCTTGTCCCTGCTCTTGGGAGTCGCCCCTTTCTTAGTAGTGTCCTTGTCCTTGGGAGTGTCCCTGCTCTTTTGAGCTGGCTTTGTCTTTGTAGTGTCCTTGTCCAAGAGAGTGTCCCTGGACTTGGGAGTTTCCCTTGCCTTGGGAGTACCTTTTGTGTGGGATGCCTGTGTAGCATGTGAAGCCATTTCCCCCAACACCCCTTGGGGATCCTGTGTGTGAACTCCAGTGTATCTCACATCGTCTTTGGTAACAGATTTTCCTGTCCTAGGGGATGGTGTCTGTGCCCTGGTGTGCTGCCTGTGGCTGCTTCTAGTGCAATAACCTGTAAAAGAGTCCTGGTCAGAAAATTCACTCCCCCCTGAGACATCAAGTGGTGTAGATGGGGGAACAGAAGTAGCACCCTGTCTATGCGACTGTACAATGACAGAAGACACAGTGTTTGCCAATGACTGAACTGTTCTGTGTAGACCAGCAACATCGCCATGCATCCCCTCCATGAATGCCACCACCTGCCCCAACTTCCTATCGTGGTCTTGGAATGCATTGCTCATGTTGGTCTGCCCCACACACAGATGTCGCAGCAGATCAACAGCCTCAGCACAAAGTGCACTTTGGGTCACCGGGGCAGGGGCAGCGGTGCCTGCACCGAAGGTCACTCTGCTCCCCCTACTTCTGCGTGCACGAGCAGTACTTGGTGCAGTTGGCGGCAGTGTGGGACCTGTGTGCTTTGTCCCGACCGAAGGTGTTGATTGCCCACTACCTGTCTGTGACAACAGTGCTGACTCACCAACACTGTCGGAAGATGAGGACGATGGTGTTTCGACATGCGAGTCCTCAGGTCCTGTACCCCTCTCCGGGGCTGCCCTCTTCTGTGTCAGTCTGCGTGTGTGTGATGTCTGATCCAGATGCATTGCCACCACTCATCTCCGTCGTCTGTGGGTCAGTGCCCTCTGCCAAAGCTGAAATAGAGAGAAAAGAGGTGTAAGTAAGTGCCACACTCACGTACTGAAGGACAACAAATCTCTAATTCCATTTCAGACAAAGAACATGTAGCCCCCATCCTGCACACGTCCCACCCCTACCAGTCATCCTCACATTAAAGAACCAGTGGTAGCCGTGAAACATGTACATCATACGAACAGGGCAAGTGCCTGTAGATTTGCACACATGTCATGCCATGGGACCACAGACCTCTACGGCATGTCCTTGAACCCTCAACTACTAAGCAAGTTGCCTGTCAACCTGGCGGACTTGGATGCCAACGCACACTCCGCTAATGGCACCAACATGGCATTTCTGCAAAACATACGCACCACGGAAGTCACTACTGTGTCTGAGCACCAATACATGCATTGCACTCCCAAGTAACATACACATACAGTCTGCTTACCGCTAGTTTGCTGTTGATCCCCACTCAGCCTGGCGGACAGGTCAGGATGCGTCACAGCAATGATACGGTGCATAAGAGGGGTCATGGTGCGTCGGGCCAGACGTGAAAATCTTGGAATCATCCCCAGTGTCATCTCCGCCACATTTTTGCTAAGCCTGGATATGTCGTCCCAGCGCTTGTGGCAGTGTGTGTGTCGTCTATTGCACATCCCCACTGCCCGTACATCACGTGCTATGGTCCTCCACACGGCCTTGCGAAGGTGCAACTTTACCTACCATGATGGGAGACAAGAGGGTAACATAAGTGGACAGTATGACATGCACAAACTTCGTAGAAACACGTATCTACATGCAGCCATGCTCTGCTCAACACATGTGAAGGTCCCACAGCACACCGTAAAAGTTGGGCTCGCTGGCGAAGATATGACATTTAAATTTAATAAGAAGATACGATGCTCTGAACAATGGTACTACATTAACCATGATCCTGTGGGGCGATCCCGCTGATGAGCGAGCGGTGTGCGAGCCCAACTTTTACGACATCTTGTTTCTGGCTGACGAGCATGGACTCTGCACCCGCGCGCCTCTGTATTGGTACTAGACCCGGTGATATGCGGCAGCCATCGGCAACCCCTGAAACTGACCTGCTCCCTGCTGACGAGTGGCAAATACCACGAAAAACGTGTCCAGGGATGGCGAAGATATGACATTTAAATTTAATAAGAAGATACGATGCTCTGAACAATGGTACTACATTGACCATGATCCTGTGGGGCGATCCCGCTGATGAGTGAGCGGTGTGCGAGCCCAACTTTTACGATATCTTGTTTCTGGCTGACGAGCATGGGACTCTGCACCCGCGCGCCTCTGTATTGGTACTACACCCGGTGATATGCGGCAGCCATCGGCAACCCCTGAAACTGACCTGCTCCCTGCTGACGAGTGGCAAATACCACGAAACACGTGTCCAGGGATGGCGAAGATATGAAATTTAAATTTAATAAGAAGATACGCTGCTCTGAACAATGGTACTACATTGACCATGATCCTGTGGGGCGATCCCGCTGATGAGTGAGCGGTGTGCGAGCCCAACTTTTACGATATCTTGTTTCTGGCTGACGAGCATGGGACTCTGCACCTGCGCGGCTCTGTATTGGTACTAGACCCGGTGATATGCGGCAGCCATCGGCAACCCCTGAAACTGACCTGCTCCCCGCTGACGAGTGGCAAATACCACGAAACACGTGTCCAGGGATAGCGAAGATATGACATTTAAATTTAATAAGATACGATGCTCTGAACAATGGTACTACATTGACCATGATCCTGTGGGGCGATCCCGCTGATGAGTGAGTGGTGTGCAAGCCCAACTTTTACGATATCTTGTTTCTGGCTGACGAGCATGGGACTCTGCACCCGTGCGCCTCTGTATTGGTACTAGACCCGGTGATATGCGGCAGCCATCGACAACCCCTGAAACTGACCTGCTCCCTGCTGACGAGTGGCAAATACCACGAAACACGTGTCCAGGGATGGCGAAGATATGACATTTAAATTTAATAAGAAGATACGATGCTCTGAACAATGGTACTACATTGACCATGATCCTGTGGGGCGATCCCTCTGATGAGTGAGCGGTGTGCGAGCCCAACTTTTACAATATCTTGTTTCTGGCTGACGAGCATGGGACTCTGCACCCGCGCGCCTCTGTATTGGTACTAGACCCGGTGATATGCGGCAGCCATCGGCAACCCCTGAAACTGACCTGCTTCCTGCTGACGAGTGGCAAATACCACGAAACACGTGTCCAGGGATGGCGAAGATATGACATTTAAATTTAATAAGAAGATACGATGCTCTGAACAATGGTACTACATTGACCATGATCCTGTGGGGCGATCCCGCTGATGAGTGAGCGGTGTGCGAGCCCAACTTTTATGATATCTTGTTTCTGGCTGACGAGCATGGGACTCTGCACCAGCGCGCCTCTGTATTGGTACTAGACCCGGTGATATGCGGCAGCCATCGGCAACCCCTGAAACTGACCTGCTCCCTGCTGACGAGTGGCAAATACCACGAAACACGTGTCCAGGGATGGCGAAGATATGACATTTAAATTTAATAAGAAGATACGATGCTCTGAACAATGGTACTACATTGACCATGATCCTGTGGGGCGATCCCGCTGATGAGTGAGCATTGTGCGAGCCCAACTTTTACGATATCTTGTTTCTGGCTGACGAGCATGGGACTCTGCACCCGCGCGCCTCTGTATTGGTACTAGACCCGGTGATATGCGGCAGCCATCGGCAACCCCTGAAACTGACCTGCTCCCTGCTGACGAGTGGCAAATACCACGAAACACGTGTCCAGGGATGGCGAAGATATGACATTTAAATTTAATAAGAAGATACGATGCTCTGAACAATGGTACTACATTGACCATGATCCTGTGGGGCGATCCCGCTGATGAGTGAGCGGTGTGCGAGCCCAACTTTTACGATATCTTGTTTCTGGCTGACGAGCATGGGACTCTGCACCCGCGCGCCTCTGTATTGGTACTAGACCCAGTGATATGCGGCAGCCATCGGCAACCCCTGAAACTGACCTGCTCCCTGCTGACGAGTGGCAAATACCACGAAACACGTGTCCAGGGATGGCGAAGATATGACATTTAAATTCAATAAGAAGATACGATGCTCTGAACAATGGTACTACATTGACCATGATCCTGTGGGGCGATCCCGCTGATGAGTGAGCGGTGTGCGAGCCCAACTTTTACGATATCTTGTTTCTGGCTGACGAGCATGGGACTCTGCACCCACACGCCTCTGTATTGGTACTAGACCCGGTGATATGCGGCAGCCATCGGCAACCCCTGAAACTGACCTGCTCCCTGCTGACGAATGGCAAATACCACGAAACACGTGTCCAGGGATGGCGAAGATATGACATTTAAATTTAATAAAGAGATACGATGCTCTGAACAATGGTACTACATTGACCATGATCCTGTGGGGCGATCCCGCTGATGAGTGAGCGGTGTGCGAGCCCAACTTTTACGATATCTTGTTTCTGGCTGACGAGCATGTGAATCTGCACCCGCGCGCCTCTGTATTGGTACTAGACCCGGTGATATGCGGCAGCCATCGGCAACCCCTGAAACTGACCTGCTCCCTGCTGACGAGTGGCAAATACCACGAAACACATGTCCAGGGATGGCGAAGAGATGACATTTAAATTTAATAAGAAGATACGATGCTCTGAACAATGGTACTACATTGACCATGATCCTGTGGGGCGATCCCTCTGATGAGTGAGCCGTGTGCGAGCCCAACTTTTACGATATCTTGTTTCTGGCTGCCGAGCATGGGACTCTGCACCCGCGCGCCTCTGTATTGTTACTAGACCCGGTGATATGCGGCAGCCATCGGCAACCCCTGAAACTGACCTGCTCCCTGCTGACGAGTGGCAAATACCACGAAACACGTGTCCAGGGATGGCGAAGATATGACATTTAAATTTAATAAGAAGATACGATGCTCTGAACAATGGTACTACATTGACCATGATCCTGTGGGGCGATCCCGCTGATGAGTGAGCGGTGTGCGAGCCCAACTTTTACGATATCTTGTTTCTGGCTGACGAGCATGGGACTCTGCACCCGCGCGCCTCTGTATTGGTACTAGACCCGGTGATATGCGGCAGCCATCGGCAACCCCTGAAACTGACCTGCTCCCTGCTGACGAGTGGCAAATACCACGAAACACGTTTCCAGGGATGGCGAAGATATGACATTTAAATTTAATAAGAAGATACGATGCTCTGAACAATGGTACTACATTGACCATGATCCTGTGGGGCGATCCCGCTGATGAGTGAGCGGTGTGCGAGCCCAACTTTTACGATATCTTGTTTCTGGCTGACGAGCATGGGACTCTGCACCCGCGCGCCTCTGTATTGGTACTAGACCCGGTGATATGCGGCAGCCATCGGCAACCCCTGAAACTGACCTGCTCCCTGCTGACGAGTGGCAAATACCACGAAACACGTGTCCAGGGATGGCGAAGATATGACATTTAAATTTAATAAGAAGATACGATGCTCTGAACAATGGTACTACATTGACCATGATCCTGTGGGGCGATCCCGCTGATGAGTGAGCGGTGTGCGAGCCCAACTTTTACGATATCTTGTTTCTGGCTGACGAGCATGTGAATCTGCACCCGCGCGCCTCTGTATTGGTACTAGACCCGGTGATATGCGGCAGCCATCGGCAACCCCTGAAACTGACCTGCTCCCTGCTGACGAGTGGCAAATACCACGAAACACATGTCCAGGGATGGCGAAGAGATGACATTTAAATTTAATAAGAAGATACGATGCTCTGAACAATGGTACTACATTGACCATGATCCTGTGGGGAGATCCCGCTGATGAGTGAGCGGTGTGCGATCCCAACTTTTACGATATCTTGTTTCTGGCTGACGAGCATGGGACTCTGCACCTGCGCGCCTCTGTATTGGTAATAGACCCGGTGATATGCGGCAGCCATCGGCAACCCCTGAAACTGACCTGCTCCCTGCTGACGAGTGGCAAATACCACGAAACACGTGTCCAGGGATGGCGAAGAGATGACATTTAAATTTAATAAGAAGATACGATGCTCTGAACAATGGTACTACATTGACCATGATCCTGTGGGGCGATCCCGCTGATGAGTGAGCGGTGTGCGATCCCAACTTTTACGATATCTTGTTTCTGGCTGACGAGCATGGGACTCTGCACCCGCGCGCCTCTGTATTGGTACTAGACCCGGTGATATGCGGCAGCCATCGGCAACCCCTGAAACTGACCTGCTCCCTGCTAACGAGTGGCAAATACCACGAAACACGTGTCCAGGGATGGCGAAGATATGACATTTAAATTTAATAAGAAGATACGATGCTCTGAACAATGGTACTACATTGACCATGATCCTGTGGGGCGATCCCGATGATGAGTGAGCGGTGTGCGAGCCCAACTTGTACGATGTCCCACAGCACACCGCCAGGCTTGCAGAAGGCAGGAGCCACTGACCAACTCATGGCCATTAACATGTACACCACTGCACTTACCACCTGTCCGGGTGCACCGTAGAGCTGTTCGTAGTGGCTGAGCACACTGGCCACAAGAACATCTAGTTCCGCTGGGGTGAAGGGACGAGACCGGATCTCTCACACTCTCTGCATGGCAAGGTCCTGGACTGTGGCACTACAGCAGCAGTTGTTGGTCAGCTCAGCAGCAGCAGGTCGAGGTGATGGTCACAGGCAGCAGTCGTGGGTCAGCTCAGCAGCAGCAGGTCGAGATGATGGTCACAGGCAGCAGTCGTGGGTCAGCTCAGCAGCAGCAGGTCGAGGTGATGGTCACAGGCACAGTCGTGGGTCAGCTCAGCAGCAGCAGGTCGAGGTGATGGTCACAGGCAGCAGTCGTGGGTCAGCTCAGCAGCAGCAGGTCGAGGTGATGGTCACAGGCAGCAGTGGCTCTAAGCAGTGAATGTGTGCTTGTGAAAATCACACATATATAGGGCCCTGAGCCCATGTCAGTGGCGCACGTCGGCAGCAATTGGTTTCCCCTGGATGCCTCTTTCAAAAAGAGCCAATGACTGGCCCTGGTGTGGCGGTGCACGGCTTCCGCTATTTTCGATTGCGCATACGCGCCCCGCGTTACCTCTTCCCATTGGCTACATGTGCACGGACCGTCATGGTCTCACATCGGCAACCGCATGCGCGCGCTTCCGCATCGGTGCATCTTTTGAAAATATACAATCAGTGGCGCTGCCATGGCGGTTCCGCGGGGGAGGTGCAGGCCAACACATACTTGTGATTATGAAATTCGAAATGGCAGTTCATGACTCCCCTTACAGTCACATTGCATCATCCACCGTAGAACGGCCGTGCCAGGCCGGTCACCCAATGCCTTGGCAGGCCGCTCATCCACCGCTGTGGCAGGCCGCTCACCCACCGGCGTGCCAGGCCGGTCACCCACGGGCGTGGCAGGCCAGTCACCCACGGGCGTGGCAGGCCGGTCACCCACCGGAGTGCCAGGCATTCTGTGTATGCGTATGTGTGTTGCCTCTTGTGTGACCATGCATGTAATGTGAGGATGCTCACCATTGTAGGTGTGGTCATTGGTGCATGAAGACATGGAGTGTGTGTAGCATTATCGTATTGTGTGTGCACGTGCATGTGTGTCTGTGATGACGCTTGTCCACATTTGGGTCCTTAGGCATGTCTTGTTGGCAGTTCTTTTGACATATGAGTACGTTACATTGTACATGTTGGCACACATCATGTTGTTAGTGGCTGCACATTGTTTTTATGCCAATCTGTATTGTAGGTAATTTCAGACATGTCACACATGTGATAATTGTCGACAACATTTCTCATTTTCATTGTGTTGGCCTACATGTGATAGAGTTGCACAGCTATGCGTTGTTGGTAAATTGGCATTTCCTACATCTACTCCCACACAGGAGGGCTCCAAATGTGCATCGCCCAGGGACTGTGCTGGAGGACATGGTTGACGAGGAGGTGATCAGAAAATTCTGGCTTGATCGACGTAGATTGCTGGAGCTTGTAGACCAATTGTCTCCTCATCTGCAGCCACGAAGAACATATCCTGGCTCCATTACACCCACAGCAAAGGTGATGGCGGCACTTCACTTCTTTGCAACTGGCACCTTCCAGTACACAGTTGGACATGCCGGGGGGATGTCACAATCCATGGTCAGCATGGTACTGCGGGATGTCCTCAAAGCCATGATGATTTACAAGGATGATTACATCCATTTTCCACGGGCGGCAGAGTTGGCAGCAGTCAAAGCAGACTTCTATGCACTGGGCCAGATACCACACGTAGTGGGTTCCATTGATGGCACCCATATCGGTCTCATTCCACCCCGGGCACGTGAGCCTGTATATCGCAATCGGAAGCACTTTCATTCGATCAACGTGCAGGTGGTGTGCCTGGCCGACAACATCATATCCCATGTGTGTGCCAGATTTCCAGGCTCCGCACATGACTCCCACATCATGCGGAGCAGCATTGTCCCCCAACTGATGGCAAATCTGCGTCCAGAACGTGCGTGGCTTGTTGGTGAGTATGCTGTGGGGACAGTTGTGTTTTCTGTGTGGCATGGGGTACCCACCAATCCTGGTTGTGATATTTGTGTCTGTCTTCCCCCCACATAGGCGACTCTGCGTACCCAAACCGGCGTGGCTGCTGAGTCCCATACGTAATCCAACTACAGCTGGTGAAATGCGATACAATGATGCCCATGGAAGGACACGTAGAGTGGTGGAACGTACTTTTGGACTGCTAAAGTCTAGGTTTCGCTGCCTGGATAAAACCGGAGGGGCCCTGCCTTACTCACCAGGCAAAGTATGCAGGATCGTGATTGCCTGCTGCATGCTCCACAACCTGGCCTTGCGCAATGACATTGAACTGATCTTGGACCCTGAAGACCAACAAGTTCCTCGGCCTCCCATCCCATCCATGTCGACTGAAGAGGATAGTTGTGAGGAAGAAGGTGTGGACCAGAGGCGTCAGCTCATTGACCGCTATTTTCCTTGAATGTGAGTAACTACCTCTTGTGCAGGTTGACAATGTGTGATGTATGTTTGCTGGTGGTATGTGGATGTGGTGCTTCCAAGCTGACTGTTCTGGTATGTTATGTTTGCATGTGTGTGTGGTATTTTTTGTGTACATGCAAAGCTCCACCCTCCCTGTGGACATGGAGGCCTGTTGGGAGTCGTAGTGCTGGTCTCTCACACTCCCCACCCACCTCTCACACATACCCCACCACCCTCCCTGTGGACATGGGGGCCTGTTGGGAGTCGTAGTGCTGGTCTCTCACACACCACACCCACCACCACCCTCCCTGTGGGCATGGAGGCCTGTTGGGAGTCGTAGTGCTGGTCTCTCACACACCCCACCCACCACCACTCTCCCTGTGGACATGGGGGCCTGTTGGGAGTCGTAGTAGTGACCTCTCACACTCCCCACCCACCTCTCACACATACCCCACCACCCCCCCTGTGGACATGGGGGCCTGTTGGGAGTCGTAGTGCTGGTCTCTCACACACCCCACCCACCACCACCCTCCCTGTGGACATGGAGGCCTGTTGGGAGTCGTAGTGCTGGTCTCTCACACACCCCACCCACCACCACTCTCCCTGTGGACATGGGGGCCTGTTGGGAGTCGTAGTAGTGACCTCTCACACTCCCCACCCACCTCTCACACACACCCCACCACCCTCCATGTGGACATGGGGGCCTGTTGGGAGTTGTAGTAGTGACCTCTCACACTCCCGACCCACCTCTCACACACACCCCACCATCCTCCCTGTGGACATGGAGGCCTGTTGGGAGTCGTAGTGCTGGTCTCTCACACACCCCACCCACCACCACTCTCCCTGTGGACATGGGGGCCTGTCGGGAGTCGTAGTAGTGACCTCTCACACTCCCCACCCACCTCTCACACACACCCCACCACCCTCCATGTGGACATGGGGGCCTGTTGGGAGTTGTAGTAGTGACCTCTCACACTCCCGACCCACCTCTCACACACACCCCACCATCCTCCCTGTGGACATGGAGGCCTGTTGGGAGTCATAGTGCTGGTCTCTCACACACCCCACCCACCACCACCCTCCCTGTGGACATGGGGGCCTGTTGGGAGTCATAGTAGTGACCTCTCACACTCCTCACCCACCTCTCACACACCCACCACCACCCTCCCTGTGGACATGGAGGCCTGTTGGGAGTCATAGTGCTGGTCTCTCACACACCCCACCCACCACCACGCTCCCTGTGGACATGGGGGCCTGTTGGGAGTCATAGTAGTGACCTCTCACACTCCTCACCCACCTCTCACACACACCCCACCACCCTCCCTGTGGACATGGAGGCCTGTTGGGAGTCGTAGTGCTGGTCTCTCACACACCCCACCCACCACCACTCTCCCTGTGGACATGGGGGCCTGTCGGGAGTCGTAGTAGTGACCTCTCACACTCCCCACCCACCTCTCACACACACCCCACCACCCTCCATGTGGACATGGGGGCCTGTTGGGAGTTGTAGTAGTGACCTCTCACACTCCCGACCCACCTCTCACACACACCCCACCATCCTCCCTGTGGACATGGAGGCCTGTTGGGAGTCGTAGTGCTGGTCTCTCACACACCCCACCCACCACCACCCTCCCTGTGGACATGGAGGCCTGTTGGAAGTCGTAGTGCTGGTCTCTCACACACCCCACTCACCACCACCCTCCCTGTGGACATGGGGGCCTGTTGGGAGTCGTAGTGCTGGTCTCTCACACACCCCTCCCCACCACCACCCTCCCTGTGGACATGGGGGCCTGTTGGGAGTCATAGTAGTGACCTCTCACACTCCTCACCCACCTCTCACACACACCCCACCACCCTCCCTGTGGACATGGAGGCCTGTTGGGAGTCGTAGTGCTGGTCTCTCACACACCCCACCCACCACCACCCTCCCCGTGGACATGGGGGCCTGTTGGGAGTCGTAGTGCTGGTCTCTCACACACCCCACCCACCACCACCCTCCCTGTGGACATTGGGGCCTGTTGGGAGTCGTAGTGCTGGTCTCTCATACACCCCACCCACCACCACCCTCCCTGTGGACATGGGGGCCTGTTGGGAGTTGTAGTAGTGACCTCTCACACTCCCCACCCACCTCTCACACACACCCCACCACCCTCCCTGTGGACATGGGGGCCTGTTGGGGGTCGTAGTGCTGGTCTCTCACACACCCCACCTACCACCACCCTCCCTGTGGACATGGGGGCCTGTTGGGAGTCGTAGTGCTGGGTGGTTTGACAACATGCTGGGAAGGTATGAGGCGACATTTGTGTTTGGTCATGGTGGGTGCATTTGGGCACAGGCCTTCACATTTTGGTGAGTATGTGGCAGACATGCATGGATTGGGGCCTGGGAGATGTGTCTTCTCAGTTGTGTAAGGCAGACCATGTCGTGTGATAGTGGTGCTTGGTTTGTACTTGCCAGCCTCTTCTCCCTCTTCGATTCCTTCCAGGCTCTCTGAGTGCAGTATGCCCAGCACCTTTTCCTTCCATTCTGCATACGGTGTGGGCTCCGGGGGTGTGCCGCCGCCAGTGTGGTGTGCCCGCAGGTGGTTTTTTGCACGGATGCCTTTGACCCTTGTTTTGAGGTCGAGCCACCGCCTCTGGATGTCGTGCTTTGTTCGTGGCACAGTCCCTGACGCATTCACCCGATTGACTATCCTGTCCCACATGTGGTTTTTGCTTGCCACGGTGGTCTGCTGGACTAGTGTGCCGAAAAGGTGGGGTTCTACACGGATGATTTCATCCACCATGACCTTCAACTCTGTGTCAGTGAATTTTGGATTTTTCTTTGGTGCCATGGTGTGTGATGTTCAAGGTGTGGGTGGAGTGGGTTGGGATGTGCAGGTGTGTGGTGTGTAGGAATGGTGTGGTGGGTGTTTGTTTGGTGGGTGCGTTTGTGTGCAGGTTGTAGGTGTAAATTTTGTGTCTGCTATTCATCGTATTCAGCCTCTTGCTTGTAGCTATGCTGTGATGCAAAGGATTATGGTAGTGGGTGGGAATCATTTTATACTCGTGTCGTGGTTGTGTCCCAATGGTTGTTGCCAGTCAGGTGCTAGGTGGGTGTGTTGACTTGTGTGGATTTTTAGGTGCTTGGGGGTTGTGTCATTGTGGCTTGTGATTGGTGTGGGTGTTTCAGGTGGATGGGTGTCCTGTTTTGTGTGTTTTGTATTTACTTCCGTCAGCCATTTTGAAATTGGTTTCACGGTAGGGATGGTGTTTGTGTTGTCCTTCCGCTGGGATGCTCCGTTTATCGTTGCATTGTTTCCGCTGCGGTCGTGGATGGAGGTGAGTTCCGTAGGACTGGCGGCGTTATCCTAATCGCGGGCACGGAGCCTCCGCAGGTATTGCGGTGGCTGTGCCTGTTCCCGCGGTCATGTTCATCCGCGGCGGATGGTGTTTCTTGGGTTCCGTCCGCTTGCGGCGGTCTCAGGTGTACTCCGTCCGCCGCGGACGGAGTTTGATGTGGTCCGTCCGCCGCGGTCAGAGTTTTGTGACATTATTATCCAAATCGCAACGGCGGTTTATCCGCAGAGCGGTCGGGAGTATCTTGGCTGCGTCCTTGGCGGACGGAACCCGTTTCCGTCCGCGTCCTAATCGGCTCCTATATAAGGCCTGAAACCTATGGTTTTTTCAGTGAAAAAAAAAAATATATATATATATATATATAATTTTTTTTTTTACCAGTTTTTTGCAATTTTATGTGCAGGATACTAGCGACTTCCTTGAAAAAACTAAAAGACATAGTATGGAGTCCGGACTTTTTATTGGTAACATTGGACGTATGTTCATTATATACCTGTATCAAGCACAGAAATGGGTTGCGAGCTACAGAGTATTTTTTGAGTACAAGATCAATGGAATACATACTAAAATGTTGCTTGATATGTTTTCTTTTTGCTTGGAAAACAATAATTTTCTCTTCAATGGCCAATTCTATCAGCAGGTGCAAGGAGTAGCCATGGGGGCCAGCTTCTCCCCCAGTTATGCCTGTTTGTTTATGGGCTGGTGGGAGGAGCTGGTCCTTAGGCGAAACTTTGAACAAGTTTGCACAGCACATATCATATCCTGGCTGCGTTTTATTGACAATCTTTTTATTGTATGGCGTGGGACAGAGGAGAGTGTGTTAAAATTCATTAATGAAATTAATCAGAATGATCTTAATTTGAAATTTACTTTTAACATCAGCAATCACTCTGTGACCTTTTTAGATGTACAGGTTTTAATTAAAAATAATGTATTAACAACTACCCTTTTTAGAAAACCGACCTCAGGCAACATAGTGCTTCACACAACCACTGCGCACCCTCCCAATTTAATAAGAAGCATACTGTATGGGGAGATGCTTCGCATCCGACGTATATGTAGTGATCCATTGGATGCGAAACAAAAGCAGTTGGAGAGTTGTGCACGGTTGTTAGATAGAAGGGACACCCAGAAGGTAGTAGAAGCAGCAGTAAAAAAAGTCCCAGCTAAAATCAAGAGAGGAACTCCTTATGTATAAGGCAAACAAAATACAGGAAGTTGAAAAGAAGAAGCCTGAACCGGTCCGACTGATTTTAACCTACTCCAAACAGGAGAAGGAATTCAAGAGCATAATAAGACCAAATTGGCCCTTCATCCAGAATGATCCTGTGATTGGTGACCAAATGCCCTCAAACCGAGCTATAGCCTTCCGGAAATCTATGAGCATGGGAAATATGTTATCAAAAAACAGTCAGGAAAGCTTCAAACTGGACATTTGACTATTGTCTAGAAAGGGTTTTTATAAATGCTTGACATGCAGAGCCTGCCAGTTTGGCACTAATACCAAAACCTATAAAACAGCTTTCTCCAGAACAGACATAGAAATAAAACAACACCCTATCTGTAAAACAGAGTATTGCGTGTATGTCCTGGAGTGTGATTGTCAACTAAAGTATATAGGTAGTACCAAACTGGTGGTGCACAAAAGAATTTTACAGCACTTGAGGGCAATCACTAATAAAGATCAGAATTACCCAGTCGCAAGACACTTCCAGGCCGTACATGATAGTAACCCCAAACACTTAAGATATTTTGCAATAGAGTCAATACCAACGACCAAAAGAGGAGGGGATAGAGAAGCCAAGTTAAGAAGAACAGAAATTAGTTATATATTGGAGTTCGACTCCAAGTGGCCTGGGGGTTTAAATGTGACTGAGGATCTTCATACATTCTTGTGATTAGTGAATATAAAAGAAATGCCCCTCTGCCATTTGTCTACCTGTATGTAAAAGGGTAATCTGATTGCTAGGTTTTAAATTAGATGAATTGATGAAAAATAGCCAGTGTTAATCTGCTATCGGGGTATAAGAAACATGAATATGATGATAACTCTATCTAGTGAACATACTTTGTGAGGACTGTTTTTAGCGATTGGTTTTAAGACATTTGGATAGTTTTTATTTAGGTGTCTTTTAATTATTTGTTTTAGAAGTGTCACAGAGTGTAGCATATTTATTTATATTTATACATAAAGTTCTGTATATACCTGTTGAGTGATTTTTTGCACACCATAGGACCTACCAGAAGTTTGCGTATCTGCACAACTAAAATATGCAGACATTGCCCGCTTTATGTAAAGAATCTTCATATTTGCTTTCATATTTGCACTTTGTAAGCACAAGTCACTTTCAAGTATTCAGGCACATGGCACTTTGAATCATAGTTCTGTTGCGCTATTACACTCTTTTTCTTTCAATGAAATATTTAATTGAATTGCTCTGGAAATACAGTATTGAAGCAAGATAGCACTTTACATTTCAATGAATTTTTCAAATTGAATGTTATTGGGATAGCTAATAAGAATATATTATATAGCGTTCCTTTTGGTGCAATAACTTTGTGTGTATATATATATTTTTCTAAATATAATATGATTATTGCCTATGGATACTTTAGCCTTGTGAGGATAATATGTTTTTAATTTTAGTTTTTTAGGTTATATGATAATCCATCACACTAGAGGTGAGCACAAGTTATGTTGTAAAAATTACTTTGACACATCACAGGAGTTGGACACTAAATAGAAAAGATATATATATATATATATATCTTTTTTTTTTAAACACCTTTATTTGTGTACTTAGGTTTAGACACGGCTTGCAGCCTACAACCCCCAGGGGCCGGCAGCGTAACATTCTCAATGATCAGGCTTCCAGCAGTTCGAAGATACACAGCCATAGTGCCGACAACCCTGGGGTCCGGCGGCGTACATTTCCCTGTGAAGAAGGAATAATTCAGGGTAACGGAATAACAATGCAGAAGCCGGTCGCAGAGTTTCTTGGCAACCATATGCTAGTACAGTGTAGGTCTTATACTGAAAGCAGGCAGCAGAGGTGTATTTTCTGGTTTAGAACAACCCTCGCTAGTGTAAAGGCCCCTAAGTACAAACCCCCCCACCCCTAAGATTCTGACACCCCCGAACTCCCCCCACCAACTTCTTAACTGGTTCCCAAGTCAACGTGTTATCTAACTCACTCGCTATGTGGTGCGTCTGTCCGTGTGATGAATCGCTATGTGAGTGCTCACCCCAGAATATCATGAGTGTACTGTCCCCTACCGAGCCACTGGTGTAAAAAGTGAAAGAAATGCCACATTCCTCGCAGTGAATGGACGTCTCTGTAGTGCAGTGTCCTGTACGTCTCACAGAGTCCCTGACCAGCCTTCAAACCAAGACATCCGGGTGCTCCCCACTATATGTTTAAATGTGAGCTTGGGTATGCGTAGCACTATTATGCCTCCGCCTGTCTATCAGGTTGGGTGTCAACAGTGCCCTCTCTGGTGCTTCTAAAGGTATTATATAGACTCCAGAAGTTCTTCGGACAGCTCGTGGGGGGGAGTAGTTCACTGTAATGTTCCGATTGAGTGCAGCAGTATAGCATGTCCCTAGCCCACCGTTTCTTCGTCGGGAGGGGACCTCTCATCCAGCATCATGCTACAGCACGCCGGGCCAACAACAAGCCCATATCTGCCAATCGTCGCATCGCCACTCGCAATTCCCTGGAGTGTCCCAGCAGTGCCAGGATCGGGTCCACGGGCAGTTCGTAGTCAAGTATTTCTCCTGATTCCGCTATCACCGTCTCCCAGAACTCGTGTATTCTGCAACATCCCCATGCCAAGTGGAAGAAGACAGCGATAGGCGCATGACACCTCTCACACTCTGGAGATTGTCTGAGACCATACCGGTGCAACCGTTCTGGAGTATAATACACTCTTTGCAGAAATATAAAGTGAATCAGCCAGTGTCTTCCATTTAAGGACAACTTTCTGGTGTGCGTACAGCAGTATTTCCACATGCTGTCATCTATGGTGATCTGTAGATCCCTCTACCATGCAAGCCTGGCCTTCGAGGGTCCCTGGGCCCTGTGGGGAGTAATTGCCTTGTATAAGTGTGTTGACATTTTACGTGATTGCTCAGTTTTAATAACATGAGAAAGTTCTGGAAGCTCCGGTGGCTCCTCCATATCCGGACCCAAAATGTCCCTCAGAGCACTGCAGACCCTATGAAACTGAAACCTCTGTAGAAGCGATGTGCTATCTGCAGCATGAGCCACCTGATCCCAAGTTCTTACTGTGCCATCTACAAACAACTCACCGGCGGTCTCTATTCCCAGCTTATGCAACGACTGCACTACGCTCTTCTCCTCGACCGGCGGTAGCCACAGCATCCATTCCACTGCCATTAGAGGGGAATAAATCAAGTTGCCTCCCCTGGCCCTCAACAACGAGTACCTTACGTGCTTCGTGGCTGTAATTGAGTCTAACACATTGTCACCAAACCCCTCACCTTTTTCTACCCTCCAAAACAGCTAGCAGAGTATCCTGGGGCTTGGACCACAGTCCACAACCATAGATGGAAGGGTCAGGGGCAGGGATGGCAACCCATCAATAATTGGTGGGAAGGTGCACCCACCACAAATAGGTTTGGATGCTTAGATCAGGTGGATTGACTGGGAACAGTCGATCAATCACCCCGATCAAGTGATCAAAACCACGCAATGATTGCCAGTAATAGCAATACATCGCCACCTATTTTTAAGAACTCGACCCATTTGATGGTGGTCCCACCCTCCCCTGCCCAGCACCCGCCCCCTGTGCGAGCCATACAACACCTAGACAGGGTACATTTCCAAGACCAGGCAGACGCAATAGAGAGTGAGGGCCATACACATCAGGTAGATAGCGAACTGAAACACTCATTATTATCCTGGAATGTTGCAGGACTGGGCAATAAGATCAAGCATACACCCTGGTTGGAGACCGTCCAGAAGCATGGCATACTTTGCCTGCAAGAAACTTGGCTTGCAGAGGAAAGGCACATCATGGGGTATCGAACATTCCATTCACCCGCTGCTCCCTCCACTCAGGGCCGCAACAAAGGTGGTCTGTGTATATACGTATCGAATGTGGGGGATATAAAGGTGTATAATTTCCACTCTGACCAATATTTTCAAATCCTTTCTTTTAAATGGGGCACCACACAAAAGGTCATACTTGTGAACTTTTATAACAATATGCCACTAAATGAAATGGAACTCATTTTAAATAAAATGTCAAATCACATCCACAAAGTGAGGGATCAAAACATGGGAGACCATACAGTTCTTTGGGTGGGAGACTTTAATTGTGCCGTCTGCCCACTTTCTGAGTTAGGTTTGTGCGGCCTTACAGATCGTGAGGAGGACGGCCCTTTTCACTTCTCACACACCAAGCTGGGGTCTCTCCTTAATAGTATTATGTTTACTTTTGACCTCACCTTCATTAATCAGGCATGCTCTCCCCCAGTTCCCTTTGCCCCAACATATAATGGAAGAGGTTGTGAAACCACAATTGACTTTGCACTGATATCCCCCACCACACCCAATTTTATAACCTTTTGGGAGATAGGGGACGACCCAATGAGTGACCATTACCCTATTACCTTTGGGGTTACGCTCCCAGTTGAGAAAGCAAAGGAATCTAGCGGTCCACTGTATTCATTGGAGGTCACCTTAACAAAGATAAACGGCTATGTGGTTAAGTGGGAGAAATTGAACCCCACAATCTTCTTCCACAACTTAATATCATCTTGCTTTGCAGACATATTTGTCTGCTTAGAAGAAGATGTTGAACCCAAGGCGATTATGGCAGCTTTCGCCAATATTCAGGAGTACATAAAAGGCGTTCTAACTAAGAGCCACAAAAAGAAGGGGAAACGTGCATCCGGGTGGTTTGATTCTAGGTGCACAGCTGCCTTAAAGAACTTGAAGAAAGTCTTAAACGCCATCCCTAAAAATAGGGCCCAAATCTCTGAGGCAAGACGAGAGTATAAGAGAGAAATTAACCTCCGGAAAGCTACCATGAAAAAGGAGGCCTGGGAAGCACTGGGAGAAGCTGCCAGGAATAAGGACACTAACCTTTTCTGGAAAGTGATAAGATCAGTATACAATACAAAAGATACTGACAATTGTATAGATGTAGCGATCACAGCAGAGCTCTGGGTAGAACACTATGGTAAACTCTACACCAATAGACAGGGGAACAACATGAATCAACAAAAGGCACCTTCACCCTTGAATAAATTCACGCAAGATTATCAGTCAAGCGATCCCCCAGTCCCCCCGTATCCAATCGACTTGGTCTTTACCACCCTAGAAGTTGAAAATGCAATCAGGGAAAGCCCTTCAGGGAAAGCTCCTGGTCCGGACCACACACCAGTGGATGCCTATAAAACAAACCTGGAATTTTGGGCTCCGCTCTTAACGAATGTTTTGAATATGGGAAACAAATGCGGCTTAATTAAGACCTGGTCAGATGCTATTGTGGTCCCCATCTTTAAAAAGGGAAACAGGGACGATCCGGCTTGCTACCGTCCCATATCTTTACTAGACGGCCTCATGAAAATTGCAGGAAGGATCGTCCTAAAGAGGATTCAGCACTGGGAGACAGAAAATAAGGTTATTTCGGAACTCCAATATGGCTTCCGAAAGGGACTGGGTACCCAGGAGCAATGTTTAAACCTGTCCTTATTGATGTCCAAATATACTGAGGCCAAAAAAGGGGATCTGTTTGTTACAATTGTTGACCTTAGCTCAGCATTTGATTGTGTGGATCATCTGCAGCTTTGGTCAACACTGGAGCTCATTGGTGTGGATCCTACCATAGTGGTATTTATCAAAGAACTGTATAGAGATGCTGGTGCCAGAGTGAGGTTCGGGACCCAGGGGCAATGTACACAGAAATTTTCCATAAATAGAGGGGTTAGGCAAGGTTGTATACTCGCGCCCCTTCTATTTAGCTTTTACATCAACTCTGTTGTAGACCATCTAACAAATCTCCAGAATGACTATCCAGCTGTCAATGGTAGGCCTGTACCCATCCTATTATACGCCGATGACGCGGCTATTATGTCTAGGACTAGGGTAGGGTTGCAGAGAGCGGTAAGAGAATTTTCATCCTACATGGGGAAAAGAAATTTGAAAGTGAACACCTCAAAAACTTTCTCCATGCTGTGCACCCAAAAGAGTAAAAGGCCACAATGTTCGATATACCTTGACGAGCAAAGAATCGAGACCACAGACACTTTTTGTTATCTGGGTGTTGTCTTTGAGAGAAAAGGAGCCTGGAAACATGCAGTATCGGCTAGGAGTCTTGCCTTTACCCGTGCTATTGGGGCCCTGAGAACTTTTGCAGCGAAAATTGGGGGTAAACCAACCGCTGAGATGATACAGATTTACCAAGCAAAGTGTGTAGCGACAGTCACTTATGGAGCAGGCTTATGGGGCTTTGAAGATGTGTCCTCACTCCAAATTTGTGAGAATCTTTTTATTCGTTACTTATTGGGTGTGAGCAAATCTGCTTCAACTTTTATCACTCACATTGAGACTGGCCTCAAATACCTTAGCGACTCCATAAAGCTGTCACCGTGTTTGCTTTGGCACAAAATTTGGACTACCAGGGAATGCCAACTTAACAGAGAACTCATTACGGATTGCATGAACTTGGATGCCGCATCCAAAATAAAATGGATGCGACATGTCCGGTTGATGTTCACCAAGATTGGTTGTCCTGAATACTATGATGACCCAGAGTCCCTAGAAAATCTGTCTAGGTCGTCCCTCAAAAAACTTTTAATTACACACCTGGAAGGTGTTAGATGGGATGCAGAGAAACTCAAAAATACCACCTTGAGCTACCAAAGAATTACTCCCATCGAAGGATTGCAATTGTACCTCAGGACCGAAACTGCACCTTATCCTCGTATGCTTCTCACCAGGCTGCGCCTAGGCACCTTTTTCCGTATGGTTACTCTTCCAAAACAAAATGATTGGACTTCCCTGAACCTAATTTGCCCATGCGATGATCACTCATCACAAAGTAACATTCATATTATGTTCTTTTGCAATCTGTATTCTGCCCCAAGGAAATTGTATCTATTACCTCTACTAAAATACTGGGGCATAAGAACATGCAAAGACGCTTACTGTAAATTACTTTTGTTAGATGAGGTGTATGTCATCTTTGTCGTTTCTCGTTTTTTAATGTCAGTGATGAAATACAGAAATTCTATGATGTAACCCTTACATGTTTAAACTTTTTACACGTTTTTACATGAGGTCGATTGCCGTAATTTCATCATTGACTTTTTATCATTTGGAAAACTGTTTTACAGAGTTTCATAAAAATTTCGTTGGGGATAACTTTAAAATTTGCTGTATAAAATGTACTTGTATGCTTTTATGATTTTACCAAACAAATCGAATAAAGCTAATTTTGAATTTGAATTTTTTTTGAGTCTAACACTCCTATCCTGCGGTCGACGGGGGTACATATCGTGGCCGGTAGCGGAAGGGGGTCCGCAAATAGTCGCTCCATCCTTACATGTGGAATGGTTTCTTCTCCGTGCAGCCACGAGTGCAAATGGGCAGCCTGTGCAACCCTGTAGTAACGCTCCATGTCTGGAGCTCCCAGGCCCCCCAGCTCGTACGGGAGCGTAAGTGTGTTCCATTGTACTCTCTGCTGTTTCCCGCCCCAGGCTAAACGAACCATAAGTTTCGTCAGGTTTCTGAAGAAAGCATTCGATAGTATGATGGGTAAAGTATTAAATAGAAAGAGGAACCGGGGTAACACCACCATCTTCATGATGGCTATTCGTCCCATCAACAATAGTGGGAGTCTGCACCACTTCTCCACGTCATCTTCGCATTTGCTAAAGGCCACACCATAGTTCTCACGGAACAACACCTCCGAGTCCGAGTGGATCATAATTCCTAGATAGCGCACCAGATCTGTAGACCAATGCAGCGGATATTCCATTTTGAATTGGCTCGTCACCAGAGTTAGCGGGAACACTACCGACTTGTTCCAGTTAATCTTGAGTACAGAAAGCGCCCCAAAGCGGACCACCTCCCGCAACACTGAAGTCAGGTTTGCCTCCGGGTTGCGGACATAAAGAAGTGTATCGTCAGCATAGGTTGAGATTACAATTTTATATGTCGGGAAGCTAACTCCATGGTGCCAATGATACTCCCGTAGTGCACAGGCCAGTGGCTCTGCGACCAGCGCATACAACAATGGAGAAAGAGGGCAGCCCTGCCTAGTGCCCCTGCTAATTTCAAATGGGTCAGATACGCGATCACCTATGCGCAGTCTGGCCAGCGGCTTCCAGTACAATGCACCGATCATTTGCAAAAACGGTTCCCCGAGGCCCAGCCGTCGCAAAACCCTCAGCATAAAAGGCCACTCCACGGAATCGAAGGTCTTCTCCATGTCTAAAAAGATGGCAACAGCTTTCGTGTCTTGCCTTACGTGTTGAATGGTCCCTAATACCGTGCGAATGTTGTAGGCCAGGTTCCTACCAGGTATAAAACCGGACTGCTCCGAAGCCACTATTTCTGGAGCTATTAAAGCAAGTTGTGTGGCTAGAACCTTAGCGTACAACTTCGCATATACATTCAGTAGAGATAATGGTCTGTACGAACTACAGGCACTAGGGGGCCTTCCGGGTTTTAGAATGGTGACTATTAAGGCCTCTCTCATAGACTGTGGCATGTAGCCCTCCTCACACACCTCATCAAAGAGAGAGGAGAGATGCGGTATTAGTTTATCTTCAAACGCCTTATAAAACCCCACTGTCAATCCATCCGCCCCAGGGGCGCTGTGTTCGCTCATGCTAGCTAATGTTTCTGATATCTCGTCTTCTTGTATGGGGGACATAAAAACTCCCGATCCGATTGTGTTAAGAATGGCATTTGTATATGTTCTAGGTAATCATCCATGTCTGCCTCTAGGTTTTCGGTTCTAGAAGTGTACAGACCCGAGTAGAAGTCTCTGAACTCCCTCAAGATCTCATCATCTGACGTGACAACGTCCCCAGCAGCCGTTACGAGTTCAGTCAATTTCGGGGCCTTCTTGCTGTTGCGTAATAGTTTAGCTAAGAGAGAGCTTTGTCGCTCGCTCTCTCCGTAAGTTCTCGCTGTCGCGTATTTCCCCATATGGCAAACTTCCATGTCTGCCTCCTCGTTGAAATCTGAGATAAGGGACCTGATCTGGGCCACTATTGCGGGGTCCGAGTCGGACAGTTGTTGTTTCTCCAGATCAATCAGTTGTGACTCCAGGTACCTCAAGCGTTGACGTATAGCCTTTAGGACACTGGAGTGTTTGGCCATTGCCACCCCTCGTATAAATACCTTAAACGCTTCCCACACTGTTTGAAAGCTATCAACGGATCCAATGTTTTTCTCAAAGAAGAGATCTATTTCCGCTGCCAGTTCCCCTCTAAAGGCGTCGTCAAGCAATGAGTACGGTGGAAATCGCCAAGTGAAGGGAGGGATCCTACGTATCGGTGTCTCCAAGACCAGCAGTATTGGCGAGTGATCAGAGAGGGTACGTGCTAAAACCGTACAGGACAATATGTGACTAGAGACAGAATAGGAGGCCAGCCAATAATCAATCCTGGTGTGAATATCGTGGTATGCTGAGTAATGTGTGTAACCTCCCCTAGTGAAAAAGATGGAGGGTGCACAGCAATGAATGAGTAGAAGTTCTAGAAGGTTAATCGTTAGGGTGCGCTCCTTGGACGCGTTTCCGTCCAAACGCTTGAATAATGATCAAAGGAAGTGGTGTTCGCATAAGGTATGCGGGTACATCCCAGGGAGGCACTCCGGGTTGGTTAAAAAATGGAATCATTATTTTTGAACCAACCCGGAGTGCCTCCCTGGAATGTACCCGCATACGCATACTCTATGCGAACACCACTTCCTTTTAACCTCCCCTAGTGGCATTTCTCCCTCTCCACACATCCACTAAATCTAACGTCAGTAACTCGGCCTGAAGTGCAACTGCTGCCGCAGATGGTCTGCGTTGTGGACCCGAAGACCTATCTAACTCCGGATCCATCACTAGGTTGAAGTCGCCCCCCCCCAAAGCATCTGCGCGTTGGAGAATTCTCCACAGCATCACGCTAGCTTTTCATACAACTCTGGGGAGTCGTAGTTTGGTCCATACACGTTAACCACGATCAAGTCATGTCCCTTCCCCATGCATCTAGATATGAGGTACCTGCCCTCTGGGTCTGCTTGCACTAGTCTCAAGTCCAACTTAGATCTCGGATTCACCCACGTCAGGACTCCCCTAGAATGTGTAGTGAACCCAGCTACTGTGGTGCTGCCTGATAATCCCCTATTTTGTAGCATTGTGCTAGTTAGAGGGAGATGTGTTTCCTGAATAAGAGCTAGGTCAATGTGGTGTCTCTGCAAATAGTGTAAGACCTTCCGCAGTTTCCTGTGATCGTTCAACCCGCTGACATTCCAGGTTATAGCCCTAAGGGTTGCCATGGAATCTCCAGTGTGCGCTCCAGCAGTACTAGTCATCTGAGCCATTGGGATGGACTACAGTAGAGAGTCATCACAGTGTAACATATATACTTTTTGCCAATTTGAGGAACCAGCGTCAAATATTCAAACTTTAACTCCCACTCCCCAGCCCCCCCCCCCCCCCCCCACCCACAGCAGACCCACCCCAACCTGGTCCGACAGAAGTCTATCACCTCCCCTCTCCCCAGCATCGATACCCCAACAGTGAACTCCAACATCACAAGTGTGTTTAACGCGCGGGGCCTAGGTAGCCTGGAGTCATAGTCTCTGCCTAAGTCTCAGAACACTTGAGTAGCCCTCCACCCACCCCCGCCATGCACAGCATCTGTGAATAGAGCAACGTTTTCCTAACCGTTAGATAGTCTTATGTACTCCCCGCCGCTGCGTCCCCAGCGCAGATCACTGCCTGATTAAAGTCCCCAGTTCAGTGTGAATCAGCGCGCTAAGCACACAAATAGAATTTGTGCGATAGAATATAGAAAAACTAGGGACCAGCGGTGTACAGTTGTGCATCTAGTTCAACAAACTTCACCACCCTCCTCCCGCTCCCCAAACCACTTATCTGTATAGTCTGTATTCTCCGTAGGCCGGGTTAACTTCCCTCGTTACCCCTCTGGGGGGAGCCCTCGAAGGTCTCCCCAGATTTACACAGTACTGATGTGCAGCCAGCGCCTTTGCAGTTAAGTAAATCAGTCTTGGTCGTCCAATCGACTGTCGCCCCCCTCAGCCTCAGGAGTCTCTTCACTGTTCGAGACCTGTTCCCTCGACCAGCGCTTCATAGCTTGTTGCAGTGCCTTGGGGTCCGTGAATATATGCGAATATCCACGTCTGTTAACACGCAACTTAGCAGGGTACAGCAGAGCGTAGTCCAGACCCATCTCTCTAAGGCGCTTTTTGTGCGGAATTAATTGTTTGCGCTCTTCCTGCACTTTCGCAGTGAAATCTGGGTACAGCGATATGGCGGACCCTTCATATTGCGACTGTTGTTTGGACCTCGCCATTCTGAGCGCAGTGTCTCTGCCTCTATAGTTAAGCAGCTTCGCTATTATGGGGCGAGGAGGCGCCCCGGGTTTTGGGCGCGGGGCCACTGACCTGTGTGCTCTCTCCACCGTGAACATGGCAGAGAACACTCCATCTCCTAGAAGTGTTATGAGTAGCTTTTCCACAAAACGCTCCATTGGGCCCGTCTGTGTATTCTCCGGAAGGCCCGTGATGCGGAGGTTACACCGTCGTGACCGCGCCTCCTAATCCTCGGTTTTGTCCTGTAGGACCTGCATCATTCTCTCCATTTTTTTATTCGTCGTGTCTAGGTCTGTTTGCGCCTCTTCAACTTCGGTCATCCTCCTCTCGGCCATATCGTGTCGCTCAGCAGGTTTATCTAACCGTTCCGCCATACGGTCCATTCTGTATGTCATAGCGTCCATTTTGGTGCCCACGGCGGAGATACTGGTCTGTAAACTTTGCTCCATAGAGAGCAGCATGGCCTTAATGTCTGAGTTAGTACCCTGAGCCTCCTCAGAGCGCGGCGTTGACCCTTCTTCTGTCTGTGGGCTCTGCTGCAGTAACCGTTTCTGTGCGAGTTCTATCACCTTTGCCCATCTTGCGGCTGGCAGCACACACGTCTTGCGGGGAAACTTGTGTTCCGTTTGTTGCACTGCAGTGCATGCAGCCGTTTCCCCCTGCACTTCAGAGTTTATCGTTGCGCCTCAAGCTGTGTCACAATAGTGTCTCTCAGAGTGCCGGAGGGGGACAATTCCTATCTCTCCCGTCTCCTCATGCAGCTGCTGTCACGCCACAGGATCTAGGTGAATCGCTAGACCAAGACGGCAATGGCGTAAGCCACCTATCCAGAATTGTCTCTCAAACGGCCTCACAGAGGCCTCCTCTAGCGGCAGCCAGTCACCGAGTGAATTTCCAACAGGGGCCCACCCCCGTATGTCTCTGTGCTACCCAGTCCGGGGGTACACAATGCGTCAGGCGCAACTCCGCTCTCTACCCAGGAATCGCGATGCTCCTCAAGTTCCCAGAGTGTGGAAAAACAGAATGGCGCGCAACCTGTAGGAGCGAAGACGTGCAGTCTTATTTGACTATTCCCAGGATGGATGGCGTCCGGATCTGCTTCTGATTTATTCCGTCCCCCAAGCAGTCTCTTGGACAACAGCAACCAGTCTCCCGTCGGTCCGATGCCCACGATGGTGTCAGGGGCCCTCTCCACTTGCCGATAGGCAGGGGCGGGTGTAGGTGCAGCTTCGGGAGGTTGGCCCCCAGGAATCGTGTTGTGTCGAGCCTCTTGTTCTGTGCACGGCGGAGCCGCGGTTTCAGGCGGCCATCGCGCTTGCTGGCTAGCTCCACCCCCCAGAAAAGATATATATATAAGAAGCATTTATACAAAAAAAAGTTTTTGTTATGGTCAGCTCACGAGTTAAGGAAATATTTTTATTGGAGAAATGTAAATATTTCTGTATGCATTTAGGTAGTTATGTACAAAATATTTTAAAAAATGAGGCTATGATCAGTTGCACAAATGACAATGTTTAGGTATTCATACCGGAAAGTAACTTTTCTATGTCCATTTACAATGTGATGCACTGGCACTTTTAATTTGGGAAAGTCTCTGCGCATGATCAGGTGATCAAGGCCGCTTGGATGGCCGAAAGCGTCTTGACGAAATGTGGGAACAATAAAATAATGCTGAATAATCAAGTCCGTGCCCGTGATTTCCGCGTGTAAGCAGTGTCTTGTTGCGAGCTGTAGCTAATGTATATATATATATATATATATATATATATATATATATATATATATATACACACGCATACGCACAAGGAATGTGCTTGTAATGGTCCACACAGGAAACTAATCTCACACTCCAGAAGGTTCAAGCTGAGTAAAGTTCATTTAGCTTGACACATTTCTACCAAGGCCATCTTTGTCAAAAGCCATAACCATGATTGGATTAAGCATGACACATCATCATAGGAGAAAATATACTACATACATTTACTGGGGAGTTTACTAAATGCATGGTGTACTTCAGGCAAAATACTGTACTTTTTTTATGAGCACAATATTAGTATATAAACATGGTGAAATAAAAAGAAAATTAAACCTACCGTATGGTTACAATTAGATATTTGTGAACAACAGATTTAACACCCAGCATGAGAGATCCCGAAGGATGTACTTTGTTACAGCACCCAGCCACAAAGTCACGCCCAATCGGGTAGTGCATGCTTCATTTAGTTGGTGCCGTTGACTAAATCACACAAAGCGGCAGATAGCCATCTCATTACAAAACCACCATTAGGTGCAGTCTGCTATAACATAACTGACTAGTAAATCCCTCAGTAACCTGCTCTCACAATATGTAATGCGGGGGAATTTGCTGACCATCGTCCCGATATCCAAATCTCTCCTGACCAAATCCCAGTGCCTTCTTAACACTCTAGTGATAGCACCAGATTTGTTTTGTTTTTTAAACTTTATTTTTCAGGTTTGTAATGTAACAGTACAAAAGGAAATCCCCCCAGATGGCATCATAACAACACATGTATACAAATCGACATTCTCATTATGGCACTTTTTGGACATAAGCTTCACCTGGATATATTTAGATCCATGAGGAATAGTGGAATAACAAACAAATGAATAGGCATCATGGTGAGGAAATAACCAGGATTTGCACCATGCACTGTGCCAAATAAACCTTAGGAGACACCCCCCGCCTCCCCATCAGACCCCGATCCCTGCGCTGAGAATAATTCGCCACTGGTCCCTTCGGAATCGCTTTGGGAAGATTGCCCTCTCATTGCGAATCCTGAGATACACATGGCTCGCCAGTCAAGCAGGTCCTCTTGTAATTTCTCATACCTCCTGGTGCTCTGCATATGTGTTTCTTCGGCTAGGGACCATTCTCGCACGTCTCTAAGCCATGTGGGTATCTCTGGGGCCCTCTGTCCCATCCAAGTTATAGCTATCCTGCGCCTGGCCAGCACCAACATCAGTTGCAGTAATTTATAAGAAAGTTTCAGTTTCCTCGGTCTAGGGACCAACGCCAGTAAGCAATGTAAGGGTGTTAGTGTGATCTGGAGGCCTGTAGTGGCAGTTATGTGATCTACAATGCTTGCCCAAAAGCGCCTAATTAACGGGCAGTCCCAGGCTAAGTGCAGGAAGCCTGCCCCCTCCGTGCTACATCTGGGGCAACTGTCCCCTCTGTCCTCAGAGTAACGACTCAACAGAATCAGAGTGAGGTAGGTACGGTGCAGGAAGTTAAAGGGTATTGGTTTAAAGCACGCATTGCACGATACCTTACACGTCAGAAACCCTATGCGCTT
Source organism: Lissotriton vulgaris (assembly GCF_964263255.1). Taxonomy (NCBI): domain Eukaryota; kingdom Metazoa; phylum Chordata; class Amphibia; order Caudata; family Salamandridae; genus Lissotriton; species Lissotriton vulgaris. The sequence continues at coordinate 1,644,731,177 of NC_141687.1, forward strand.
GCGCTGCCCCTGGTCCAGCGGCAAGCCCAAATCCGCTTCCTAGGCCGCCCAGGCCGGTGGCACCGGCGGGGCGGAGTCTCATTTCATAGCTGCATATAGCAGGGAGATTAGTCTGTGTTCCCTGCCGCAGGACAGAATAATATGTAAGGTGTGAGTCATTGGAGGTACCTCTGGACACTGAGGCCAGACCGAGCGTACTACGTTGCGCAGTCCATGATAGTGTAGATACTGTCCTCTACTAAGGCCAAAGGTCTCTTCCGCCTGGTCATATGTCAGGAAGGGCTCGGTAGGGTACAGATCAGCCAGGACCTCACAGCCCCCCTTCACGGGAGGACATATGTTGTTCCATTGCTACCATGGGGGCCAGTATCCAGACCGGGAGTTCCCTAAGAAAGGGTGCTGATCACAAGACTCTTTCTATAAATCTGTGCCAAACGCCCGCCGTGTGCCTCACAACGTAGGGCAACATATCGTTTGCCTTCCTTCCCTGCATCAAAGCCACCTTTAACTCCTGCCCCGTTGCTCTACCGGCCAATAGTCGCGTCTCCCAGACCTCCGCGTCCGCAAACCATCTGGCCGCCGGTTGCAGCTGCGCTGCGTAGTAATATAAGTCAAAGCACGGGGCTTCTAGGCCTCCCTCCTCGTAGGAGCGCACAACAGTATGAAGAGCCACTCTGCTGCGCCGACCCGCCCAAAGCAGGGATGTGAGTAGCATGTTCAGGGTCCGAAAGATCCTAGGGGGGACAGGACACAACATTTTTTTGAGGACGTAAAGTGTCCTAGGCAGCATTACCATCTTGGCGACGGCCAGCCGACCCATCAGAGATAGCGGCAGGGTATTCCAAAAGGACACTGATTGCTGCAGGGACTTAATCACCTGATCAATATTGCGGTCCAGTAATTGTGTCTCTGTTGAGGCCACTTGAATACCTAAATAACGAAAGCCCCCCAATTCCCAGCGCAGCCCAAGCTCTGGCAAGTCCCCCAGGGGCTCGGACTCAAGACCCGACAGTGGAAAGATCAGGGACTTGTTGCGGTTGAGCCTCAATCCCGACGCCTCGCCGAACCGATCCAGATGGCACAACAATATCGGAAGCGCCTCTCTCGGGGCTTTCAAATAAAACAAGGCGTCATCTGCATACAGAGAGATAACATTACATGTGTCTCCCTCCAGTATGCCCCATTGCGACATCTCAGAGCGAATCCGAACGGCAAAGTGCTCTTTAGCCAGGGCAAAAAGTAGTGGCGAGAGGGGACACCCCTGTCGTGTACCCCGTCCCAACTGCCACTCTTCCGATCGCGCGGCTCCAAGTCGTACCCTGGCCCGAGGGGAATTATACAGTATACTAGATTTCATTCTGGGTTTCCATTTTCTTTTTAGGAACGAGCAGGCCAGCCCTTTCAACTTTTAATACTTTCTTCCACGCTATTTTAATCACTTTTGCTGGGTAACCTCTAGCTTGGAACCTTTTAACCATCTTATCCTGTTCTGCCAAAAAGGACTCTGGGGTAATGCTGTTCCGTTTAGCCCTCAAAAGCTCTTCATATGGAGTACTCCATTTTAATATAGGAGGGTGGTGGCTTCGGGTGTGGAGGGTACTATTGCCAGCAGTAGCTTTTGTAAAGAGGCTAGTGTTGATTCTGTCATTTTTTGGTCTCGCAGAGAGACCTATTGTAGTCAAACCAGAAAGCTGAGTTCACGATGCGGATTTGTAGAAGTGCACGTGCACGTCAACGCGCTTCTATCCCCCTGCCTTGCTCTTCAAAGGCTCCCCTTACCATTTGCTCCTGCCTCCCCGCCCACTGCTTCACACTTCTCGGCCGCCAGGCCGTGACTCGCATTTCTGCCCAGCCCCCCTCCCAGCGCTGCCTTGTTGTTTTGTACAGACTACACTGCTAAGGAATGTGAACACAAACAGGGGCTCATTGCCTGCTTTCACAATCCCCCTGCTAATTGCGCACCCCCCCCTCCTCTGATCAAATATGACTCATCCCCCCACCTCTCGCCAGCCTTCGCAGCCTCTTAACAAGGCCCCCAGAAGCTGCCTGCTCTTTCTCTCTCTGTTACTTTAATTGCTTGCTATCGTTCTCCTTTTCTCTCTCCGTTCTTCTCACTTTCTGTTCCTCTCCGCTTCTCCTCTTTGTTACTCTCACCTTTTTCTTTCCCTCCCCCATCATGCTGTGTTCCTCCACTCTCCTTCCTCAACTCTTCCTCTCCTCTCACGTGTTCTTTTCTTTACTTGCTACTTTTTATTTTTAAGAATTCACAAAAAACACAATATAGTTACTGCACACTATCAATGTATAAATATATTAATAACTCACATGTCTATAGATCATGTAAACCCAAAGAAGAGGGAGTCTGGTATCTCTGAAATGCATTGTGATATGGATAATAAATGATTTTACGTGATCAGCATTATGTATGAAGATATGGGATCCTTCTAATTCCTCTTGGTGAATGAAACTCCGAATAAGATGCTAACTTGGACATTTATTTAAAAAATAAATACTGACTATATTTGTAGAATCACTATCACAATCAATGTTTTTTTCTGAGTTTTGGCCACAGAAGAACGCTGTATATTGTTTTCTATACTGTTAGAGAGATATAGAAGACAACAAAAAAGGACTGTAAAAAAAAGGACTGTCAAAAATAAACGCATCTCAGAGGCCCCAGAACATAACGCCCTAAGGACTGTCCAGTTAACTTACCAGAAATCGTAATCAATTAAAAAAAATTAACCGTATCTAAAAGTGCTTTGCCTCCTTGGACACCGGGAAAGGACTGCCCTTTAATATTGGATAATACAAATCCACATTTGGCTGTCAGGTCTACCCCCTCTTACTTTCGTTATCGCTCCCACCCCATATGCTCATTCCCTCCCACCCTTCCTTTGATGTCCGCTTCTTCATACGCGCCCCACTGCCCCTAGCCCTCCCACAAAGCAAGACATTTCACACCAGCCACTTCACTCGCTCCGCAGGATCAGCCCTCCTCCCAGCGATGCCTGTCCTTCTTCAAAGATAGCTTGTTTTCCATTGCCGACAGTTCACAGCATGGGCTGTCTACCCTCATAGTGACGCTCAGCTTTCCTGAAGTTCCATGGGTCAGTGCAGCCCGGGCTGCTGTTTAGACGGCTCTGTAAAGAAGATGCTGCCATTAAATAAATATATTAATAAAAAAACAATTAAATGAATCTCTGACAGAATATCGAGAGGCAGGAAATCGACACTCAAAATATCGACGTTGGAATATCGAAGGCAAGTATATCGACACCCTATCTACAACATGGTAAGTACAAAAATATCGAAAATAAAATATCGATGTTAAAAATATCGTAAGTAAATATATAGTTTTTTTTATTATAAAAAAAGAAATATAAAGTAAATAATACTTTTATATAATTTAAACTTATGTAAAAATATTTTAGAAGGTTTAAAATGATTAAATAATACATATTTAATGTTAAACATTTAATTAAAATTAAACGTACAATATGTAATATATATTTAATTAATTATAATATTTATTAATTTTTTAATTAATTTAAAAATATTAACCTATAAATTACAAATACTTCAACACTCATAAAATAATAACATAAATAATAAATATTTATATTTAATATATAAAAACAATGAAATATACTTTCATTATTTTAAAAATTATTTAAACACAACATTATGTAACGTAATAAAAATATTATAAAATACATAAATAATTATAAATTATATTGGATAGCATAAGGCTAAAAATTACTATTCAAACTCCATAGGGTGCAACAGTAGGGAAAGTGTTAGATAGCAAATAGGTAAAAATTACTATTCCCACTCCTATTTCCCTGTTGCCTTGGATCGCTAAAGTAACAGAAGCCCATGTCAACTCTGTTCTCTCTGAGCATCTGGTTCGCAACCAGATTTTGGATCCCAGTCAGAACGGCTTCCGGTCGGGACACAGTACCGAGACGGCATTACTTTATATCACGGAACATCTTCGCCAGGTACTGGACTCAGGTCATACTGCAGCGCTTATACTATTAGATCTAAGCGCTGCCTTCGATACTGTGTCCCACCATATACTGATCCAACGCTTACAGGAGGCGGGAGTGACGGATGTCGCTCTCCAGTGGTTTTGGTCTTTTCTGGCGGATTGTTCCTTTAAAGTAGCTATACCACCTGGCCAATCCGCTACCTTTCCCCTGGAGTTGGGGGTACCACAGGGATCTTCGTTGAGCCCTACAATGTTCAACCTCTATGTGAAACCGTTGGCTGGTGTCGTCAAACAGTGGGGTCTTACGATGGCCTCATATGCGGACGACACACAGCTAGCGGTGACACTTAGTGGAGACCCTGAGGTGGAGGCCCCCAGATTCCGTGCGGGTCTCTTGGCAGTAGCAAGCTGGCTTCGCACCAACTGCCTTCAGTTGAATGCCACCAAAACAGAGGTGTTGGTACTAGGGAAGCACGCTAAGCTATGGGGTGACCAGTGGTGGCCATCAGAGTTAGGTGTCACTCCTATTCCAGCTGCTGGAGTGAGAAATCTAGGAATCTGGTTGGACTCTGCGCTCACCTTCAGGGACCACACCAAGAAGGTGGCTGCCACGTGCTATGGAATTTTGCGGGGTACTAGGCCGGTTTTAAAGTACTTTGATCCCCCTACCAGTCAACTTGTGGTCCAGGCCTCAATACTATCTCGGCTGGACTACGGCAGCTCACTGTTGTTAGGGGTGACTCAAGCGGAGGCCTCTAGGCTCCAAAGAGTACAAAATGCCGCGGCACGAGCCATTGTGGGCCTCCCCAGACATTGCTCAGTGTCTGGTACCATCACGGCCTTACATTGGCTCCCGGTCAGACAGCGAATCAAGTTCAAGGCGCTGTGTCTGGCCTTTAAAATTTTGAAATCTTCTTCGCCGCCGGCACTTGCCAATCTTCTCACGCCCTATGCGCCTTCGAGATCCTTGAGATCGGAGGGGCTTCATCTGGCTGTCTGTCCACGCTTTAAGTTGAGCAGAATGGGTGGCCGTTCCTTTAGGGTGCTAGCGGCAGGTTTATGGAATTCGCTCCCGGTACACATCCGAGCTCTTGAAGACTTGCTCGCCTTCAGGCAGGCGATTAAAACTTTCCTGTTTCCTGTGTCTGGTTAATTTCTTTCTTTTACTGTGTGTTATGTTATAGTGTCTGTCAAAGCGCCAGGACGCCCCTTTGCTGGGGCAGCTGCGCGCTATGAAAATATAAATAACATAACATAACATAACAAATGAGTGCAACATTAGGGAAAGCGTTGGATAGCGTAAGAGTAAAAATTACTATTCCAACTCCAAAGGGTGCAACAGTAGGGAAAGCGTTGGATAGTGTAGGGGGTAAAATTACTATTCCCACTCCAGAGAGTGGAACAGTAGGGAAAGCGTTGGATAGCGGGTGGGTAAAAATTACTATTCCCACTCCAGTGAGTGCAACAGTAGGGAAAGCATTGGATAGCGTACGGGTAAAAATTACTATTCCCACTCCAGTGGGTGCAACAGTAGGGAAAGTGTTGGATAGCGGGTAGGTAAAAATGACTATTCACACTCCAATGAGTGCAACATTAGGGAAAGCGTTGGATAGCGTAAGGGTAAAAATTACTATTCCAACTCCAAAGGGTGCAACAGTAGGGAAAGCGTTGGATAGTGGTAAAATTACTATTCCCACTCCAGAGAGTGCAACAGTAGGGAAAGAGTTGGATAGCGGGTGGGTAAAAATTACTATTCCAACTCCAAAGGGTGCAGGGAAAGCGTTTGATAGTGTAGTAAGTAAAATTACTATTCCCACTCCAGAGAGTGCAACAGTAGGGAAAGCGTTAGATAGCGGGGGGGGGGGTAAAAATTACTATTCCCACTCCAGTGAGTGCAACAGTAGGGAAAGCGTTGGATAGCGTACGGGTAAAAATTACTATTCCCACTCCAGTGGGTGCAACAGTAGGAAAAGTGTTGGATAGTGTAGGGGTTAAAATTACTATTCCCACTCCAGAGAGTGCAACAGTAGGGAAAGCGTTGGATAGCGAGTGGGTTAAAAGTACTATTCCCACTCCAGTGAGCGCAATAGTAGAGAAAGCGTTGGATAGCGTTCGGGTAAAAATTACTAATCCCACTCCAGTGGGTGCAACAGTAGGGAAAGCGTTGGATAGCGGATAGGTACAATTGACTATTCCCACTCCAATGAGTGCAACAATAGGGAATGCGTTGGATAGTGTAGGGGGTAAAATTACTATTCCCACTCCAGAGAGTGCAACAGTAGGGAAAGCTTTGGATAGAGTAGGGGGAAAAATTACTATTACTAGTAGGGAAAGCGTTTAATAACATAGATTTTTATTGTCACATACTTCTAAATAATGTTTATATTTAAAATAATGTATAATTACTTTTTCAAATACATCAACATCAATAAAAACAATTAATGTTTAATAAAACCAATTACATTTCAATAATGTATTGAATATAAATTAACAACAAACACCAATAAATAATAATTATTAAATATTAATCACCAAATAATACATATTAAAGAATAATTTATTTATCATAACAATAAAATATTATTTAATTTTAAATCAATATTAAAAATTAGAAAACTTTATACAAATTATTATTTTAAAAAAAATAATGTTTAACAATTATTTAATTATTTTTTCTAGTTATTAAAAAATATTTACAAATTACAAATATTAATTTACTATTTAAAAAATAATTATCTATTAAAATGAATAATTACCAAATAATAATTTTATAATACATTAATTATCCATAACTAAAAATGTATAAATAATTAAATATTTACAATAAAATTACTTTCCACCGAATACCCCTATAAACCCACAACCCGCTCCAGTACTAAAACATAAAATTTAATTAAAATTAACATTATTTACCAATTATATAATTAATTTATCAATTAAAATAATTAATTGCCAATTAACAATTAATTACAAAATAAATTATACATCAATAAATGTTATTATTTACAATTAAATTACTTCCCACCCTATTCCCCTATAAACCCACAACCCGCTCCAGTACTAAAACATAACATTTAATTAAAATTAACATTAATTACCAACTATATAATTAATTTATCAATTAAAATAATTAATTGCCAAATAATAATTAATTACTAAATAAATTATACATCAAAAAATATTTTATTAATTACAATTAAATTACTTCCCACCCTATTCCCCTATAAACCCACAACCCGCTCCGGTACTAAAACATAACATTTAATTAAAATTAACATTAATTACCAATTATATAATTAATTTATCAATTAAAATAATTACTAATTAATAATTAATTACAAAATAAATTATACATAATAAATATTTTATTAATTACAATTAAATTACTTCCCACATTATTCCCCTATAAACCCACTACCCGCTCCGGTACTAAAACATATAATTTACTTATAAAAAATGTTATTAATATATAAATTAATACATATATAATATTATTTCTTTTAAATACTTAACTAAAACATATAACACATACATAATAAAATACAAAAAAAATACAAATATTATTATATTAGTGTCATCGAAATTAGTTACATCAATATATATGCTATCGATATTACTAACTTCGATATTACTTACATCGATATAAAGAATTTTGATATTACTTACCTTAGGGTCGATATTCTGTCCAACGATATTCTTGACATCGATATTCTGCACCTTCGATATTTCAAACACGATATTTTGGTAGGTCGAAATTTAAAACTCAATATTTTGACTGTGTACCCAATTAAATACAGTTTTAAAAAAGGTGCTTTAATGTTTCATGTTTAGGGAGTTTTTCATGTTCGTTAAACACGAGGGCTCGTTTACAACTTTCTTTCCACTAAAGTCCTGCACCGCTCGCCTTGAGCGCTCCATGTTGCTCCCCTCGCCCCATTTGCTCTCTCTTCTTCGTGTTCTGCATTTTATTCCACTCGCCCAGACCTGCCCTCTGTTGCTCCTTCCTCCTGCCCAGTGCTTCTTCGTCCTTGGCTTTCTTTAGATTTTTCAAAAATTCTTCTCCCCAACTTCTGGCCTGTTGCTCTGCTACACGTTGCTCTCCACGCCTGCTACTCATAAGGGGAAGTAACAGGAGGCAATCCATCTGTCAACAGACCTCATCTGATAGCAGCCACGAGTACTACACATTTAGGGAATGTAGCTATCTCGTTTTTTTAATGCAACATGGATTCCACATTTTTCATGCTTCTATTTTTTGCAGTGTAGTTTACTGTTGTTTCGACTAATGTTCACGCATTCACTTACATCTGTTTTTTCTTGAGAGAATGACCCACAACCCCCCACACACACAACCCCCCACACACAAACACACCCCACACCCCCCACACACACACCTCACCCCCCACACACACACCCCACACACACACCCACACACACACACCCCTACATAATTACACTGCACTCAATGCAACATACACTCCAAATACCACTCAGTGACACATAATTACACGCCATATATTTACACTGCACTCAATGCAACATACACTCCTAATACCACTCAGTGCCACATAATTACATGCCACACAATTACACTCTACTGAATACAACATACACTCCACCCAATACCACTCAGTGCCACATAATTATATGCTACATAATTACACTGCACTCAATGCAACATACACTCCAAATACCACTGAGTGCCACATAATTACACGCCACATAATTACATAGCAATCAATGCAACATACACTCCAAATACCACTCAGTGTCACATAATTACACGCCACATGATTACACTGCACTCAATGCAACATACACTCCGAATACCACTCACTGCCACATAATTACTCCACATAATTCCACTGCACTCAATGCAACATAGTTTCCAAATACCACTCAGTGCCACATAATTACATGCCACACAATTACACTCTACTGAATCCTACATACACTCTATACAATACCACTCTGCCACAATTGTATGCTACATAATTATACTGCACTCAACGCAACATACACTCCAAATACTACTCAGTGCCACGTAATTACATGACACACAATTACACTCTACTGAATACAACATACACTCCACACAATACCACTCTACCACATAATTATATGCTACGCTAGCCCCTCCCGTGAGATTATCTAGAGCCAGAAAGGCACCAAGGCAGGTTAGGAAATGGAACAATATAAAAGGTGAGTTGTTGCAGGGTATTTTAAAAACTTCCTTGGAGCCCCCCTCAGGAAATGTGGAGGAAGCTGCCACAGCCTACACTAATTGGCTTGAGTCAGCGTGTGTACAACTAGCTCCCCCTAAAACTATTTACTACACACGCTCAAATCCCTCCGCCCCTTGGTTATCTAAAGAGATCAGGGACCACAAAATTTTGTGTAAAAAAAGGTTAAGAGCCTGGCGAATAACCTATCACGAGACAGACAAAAAAGTCTCAACATTGAGCAAAGAGCCTATAAAGAGAGGATACAACAAGCAAAACGGGCCTTTTTCACGAAACGGATCAGAGAAGCCAGTAATGCCCCGAAGGAATTATTCCGGACTGTGTCATCCCTGGCAGTCCCCAAGACCATAGAGGTACCCCCCAGTCTCTTACTCTGTGAGAATCTGGCCACATTTTTCCGGGAAAAAGTGGAAAAAATCTTCTTTCCTCTAGATAGTCAAGTAAGGACTCCTCCCTCTATCAATGGCCCGGAAATAGACAGCAATTCAGAAAAACTCCTACAATTTACCCAAATTAGCGAGAAGGAGGTAGTGAGCCGACTACAGAAGATAAAATCGGGCTCCCCTCACGACCCCTGCCCTGCTACAATCGCCAAATTAGCTCCAGCCACCATTGCTGCCGGATTTACTCCCCTCTTCAATCTTATGCTGGAGAGTGGGGAATTTCCCGCAAAATGGAAACGAGCCTCCATCCTACCCATCTTAAAGAAACCCAATCTGGACATAGCCGAGATGAATAACTACCGGCCCATTGCCAGATTACCCCTCCCAGCCAAAATTATGGAAGGCTCCTTAAACACGCAGCTAAGTGCCTTCTTGAGGATAGGAGAACATCTAGATTCATCCCAACATGGTTTTCGTGCAGAACACAGCACGGAATCCGCCCTGATCAAGTCTGTGGAAGACATTAGAAGAGTGATGGACGCAGGAGGCAGAGCCGCCCTGATCTTGTTGGATCTTTCCGCGGCCTTTGACACGGTCAATCACAAGTTGCTGATGGACCGGTAGAGGGCCTGCGGAATTCAAGGAAAGGCATTGAAGATCCTACAAGCCTTCCTTTCCAATAGGACTCAGACGGTGGCACTGGGGGACTTTGAGTCACGTCCCTTCGTGCTCCCTTGTGGAGTTCCCCAGGGGTCCTCACTGAGCCCGACCCTTTTTAACGTGTACGTCTCTACCCTAGCACCGGTTATTCGATCCTTTGGTTTTAACCTCACAGCATACGCAAATGACACACAGATAGTGGTGTCACTGCTGCCGGGCGAAATGGACAGCACAGCGGATAGGTTTAGAGGCTGCATGCAAGAAGTGGGTAATTGGATGGCTAAAAACTGTCTAGAGCTCAACTCGTCAAAGACAGAAGTGCTACTCTTTGGTTCCAAGGATAACTTCTGGTCCCCGAGATGGTGGCCAGATGAAATGGGAACCCCCCCTCCCCAGTGGCAACGGTGAAAAATTTAGGTATACTGGTGGATGATTCATTATCCTTCAAACCACAGATAAATGCTCTATCCTCATCCACACATTTTATCCTTAAAACAATTAGGAAAGTGCTGCCATTTCTGGAGTTAGAGCATAGAAAAACTGTGGTTACGGGACTGGTGCTCTCACGCTTAGACTATTGTATTAGCCTCATGTTGAATGCCCAACAGGGCCTACTAAACAAGCTCCAGATCCTGCAGAATCACCCGCCCGCTTGATCACTGACACCCCCAAGTATGTATCGGTTGCTCAGGAGCTGGTGAAACTCCACTGGTTGCCAGTTCGGAAAAGAATAATCTTCAAGGCACTTTGTGTGGTCTTTAAGGCGCTGCACGACCTTGGCCCTCGATGTATGAAGCTGCTGTTCCACTGGTATAAGCCAACAAGAACCCTAAGATCAGGTGAGCAGGTGTTGGTATCAGTCCCTAGAGTCAAGAAAGCAAGATGGGGGGGGCAGGAGTTTTTCCCTAGGTGCGGCATTAGCCTGGAATAGACTACCACTCAGCATCAGACAGTCGTCGGACCTGCTATCTTTCAGAAGAGCGCTTAAGACTTGGTTCTTTAACGCTCTCCACCCACATACATTGGTTCAATCACGTTAGCGCCAGGACACCTCCGGGTAACAGTGCGCTCTAGAAATGTGAAAAATAAATAAATACATAATTACACTGTGCTCAACGCAACATACACTCCAAATACCACTCAGTGCCACCTAATTACAAGCCACATAATTACACTGCACTCAATGCAACATACACTCCAAAACCACTCACTGCGACATAATTACACGCCACATAATTACACTGCACTCAATGCAACATACACTCCAAATACCACTCACTGCGACATAATTACACGCCATATAATTACACTGCACTCAATGCAACATACACTCCAAATACCACTGAGTGCCACATATTTACACACCACATAATTACACTGCACTCAATGTAACATACACTCCAAATACCACTTAGTGCCACATAATTACACACCACATAATTACACTGCACTCAATGCAACATACACTCCAAATACCACTCAGTGTGACCTAATTACATGCCACATAATTACACTGCACTCAATGCAATATACACTCAAATGCACCATGTTTTGAAAGAGTACCCTGTCCACTAAGGTTCTTAGTCTTTAAAGAAGTGTTTCTTAGGGAATTTAGTTGAGTCTTCCCCATAAAGTTTAGTTCCATTTTCAAGGGCACCTTTGGTCACACATTCTGAAATACCACTCAGTGCCACATAGTTAAATGCAACATAATTACACTGCACTTAATGCAACATACACTCCAAATACCACTCAGTGCCAGATAATTACACGCCACACAATTACACTCTACTGAATGCAACGCACCTCCACACAATATAACTCAGTGCCACATAATTATATGCTACTTAATTACACTGCACTCAATGCAACTTACACTCCAAATACCACTCAGTGCCAAATAATTACACGCCACATAATTAGACTCTACTGAATACAACATACACTCCCCATATTACCACTCAGTACCACATAATTACACTCTTCTCAATGCAACGTAAATACACTCCAAATAATACCACTCAGTGCCATATAATTACACACCTCATACTTACACTCTATTCAATTAAACAAAAATACACTCTATCTATCGATCGCCCTCACTCTATCTGTCTATCTATCGCGCTCACTCTATCGCCATCACTCTTTCTATCAGTTGCCCTCACTCTATCTATCTGTCTATCTATCGCCCTAACTCTATCTATCACCCTTCCTCTATCTATCGCACTCACACTATCTATCACATCACCGCAATATCACTCAGCACCACTACAGGGGCATCACAACATAACTATGTGCTACCACAGCATCACTGAACGCCACAGCATCACTCGTCGCCACCAAAACATCACTCAGCGCCACCACAGCATCAATCTGTGCAACCATTTAACAACAACTGGTTCAAATATGTTCTCTCAATGTTTCAAGCTTTATTACAAATGTCACAAAAAGATGTTAATATTTCACTTCTGTTCCTGGATTTTCGTCACAATAAAATACTATGAACAGAATCTTCACAAAAGTTATTTACAAAAGTTTAAGCTATTGTCATTATAAATTACAATAACTTTTATTTAAGTATTAATTATTAAAAATTTTTGAAGCTATTGCTATTTGTAATATCAATACATCTAAGTCACGTAAATACAACACATATTGCATTACAAATGCTATAGGTGCGACATTTGTAAAAGTTAAAACTATTGGCATTGTTAATGACAAAGCTATTAAATTCCCTATTTTCAAAACCAACACATAAATAAAAATTGTGTCATTTACAATACCAATAGCTCAACCTTTCCTAATGCGAGACCTATTGCATTGCAAATGCTTGTTTATGGTAACTAGGACGTCCAAGAACTCAAAGGGTATTTTATTGGTTTTGTGAGTGAACCGGAGATTTAAATCATTCACATTAATCCATGGCAGAAACTCATGTAACTCTTTCTGAGAACCATCCCAGATGACAAAGATGTCATCAATATAGCGTGTCTAAAACGCCAGACGTTGCGTTCACCTCACATTTCCCTCTGTCCACACATGCTGTGCCTCCACCACCCCATGAAATACACCAGTGTAAAATGTATATGAAGAAAAAAAAATAGAAATGTTTTAAATCTGCTACGAATTGAATCAATTACATAGTAATTATTAAAACTCAATTACAAAAGGATCAGACTTGAAAATGCCTAATGTCCGTAGTGCAGGAACTAAGAGCGGTCATCTCTGTGGTTTGTTGTGTATTTTTAAGTAGGTCCTGCTCTACTTTAAAAAATGTGCCTATTTTTGCCAGTTCAAGGGGAACCATGGTACTAAAAATCCAGGTCATTGCATTGTTACATGTTCTTATGCCATGAATTAAAAGGAGTGGCTTTAATAGTATTCACCGAGAGTCGAGCAACCTTGGGCAACAGCAAAGTAAGTGTATAAAAGTTTCAGATTTGCAGCCGCAGAGTGCCAACATCCTTACTACCAAAATTTGGGTTAGACACGCTTTCCCGATTGTGCAGTTAAGATTGTGCCTGAAGGCCATCATTGCTGTTGTTGTTGTTTGATGCTGCCAGGGCCCTTAGCGGCAGTGTGGACTTGATATTTTCCATATCCACTCTCTTCGAGAGGATTTTATCTGATTTTTCAATATACTTTTTACTGCAATGTGCACGAGTGGTGAAGTGTTTAGAACGGTCAAGTCGATTTGAAGAGTAGCTGCTGACGCCGTTAAATAAGTGGACCAAGGGTTGTTTTTATATTTGAATATATTTTGCAGGTTAAATTTCAGGGTGCCTGGCGTCGCTGTGGTGCATCTATGATAATATTTTACAAAGGACCACATACTAGACCATTCAGTGCCCTCCAGGTCAAATTCGAATCTCACCAGTGGTCCACTGGTGTAATAGAGCAACTTGAACACTCTTTTGTAGACTTTTAGATGTGGTTTTTCAATAATTGTAGTGAGTTGACCTGGAAAGGCCTGTCTGCCATAGGTGATTGCAGATGGTAATACGGCCCAGAGCACTTTTCTGATTGGTGCTGAGGTAGGGCTTTCAAGGGGTCTGTGTAATTGGCAGAGTCTAGTGGTAATTAATGCTGCCTTATCCTTTAAGTGACGCATGTGTGTTGTAGGCGCACAATTTGCTGAGAACCATGTGCCCAGGTATTTGTACGATTTGGCTTCAGACATTTTTAAGGGACCCAGAGACCAGTTGCAGCTTGTTTGTTTTTGGCATCCTTCCGAATGATAACACCTTTGTTTTGGAGGTGTTTACTATCATCTTGTTTGCTATATTGTATGTGTGAAGGGAGTTTAATGCTCTCTGGTTTCCTATTTTTGAGTTGTCGAGTAGAACAATGTAATCCGCATACTGCAGTATTGTGATCTTAGTTTTACCTATTTTTGGAGGGATTAGATTGGTGTTGTTAAGTGCCCGGGATATGTCCGCCGTGTATAGATTGAACAACATTGGTGCAAGGACACACCCTTATTTTAGCCCTTGGTTTTAAACCACGAGTTGTTTGATTCACCGATCACAAAGTAGGAAAAAATTATGTTCAAGGCTAAACCTTTGCATGCTCAATAACATCATGGAATGGTCATACAGTACAAGTGGTTTGTCTCTAAAAAGGTATCTACATACCTGCACACCTATATCTTGTGAAATACAGCTATAAAGAGATACAACGTCTATTGTAACCAAGATATAACTCGTTTTGCAGGGGATATTCTGAATCTTGTTAATAAAATCCATACAGTCTCTGCAATACGAAGGTAAGTTCAGGACATATGAGCACAGAAAGAAATACAAATAAATAGCGATATTTTGAAGGAGACTGTTATTGACCGATATAATGGACCTACCCGGGGGATCTGTCTTATCGTTATGTGCCTCTGGGAATAGGTAAAAACAGGAGCCAGGTTTGTTTTTTTACTTTTATTGTCTTTTTACTAATAAAAAGCAGAACTCCTCATCTAAATAGCTCTGTCCATGCCATCCGGCAAGTAAGGAATGACATTCTAGAATGGTTTGATTGTACAGTAATAGTGAGGCCTTCCCATAGCTTCCTGAGAAATCCAACTGCATTTGCGCCTCCATGTTGTATTGGTTAATGTCCTAAAGCATAACATTGCCCCCCATATCTGCTAGTTAAGTCACAATAAAGAGATTCTTACTCAAAGAATTCAAAGCCTGTTTGTCCATCATACTGAATTTTGGCGAATGTGTTGCTACAGGAATGTTATAGTTGCATAAGTTCATCTACAACTACCTCATGAAAGGTGTCTAAACTATTGTACGGAGTAACATGGCTGTATTTGGATTCTGGCCAGAAGTCATTCTTACTAGGTATATCCATCTCAAAACCTTGATTGTAAAATAATTCTCTTTCTGTAAACCAATCCTTTCCTCCAAACTCAAACTCCCTCAATATAGCTAGACCATCTATGTCACCACAATACAGAGACTATCAAAAGTGGGGTCCCTCCTGTCAGTAACAGAGAGCACCCCCACCCTTTGTATCTCTTTTTGTTGTGTATGCACTTTTAACAATTTGAGTCTCCTAACAAACAAAAATAAATCAATTTAGATTTAGAATAATCAAAGTTTGCAATAGGGCAAAATATATGTTCCAATTCCAAAAGAGAATGTTCCTCAGCACCCAGTTCATAGACGACAAAATAATGACTGTTCAGGTATTCTCACAAATTATTTTGCTTTCTTGTTCTGCCTTGTATTTATCTCATGCGGCAGTGTCTCTTCTCTCCGACAGCACCTCCGCTTCTCATTTTTTAATCCTACATTGTTGCCGCCGCCGCCTCTTCTTGGTGGGTTTTTTTCGAGGGCCCCTCGTTTTGCTGTATTTGCTGTAAAAAACTATACTCTTCCAAAGTAGTGATGGATGCTGAGCTGGAAGACACTGTAATTTGAAGATCAACAACATCCGACAGGTTATCCAATCTGGATTCCAATGTAACCAATTCCTGCTGACATTGAAATTGTCTGTCTGAACTCTTTCCTGGTTGTATCATATTTCCTCCCAACATCCGGGTGCTTATCAAGTGAGTCCTTCAATTTTTAATTTCCAATGTTACCTCATCCAGTTCAATGGCCGCATATTTTGATAAAAGACCCAAAATGTTTTTAGAAGTACTGGCCTTTAGCATTATCCATTCCTCTAACAGATTAGGATGTGCGTTTTGATAAGTTGGGGTAATGAAATGAGACGTGCTATCTGATTGGTCGTGATTTTGCTGCTGGGTGCAGAAAGGATGGACTCCCATAAGGATCTCTAATGCTGGATCTTATGTCCGTTGTTCACAAATGTCTAATTGTCCCCTTTCTGTAGATTTAATATTCTTTTTTTATTTCACCATGTTTATATACTAATATAGTGCTCATAAAGAAAGTACAGTATTTTGCCAGAAGTACACCATGCATGTAGTAAACAGAGGGAGGTGGCTTAAGAGCCGATGGGGCAGGCTGCGTGAGCACTGAGCTCCGTGCCCAATCCCCCAAATGTATCCTGTTTCTGGAGTCTCTCGGTTCCCCAGACGGAGCCACCGAGGCGGGGGGCGACCTGGAGCAAGGGGGTCTGGTAATTTGCCCGAAATGTGGCGTAAGGAGACCGCGGCGGCCACTGAGAGGCCCGGGGTGGCGATCGCCGGAAGAAACAAAATGGCGCTGGCCGCTGTCGGGACTCTCGACCAGAGATAGTGCTGGCACCTGAGACGGGAGGCGCGGAACTGTGATCGGTGAGGCGCTGGGTGGAGGAAAGCTGTGTCCCGAGGGAGGTCGCGGTGACGCTGTAGCGCGATATAGCGTCTTGAGTGGAGGTGAGCGGGCGCCGACTGCGTTGGAGCCGCGGGACACTCTGAGCCATCGAGCTTTTCTCCTGAGATTGTGGAGTGCCCAGAGGGACGTCGGAGCTGGGTGAGAGGCACGCTCAGCCTGCAGCCCGGAGGAAGGCTCCCCCCACCCAGGGCAAGAGGAGGTGAGAGGTAGCTGGACACTGCGGGGGGCCCCGCAACTGGGGGCTTGACTGAGAACTGGAGGCTGCCCGGGATTGGGGGCTTGCTGCCCCCTCTGGGGCCCCCCGCCCACCAACACAGTCCGTGCGTTGGGGAACAATCTGCCCTGGTGGGCGCTGGAGGTGGTGGGGATGCCGCGGTGAACGGTTGTGAGAGACCCGGGACGCTATTGATTGCGCTGGAGCGCTTGGATGGACGGTTGCCTCTTCCTCAAAAGAGTCAGAGAGGAGACACAAGTGGCAGCTTGGCAGCGCGGGACATCCTGAAGCGAAGCCATAAGGGTGCTATAACAGGCCCACTGGATGGACTTGGGGTCATTGAGCGAGAGTAATACTGCAGTGATGGGTGGCGGACCTGGGATTGCTCGATACTGTAGGAGCGCGATGGGTCTGGCTGGCTCGGCCATGGGACCTGAGTGAGGGGCCTGGCGGCGAGCAGTGAGGACTAGCACCCTGCGTAGTTCCCTCTGCAGGGCTGCGTGTAGCCCTGGTTGTGTGGCTTGAGACTGGGACGCCTTCTGAGCGGCGTGGCCTCGGAGGAAGGAGACGAGTGAGGACTCTCAGAAGTGTGGGAGGTGCGCCCATTTAGAACGGGTCAGAAGACGTGGGGGCACCACAGCGCTGGATTGGAGTGTGACGCAGGCTGTAACCATGGGAAAACCTCGAGGACGAAAGGAAGAAGACCCCCCTCCGTCGGACGCCGACTCCCCACCTCAGGAGAATAGCGGTGTGCAGGAAATGCCGCAAGGCTTGGGGATTCAATTGCAACTGGACAAAATACTATTGGCCATAACTGACACTCGAGCTGCTCTCCAGCAGGACATTGCGCAAGTAGCAACGGGACTGGGTTTGCTGCGTGCGGGCCACTCCAAGCTTGCCGACCGAGTGAAGCAATCCGAAACAACACTACAAGAGATTGGTCCTGCACAAACTGCGTTAACCGCGTCAATGGCGGGTGTCCTGGAGCGTCTCACGGTGCTGAAGCGGATGGCGAAAGACGCAGAAGGCAGGAATATATGCAACAACATTCGTGTGGTGGGCCTGCCAGAGAAAATTGAGGGATCGGACATGTTTGCCTATTTGGAAAACTGGCTCCAAACTGTGGTGGCCCCTGAGGGGCTGTCGAGCTTCTACACCTTGGAGAGGGCGCACCGAATCCCGGCTGGGCCGCTGCTACAGGGGCGCCCCCCACGACCAGTGGTGGCGCGGTTGCTACCCTTTCGGGACCGCAACTTGCTTCTTCGGAGGGCCCGTAGCGATGGCCCATTCCAAGTGGTAAGGTTACTCTTTTTCCAGATTACTAATTTGACACGCAGCGGCGCTGCATGTCCTTCCAAGCGGTGAAGAAGGAGCTACACACAGAGGGCATCCAATATTCTCTTTTCTTCCCAGCCAAGTTGCGAATAGTACTTGACGGAAAGGCCCATTTTCATGACACGCCAAAGGATGCCTGAGAATGGTTGGAATCGTACAGAGTGGGAAAGGATGGCCAGGAAGCAGGGGCACAGGAGTTGGTGGGTGACTCTCAGCCTCGCAGGTCGCAGCGCTTGCGGCGCCGTGGGCGGGGCCTGCGGAAACCATCGGTCTCGCAGACGACTATAGAGCGTAAGGGGGGTCTGGAAGAGGTGTTGGCGATCTCTGGTGAACTGTTGAAGACCCCCCTGGATGTGTCAGAGTCTGGCAGTGACAGGGGCCAGTCGGAGGCCGACTCCTTCATATCAGATGATCAACGACTGCCAACAGTTACCCCTGGCACTGCGGATGGACTGCTGGATGAGTAGACATTGGGTTATCTGTGGGGCGGGGAGTTTTGACCTGGGTTAATGTACTGCACTGTTTGCACTGCGCTTTGACTGGGGGTGGTAATGGAGCGCTGGTAGTGTGGGGTGCTGGGAGAATGAACCAGGGTAGCTTGTGATCGGGGTGGTAACAGCGGTTGGGGGATTCCGGGGAGATCCGGGAGGTATTGCATTTGGGGGGATTTTGGGGCGGGCACTGGTCGGGTTCTTGGCTTTACAGTAGGTTGTCCAATAGGCTTTATCCAACCCCCACCGGATGGTACTAGTTCCTTTGCCTTAGTTTTGCATGGGGCACGTAGTTGGGATAGTTTGGATGGGATTCACTGTGTTGGTGCCTGTTCTTGGGGGGGAGGGAGATGTGATGGGTGGGTTGGGAGAATTTGGGGATGGAATTGGTTTGTTTGGGGGAAATTGCCTGCCAATAAGCGTAACTGAAGAAATGGAACTGTTGAGTGTTGGGTGTCTGTATAAGGGTGACACCGTCTGGCGGCCGAAGGAGGGGGGCAGCCGTGGGCAGTTTTACTTCACTGTTATGGGTCTATCACCTGATGTGAAATGTATAACCTGGAATGTTCGGGGATTGCACTCCATGCAGCGCAGATATAAGGTACACTCCTATTTGGTCTGTAGGGGCGCGCAGATAGCTATCTTACAGGAGACACATCTGACTAAACCTGAGGGGCTTGTTCTGCAGCGTAGGTGGCGCGGACAGCTTTACTACACCACCTACTCAGCCTGGGTCCTGATTTGAATTAGAGCTGGGGTCCCTTTTCAAATGCTAGACCAATTGATTGATCCTGAGGGCCGTTATGTTGCGGTTCGAGGTCGCCTTTATGGGCGTGAGGTGACCCTCTGCGGTATCTAAGCTCCTAATGTAGACCAGGCGTCCTTTTTGGAGACTTTGTCTTCGATCCTTGCGGATTACTTCACGACACCAATGCTGATTGGGGGTGACTTTAACTCGGTAGTTGATGTGGTCAAGGACAGGTCCCATCCCCCGCTTCCCACGGCCCGATTAACAAGTTGGCTGGGGCTCGGGCCCGCTGGCAGGAAAATTGGGTCTTTCTTGACATCTGGCGGGCGCAGCATCCGGCTGACAGAGATTATTCATATTATTCGTCATTGCATGACCTGCACGTCCGATTGGACGCCATTTTATGTAGTTCCGGCCTGGCATCTCCGGTGGCCAGTAGTGAGTACCTAACGCGCACCATATCGGACCACAATCCGCTATTGGTGAACTTCTGCTGGATGGCGGAGCGACCTAGGATACCTAACTGGAGGTTGCGCCCCAAGATGATGGAGGACCAGGTCTTTCGAGTGGAATTGAGGGATGGGGTGGAACACTACTTTGAGGAGAATGCGGGCACTGCTACGACAGCAGCCCTAGAATGGGACGCCTTTAAGGTGGTGTTCCGTGGGATCTGTATCGCCAAGTGGGTGGGAGTTAGGAAGCTGCTTATTCGGGAGATTGAAAAGTGCGAACAGGCCCTACGGGACGCTGAGAGGTCTCATTCGGAAGGCTCTGGTACGCGCAACGAGGTCCTGTCCTGGAAGGAAGCGGTAGCGGCGGGAGTGGAACGCCTACGGTGCTTCGATCACAAGGCTTTCTTGGCCAGGGCGCATACGGAGCGGGACAAGGTGGGCACATTGTTGGCCTGGTTGGCTGACCCTGCCCCTAGATGTGTGCCCATACTGGCATTAGCATTCTCTTCGGGACGGCTGGAATATGGGCAACATCATATCAACGACCGATTTCGATCCTTCTATGCGAGTCTCTACAAGAGCCAGTTGCAGACTGGCGAGGTGAATACCCATGCGTTTTTAAAGGGCTTGGAGCTACCCGTAATTGAGGAGGATGAGGCAGAGGCTCTTGGCCACGATATCACACTGGCCGAGATTCCCTGCGCCATTAAGAAATTGGCACGCAATAAAACACCGGGCAGTGATGGGTTGCCTATCGAGTTCTATCTGACATACATTGACCTCCTGGCTCCTAGGTTGTTGGTGATGTACCGAGAGGCTAGGCAGACGGGGATACTACCGGGTTCCACCAGGCAGGCCATCATTGTTCCGCTCCTTAAGCCGGGGAAGTCGCCCATGATCCGGCTTCCTATAGGACTCTATCCATGCTCACTACGGACCAGGCTCCTCCCCTTAATGACACGGTTGGTGCACATAGATCAAGCTGGCTTTATCCCAATGCGCAATACCGCCAGTAGCGTACGTCGGCTGATAGGAATACTAGATGAATGCTGTGGAAGAGAGGGGCAGGCGAACAAAGATGGCCGCCACGCTCCTACTCTAGCGTGTTTGTGCGCCCTTTTTATTGATTAAAATGACGATTCCTGTCAGAGAGTGCACACAAAGCGGTCGGAAAGTTTAGCGATTGCCCACCTGTATTGTGTAGCGAATTTCGACGTTTTTGGAGCCCTGGAAGTCGCTTTTTCCAGAGACTGTTTCCTGGACCCAGCCCAGCTCCGAGGTACAGCCGGGTTTCTCAGTCAGGGGGGCGGAGTGCAATCCTAAGAAAGGGCCTGGCTTGGGCCTAGCCACGCCCCCAGCCAATTTTAGCTGCTGCACCAGTTTTTTTTTCATTCATTTCCACAATATTTGCTGCATTTTGGATTGGATTCTTTTATTTCTGCTGTTTCCATTTTACTTTTTGAAAAAATGGAAAATAAAGTTACTGTTAATAATAAAAGGAAGCAGCACGTTTCCCCACCTCCTATTAAATCTAAGGTTGTGGAGTCATCTGATCCTTCCTCATCTTTAATATTAGAGGATATTCAAGCTTTGCGAGTTAATACAGGGTCCATTGCGTCAGAAGTTAAAAATGTACACAAGCAAATGGGTAGTTTATCCATGAAAGTTTCAGATAATTCAATTAAAATTCAGGATAATAAGGCTAAAATTGACTCTTTTCGCCCTCTAGTGGCAAAAATGTCACCTTTGTGTTCTCAGTTGCTGGATTTGGAAAATAGCAATAGGCAGTACAGTCTTTGCATTTTTAATTTACCTGAAGATGTTGAAGGAGCTAACTGCAGATTATATTTGGAAAATCTGCTTCCTGGTCTTTTGCAGCTTAAATTTCCTGAAAAATTTGAAATAGATAAGGCACACAAATTCCTTCCCATCGAAACCCTCATCACTCCAAGCCACGACAAATGATCTTTAAGGTTCTTCGTCACCATCACTTTGTTTTAATCAGAAAAGCAGCATGAGAAATTCCTTCACTGATGGTTAATGGAAATAAGATCTTTATTCATCAAGATTTTGCCAAAGAAACTGTCGCAATTCGCAAGGAATTTTCTGCTTTCCGTCCTCATCTTCGACGTCTTGGTTTCAAGTATGGACTTTTTGACCCATCGACGATGTGTATTTGGAAGGATAATTTCTCCAAATCTTTTCAACGTCCTGAAGATTTGAAACATTTTATTGAACAACAGTCTCAGCATTCAATGGATACTCATGACTCCAATACTTGAGTTAGAACAGTTCTGCCTTTTCTGACAGGATACTTAGATTTTCTTCTGTAGGACTCCAGCGGTTCCGGCCATACTTGTAAACCATGTGTGCGTTTCACATTTCACATTTATGTATTCTGTTTGTCATTTTTTCCATATTTTTTCTTTTTTTCTATCCTTTGGTTTGTTTTGGAGCTACTTTTTTCTCTTCTTTTTTCTCATCCTATATCTCCTCTGCTTTTCTTTTTCCTACGCCTTTCTTCTGGATCTCATTTCTTATTCTTTTCTACTATGGCTAATGTTCATAATCTGAAAGTAGTGTCATTAAATGTCAAAGGATTGCGTCATCCAGTTAAGTGTACAAAAATTCTAGATTACTTAGGAAGGCATAACGCTGATATTTGTTTATAGGAGACTCATATTGACAAAATTTTAGATTATATGAAAAAGAAATGGGTTGATATGATTGTCTCTTCTCCTGCTACTGGTAAGAAAAATGGTGTGGCTATTCTGTTTGCAAAAAAATTACACTGTCAAATCTTAACAAAACATTCTGATGCTGATGGTAGATATATATTAGCAAAAATTAAAGTTCATGATACACTCTTATTTTTATTAAATGTTTATGGTCCTACTGCAGATGATCCTAAGTTCTGGTCCACTCTTGCTACAGAGGTCTTAAAGGTTGGAAATGTTTCTTTAATTGTTGGAGGGGATTTTAATATAATTTCTGATCCTTTATTGGATAGACTTTCTCTTACTAAATGTCATCCTTCTAAAGTGTATTTCGCGTTCAAAGCTTTTATTAAAACCACTAAATTAGTAGATATATGGTGATTACATTTCCCCACAGAAAAAAGTTTTACTTTTTTCTCTAATCCTCATAGCTCCCATTCTCGAATTGATTGCTTATTAATTTCTAGGCACTTAATTAATTCTGTTACAGATCCTCGAATTGGTAACATTGATATCTCTGACCACGCCCCAATTTCATTACTTTTGAATTTAAAATCAACGTATACTAAACAATCTAGGTGGCGAATGAACACTGGTATTGTATTAAAGGAAAAGAACAAACCAAAACTTTTATCAGCCATTAAAGATTATTTTTCATTTGATCCAGAAGGTTCTACCTCTTTGATTAACAGATGGGATGCATTTAAAGCTTATATTAGGGGGTAACGATTTGTATTATGGCACATGACAACAAAACCTTCAATGCGTCCGTTAAAGAATTACAAAAACAAATTGCGAAACATGAAAGACTCTTTATCACCTCTAATGATCCCCAATATAGGTTTACACTTCAGAAATTGCGATATAAATTTATCTCCATCCTTAGTAAGAGAGCAGGCATTCAAATTTCTAATGCTAAAGCCAGATTTAGTTTTAACGCCAATCGATCTGGCCGACTTTTAGGTAATTATTTACGCATAAAAAAGGACAAAACTCAAATCAATTCAATTCAAAGTTCTCATGGAAGAATTACTTTTTCTCAAAATGATATTGTTAATGAATTTTTGAAGTTCTATTCTACATTATATAACAAATCTGATTTTCATGATGAATCTTTAATTGACTCCTTTTTAACTTCCTGTGATTTACCCAAGATTTCCCAATCTGATAAAAATGGACTTGACTCTCCCATCACTAAAGATGAAATTTTATCAGCCATTAAATCCCTTAAAAAAACAAATCTCCTGGTCCTGATCATAGCTCCCATTCTCGAATTGATTGCTTATTAATTTCTAGGCACTTAATTAATTCTGTTACAGATCCTCAAATTGGTAACATTGATATCTCTGACCACGCCCCGATTTCATTACTTTTGAACTTAAAATCAACATATACTAAACAATCTAGGTGGCGAATGAACACTGGTATTGTATTAAAGGAAAAGAACAAACCAAAACTTTTATCAGCCATTAAAGATTATTTTTCATTTGATCCAGAAGGTTCTACCTCTTTGATTAACAGATGGGATGCATTTAAAGCTTATATTAGGGGGTAACGATTTGTATTATGGCACATGACAACAAAACCTTCAATGCGTCCGTTAAAGAATTACAAAAACAAATTGCGAAACATGAAAGACTCTTTATCACCTCTAATGATCCCCAATATAGGTTTACACTTCAGAAATTGCGATATAAATTTATCTCCATCCTTAGTAAGAGAGCAGGCATTCAAATTTCTAATGCTAAAGCCAGATTTAGTTTTAACGCCAATCGATCTGGCCGACTTTTAGCTAATTATTTACGCATAAAAAAGGATAAAACTCAAATCAATTCAATTCAAAGTTCTCATGGAAGAATTACTTTTTCTCAAAATGATATTGTTAATGAATTTTTGAAGTTCTATTCTACATTATATAACAAATCTGATTTTCATGATGAATCTTTAATTGACTCCTTTTTAGGTCTCGCCTGTCGATGCGCATGCGCATCGAGCTTGCGAGACTATGGGGGCTTATCCACTCTTTAACCAACTTGCAAGGAATCGTGGCGATTCCTTGCAGTGCACGAGAAATTTCAGCTCAATGCGCATGCGCAATGAGCTTCAAAGCGCGTGCACATGCCCCCAGCCGCCTGCCTTGCCTGATCTCTCTGTCACAGCCTCCCCCAGCTCCGCCCACTCACTTCTTGATTGCACGGCCGCTAGGCCGTGCCTCCCCTACTCTCCTCCCCCCTCCTCCTCCTACTCTCCTCTCCCCTCCTCCTCCTACTCTCCTCCCCTGCCTGCCGTGTCGCACCTCTCCCCGCTGCTAACAAAGACACATACCATTCACGAAAAAAATTGTATCCCGAAATTAAATTTCTTTTCCAGGCCGACAGGCCGTGCAGGTGCCAACCAAAATGCATTTGAGGAACACAGAGCCATCTTTGAGTTGGGTTGTTTTAATACATTCTGAAAGAAGTCCGTCTTTTTTGGGGGGAGGGGTGTTCTAAATGCGAACGTTTTTTTTTATCTAGTAACAGTATAAGAGTAATATTATGTATTTAGTGTTTAAAGGCAAAGTTATGTTGCATAAAAAACCTTTTGGAAACGTGTCGCATTTCTTCTACAGCCTTCGACATCTGTTCCCCAACCCACAAACGCCAGCACCTCCCCTCTCTCTTCCCGGACACAGCCAGGCTCGCAATTCCGCTCCCCCTCACGACGCACCTCCCGATCCGCCCCCTCCCCACTCTCTCTACCACCACTCTAGCACTGCTTGTCTTCCGTGAAACTGTCTGCCACACGAAAGTCTTACCATTAACAAGACCTATTGCCCAGCAGAAATGATTTTCGTCTTGCACTCTAACTTGCACAAATCTCTTTTTTGGGACAATGAAACATACTTATTTGTTAACAAACTTTTCTACAGCCTTCGACATCTCTTCCCCAACCCACAAACGCCAGCACCTCCCCTCTCTGTTCCCGGACACAGCCAGGCTCGCAATTCCGCTCCCCCTCACGACGCACCTCCCGATCCGCCCCCTCCCCACTCTCTCTACCACCACTCTAGCACTGCTTGTCTTCCGTGAAACTGTCTGCCACACGAAAGTCTTACCATTAACAAGACCTATTGCCCAGCAGAAATGATTTTCGTCTTGAACTCTAACTTGCACAAATCTCTTTTTTGGGACAATGAAACATACTTATTTGTTAACAAACTTTTCTACAGCCTTCGACATCTCTTCCCCAACCCACAAACGCCAGCACCTCCCCTCTCTGTTCCCGGACACAGCCAGGCTCGCTATTCAACTCCCCCTCCCCAGACGCCAGCACCTCCCCTCTCTGTCCCTGCACACAGCCAGGCTCTCACAACACAATAAAAGTAAGACTTGAAACTGAAATCGTCGACAAAAACAAATAATCACAGACGAATTACAAGCTACATCGCCGTGTACATTCCCCAATCAGCAGGCCTACTATTCCCCCCCTCCCTCTACAGCGTGCTACGCAAAAAATAGCGATTGTATCTATAGCATTGCACCTAAAAAACATTTAATATTTTGACATTATAAACGAAAAAAAGACACAGACTCACTCCC
Source organism: Lissotriton vulgaris (assembly GCF_964263255.1). Classification (NCBI taxonomy): domain Eukaryota; kingdom Metazoa; phylum Chordata; class Amphibia; order Caudata; family Salamandridae; genus Lissotriton; species Lissotriton vulgaris. The sequence goes on from NC_141687.1 coordinate 1,644,757,780, forward strand.
ATTCAGCGGGCTTACTATTTCCCCCCCTCCCTCTACAGCGTGCTATGCAAAAATTAGCGATTGTATCTATAGCATTGCACCTAAAAAAAAATTATTATTTTGACATGATTATAAACGAAATAAAAGACACAGACTCACTCCCATTCAGCAGGCCTACTATTTCCCTCCCCCTCCCTCGACACAGCGTGACATCACAGAGCCTCTAGCACATCCACGTGACTAAACAGTCCTCGCAACCCGCCCTAACCCCCAACAATACGTCGGACCTGCTTGGACCACTCTTCAATTCCATTTACATAAACACACAGGCAGGCCACAGACTCCAAGGCTTTCGTCAACAAAACTACAGGATGCTAGAGTACTTTAAGCGCCGTCGTCAAGATTGTAATCACTTGTCAAGTTCCTTTGGGGATGTGCTAATTTAGAACAGCAGGATGCGAGCCGGGTGTTAGCCCGAGAACAACAACAAACCCAAAAAAACAAAAATCCCACTGAAAGAAAATACTAACACTAGAAACGTGATGCTTTTTTAACAAAACTCCTATACTTTACATACCATGCCTACTATTTCACAGCCTCCCTCTAGAGCGTGGTATGTAAAATTGGGGGATTGAACGTCTACGCTTGCACAGACTAAAGATTTCCTATGTTGCCTTCAGTGAAAGATTTCCGATGTTGCCTTCATTGGGATAACCACCATCTTTCTCATTCTACAACACGTACACACACACCAAGAACAACAATTACAGGATTTAAAAGTAGCCACACACACATTAAGGGACGCATCCGCAGCAAAGTTCTGTATTTACAACACGTACACACACAGCAACAACAATTCCAGCATTTAAAACTACCCACAGACACATTCAAGGGCCGCATCCTCAGCAATGCTCACGATTTTCCTAATAAAAATAACGACACCACTTTAAGGGTGTCGTAATTTTTGCACCCTCACTCACCCTCACCCTCACTCACCCTCAACCCCTCACCTACCCTCACCCTCACTCACCCTCAACCCCTCACCCTCACTCACCCTCAACACCTCAGCCTCACCCTCACTCACCCTCACCCTCATTCACCCTCAACGCCTCACCCTCACTCACCCTCAACCCCTCACACTCACTCACCCTCAACCCCTCACCCACACCCTCAACCCTTCACCCTCAACCCCTCACTCACCCTCACTCTCACTCACCCTCAACACCTCAGCCTCACCCTCACTCACCCTCACCCACCCTCAACCCCTCACACTCACTCACCCTCACCCTCACTCACCCTCAACCCCTCACCCTCCCTCACCCTCACTCACCCTCACTCACCCACACTCACCCTCACTCACCCTCACTCACCCTCAACCCCTCACACTCACTCACCCTCACCCACACTCACCCTCACCCTCACTCACCCTCAACGCCTCACCCTCACTCACCCTCAACCCCTCACCCTCACCCTCACTCACCCTCAACCCCTCCCCCTCACTCACCCTCAACCCCTCACCCTCAACCCTTCACCCTCAACCCCTCACTCACCCTCACTCACCCTCACTCACCCTCAACCCCTCCCCCTCACCCTCACTCACCCTCACCCTCACTCACCCTCAACACCTCACCAACCCTCAACCCCTCACCCTCAACCCCTCACCCTCAACACCTCATTCAAGTGCCGCATCCTCAGCAATGCTCACGATTTTCCTAATAAAAATAACGACACCACTTTAAGGGTGTCGTTATTTTTGCACCCTCACTCACCCTCACCCTCACTCACCCTCAACCCCTCACCTACCCTCACCCTCACTCACCCTCAACCCCTCACCCTCACTCACCCTCACTCAACACCTCACCCACCCTCAACATCTCACCCTCACTCACCCTCAACCTCACTCACCACCTCACCCTCACTCACCCTCAACATCTCACCCTCACTCACCCTCAACCCCTCACCCTCAACCCCTCACCCTCAACCCCTCACCCTCACCCTCACTCACCCTCACCCACACTCACCCTCACCCTCACTCACCCTCAACGCCTCACCCTCACTCACCCTCAACCCCTCACACTCACTCACCCTCAACCCCTCACCCTCACCTTCACACCCTCAACCCTTCACCCTCAACCCCTCACTCACCCTCACTCTCACTCACCCTCACTCACCCTCAACACCTCAGCCTCACTCTCACTCACCCTCAACGCCTCACCCTCACTCACCCTCAACCCCTCACACTCACTCACCCTCAACCCCTCACACACACCCTCAACCCTTCACCCTCAACCCCTCACTCACCCTCACTCTCACTCACCCTCAACACCTCAGCCTCACCCTCACTCATCCTCACCCTCACCCACCCTCAACCCCTCACACTCACTCACCCTCACCCTCAACCCCTCACCCTCCCTCACCCTCCCTCACCCTCACTCACCCTCACCCACACTCACCCTCACTCACCCTCAACCCCTCACCCTCACTCACCCTCACCCACACTCACCCTCACCCTCACCCTCACTCACACTCAAAACCTCACCCTCATTCACCCTCAACCCCTCACCCTCACTCACCCTCACTCACCCTCAACCCCTCACCCTCACTCACCCTCAACCCCTCACCCTCAACCCTTCACCCTCAACCCCTCACTCACCCTCACTCTCACTCACCCTCACTCCCCCTCAACCCCTCCCCCTCACCCTCACTCACCCTCACCCTCACTCACCCTCAACACCTCACCCTCACTAACCCTCAACCCCTCACCCTCACCCTCACACCCTCAACCCTTCACCCTCACTAACCCTCAACCCCTCACTCACCCTCACTCACCCTCAACACCTCACCCTCACTAACCCTCAACTCCTCACTCACCCTCACTCTCACTCACCCTCACTCACCCTCAACACCTCAGCCTCACCCTCACTCACCCTCACCCTCACCCTCACTCACCCTCAACCCCTCATGCCATTTTGAAGGGTAACTTGGAGCAGACAGTTGAAGTCGAATTACAGTAAGGGAAAAAATGGCGTCTGGAAACGTGATGTTTTTTTAACAAAACTCCTATAGTTTACATACCATGCCTACTATTTCACAGCCTCCCTCTAGAGCGTGGTATGTAAAATTGGGGGATTGTACGTCTACGCTTGCACAGACTAAACATTTCCTATGTTGCCTTCATTGAAAGATTTCCTATGTTGCCTTCATTTGGATACCCACCATCTTTCTCATTCTACAACCTACGCTTGCACAGACTAAACATTTCCTATGTTGCCTTCATTGAAAGATTTCCTATGTTGCCTTCATTTGGATAACCACCATCTTTCTCATTCTACAACACGTACACACACACCAAGAACAACAATTACAGGATTTAAAAGTAGCCACACACACATTAAGGGACCCATCCGCAGCAAAGTTCTGTATTTACAAGACGTACACACACAGCAACAACAATTCCAGCATTTAAAACTACCCACAGACACATTCAAGGGCCGCATCCTCAGCAATGCTCACGATTTTCCTAATCAAAATAACGACACCATTTTAAGGGCAAATATTGCATCCAGCCTCTGTCCCATTCAGCACCATACATAAGCTCATACCATTTCGCAACATCTGTCTCTACATTTATGTATTGCCAGACAAATCAGCCACCATATTTCTCATTCTACAACCCGTACCCACACACCAAAAACAACGATTACAGGATTTCAAAGTAGCCACACACACATTAAAGGACGCATCCTCAGCAAAGTTATGTATTTTCCTAATAAACATAACGTCACAAGTTTGAGCATGAATATTACAAGAGTGGTACTTTTAAAAGGTAAACTTTTTATACTTTGACAGCTTTATATATGCTATTTGTAAGGGTAACTTGGAGCAGACAGTTGAAGTCGAATTACAGGAAGGGAAAAAAAATGGCGTTTGCTTTGTCAGTTGAGAGCCAACTCTTATGTGCGATTAAGGGAGTTGCCCAGGGAAGTCTACTGTCGCGCCAATGTCGAAACTTCATCTGCATACACATTCAAACATTCACACTTCCAAGTCGCGCACATCAGCTAGTGTGACTTTTCCTTGGGGCAAGGGAAGGATTAAAACCTTTGATCCTACAAACGCAACAAAAACACAGAGCATGCTCGTTGTGCACATTTAGCCGTTATGCACCCACAACGGCTCTTTTGACTACATGCTTGTTCCGAAACATACACTAATTATTATAAAGGCCAGCAACACATACACACACAACAGCATTAACTCACATAAGCTCATACTACAGCGCACAAACACAAACACAAAAGTGAAAGAAAGTGCCAGTCACAAGAGGGATGGATACTTTTAATTACAAAATACTTGTGTACTACATTCATAAAAGCAACAGGCTCATCCCCATTCACCTTGACTCCTATTTTATAGCCTCCCTCTAGAGCGCCCTATGGAAAAATGGGGAATTTTACGTCTACGCTTGCACATACTAAAAATGTAATCCGTTGTCTTCATTGGCATAAACTTATTACAACTATTCCAATGCTTGCAACACACCAAGAACAACGATTACAGGATTTACAAGTAGCCACACACACATTAAGGGACGCATCCGCAGCAAAGTTCTGTATTTACAACACGTACACACACAGCAACAACAATTCCAGCATTTAAAACTACCCACAGACACATTCAAGGGCCGCATCCGCAGCAATGCTCACGATTTTCCTAATAAAAATAACGACACCACTTTAAGGGCAAATATTGCATCCATCCTCTGTCCCATTCAGCACCATACATAAGCTCATACCATTTCGCCACATCTGTCTCTACATTTATGTATTGCCAGACAAATCAGCCACCATATTTCTCATTCTACAACCCGTACACACACACCAAGAACAACGATTACAGGGTTTAAAAGTAGCCACACACACATTAAGGGACGCATCCCCAGCAAAGTTCTGTATTTACAACACGTACACACACAGCAACAACAATTCCAGCATTTAAAACTACCCACAGACACATTCAAGGGCCGCATCCGCAGCAATGCTCACGATTTTCCTAATAAAAATAACGACACCACTTTAAGGGCAAATATTGCATCCATCCTCTGTCCCATTCAGCACCATACATAAGTTCATACCATTTCGCCACATCTGTCTCTACATTTATGTATTGCCAGACAAATCAGCCACCATATTTCTCATTCTACAACCCGTACACACACACACCAAGAACAACGATTACAGGGTTTAAAAGTAGCCACACACACATTAAGGGACGCATCCCCAGCAAAGTTCTGTATTTACAACACGTACACACACAGCAACAACAATTCCAGCTTTTAAAACTACCCACAGACACATTCAAGGGCCGCATCCGCAGCAATGCTCACGATTTTCCTAATAAAAATAACGACACCACTTTAAGGGCAAATATTGCATCCAGCCTCTGTCCCATTCAGCACCATACATAAGCTCATACCATTTCGCCATATCTGTCTCTACATTTATGTATTGCCAGACAAATCAGCCACCATATTTCTCATTCTACAACACGTACACACACACCAAGAACAACGATTACAGGATTTAAAAGTAGACACACACACATTAAGGGACGCATCCGCAGCAAAGTTCTGTATTTACAACACGTACACACACAGCAACAACAATTCCAGCATTTAAAACTACCCACAGACACATTCAAGGGCCGCATCCGCAGCAATGCTCACGATTTTCCGAATAAAAATAACGACACTATTTTAAGGGCAAATATTGCATCCAGCCTCTGTCCCATTCAGCACCATACATAAGCTCATACCATTTCGCCACATCTGTCTCTACATTTATGTATTGCCAGACAAATCAGCCACCATATTTATCATTATACAACCCGTACACACACACCAAGAACAACAATTACAGGATTTACAAGTAGCCACACACACATTAAGGGACGCATCCGCAGCAAAGTTCTGAATTTACAACACGTACACACACAGCAACAACAATTCCAGCATTTAAAACTACCCACAGACACATTTAAGGGCCGCATCCGCAGCAATGCTCACGATTTTCATAATAAAAATAACAACACAACTTTGATGGCAAATATTGCATCCAGCCTCTGACCCATTCAGCACCATACATCAGCTCATAACATTTCGCCACATCTGTCTCTACATTTATATATTGCCAGACAAATCAGCCACCATATTTATCATTCTACAACACGTACACACACACCAAGAACAACAATTACAGGATTTACAAGTAGCCACACACACATTAAGGGACGCATCCGCATCAAAGTTCTGTATTTACAAGACGTACACACACAGCAACAACAATTCCAGCATTTAAAACTACCCACAGACACATTTAAGGGCCGCATCCGCAGCAATGCTCACGATTTTCATAATAAAAATAACAACACAACTTTGATGGCAAATATTGCATCCAGCCTCTGACCCATTCAGCACCATACATCAGCTCATAACATTTCGCCACACCTGTCTCTACATTTATGTATTGCCAAACAAACTCATCCACCATCTTTCTCATTCGACCACTGGATTTTAAAGTTGCCACACACACATTAATGGACGCATCCGCAGCAATGTTCAGTATTTTCATACTAAACATAAACGCCACAACTTTGAGCCTGTATATTACAAGAGTTGTAGGTTTAAAAGGAAAACTTTGTATACTTTGGAAGCTTTATATATGCCATTTTTAAGGGTAACTTGGAGCACACAGTTGAAGTCGAATTACACTAAGGAAAAAAAAAATGAATGCCCTTTACTTTGTCAGTTGCGAGCGAACTCTTATGTGCGATTAAGGGAGTTGCCCAGGGAAGTCTACTGTCGCGCCAATGTCGAAACTCCATCTGCATACACATTCAAACATTCACACTTCCAAGTCGCGCACATCAGCTAGTGTGACTTTTCCTTGGGGCAAGGGAAGGACTAAAAGCTTTGATCCTTTCTTAAACCAAAAACAACAAAAAAAGTTTCTTGCATCGTTACCCCCTATTTAAGCAGAGGGACGGGTCACTTTAAGTCATACTCTGTTTTTACCTGCGAGGACAGAACTCGGACTTACAGAACGACGCTGTACTTGCTGCTATCGACCAACAGCCACTGAAAAACTACGCCATTCAATCTTAGAAAGTAAGTGAATGGAACTTTTATTTGTATACATCAAAGGGACAGCATTGATAAATTTACTTCCGTTTATTAGAACGATTACTATATCAACATTGCACCTGTGTTAAATTATTGTGCTACATGTTCTTTGGGAAAACTACATTTTCTATGGTAATACTTAGCAAAGGACTACGTAATTTCTCAAGCAGGTCATACCTTTGTTTAAACCTACCGATACATATTTGTTTTTTTTTTTTTCGTTATATCTTGTAGGTTATTCGTACGCATTCAACATTTCCTTGCTAGGGGGAAAGAAACGGCGCACAAACATATATCATGTAAGTACAGCCAACTGTTCACTCTGCTACACAGTTTGCCCTTTCGTTCATAACACTTCGACTCGCCACACAGAACATTTCTTACAATAATTCAAGGCACAACATAAGTTTTACACACACCCTCTCGTACAACTCCTTGTGTTACCTTTTCACGCACACACAACTAACAAGACTTACTAAATTACAAGCACGACATATTGATTGCAAGCACAACTTCAGGTTACTTTACACTATCAACAAGATCAACAGTACCCACAGCTTCAGCTTGCACCTAACACACAAAATCGCACACACATTATCACATTCACATGCATAGGAACAAACATCCCCGTTACACCATGCGAACATCATTCGATACTTTTTTTAATAAAACAAACACTCGACACACACTTTCGGAACATTCGGCCGCAATCTCATATCATAACAGTTCGCCACACTCCCAGGAACATTTCGTTCACAACTTCAACTACCTACATTACTTGCACACTAACTGGGTACACTTTCAATATTACACGCAAACCGCATTCATTCTCAGATTCAATTCAACACAGTAACCAGTCCAAGTTACAAGATGACACATACACACCTTTTTTTACGTCTCTTAGTATTAACTTTTCACGCACACACGGTTAAGAACACATACTATATAACACGCACGCCGAATTGAGTGCGACCACAACAGAACACTCATTACGCTTTTATTCACAGCTTCACAGCAAGACAGTAAACAGGATGATCGGACTCAATAGTGAACAGAGCTGCAGCTTACACTAATCACACACACCCTGTCACATTAGGCAAAACACTAACAGCCACCCTTATACAGCACGTGCGACTCCAACGCAATCTAAGATCATACCACTTCGCCACTACAGCACCAAAGTTTCAGTCAGAACTTCTAATTGCACATTTATTTGCACGCAAACAGGCTACACTTTACAACATTCACGCGGAACGCATTCATTCGCAGCTTCACTGCAACACAGTAACTAATCCAAGTTACAAGCTGACACACGCACACACCCTCTCGTACAACTACTAGTATTACCTTTTCACAAACACACATCCAATAACACATTAGCCAGGATTAGCTGCCTACAAAAATAAACACTTGACCGTACACTTACTACACTATTCACAGGCACACTGTAACATTAGGGGGGAATAGTACAGCCTCACTCCGTTCGCAACACTTCGCCACACCACAACAAACTTTTCATACACACATTCCACGATCAAGGGGACTTTCACACACACCCTCTATTACATGGCTACTCACAAACTTTCTCTCAGGGGCCAAATTTACTGTTTTGTTTGTGTCCAAGGGCCGCATCGGTGGGGGCAGGGTCAGTGGGTAAGGGGCGGGGCTAGAGCAACAACATAAAACTGACCATGAGGTTAATCACAGGACCCTGCAGCCGAAGGCTTCGTCCACTAAGCCCTCCCGGCATACACACATTTCTCTCTCTCTCTCTCTCTCTCGGTCTCCCTCCCTCTCTATAGCTCTCTCTCCCTCTCTCTAGCTCCCCCTCCCTCTCTCCTGTCCACCCTGTCACATTAGGCAAAACACTAACAGCCACCCTTATACAGCACGTGCGATTCCAACGCAATCTAAGATCATACCACTTCGCCACTACAGCACCAAAGTTTCAGTCAGAACTTCTAATTGCACATTTATTTGCACGCAAACAGGCTACACTTTACAACATTCACGCGGAACGCATTCATTCGCAGCTTCACTGCAACACAGTAACTAATCCAAGTTACAAGCTGACACACGCACACACCCTCTCGTACAACTACTAGTATTACCTTTTCACAAACACACATCCAATAACACATTAGCCAGGATTAGCTGCCTACAAAAATAAACACTTGACCTTACACTTACTACACTATTCACAGGCACACTGTAACATTAGGGGGGAATAGTACAGCCTCACTCCGTTCGCAACACTTCGCCACACCACAACAAACTTTTCATACACACATTCCACGATCAAGGGGGCTTTCACACACACCATCTATTACATGGCTACTCACAAACTTTCTCTCAGGGGCCAAATTTACTGTTTGGTTTGTGTCCAAGGGCCGCATCGGTGGGGGCAGGGTCAGTGGGTAAGGGGCGGGGCTAGAGCAACAACATAAAACTGACCATGAGGTTAATCACAGGACCCTGCAGCCGAAGGCTTCGTCCACTGAGCCCTCCCGGCATACACACATTTCTCTCTCTCTTTCTCTCTCGGTCTCCCTCCCTCTCTATAGCTCTCTCTCCCTCTCTCTAGCTCCCCCTCCCTCTCTCCTGTCCACCCTGTCACATTAGGCAAAACACTAACAGCCACCCTTATACAGCACGTGCGACTCCAACGCAATCTAAGATCATACCACTTCGCCACTACAGCACCAAAGTTTCAGTCAGAACTTCTAATTGCACATTTATTTGCACGCAAACAGGCTACACTTTACAACATTCACGCGGAACGCATTCATTCGCAGCTTCACTGCAACACAGTAACTAATCCAAGTTACAAGCTGACACACGCACACACCCTCTCGTACAACTACTAGTATTACCTTTTCACAAACACACATCCAATAACACATTAGCCAGGATTAGCTGCCTACAAAAATAAACACTTGACCTTACACTTACTACACTATTCACAGGCACACTGTAACATTAGGGGGAATAGTACAGCCTCACTCCGTTCGCAACACTTCGCCACACCACAACAAACTTTTCATACACACATTCCACGATCAAGGGGACTTTCACACACACCCTCTATTACATGGCTACTCACAAACTTTCTCTCAGGGGCCAAATTTACTGTTTGGTTTGTGTCCAAGGGCCGCATCGGTGGGGGCAGGGTCAGTGGGTAAGGGGCGGGGCTAGAGCAACAACATAAAACTGACCATGAGGTTAATCACAGGACCCTGCAGCCGAAGGCTTCGTCCACTGAGCCCTCCCGGCATACACACATTTCTCTCTCTCTCTTTCTCTCTCTGTCTCCCTCCCTCTCTATAGCTCTCTCTCCCTCTCTCTAGCTCCCCCTCCCTCTCTCCTGTCTTCCTCTGTCTCACTCTAACTGTGTTACTCCCTCTGTCTCACTCCCTCTCTCTCCCTCCCTCTCCGTCTCCCTCCCTCTCACTCTCCGTCTCACTCCCTTTCCCTTCCTCTCCCTCCATTTCCCTTCCTTTCCCTCACTTTCCCTTCCTCTCCCTCCCTCTCCATCTCCTTCACTCTCCCTCCCTTTTACTCCCTCTCCATTTCCCTCCCCTTCACTCCCTCTCTGTCTCTGTACATTACTTGCCCACTAACTGGGTACACTTTCAATATTACACGCACACCGCATTCATTCTCAGATTCAATGCAACACAGTAACCAGTCCAAGTTACAAGATGACACACACACACCTTTTTTTACGTCTCTCAGTATTAACTTTTCACGCACACACGGTTAAGAACAGATACTATATAACACGCACGCCGAATTCAGTGCGACATCAACAGAACACTCATTACGCTTTCATTCACAGCTTCACAGCAAGACAGTAAACAGGATGAACGGACTCAAGAGTGAACAGAGCTGCAGCTTACACTAATCACACACACACTGTCACATTAGGCAAAACACTAACAGCCAGCCCTATACAGCACGTGCGACTCCAACGCAATCTAAGATCATACCACTTCGCCACTACAGCACCAAACTTTCAGTCTGAACTTCAAATTGCACATTTATTTGCACGCAAACAGCCTACACTTTAGAAAATTCACGCAGAACGCATTCATTCGCAGCTTCACTGCAACACAGTAACTCATCCAAGTTACAAGCTGACACACGCACTCCCCCTCCCTTTTCCTCCCACTCCCTCTCTCTCCCTCTGTCATCTCACCCTGCCTGTGTGCCAGCCGTGGCGCACACACTCACAGCAGCACCAGAGCTCTTAACAGGTCTTTAAAAGTCCATTTACATGCTAATGTGGCCTTTACGGGAAAAATTAGAAAAGATATATTATAACCAACATTTCTTTCTTCTCCTTTCAGATTATTAAAACAACAACGAAAGAAACACAAGTTAAGGTAAATACTACTTTGCCATTTAGCGGAAAAATTGTCAAAAGTTCATACCTTACAGTCCCCCAAAAAATTAGGTACTTGGGAAAGGTTATTAATTTACATTTGTTGCTAAAAACATTTTAGTATAACATATAAGATGCAGAGATGCTTGAAAGCAAGTTACCATCAAGGGAATAGGAAATTTAATAGCAAATCACAAGGTAAGCAATGCTTACCAAATAGTGTTTTTGCTGTCTTGCACAATTTATGCAAGCCAGTAACTACTTGGAACTCTAATGATTTGCATTATATAATGGACCGTGGGGACGCTTTATATCTACAAATGCATTCTATTAACAAAGAAACACTTATGCATCCAGATGACCTGCCAAGGTATATAGACCACAATCAAGAGATATATTCACTTTTGCTACGGAACGCTTACTACGGTGATGTCCTTAAACGTTTTGATAAAGCCTACCCAGATATTAGCACAGCATTAAATGTTACTCTTAATAAGCACTGTGGTGTTATACTTTGTATGAATGTTTATGTTATAGCTATTTTCAAACATATGCAATCATACTTTGTATTTGATTCACATAGTAGGGACCATGAAGACATGCCTCATTCAAACGGAACATGTGTTACAATTGCATTTCATTCTTTTGAAGGGCTGATTCAATATGTTGTGAAACTAGCATATAACTTTACACATCAGGCTGAGCAATGTGTCCAATTTGAATTAACACCAATAGATATAAAAGTCATTAAGAGGAAATCATTTACAAAAGCACTTACAGTGCACAAGAAAAATAGTCACCTACCTCAAGAAAGAAAAATTTGGGTACATACTACTCAATGTACTCCTAATCAGACTATAACATCAACAACAATGTCTTCAGATGATTTACAGAATCAAAGTAAGGGAGGGAATAGCAATACTAATCATTTATCACAATTACCAGGGAATAGTAAATCTATACAGGGAACAAATAAACAGTCTCTAAAAAGAAAAAGGGATTCAAGTACATGTCCAACTAAAGTTGTAAAAAGAAAAAAAATTAATGCAGCTGAAGAAGAAATTACCAACAGTCAACTAATTGGTATTGATAAGCACAGACCAAGATTAACGCAGGGCCAAAACCAGAAACGAGGTAAACAAATCCATACAATCATTCGCAAATTCCACCGTGAAATATTGCATGGCCCGGAATACATTTGTACTCTTTGCGATCAATTGTGGCATAAACAAACGGTGAAAAATATACGCAGTGTTAGCCAATCCGAAATTTTCAAAAAGTGTAACATTAGTAACAAGAAAACAAATTTTATTTGTAGGACTTGCTATTATTACATTCGCAAAAATAAAATACCACCATGTTCTATTGTAAATGGCATGGGGTTCCCAAATGTACCAGTTGAATTAGAATTATATGATTTAGAAGAAAGATTAGTTTCACCTAGGATACCATTCTTACAAATTCGGACTCTGCCACGTGGTTTTCAAAAATCATTATCAGGTGCAGTAGTTAATGTACCTGCAGATGTTATGACAACAGTTACCATTTTACCAAGGCAAATTAATGACGCCATGACAATCCCAGTGAAATTAAAAAGGAAATTAGTCTATAAATCATATACACATTATGAGAATATTAGACCAAATACAGTAAAAAAGGCAGCTACATGGCTAGCTAAAAATAGTACAATGTTTAATGAATATGGTGTTACTATTAACCCTGACTGGGAGTATATACCTACAGAAATAGAATCTCATAATGAGACTTCGGAGACAAACAATTCATCTGATAGTTCAGACAACATAGAAGCTGGAAATTTGGATACTATGTTAACAAATGAAACAATTACTAGTAATTCGGTGAATGTGTTAAGTTTAGCTCCAGCTGAACATAACACGCCAAGAGGTTTATATGAGGATAAAGATTCAGAGTTTTTGGCTTTCCCTACTATTTTTTGTGGTGAACGAAGGCCTAACAATAAGGAAAGACACATACCGGTACATTATAGTACTATTTGCCAAGCTGAGTTAAGGAGTTATGATAGAAGAGTCGCTAAATCTATTACTAATGTGTTTTTTAAACTGAAGAAATTACATATTAAGCAGATCCAGGGTAAAATCAACATTTCCATCAGGAAACATTTTACAGATGGAAATAAAATAACTGCTAAAGACATAAAATATAATATTGGCAATGTTTTACAGTTTAATGAGGGTTACAAAGTATTAAAAACTATACGCAGTTCACCTCCATATTGGGAAGGTTGCAAAAAAGATATTTTTGCAATGATAAGGCAACTTGGCATACCCACTTTCTTTTTGACTTTATCTGCTGCCGAAACAAAATGGCACCATTTAATAAATATACTATTGAGAGTTAGAAACTTAAAGGAATGTACAGAGGAAGAATTCTTAAACCTGTCTTGGGAAACTAAAAGTAAATTAATACAAGAAGATCCAATAACATGTGCAAGACAGTTTGACTATCAAGTTAGGAAATTCTTTAATTGTGTTTTGCTGAATGGCACTAATCCAATTGGGGAAATAGTAGACTACTTTTACAGAGTCGAATTCCAACAAAGAGGTTCTCCACATATACATGCATTACTCTGGGTAAACAAAGCACCACTGTATGGTGTTTCACCAGTGGAAGAAGTCAATAGCTTCATTGACAAATATATCACTTGTCATAAGTCTGAGAACCCTGTTTTACAACCGTTAATAAATCTACAAAGGCATGGTCACACAAAAAATTGCAGACGTAAACAGCAACGGACATGCAAATATCAATATCCAAAATATCCAATGTCAAGAACGCTCATATTAGAGCCATTAACACTTGAGGAGACAAATAAGCAATGGCAAGATAATATTAAAATAATACATGAAGCTATGAATAATACTACTTTTAATACACTTTCTTTTGAGGAATTTTTAGACTTCATTAAAATGGATGATAAAGAATATATTACTTCAATACAAACTAGCTTACAAAAAACAACTATTTTTTTTAAAAGAACACCAGGCGAATGCTTCATCAAAAACTACAATAGTACTCTTTTAGAAGCTTGGCGAGCAAACATAGACTTGCAGTTTATACTGGACCCTTATGCTTGTGCTGTCTACATTATCTCATATATCAGTAAATCGCAAAGAGGAATTAGCAAACTTCTAGCGCAAGCTGCTAAAGAGGTAACAAGCAATAGTAATATCAAAGATCAACTTAAACACATAGGAAACAAATTCCTCAACTGCACAGAAATTAGTGCTCAAGAAGCAGCATATCTAATTCTTCAAATACCATTACGGAAAAGCTCACGATCATTTGTATTTATTAATACTAGCCGTCCAGAGAAAAGAACTTATTTAATGCGTGATATCGAAACGATTAATAACTTGCCAGAAAATTCAACTGACATTCAATGTGAAAATATTATTATTAAGTACTGCAAACGCCCACAATCATTAGAGATGTGCACGTTAGCAGACTATGCTGCTAATTTCAACTATGTGAAGAGAAAAACACATGGGAGAGAAATCAATGATTGCGAAGATTTACTTGCAGAACAAAACTTTTACAGCTCAGATGAGGAAGAATTAGAAATAGAATGTAGTAACGGAAATAAAGAACAACAGAAACAGAATTATGATTATGCTTTAAATAAGCGCACACAAGGGAAAATAATACGCTTTTGCAGATTTAGCAAAAATAATGAACCAGAAGAGTATTATAGAGAAATATTAATGTTGCACTATCCATGGAGGGAAGAACAGAAAATACTAATCAACAAGGAAACTTACTATGATAGGTATCTGGAAGTTAAAACATTTGTTGACGCACAACTAAAAATCTATAACAAACAGCATGGCGAAGTTACAAACATTATTCATGAACAGTGTCATGAAAATTTAATTTCACCTCCTCTATCACCAACTGTTAATATACAGACAGAAGACCAAAATCCTGAAAATAATAATAGATATGATTTGGCTCTAGATTTAGGAATTAGAACTACAACCGAAGAACAAAGCTCAACTAACGTTATTTTACCCAATGATAAATACCAACAACTTATGCAAAACTTAACGGAAGAACAACTTAAATTTGTTTACCATCACTTGCATTGGTTTAAAACTACAAGCACTCCATGCTATACTTTTTGCACCGGAGGGGCTGGTGTTGGGAAAAGTTTTGTAATATCTGCACTATATCAAACTTTACTACGGTACTATAACACTAAGGCAGGTGAAAATCCTGATAATGTTTATATCTTACTTACTGCTCCAACAGGAAAGGCTGCACATAATATTAATGGCAAAACACTGCATAGCACTTTCAAAATACCTGTGTCGCAAAGTTTGACTTATAAACAACTGAGTCATGAACATAAAACTGCTCTACAAATGGAAATGATGCATGTTAAAGTTGTTATTATTGATGAAATTTCAATGGTGGGACACAATATGTTAAATTTTATACATAACAGGCTTCAAGAAATAAAATCATCTAATGAACTATTTGGAGGAATTTCAATTTTAGCCATTGGTGACTTTTACCAATTAAAACCTGTATTTGACAGATACATTTTTCAGGATTCTACACAGTTGTATTGTCCTTTAAGTGCTAACTTATGGAAAGAACATTTTAAAATTTTTGAATTAACAAAAATTATGCGCCAAAAAGAAGATCTTCAATTTGCTCAACTACTAAACCGGTTGAGAGAAGGCAAGCATACTGAAGAAGATATTTCACAAATTAAGCAAAGGGAAATACAACCTGATGAGAGTTTATTAGAAACAATCCCATATATCATGTCAACTAATATAGAAGTTAATGAAATTAACAAAAAGGTTTTGGAAAAACATTGCAAAGATTATCCAGTCTACATAACAGTAGCAAGCAATACCGTCAGTTCTGATTTGTCAGAAAATGTGAAAAAAACTATTCTTAAGCAACTGCCCAAAGATCCACAGAAAACAATGGGCCTTTCACATACATTACACATTGCCTTACAACTTCGTTATGATTTAAGTTGCAATGTGGATGTCAATGATGGTTTAACAAATGGCGCAACTGGTGTGGTACAATTAGTTGAATTGATTAACAATACACCTATTATTGTTTGGTTGTTATTTGACAATCAGAGTATAGGACAAACAACCAGACAACAATATAAACACTTATATCATTCACAAATTCAAAATACATGGACACCAATACATGCTATAGCTAGACATTTTCAATACACTAAGAAATTTATTACCATTATACGGAAGCAATTTCCTTTACGCCAAGCATCAGCACGCACTATACATCGCACACAAGGTGCAACTCTCGAACCACTTTATATACACTTTAATAACAGCAAGATTCATCATTTGCATTATGTTGCTATTAGCAGGGCAAAATCAATACAAAATGTATATGTACACAATTTTGATGAAGGTAAAATTTTAGTACATCCACAAGTTAATGAGGAAATGCACAGATTAAGGACAGAAATGCCACTTGAAATACATATCCCACAGTTACATACATACAGTGCACATTTCAATATCATTGCACACAATATAAGATCACTACAGAAACATTTTACATCTATGATAGCGGATAGGAATATATTACAAGCAGACATTATTTGCTTAACTGAGATCAACACTACAAGGAAGGATACAGCTACTGATTTTACGATAGAACAATACCATCACATTATATTTGATAAATTTCATACATACAACACAAACCATGGAATGATTATGTACTACAAAAAAGATTTATTTATATTGCCTATTTATGAGACACATGAAGGGATAGACATTTTACATTTTACTGTACATATTTATAACACGGATTACCTTATTATTATTTTATACAAACCACCCCAAAAAAGTATAACTTCTCTTTTGGCTTTTATCACAAATATTACGGATTTTTACCCCACACACAAAATGATCATTATAGGGGATTTCAATGTGGATGTATCTCAACAAAATGCAAACACCAAGCAATTACTTGGATTCTTTGAAGCAAAATTACAATGTCAACAACTCATTAACAGTTACACAACTAACTACCAATCCATTTTAGATCATATATATACAAATGAACAACTACACAACTATGGTACTTTAGAATGCTATTACAGTGATCATAAAGCAATATGGGTTTGTATTTAACATGTTATAACACATTTTCTATTTCAGATGATGTCTATTGAAGAAATCATAAACATTAATACCGATGACAACAAACCATATCAGAAACCCATACGAGTTAATGTCATCAACTGCACTGGAAAAACTACTTACAAAAATGCAAAACAAGAACAGAAAATTCTATTTCATTTGGCTCTAGCAGATAAAACTGGAACAATGAAATGTACTTGTTATCAAGAAGATTTATACGAGCAAACTAAAAGTAACTGTGGACTACTGATACGCAACTTTATCATCAAAAACAAAACAATTTTAATTACTAAGCAAACTAAAGTAACAAAATTTCCCGCTATGAAAATTGAGGAGGGCCTGATCCAACAAGCAAAGAACATTTTGCATCCGCCTGCACCATCGGCTTCTCCCATTAAGGAAATAAAACGTGCAAGTCTAAAAAGTCTTATGACCGTTTCAGGGACAATATGTGCCGTAAGTATGAACGCAAACATGTCATCATGTCAACTAAAAACAAGCATTGGAAATGCAATAGGTCTCGCATTAGAAAAGTTGGAGTTATTGGTATTGTAAATGACATATCTTATTTCTTTGTTGATTTTTAAAATTGCAAGTCTAAAAAGTCTTATGACTGTTTCAGGGACAATATGTGCCGGAAGTATGAACGCAAACATGTCATCATGTCAACTAAAAAAATGCATAGTTGGCTTACACACACATTACACCTTTGGTAACTTCACTAACAAGCTAAAAACACATAGAATTATACACTCTTTCACACTATGTAGAAAGTACGAGTTTGGAAAACTATAATATGCCAGTGCTTTGCTGTATACTACAAATACAAGTACTCTCTACAAAGCCATTTTTCGAAATAAATAATGCAATCTTTTCAAAAGGAGGTTCATTTGGGTCCTTAAATATGACACCTTATATTGCCATTCATACAACGCACTAGTACTATGTGTTTTTACAGTCACTATTTAATACAATGCTTAATTTTTGTGTAGGAAGAGGACGCAAAGACTGTCTTTATCAATGGGCAAGATACTCCACTGAAATCGATTACTTTAAAAGATGCAACAGATGATATAAAAGTGACACTCTGGAGAGAAGCATCACTATTTAAAATACATCTTGGAGATTATATAACCCTCACTCACGTAACTGTCCATGAATTCAATGCACAGAAAATATTGAATACAACGCGCCATAGCAAAATGGAGGTAAGCACAACAAACCTAACATTTTTGGAATATCTCTTTCAGCCACTCTGGGCCTTTCACCCACTCTGGGACTTTCACCCACTCTGGGCCTTTCACCCACTCTGGGCCTTTCACCAACTCTGTCCCTTTCACACACTCTGGGCCTTTGTCCCACTCTGGGCCTTTCACCCACTCTGTCCCTTTCACCCACTCTGTCCCTTTCACCCACTCTATCCCTTTCACCCACTCTGTCCCTTTCACCCACTCTGTCCCTTTCACCCACTCTGTCCCTTTCACCCACTCTGGGCCTTTCACCCACTCTGTCCTTTTCACCCACTCTGGGCCTTTCACCCACTCTGTCCTTTTCACCCACTCTGTCCCTTTCACCCACTCTGGGCCTTTCACCCACTCTGGGCCTTTCACCCACTCTGGGCCTTTCACCCACTCTGGGCCTTTCACCCACTCTGTCCCTTTCACCCACTCTGTCCCTTTCACCCACTCTGGGCCTTTCACCCACTCTGTCCCTTTCACCCACTCTGTCCCTTTCACCCACTCTGTCCCTTTCACCCACTCTGTCCCTTTCACCCACTCTGTCCCTTTAACCCACTCTGTCCCTTTCACCCACTCTGTCCCTTTCACCCACTCTGTCCCTTTCACCCACTCTGGGCCTTTCACCCACTCTGGGCCTTTCACCCACTCTGTCCCTTTCACCCACTCTGTCCCTTTCACCCACTCTGGGCCTTTCACCCACTCTGTCCCTTTCACCCACTCTGTCCCTTTCACCCACTCTGTCCCTTTCACCCACTCTGGGCCTTTCACCCACTCTGTCCCTTTCACCCACTCTGGGCCTTTCACCCACTCTGGGCCTTTCACCCACTCTGGGCCTTTCACCCACTCTGGGCCTTTCACCCACTCTGGGCCTTTCACCCACTCTGTCCCTTTCACCCACGCTGTCCCTTTCACCCACTCTGGGCCTTTCACCCACTCTGGGCCTTTCACCCACTCTGGGCCTTTCACCCACTCTGGCCCTTTCACCCACTCTGGCCCTTTCACCCACTCTGGCCCTTTCAACCACACTGGGCCTTTCAACCACTCTGGGCCTTTCACCCACTCTGTCCCTTTCACCCACTCTGTCCCTTTCACCCACTCTGTCCCTTTCACCCACTCTGTCCCTTTCACCCACTCTGTCCCTTTCACCCACTCTGTCCCTTTCACGCACTCTGGGCCTTTGTCCCACTCTGGGCCTTTGTCCCACTCTGGGCCTTTCACCCACTCTGTCCCTTTCACCCACTCTGTCCCTTTCACCCACTCTGTCCCTTTCACCCACTCTGTCCCTTTCACCCACTCTGGGCCTTTCACCCACTCTGGGCGTTTCACCCACTCTGGGCGTTTCACCCACTCTGGGCCTTTCACCCACTCTGGGCCTTTCACCCACTCTGGGCCTTTCACCCACTCTGGGCCTTTCACCCACTCTGTCCCTTTCACCCACTCTGGGCCTTTCACCCACTCTGGGCCTTTCACCCACTCTGGGCCTTTCACCCACTCTGGCCCTTTCAACCACTCTGGGCCTTTCAACCACTCTGGGCCTTTCACCCACTCTGGGCCTTTCACCCACTCTGGGCCTTTCACCCACTCTGGGCCTTTCACCCACTCTGGGCCTTTCACCCACTCTGGGCCTTTCACCCACTCTGGGCCTTTCACCCACTCTGTCCCTTTCACCCACTCTGTCCCTTTCACCCACTCTGTCCCTTTCACCCACTCTGTCACTTTCACCCACTCTGTCCCTTTCACCCACTCTGGGCCTTACACAAAACATAAAGTATAAAAATGTACTAACTAATTGTTGCATTTGTTTTCTCTCAACAGGTAACAGCCCCACCACAGGAAAAGATGGACATTCAAATTTATGGCGTCGAAAGCACCAAAGATGAAACTAGTATTATAACTATTAGG
This sequence comes from Lissotriton vulgaris, assembly GCF_964263255.1. Lineage (NCBI taxonomy): Eukaryota > Metazoa > Chordata > Amphibia > Caudata > Salamandridae > Lissotriton > Lissotriton vulgaris. Next base: position 1,644,778,648 of record NC_141687.1, read on the forward strand.
GTGACAAACACAGACGAATATCAATCAATGCCCATAGAAAATGAGATGCTAATTAAATGGTTTATGTTAGATGATGATGTTGACAACATTGGAGATGCGCTTGTACATTTTTTGCCGCAAACTTTTGAAGTGGTGTTTTGTAATGGGAAAATCATAAATATTGTTAAAGAGAAAGACGATGAAGACATATGTTCAGAATAAAATTCGCATGTTGGCAGGCTATCATATTTTTGTACAAAGTTTAAAAATAAATATTTGTGTGTTTTACAAAAATAAAAAGGTGTGGAATACAAATTATAAACCTCTATGGTAATTTTTTCACTACAGAAGGGAAAATATAACTACTAATACACTCAATTAATACAACATAGTCACACCCACATACAACATTCAGGCAATCCATCTCACATACGAAAAAAAATACAAAATACACACACTCTTTAGCTTGCACGCACTGCAGTAGTATGTATGAATGAGACTGTTGGTGTGCTAGTGCAGAGTGATGCTGTGTTGTTGCTCAATGTTACTGTGGGGGTGCAGAATGATAAGGTGGTATTGCTGCGTGTTGCATTGGTGGACATCAGTGATGACGTTGTTGGGAGAAGTGCAACTGTTGTGGTGCTGAGTTATGCTGTGGTGGTAATCATTGAACACCAACACAGCACCACTCATCACCAGCACAGAACAACACATCACAACAACAGCATTACTAAGCACCACACTAACATCACTCAGCAACACGCCAACATCACTCTACACCACCACAACAGCATCATTCAACAACAATAACATACAAAAACACAAACACACATTACATTAAAATAAACATTAACACATGCAAAACACTCACATATGCCAATCACACCCTCACTCACCCTCACTCACCCTCACCCTCACTCACCCTCAACCCCTCACCCTCACTCACCCTCACTCGCACTCACTCACCCTCAACCCCTCATCCTCACTCTCCCTCAACCCCTCACCCTCACCCTCAGTCACCCTCAACCCCTCACCCTCAACCCCTCACTCACCCTCACGCTCACCCACCCTCACTCACCCTCAACACCTCACCCTCACTCACCCTCAACACCTCACCCTCACTCACCCTCAACCCCTCACCCTCAACCCCTCACTCACCCTCACTCTCACTCATCCTCACTCACCCTCAACACCTCACCCTCACTCACCCTCAACACCTCTCCCTCACTCACCCTCAACCCCTCACTCACCCTCAGCCCCTCACCCTCAACCCCTCACCCTCACCCACCCTCAACCCCTCACCCTCACTCACCCTCACTCACCCTCACTCACCCTCACTCACCCTCACTCACCCTCAACACCTCACCCTCACTCACCCTCAACCCCTCACCCTCACCCTCACTTACCCTCACCCTCACTTACCCTCACCCTCACTCACTCACCCTCAACCCCTCACCCTCACTCTCCCTCAACCCCTCACCCTCACCCTCAGTCACCCTCAACCCCTCACCCTCAACCCCTCACTCACCCTCACTCACCCTCAACACCTCACCCTCACTCACCCTCAACACCTCACCCTCACTCACCCTCAACCCCTCACCCTCAACCCCTCACTCACCCTCACTCTCACTCATCCTCACTCACCCTCAACCCCTCACCCTCACTCACCCTCAACACCTCACCCTCACTCACCCTCAACCCCTCACTCACCCTCAGCCCCTCACCCTCAACCCCTCACCCTCACTCACCCTCACCCTCACTCACCCTCAACACCTCACCCTCACTCACCCTCACTCACCCTCACCCTCACTCACCCTCAACACCTCACCCTCACCCTCACTCACCCTCACTCACCCTCAACCCCTCACCCTCACCCTCACTCACCCTCACCCTCACTCACCCTCAACACCTCACCCTCAACCCCTCACTCACCCTCACTCTCACTCATCCTCACTCACCCTCAACCCCTCACCCTCACTCACCCTCAACACCTCACCCTCACTCACCCTCAACCCCTCACTCACCCTCAGCCCCTCACCCTCAACCCCTCACCCTCACTCACCCTCACCCTCACTCACCCTCAACACCTCACCCTCACTCACCCTCACTCACCCTCACCCTCACTCACCCTCAACACCTCACCCTCACCCTCACTCACCCTCAACCACTCACCCTCACCCTCACTCACCCTCACCCTCACTCACCCTCAACACCTCACCCTCACTCACCCTCAACACCTCACCCTCAACCCCTCACTCACCCTCACTCTCACTCATCCTCACTCACCCTCAACCCCTCACCCTCACTCACCCTCAACACCTCACCCTCACTCACCCTCAACCCCTCACTCACCCTCAGCCCCTCACCCTCAACCCCTCACCCTCACTCACCCTCACCCTCACTCACCCTCAACCCCTCACCCTCACTCACCCTCACCCTCACTCACCCTCAACACCTCACCCTCACCCTCACTCACCCTCACTCACCCTCAACCCCTCACCCTCACTCACCCTCACCCTCACTCACCCTCACTCACCCTCAACACACTATCACACTACAACCACACACAAACACTTACCACCACAGCACCACTCTTCACCACTACAACATTACTCAGCAGACAAAGGTCATACAATCAAAACATGTACGCTTTTAACAGGCACATACACCAACAGCTATCAATGGACGCTTTCACCAGGCATACACACACAACAGTCATCAGTACTGCAGTAGTATGTATGAATGAGACTGTTGGTGTGCGAAATACGGATGTGGTGGTGCAGAGTGATGCTGTGTTGTTGCTCAATGGTACTGTGGGGGTGCAGAATGATAAAGTGGTATTGCTGCGTGTTGCATTGGTGGACATCAGTGATGACGTTGTTGGGAAAAGTGCAACTGTTGTGGTGCTGAGTTATGCTGTGGTGGTAATCATTGAACACCAACACAGCACCACTCATCACCAGCACAGAACAACACATCACAACAACAGCATTACTAAGCACCACACTAACATCACTCAGCAACACACCAACATCACTCTACACCACCACAACAGCATCATTCAACAACAACACACTATCACACTACAACCACACACAAACACTTACCACCACAGCACCACTCATCACCACTACAGCATTACTCAGCAGACAAACGTCATACAATAAAAACATGTACGCTTTTAACAGGCACACACACCAACAGCTATCAATGGACGCTTTCACCAGGCATACACACACAACAGTCATCAGTACTGCAGTAGTATGTATGAATGAGACTGTTGGTGTGCGAAATACGGATGTGGTGGTGCAGAGTGATGCTGTGTTGTTGCTCAATGGTACTGTGGGGGTGCAGAATGATAAAGTGGTATTGCTGCGTGTTGCATTGGTGGACATCAGTGATGACGTTGTTGGGAGAAGTGCAACTGTTGTGGTGCTGAGTTATGCTGTGGTGGTAATCATTGAACACCAACACAGCACCACTCATCACCAGCACAGAACAACACATCACAACAACAGCATTACTAAGCACCACACTAACATCACTCAGCAACACACCAACATCACTCTACACCACCACAACAGCATCATTCAACAACAACACACTATCACACTACAACCACACACAAACACTTACAACCACAGCACCACTCATCACCACTACAGCATTACTCAGCAGACAAACGTCATACAATCCAAACATGTACGTTTTTAACAGGCACACACACAAACAGCTAGCAATGGACGCTTTCACCAGGCGTACACACACAACAGTCACCAGTGCATCCTTTCACCAGGCATACACCCACACAAACAGGCATCAGTCCACGCTTTCAACAGTCACACACACCACCGGCCATAAGTGCACGCTTTCTAACCATTTTTTAACGTAGCACACACAATTACAGCTATACAAGCATGCTTTGGTGCTGTACAGTACTGCAGTAGTATGTATAAATGAGACTGTGGGTGTGCTAAATACGGCTCTAGTGGGGCAGAGTGATGATCTGATGTTGCTCAATGGTACAGTGGGGGTGCAGAATGATAATGTGCTATTGCTGCGTGTTGCATAAATGGACCTCAGTGATGCCGTTGTTAGGATCAGTGCTACTGTTGTGGTGCAGAGTTATACTGTGGTGGTAATCATTGGACAACACTCTACAACGACACTGCACCACTCATCCCCAACACTCATCAGCACTACAACATTATTCACCAGACAAACGTCACAAAAAAAAACATAAACAGTGCATACATACTACCAATAAAAATACTTCAATGTGAACAACAAAAGGACAATGCAAAGCCGCGAAACAAAACACGTACGGCGAAACGCTAAACAAAAATAGCCAACAGCAACATAAAAATTATTTTTTACAGGAGGCGAGTTCAGACGGAAGTACACTACAGGACCCGCATACCAAAACGACACGCGCAAACATAACTCAATGCATGGCAAAAAAACGAACTAAATAGCAGCCATTGATAACATGAAAAAACAAACTCTAAAGAAATGAGCCGGACAGAAACAAAGTGCGAGCAAAGCAAGACCCCAAACAATAATTAGATTCATATCACAAAAAGCAAATTCATAAACAAAAGTGTAACAACTCACAAAGGCACTCTTTAATAATATAAAAATAAAATAGTAATTACCTGTCGATCGTAGCAGCTCATTCACTGAAATGTTGAGAAAAAAAAACAACACACAAACAGAACATAAAAAGTGCATACATAATACGTTTAACTAAAACAATAAAAAAAGTAAAAGGCCATAGCATAGCAGCGAAACAAGTCACATACGGGTCAAAACAACACAAAAAAAAGCAAAGTCGGAGAAAAAATAAACATCAGAGTGCGAGCTCAGGCGAAACGAAACTACAGGAACTGCATACCAGGAAGACACTAGCAAACATTAGTCAATGCATGGCGAACAATCAACTTAAAGACGAGCCACTAATAGCATAAATAACAAGAAAAATGCCAGACACAAGGCAAGTGCGACCGAAAAACACGTACGGCGAAACGGAACTCAATCCATGGCAAAAAATAAAACTAAATAGCAGCCATTGATAACATACAAAACACACTCTAAAGAAAGGAGCCGGACAGAAACCAAGTGCGAGCAAAGCAAGACCCAAAACAATAATTATATTCACATCACAAAAAGGAAATGCATAAACAAAAGTGTAACAACTCACAAAGGCACTCTTTAATAATATGAAAATAAAATAGTAATTACCTGTCGATCGTAGCAGCTCATTCACTGAAATGTAGAAAATTTTAAAAAAACACACACAAAGAGAACATAAACTGTGCATACATAATACGTTTAACTAAAACAATCAAAAAAGCCAAAGCATAGCGGCGAAACAAGTCACATACGGGTCAAAACCACACAAAAACAAGCCAAGTCGGAGAAAA